>NC_088789.1:12884888-13486807 GCF_949628265.1 Cloeon dipterum
CTATTATGTTGCACATCTTTGTTGCTTTCTTGATTAAGTTTTTTTAAACTCATAACAATAACATTAAAAAAGGGTAGGGAACTGCACATTTAGCCTCTCCTTCACTCAAGCTCTATAGTTTGTGTTCCAAATGGAGGTTAATATTATAGAAGAATGTGGAAGGCCACCTATTAATTGACATAAAGGCTATGTAAACGCCCAACATTTGCAGCACGCCTGTCACAGTAATGAAGTGCCACGAGATTTAATTACAAACTTGCTCCTAACAACTGGGCCACGCCTCGAACTGCCCATTTATTTGGACAGTAGAATTTGATACCATTCCGCTTTTCCGCAGCGGGAAAAAATGGAACAACAACCATATTTATTTTCGGTCGTGTCGTCTTTCGCGTGGATGAACTGTCTTGGTGTTGACATTCCATTGCACTGAAAAAACATTTGGGGACGATCGTCAAACCTGTCTTTCTTTTCATGAAAAATAATAATCTTTCGCAGGCATTACAAACATGCTGAATCAATCTGATCTGACGCCGTGGTTGTTATTGCAGGGAAAAGAGTTGCCAGCGAAAGATTTGTCCGGGACCTCTGACCCCTACGTACGTGTCACCTTGCTGCCTGACAAAAAACATCGCCTCGAGACCAAGATCAAACGACGAACCCTCAACCCGAGATGGAACGAAACTTTTTACTTCGAAGGTAAGAGTGCTTTTCCTTCTTATCTGCTTCGTTAGATTGCCGCCGTCGGCAGGAATTTCAAAATGTTCCGCTGGTTTTATTGCAGCCGTAGACCGGACGGAGGTCGTTAATTCAATTTCGTTCTTGTATGCCTTCCTCTCGCTTGGAGACGATGTGTTTAGAGAGCCTGCCGTTCTTTTATCCTGAAAGCTGTATATAGCTGTAGTCCAGAGAATGCACTGTTTGCAACTCTATATACTTTTATAATTTTTTGCTCCCCGCAGTTGCGCTTTTCGCTGTGGCTGTTAAGATTAGCCTTGGGAGTAAGTTTGCGCTTAAATCTGTCATATATGACGAGTGTTTAATTCTACATTAGATAAAACAATTGCTTCGAGAATGTTGATTTCTCTATTCTAGATAAATTTTGATATTTTCAATATTTATTAACAGTGCAATTTGTGAATAGAAACAAAAATCTTAAATTAAATATTTTTCCATTTTGTTTTAAATAAATTGCAAAACATTAAACGACATCGATTTAAAATATATATAACACTTTGTTTTAAAACTTTTTTATTGCAATTGCATCACAGAAAAACTACTGTAGACCGTATAGATTTTACTCTTTGATCTCTTCTTATCTACACTAGATTTTTCATGAGAGAAAAACACATAAATAAACAAGTGTGCAAGAGCCAGCACGAAACCTAACTAATTTGGTCCCGGACCAGGTAGGACGTATTGATTTGCTGCCTGCCCTTTTACTAGTGCATCTGCCACTGTTCCCTCAAAATTTTTTTCCGAGAAGCGAGTGAAACGGCTCTCATTGGCCACTGACCAGTGATTAATTCCGCTGTGCGCTGCTGCGGGATTGAATTTTTCATGTCCACTCGCTATGTCGCGCTGCAGGGGCCAATAAATATTGACACAGAAAAGAGCGAAACTGTAGAACCAGCAGCGGCATCCGCACAGAGGAGTCGATCGTCCAGTTGGACCGGGCACAAGCCCGGATTTTGCTGGACTCGCAAATTTTAATTCGTGACACGTGAATGTCATTTCGACGGAGTGCTCTCGAAAATTAACTCCTGCATGACTCGCTCCAGGCGAAACAGTCGGCGCCGAATTTAATTTCCAGGCCGTTCGCAAAGTTAGTAGCACCCAACTCGAGTGGCGGCACCTACAACTTGTTGAAAAAGGACTGAATTTATTAAATTAATGCAAGCCCAGCGAGCAGAGAGGGCAAAAAGTCAATTTCGACGCGCTTTCGTTCTTTCTTGCGGGCTGAAGCAACAAAAAAAAAGAAAAATAGCGTATTAAAGTTGCGGCGGTGAAACTGCCGAAAAAGTTGAAAATACAGAAGATTAACCCATGAGCCTAGGGAGCGTGAATGAAAAATTTATGCGGAAACGCGTGTGTCTCCGGTCATGATGGAGAGGAAGATGAAACTGCCTCCTCGCTGTTGCTGGTGTTGAGGAAATATATACTTAGAAAATTTGTGTCTCAATTATTTATTTTTCCTATTATGGTCTTTCCAGATCGATGAGTTTTTTGTGGCAAATAATGGAAAGCTGCAATTAAAGGCAGTATAAGTATTAGTAATAAATATAACCCAAAATTGTCGGATTTTTTATTACAGAATGAAGAGATAGAGACAATGATTTTAATAATGACTGCACTCTAATGTTTAGTGATGATTGGCACCCATGAAATAAATTTCTACCACAAACTTTTATACAAAACGTCCAGACATTATTTCTACGAGAAACTTTACCCTGGTTTTTCCATCTGAGATAATTATCGGAACCAAAGCTTCGTTTAACGACCTGCAAGGGTGATGTTGCAATTTCCATATCATGCTATGCAGACATAATTCTACTGACTTGCCAACGAAATAATTAATGAGCTGCGAGAAGGCGATGCCAGTGGCTACATTTTGCAGCTGATTACGACTAATAAGTGAGACATGAAAGGCATTAACCTCTTTTCGGGCGCCACTAAAATAATAACTACTGCAGCCTTCCGCTCTCCCTCTCTCTCTCTCTCTCTCTCTCGTCAACTTATTTATATTAATCTTGGTGGTTCCAGTTGAGGCTCACGACACAATAGGGTCGTCGGGAGATTAGGGGCTCTGCAGGCGAAAGGGGCCCACGCCCGGCAGACACTTTCATTAATTAGCGGCATTAGCAGTCGAGGGCCGGCGAGACGAACGTGATTGCCGTAATATCCAGAGTTGAGCTAACTGCATGGCTAGTCGCAAGGAGTCTTGCCCCGCGCTCGACCATATCCGACCGCCTGGCTGGCGACAATTGCAGGCTTTCACCAGAGGTCCGAGCTTCCGCGGCGATTACTCTTAGTGCATTTTAATTAAATTTGCCGCCCGTGATGGCTTTTTGGGGAGTATTAACTAGGGGGAAATTCAGAATCAGACAAAACGCTCTTTCAGTTTCCCTGAAACGAGATATTTGGTATCAATGAACGTGGGGCCGGTGCTGGTCATTACGATTTTTATGGGGGCGTAAAGGGGGAGCTATCGTTTTATTGCTTTGCCTTGCTATATTTCGCAATATCTTTTATTTTCTTGAGGCATTTATGTCAGCGAGTGTGTAAATATTGCCATAAATAAAATCGGAAGCTACAAAATGATGTGCTCTCCGCTTTCTAGTTCGCTGGTGGCAGCTGAACAATTTTCAAAAGCACAGCATATTATTTATGGAAAGCTATCTCACCGACAGGCACTTGTTTACCTACGGCTCATCATTGTCATATTTTTTCGCTTTCTCTGGTTGCGTCGGCTGAAAATCAGCAACAATCACAATTTTATGTGCTGTTCTTGCTGTGCGTGTGCATGTTTACTTAATAACAAATCTCGATATCTTGTTGCAGGATTTCCAATACAAAAGCTGCAGAGCAGAGTTTTGCACTTACACGTTTTCGACTACGATCGCTTCTCAAGGGACGATTCGATAGGAGAGGTTTTCTTACCTTTATGCCAAGTAAGTAGCCCACGCATGACCAAGTGCATGCATCTGAGCCCGCATCCCCGAGCCGTGCTCTCTGATAATACTGCCAGCGAAATAAATTGAATCCCGCAGTGGTAGCTGAATTCCATATTCCATTTTATTATGCACTATAGATAATATACCCGATACTGAACCGAACACTCACAAGGCGAACGAGTTCGTGGCGCTGGGCGCTGGGAGCACGAAAAGTTGTTGTTCAACACCAAAAAGCTGAAATATCATGGAAATGAAATGACTTGAGTATTTTCACTCGTTCCGTCACGTCAAGGCGAAGGGTGGGCAACCTGCTTGACACAGACGCTAAGCGTATAGCATATATACCTAAAAGCTGGTTGACTGCAGAGATGGGATTTTTTTAGATCCACACGATCCACACCATATTTAAGATGAGAAAAGAAATGGAAGTGAGGATAGAATCGAGAGTTTCAATTTAGAAATCTCTGCTCTCTCGCGTTCTTCCCTAAATTTTTGATAAGGCTCTTCTCTAATGGCGTGTAAATTGAAGAGAGTTTTCCAAACATAACTTTTCAAACGTTCAGATCCTGGCAATATCACGTAAGCGTTCAATTAATTCTGTAACTACAGTACTGCACCATAGCTAGTAGATCGTTTATTTGACTCGTATTGCTTCAATTACATCCTGAGGCAACGAATGGTGTGGCTTCCGAGCGATTTGGTTACAGCGAGCGTGGCATTCGCACAAACAGAGAGATATCGCCTTGCCGTCTGTTGTTGCGAGCGTAACAGGATTGATTTGACTGCGAACAATCCCCTTTCAGCGGAGCGTGCATGCGCCTCACGCTTGTAAATTTTACATTGCATTCATTGTTGATCACATAGAGACGCATTGAAGCAGCAGCAGCCGCACTACTGTACCCTCTGGTAGCCAGAACCGTCCCGTTAATTAATGTTTGAAGAGAATTTAAACTTATCCACGCACTATATAACGCTGATCAAAAGACGCACTCATTAGAAAAAAGTGAGATTGTCCCGGGCTGATTAAATGGATGAAAAGGCCGAAATCAGCGCACATGCCAGAATGAGCGACTTTTGCCAAACATAAAAGGCTTGTGGCCGCTCAGCAAATTGATTCACCAATCGCTTGAAAGCGCCATAATTCTGCGTCGCGTCAAGGGAAAAAGCTTGTTTTTTGTCGGTCGGCGCGGGGCATACGTCCACATGTGCGACACAGCGATTCTGAACGACTCATTTGTCTGCTTTTTTCAGGTCGATTTCTCGGAAAAGCCCTCGTTTTGGAAAGCACTGAAGCCGCCAGCCAAAGACAAATGTGGCGAACTGCTAACCTCCCTCTGTTATCATCCTAGCAACTCCATTTTAACGTTAACCCTTTTGAAAGCACGCAACCTCAAAGCGAAGGATATCAACGGCAAATCAGGTAAGAGACACACTATTCAAATATTTAAATGAGCAATTCACGGAACCATTTTTTGGACTTGTTCATTGAAAAACGATTTGGTTTGTTTTGTGACGCACGTTCTTTTTCAGACCCTTACGTTAAAGTATGGCTACAGTTCGGAGACAAAAGAATCGAAAAAAGGAAAACGGCCATCTTCAAGTGTACTCTGAACCCAGTCTTCAACGACACTTTCAGTTTCAACGTGCCATGGGAAAAAATCAGAGAATGCTCTTTAGACGTAATGGTCATGGACTTTGACAACATTGGACGAAACGAGCTCATTGGAAGAATTTTGCTGGCTGGTATGATTTAACCATTTAAATCTAAAACAATTCCAAGCAAATCCAAGAATGGCCTTTAAAGTTAATAAAAATGGATTTGCCCATGGTTTATTAAATGAGAAAATCTAAAAATTCTGCGGTTTTCAGGCAAAAATGGTTCAGGTGCATCAGAAACGAAGCATTGGCAAGACATGATAACAAAACCTCGACAAACCATCGTACAATGGCATAGGCTCAAACCCGAGTAGTTGAAGAGCAAGAGAATCCTCCCCCAGCATCCACTGTGCAAGATACAAGCGTACCACCAAGTTTGTCTTTTCAACGACGCATTTTGCAAATTCCTTCAGTCGTCTTGAACTCATGAGAGTAATGAGATGCGCTCCAGGGCAATGTTCTCTAGGAAATCGGCAGAGTAAAGTCATGCAAAAGCTCTAGAAAAGATAGATTCACTGGTACGCAAAATCTAAAGCGATGTCTGTGTTCCTTGATTAGCGTAAACCTAGCCTAGGCTGAGACGAAAACTCTGATTGTATGAAAATTAGCGCGTAATTATTCAGCCAGTCAGTCAGTCGTCCCCACCCGCGATTAATTGTCCCAGATAAAACTTGGAACTTGCCGAATATACTGAAAGGGATTTCAAAATGCAGGAATAATGTCTCACTGTAAAATTGTAAGCAAGACAGACGAACACAAAATGCGAATGAAAATGCATAAAAACACACTCACTCTTGTATCGCATTGGAATCTGTTGCATTGAAGACAAATATATTGACAAAGTAATTCATACATATATTTTAAACAGAACACACGCAAGAATCGACGCTTTTTATCCTGCAAAACGTGAAATGTCCAAGCGAAGCAATTTTTGGCGCCAAAAATCAAAATTTTGTGAGCTACTAAATTAATCTGCGCCGCCAAAACGTGGAAATCGCGAAGGAATTTTACGTTTTGCGAGTACATGTACGTTGTAAAACGCATTTCGCGCAGAATCGCAGCCTTGAATTTAGTTTCACTTTTACGTTTCGATTTTCAAGAATCTGGAACAGAGCGGCTTTTATTAGAGAGGACGATTCTCCGCGAAACGCGCAACGATTGGAACTTATAATGTAGAAACTATTCGAATAGTGCACATGCAAGCAGATGAGATCGAGTGTCGTGAATGGAACGAAATTCATTTATATAAGATTGCTCTGAGATGTTGAATAGGATTACAGGACAAGTATTCCCTGTTCGAAGAGTTTTTCCAATTGGCTAATAGAAATATTGTCACTGGACAGTGTAACCTTTAAAAATTTCTCTTCTTGTCTTTCAAGTATATTCAGAAAAGCAAGGGGCTGTAAAATACTGTAAGTCTTATAATCAAGAGCCAAAGCGTTTGTTGGTTTTGTGAAAATCAGTCAACACAACCTACATGCAAAGCAACGAGATGTTAAGTCTATCTAGAAGCATACAAAATTTGATAATGAGATATGTTAAAAACTTAAAAAAGAAAAGGTATCGAGCAAAATTATTTATTGTTAGCAGTAAGTATGGAAAGTGTAATTAAGATTCCAAAAAAACACGATTATATTTTAATAGAATATTTCTAGTGTGTATAAAGAGATCTCTAAATTAATATTCTTTGTTAAGAATAGGTTGAACACACATTTGTAAATCTGTGCAGGTTTGGAAGGACTACTGAAATAACTGCTAAGGATCGTAAAAACATTTATCATCACAAAATACACGAAAAGACACATTTTATACTCCTGATTTTGTTCCGTTGCAGATCAAAAGGTTCATTTAGCGCGAGAAAGTTGTGTTTGGTGTTGGCGAAAAACAAATACTACCAGCATTTCTGTTGTTGCAGCATTAGCATTTAACAAGAAAGATCAATGAAAGTGATTGTTTTAGATATAAATGTGTCGTGGATTATTATTACTGCTGTACTATACACATACAAAAGGTGTTTATAGCCACCCTTTTGATTACACTTGTCTGTGTCCACCAACTTTTGATTTTTCTGGAGCTCCTCGCGCGTAAAAAAGTAAAGTTGTCAAACTGAAATTGGAAAACCTATAATCACATCAAAAGATTTGTTAGCAAAAATTGCAAGACAGCGTTCTTTTTCTTCCACCTGAAGACTTCTTCCTAGTTTAACCACAGAGAAGGCACAATAAGTACAATACAACACGCCAAAATCATATGATACATTTCAATTTTGAGACAACTGAATTTGACGATACGATTGTTTCACGGTATCAGCGTTGAGCGCGGTCATTTATTTTTTAATCTGCGAGAAGAGTGTAACGCTCGAGAGAAATCGACCGAGATCTAAAAAAACACTCATTTTTCTGTGTTGAAGCAACAGTTGAAATTAAAAATAAACAATACACGATGATAAAGAAGTTTCAATGTCTTAAAATCTGTGATAGTCAAAAAAGGGTTATCTGTTATGATTAACTAACTTAGATTATTTCCATCTAGTTTACAAGCAGAAATGCGCAAGTTACAAGCCTAGTTGAATTTTGAATGCAATCGCAGAGGCAAAGATTGACAGACAACTGATTGGTCAGAATCGACGAAAATGAAAAGCACGACGTGCAATTTTTGCCTTGCCGGTTTTGTAACAGTTTTAGGTGGTGTATATTTTCAGCTTTTAATGGCAAAAAGCAGACATTTTAAAAATATATCTAGGGGGCCAAATAAATAAAGTGAAGAGGAGAGAGCATCAGCATAATATGTAATTATACAAAAGCTAGAGTGTATTGCTGTAAAAACCATTAATTATTACGACTATTCTTGTTGAAAATTATTATCTTAACAAAATGTAAGTACACGAATTAAAAGTTAAACCGTTGTTGCATCGTCACCATTCTAAAATGTATTTGTGTATTGCACTGATATATGTGTATGTACTGTCTAATAGTGTTTGAAGAAATCGTATAATTTATTCAAGGAAACGCACTGAAAAAATTACAAAATTTAACCCTCAGTTCCAACCCGCAGAGTTGTAGCAAACGATCAAAACGATGAAAACAGCTGATCAGTTAGTCGTTCAACTCGTTATTATTTACCGAATTGAGGATGAACAAATAGGAAAAACATCAATGTGTAACAAACGTTAGTGCCTCTTGTAAATGTATTACGAAGATATAACATAAAATACTTTAAAGACAGTGTGTATTTTTCAGTTGAAACCGTGTGAACAGTAAAAACAGGTTTTCCATTTCAAGAGTAATAATCACTGTACGTTGCATGCCCAGCTAAGTGGAAATTTCAATAATAGGTGTTTGTGTAGGAGAAAACCTAAAACCAGATGAAAAGTAAAAAATTTAGTGTTTTACACTCTCTGAAAACGAACAACTTCGGCAATTTCATAACTGTTTGTGGAACATGAAAAATTTTCTTTAAAAAGACACTTCTTGATTTTCCATTAAAATACATTGGACACTCTTGAGGAGCTCAGAAAAATCAAACCCCGCCTCTATGACTATATTACATGATCTTAATTTCGGAAGACTTAGGAAAACATCCCAGGTTCATTGTAAGAGGTTTAATTTTAGTTTGTACTGTGGCGTATGAATAAACTGTTTAACCTGTGATTTAGTTAAATCAATTGAGTTTAACTCATCTACAACATTTTTATCATCCTTAATAAATTTTTCTGTACTTCTAAAAAGCAACTTTTGTGTCTTCTCATGATTTGCAGCTACAATAATTGTAAGCAAATTATTAGCTTATTTCATCTTGATAATGATTCCCTTACAAAAAATTCACTCTCATATCAATCTAACTAAACTAAAGAAAATTGCATCAGTTTATTAAAATATATTTTATTTAATATAGCTCCGCATGCGGCTAGCTGATAAGAAAATATGTCCGCACATATATTCTTGATATTAAAATTTTTGTTTTTGTAAGAATAGTAAAAGATGACAAAAATTGTTTCCAGGCTGCTGCAAAATATATTTGCTCAAAGACTAAAAAATTAGACCGGATAATTAGAGCAAGATTTAACATTTCTCTTAGCAAGCATCATATTAATTACGCCTTTTTAATGCCCCTCACATAATGTGGCATGCAAAGATATTTACAACTGAAGTCTGGATGAGATCAAAATTCGATCATACAAATCGAACAGGCAGAATTTTCGTAACCTCAGTCAGAGAAAGCATGGCGAATTTGAAAATCGGCACAAGAATTCTGTTTGATACCATATGTAATGGAGTATCTTTGAGAAATTCTCACATCAACTCAGTTAAATATTGTTCATACAAATGTTTTCTTATGCAGACGTTCAGGCTATAAATATTCTTAATTCCCTAAATACTTCATATTGATGCAATTACGTTAATGCCAAAGACATTACAGGGTTAAAGGTTCCCTGTTAATGCTGGCAAATTTCACAACATATTCTGGATATATTTCTGAGTCACTCATGATTTTTCCATCTGGAGGAGTTGAAACTCTAGCGCACACAAGAACCCATGGATAAGTTACACTCTTGTGCACTCGGACAAGGGCATCAGTGGCGTTTCTCAGCAACTCGTAATTGACAAAGGCATCACTATTTGGATACTGCAGATACCTTGAGTCCACGTTGTGTCTCGCCAACTCTTCGATTTTGCATTCAGGAATGCATGTGTACTGGATTTCCTCTTGACTATTTGTATCTTTGGCAAAAAGCTGCTGGTGACGGATCAAATACCGGCCAAACATGCACACATTCTGGATGCGCTTGATCCACGAGTACTGAAATATTCCATTATTAAGATTGCATCAAAATAATGTACAATTTTACTAACAGTGAAAGCATGTTCTCCGGGGCTGTTGTCGATATCAGCGGTCACGAAACGGAACTCATCGCTGTGTTCGTCAACTTCGAAAATGGAGTACTGTGAAGTTCTCTTCCAAGGAAAGCCCAAAAAACTCCACGATTCAGGTGTGTTGGTCACGATTTTGTCAAAGAGCCTAGCGTGCGTCATGGTTAAGAATTAATTTTGATGAATCTGCAACAGGGAATTTAGTTGATCATTAGTGGTCAAACCAAATCTGTCGAAATTGATGAAAAAATTCGATGTAAATGTCGTTGCGTTTTTCTTCTTTTTCTTTAAACAATGGTTGGAATTATGAATGAGTCTAAATAACAGGTCGTGAGTTTAAAATTTATTGGCAAGGTAATAGGCGTTGGAGAAGAACAAAAACATTTTTAGACAAGATTAAGGTTCTGGAGATATTTTGGTAAAAGAAAAAAAATCGTGTTTCATGTGACTATATCTGTAAAAAAATATGGTTATAGCACCGTTATAGTTAAAAAATTAACACTATACTGTCACAGCTGCCGTGCTACCTTAGGTTGAGATTAACTTTACTGTCACTGCACAACGGTTCAGGCTTTCGTTCGACTGATGACAAACATTTAGAGAAAGCAGGATGAGCAAAGCTAAAGAATAATCCAAGGACATACATAACATTTAACCAAACGCAACAATCATATTCCATATTATTTTTTGCTCGCACACACGCAGTGACGCAAATCTGTTTGCATGATAAAAACAAAACCAAAAATAAAAAGTACGTAAATAAGTATTTATGAGAAAGTTTGCACGTAAAAATAGAATTCAATTTAATTATAAAAAATGTAAGTCTAGAAATATATAATATAATATATATATATATAAATTAAAAAAATCGGACTAACAAATTTAATGCGTTTTTCTTAAATTGTTAGAAGATTTTTCTATTTTAACTATGCTAAAATAAGTAAGCTAAAATAAATAGGATACAAAAGATGATCCGCCGGTACCAGGTCGGTACACATTTTAGCAGGTCATACAATAATACACAATAATAAACTCCTGAATATTTACATATTAATTACGTTCAGGGATCTAATACTGGGTGTCCAATGTAATATAGATGGTAAAAGGTGGTTAGTGAAATTAACTCAAAATGCTCAAATAGCTGAACGGGTTGGGAGGCGCAGTGGCGCCGACTCGCCACTTGCTGGTTTTCGCACCTTTTCAGCGGATTTAGGGACATGTTTAATGTCTGGCGTTTCAATAAAAAGACCTCGGTGTGGGGAAGTGGGGAGGCGCAAAAGATAGCCATATTGGGCCCAAACTCCTCTGCGGCCACTTGTGCCCCATGTTATCCACTTGGCGGTGTTATTGGGACTCCTCGCGACTCGCGAGCTCAATATATTATGCATTTATAGTCAATGACAGGATGTGCCGACAAAGAGCAGACAGAGGTTTTAAACAACGAAAATAAATATAATCTCTCTATGAAACTCACAGTTGGGGATGGACCTTGAACTGCAGGCTATTAATTTTTTTATTTAAGTTTTGCATATTTTATGATTCATTCGACATGAAGTGCTTTCTTCCACCCGTTATTTTGGATAGAGCTGCTGCTGGGTTTGATCCAGACCAGAGATCTCCGGGATTTTTGGGATTGTTTCCGGGTCTGTTCTTCCTACATACATACTTTAACACGGAAGGTAAAAGGATCGATCTCAGGGTTTTTGGTCTCAAAATTTAACCTTCGGATTTCGGCATTTGGGAATAATGGGAGAAATCTCCGGGATTTTACTTCAAAATATAAAGTTATTATTTATCTTATTGATAAATAATTTTTTGGTACTTCACAGCATTTAACATTCATTAGTGTGAGTGTAGGGTGTTGTGCTGAATTTGTCTTGAGGTCATTTCTGCCTGAAGTGCATCACTAAAAAGTCTTACAATAAGTTTAGCAGAGGACAAAAGACGAGCCTAACAGCAAAGAGAGCATGACAGTGCACAAGAATAATTTAAGAACTTACTCTAGCAACTCAGCCTCAGCTCTGTGAGAATGACAAACATTCCTAGCATGCGAAAGCTGATTTCGCACCAAAAGTAATGTAAATTTAAAAGTGACAGCGACACCAACAAAGACCTGCGTCACCGCATGTGTTTGAGATAAATTCACAACACACACGTGAATCTTTAATATCAGCAGTTTCTGATCGAGTTCATAGATGGCTCTTGCGAGTTTTCGAGGCGCGCTGCTGACAATGAGCCTGTATAAATTACAGTTTAGTATCTGCGGTGTGCTTCATGTTTGAGCATTATGTGCTGTGAGATTAATGAGCGAACGGTTTGGGTGAAGATTTTTGAAGTAATTGTGGCTTTTTTAAATTTTTAAAATTTAATAAAAAAAATTGCTACCGAATTTGTGGTGGTGACTCAATCAGCATCCCCCCCCCCCCCGAGCCAAAATGCGTAGGAGTAAACCATTAATTTTTTATAATTAATTTTTACCTGCAGTGAAGTTTTGAAGGTTTTGTTACCACTTGTGAGCTAAGTATGAGTAGATTAATGCTCGCTCAGCAAAGTTACGCGCGTGCAGGACATCAGTACTGGAAGGGATAACGCTCCATCATTTTAGTGTGAATATTATGGAGCGCCTATACCTGAGTTTAGAGCAATCGTCAGGGACGTGAACGAAGTATTATTTAATACCTGGTAAAATCAATTCTTATAGTGAGAATTAACATGCTGTATAAAACCTTAGTTAGACAGATTAAATGAAGGGTTTCCTGAAAATTTAAAATGATATTCCACCAAAATAAACACAAGCAAAAAATTCCATCTCAACTTTCCTCTGATTTATTACAAATGCTTCCACTATTTATTTCTTTCATAACGTGGAGTAGGAAAACATGGTACAAGTTGAATTATTACATTAGGATAACGAATAAACAGGTATAAAAATGACCACTTCGCACTCCAAAGGCAAAAACATATTGTTTGGTTGGAATTGATGCATTTTAATACAACCGTAAACTGATAGCGTTCAAGGGACGCGCTCCAAACAAATAAATTATAAGAAACAACAACTTTCTCGAAATTATGACGCTTCGTGACAGTACTCAGGTTAAATGTCTTCAGTCACATCAACACTCCAGCAATATCACCGGGAAATCTGTGTCATTGATGATGAAGTCCTGAGTAAATAATAATCCATGTAACCTGGAACAAAATATTTGTGAATTAAAACAGTGGGGACGTTTCCAACACAGCAATAATATCAATTTTGAATAATAGTTGAAAAAATCAAGCATTATACGGACTATAAAAAATTGTGACCAAACTTAAAACTATTGCTTTGAATCAAGCATTTAAATTAAGTCTAAAACAATTAAAATCAACTGTCCAGCATTTCGATGCATATACAGAGAAATCAAATATTACAAAAAATGCGGTTCTCAAGTCTAGAAAAATCAATAATAAATTATGTGATATGTGATGGGGCAAAAATTATACTAGACTACTAGTGAGCACAGGATTAAGAAGCCATGATGTGCCATCGTATTTTGAACCACACAATCATCAGAAGTAAAATAAGACTGACACTGACAAGGGAAGCGGTTGAATAGAAGATGAAAAAAATAGGCGATTCCCACTTCCAACATAACTGAGGCAAATAATATCAAAATTTGAAATGTTATCTGACACGGGTTATTCATAAGAAACAATGATACGTGTTCTATGAATACGATAAATTTCAGATTAAATAATTTGTATATAGCCTTCAGTTTATTTTTAATCGAATATGTATGTATACTGCGCAAAAGTTTACCAAAAATCCAGCAAACGACGTCATAAATCCTTCTTTGGTCAGTTCCCAAGCACCACCGTATTCCTCCTCATCCACATTTTGGAAGGTAGAAAAATACAGATAAACGAGACCGGCGTTAACAATCGCAAACCTGGAAAATTGAACTCAGTTACCATCTCAATTCGTTGTGCAGTAAAATTGTCAAAACATACAAGAGCAAGGCAATGAAGCCCTTCAACGGCAAAACACCCCAAACGATTCCAATAAGGATGCCGAGGATTTGTCTTGCCCAGTAAATGACGTCTAAAAATTCATCCTACAGTGGAACGGTGCAATTAGAATCGCAGATTTAGACGCAAAATGAGTCGAATCTTACCTTGTCGGGCCACTCCGAGTTGGCCGTGAAGGCCCGCGACCAGGTCGACATCAATTCGCCGCTGGCCGACTTTCCAATCGTCGAAATCGAACCGTTTTTGTCGGTGCCTACTGTTCGCGAGCCACTCTTTACAGAAGTCATTTTACTACCACGCCCCCTTCCGTGTCTCTCAGTTTCTAACCTCTCTGAGAGATGGCGTAGGCACATTTTAGACAAAACTTACACGTCAGAAAGAAAGAGAAAAGTAGGCGGTATAATAGGCCTTAGCTTACAAAAGCGCGAACTGGCACTGCACAGCACAATATAATATTATGTAACTTGTATCTATCTTGCTATAACAGGTTACGGAATTTCTTTATGTTTTGTAGGAATTTAAAAAATCAGAAAAAATTATATATTTATCTTTGCTAACTTTTTAACTTGCTTCATTTAGCTATGTAATATTAAATTAAATTTATCGAGAATAATTCCAATTGGATAAATATTATCAACATAATATAGCGCGGTCAATGGCTGAAATTAATAATGGCCAAGCAAGGCTTTCTACCAGCTACTCATTGTTAGTGATAATATAATGCAAATTTGGATCACTATATGTATTTGAAGATATTCTTGCCTGCTTCTCATAAAATTTTGAATTAAATTCAGAGAGGGTTTTGACTAAAAATAAAATGCATATTTTGCATTTTCAATTATTTTATTGCATTCTGCTTGGCTGTTTAACCATGATGATTCGCACATTATTGTAAGGCTTTGCATTTTTTCGATTTTGGCAATAATTGTTCCATTTTAGTATTCTACAACAATTACCAAAAATAATATTTTTATATCGTCAATTTTCATTCACATTGACATTACTCTTCTCCAGCATTTTCAATGAAAGGCATTTTTTCAATTTGACCTCATCAGCAATTGAACACTGCTCTCTTTCCTGCGGTAAACTTATGATTTAAAGAGTTCGTAATTTCATGATCCACGTTAAGTCCAAATACAAAGTCTAAATTAAATTTGCTAACCCAACAAATACTTTCAGTTTATAATCACTTTAATGCCAGCATTTCTTATACAATTTGCTACATATTATCCACATTGCAAAAATGCACTATTTATCTGCTTATAAATATTACAGACGCTATAAGTTACTGTACAGCTATACAAAACAAAAATAAAATCAATTATTCACATATACATTGCATAGTGAATGGTACAGAGAAATACATCAGATTGATAGCAACTTAAGAAGTGATTTAGCGCAATGCGTGCACAAGTTTCCCAGGGCACGACATAAAAAACATCATTCTAAAATTTCAATTTGGGACCATCTTGCGTTTTTAACAGCAGTTATTATAATTTACACAATTATCACACAGGTAAAAATCAAGGAAAACACCTTTTTTATGTCAGAACAGCTAGTACTTTCTGAGTTCAAAAGTGAACATTCTGAGTAGAGATGACAAAACGGAAGACAACAAATGGTACAAATAGTATAATATGCAAGTTGTATATTTAAATTCACAATACATAAACCGCAGTGATTCAAATATTCAAACCCCTCTGTTGCATTGAAACACGAGACATGATTACAAAGAGCCAGTTATAGTGATATTATTCCTCTCTTGAAAATTTATTCAAAACATCTACACGAAACGCGAAATCCATTTACGATTTGAGATTAATACATACGAATCTATCCAAGGCCAAGAATGCTGGTTGGGTTCAAGTCTCCTTTTAGTGTCAACTCTTTTCAATTCTTGTTGAGATTTTCCAGAATGGGCAAAGATATATTATTAGTCGCGAAAATTCCTCCAAAGCTTGAAAATGAACAAATGATAAAATTTGTGCTTTCATTTATTCCAAAAGATTTCAGAAACCGAATTTCATGATCTAGAAAACATGTTCACGAGTTGAACCTGAACTCTGATGTAGTCATTCTCATTTTAAATATTAGCTTTGACTCATGATCTGTTCAATTTTAAGAGTTATTATTGTAATTTCTTTGAACTACTTGTTGCCATTTTCGTTTCAACTGGTTGATTGATTATCATTGGATGTCCGACAGAGGGACCAACAGACTTCTGACAAACCCTAGCGAGTTTGCAAACATTTCACTTTGAAAATGTCACTACAGCCCAACATTGTGAATGAAACACAACCATCACTGAGATAGTTGGTTTATTGTTCGTGGTGGCATTCCTTAATCCGCTAACTACAAATATGAGTTGAATTGGCTTCTCAGGTTTGGAAAGGAATTTCCAATACATTTTCAAAAAGCTCTTCAAAATGAAATAGCAACAGCTCCTAATTAGTTTAAAAACAAAAACTCTCGGGACTGATCAGCAACAAGAAGTGCTCTCGAGAGTTCAAGTTTTTTTCTCTGCCTTTGGTACAGTGGATGAACTGGGGGGGGGGGGGGGGGATTAAACTTTAACTGTGATAATACCGTCTAGTAAAAGCACATATCAGCCACTTTCGGGTCTGAATTCACAATTACTAGTGGTTGTTCAAGGGTAATCCTTGACATTGAAACGCGAGTCGGTGATGGCTTCTGATGAGCATTCTGGGTGGCGAGTCTCTTTGGAACAGGTGTGAGAATCACTGTAACTAGCTCTTGTCCATCACAACTTGCTGGAAGGCTCCAGACGACGCTTGCCGTTTGACATCATGGCTGCCAAAAGCTGTTGTGCCGTCTTTGGCGATAAAAAGTTGAAGACCAGAAGCTGAAAGAGAATAAGCGTTTAAAATATAATTATGTATGGCTTCATGCACCAAAATTTCTACACATACTTTCAGCGCTTTCGTCCTGCTCCAGGTTGGTAGTTTGTAAAAGTTCGGCGATGAGCTCATTTGGATTTACCCTGGTGACCTCCACCCTTGACTCCTTGCCAGTGGTGATGACTGAGCTTTGGCTGCTCTCCTCGGGCAGCCCCTTCTTTCTCCTCTCTCCTGCGAGCTTGGCACGCTCCAACGAACCGCCGCCACTCTCACTAAGTCCTGATCCAGAGCTTGGATTCCTGCAAAAGCGTCAAACTTGTAAAAACGCAGTTTGAAAACTGAAAGCAACATTCATGCTCTCGAAAATAATTAATGCGGGGCATGCTGTACTTGGTTTGAAAATAAGCAAACAAAATTATTCAGTTGGAGACAAAATGAGGTTCAGTCTATCTCCATAAATAAAATAATGTCAGAATATGCATGCATTCCTCTAAGTATGAGAATGTTGCTTGCTCAAAATCTAATCTGTAAAAAAGAGTTCAATACAATATTGTCAATCAAAACACAAACACGCAACCCTAAAGTGATCATTAGGCTAGCAGCTGAACAGATTACAACAACAACACGTGTGAATGAGGCATGGTGCAACTGGACAAACACGATAGGCAATCCACTAATGAATTGATCAATTAATCAATGGCCACATTTAGGGTAACGAATGAACTAACGGTGTGCTCCGTCTTCTTTGCAGCAGCTCTGTAGGCGAGTCGCAGTCTTCAACCAGGTCATCGTCAGAGCATTTTGCAGCTCGCAGAGCGCCCTCGTGGTGCTTTCTGTGTTGGGCTAGCAAACTGCGAGCGGGTAAAAAGGGAAACGTATGATTTTACTTGCATGTGCAAAACCAACAGTATTCAATGTTATGCTGCAGCAGCGGTGGGTTTATCAAACCCAGGGATTCAATACGAGGGAAACAAAACAATGGGAGCTTGTTACGCTCACAATAGTTGTTTAATATACTACTGCGAATTGGTTAACAATTTATAAATGTACCGACACGAAAAAAACGATGCAATATCAACACTGAAAGCAACCAAATCCCACAAATCAAGGCGAGCAACAACGTTGGAATATAAGCAGCAGCGCGGTCGCAAATCCAGGGCGCTCTTACTTCTTAATGGCATGCAGGGGACAGTGGCACTCAGCAGGCCCGTTGTTGTTAATCCTGGTGCAGTGTGTGGACAGCGAGTAGTAGCGGGTACGCGACTCCAGGTTCTTGTTGGCCCTGGGCGCGATCAGCGAAGTCACCGCCCTCGGCTCAATGCACATCAAGGGTGGGGGCAGGGGCGACCCGTAGTTGGGAGACGCCGGCCACGGCTCTTCATGCAACGGGACAAGGGACAGTTGGATAGATTTGGGTGAGTGGGGAGTGGAAATGCGGCGACTCCTACGAACACAGCATGCGCGTCAGCCAAGGGCTTGCTTTCTTGGTATAATTTGTTCATAATCGCATGTCTTAAACAACTATCAGAATCCAGCAATTTTACGCAGATTCATAAAACAAAACGCGTTTGGCCATTTACAGACATAGTTGTGTGTAGTGTCTGGCTAAACAAAAATTTTAAAAAGACACCTAGTGGATGCTCTAGTGAGTGCAGATTAAAATAAAATAATGCAAACATGCCTCTTGGAAAACCTGTCCTACTAATTACAAGAAGTCCGATATCGAAGAAAACGTGGAAAAACATTCAAATAAAAGTTTATGACAAGACAAAACCAAGTGTCTCTCACCGTGTGTGTCCAGAGTCGCCCGAGCTGCTCTGCCGGCTGTGTTGGGACTGACTTAGTGAACTGTAGCCGGACGCTTTGGACATTTGACTGGTGTTACTGTTGTTGCGGGAGTGGCCTGGCTCATGCGCCAGGCTGTCCACCGTGATGTGATTTGTTGGTATCGCTGGGGCATCAAAGTCTGGGGGCGGCATTGGGGGCGGCATCAGGTCGGCTGCCAACGATGGGTGCTCCATGGCAGGAACCAATTCTGTGAGAGATATAGATTTAACAAATCCATTATAACTAAATACATAGAGTAAAAACAATGTTGATTCACTTCGCCTGAAAATTCTTATCAAGCTGTTGGATGGTAATCCCATTAAGCTGAGTATTGAATTACATCTCGTTTAGCGCAAATTTAAGGGATTACACGCCAATGTGCCAGGACCAGTGGCTTTATTAGCCCTTGAACATTATAACAGGATTAAAGAGAAAGCTGCAAGGCCCACTGGTAGCTTACTCAAAAACAAAGCCTATCACTCTCAACTGGGTTTGCTCAAATTAGCAAGTGCTTTAAATTA
This sequence comes from Cloeon dipterum, assembly GCF_949628265.1. Taxonomy (NCBI): domain Eukaryota; kingdom Metazoa; phylum Arthropoda; class Insecta; order Ephemeroptera; family Baetidae; genus Cloeon; species Cloeon dipterum. The sequence goes on from NC_088789.1 coordinate 12,904,301, forward strand.
GATGAATTAACGAGTGTGAATAACATTGGAGTTTCCCTTTAAATTGGTCGCAATTAGGGAAATGCTCACCAGAGCCAAACAGGGGAGGTCTTTTCTTGGGTAAGCTGCCGAAACCAGAACTGCCACTCGCAATGGATCCACCACTGAGATCAGCGTTCTCCTCCTGATTATTTGTAGCAATCACAGGAGGTGTCGGACTGCAAAAAAAGTTGTGGTCACAGTCGCAAAGAGAAACCACAAGTAAACTTACACTTTGAACAGGATATCACCAGCCAGCATGTCCATCCTGATTGTAACCTTCAGCATTGAGTTGTCCTGGCGGTGTTTCGTGTCGTAACCTTCAAGAAGGTAGCGACGTGTCATTTCGCCAGCGCCAGCAAACTCGGCCAGGTTTAGGTCTATGAAGCCTAACTTTTGGAATGTACGGCCACCTTTAACCTCCTGAAAAATTAGAAAATAGCTAAGTTAGCAATCCACCAAGCAAAAATGATTTTAAAGTCGTTTTCGGAATCCATTAGAATGAAGAATATAATAAAAATTGTTAGTCGCCAAATTCAGAAAAAAATTATAAATAGTATTTTAGCTTACATGGGCAGGTTTTACGCTTTATGCGGAGCACTCGACGCAAAAATAAATACATGCGTGAAGTACTAATGTGAGCATCAAATTCAATTGAGATTAATTTTATCACCATTGTAGATGAATAAATGAGTGCTCATTTAAGTTAAATATATTACCTTGCGGACAGATATCCTCAATAGACAGGGGTCGAGTATGCCTGTCGAGATGTTGGCCGACATTTTGCAAACGAATCTGAAATTGGCTCCCCATCGGACAGCGTGTTCCGTCACCTCCTCTCTGAAACAGCAAACCACGAAAGTTTATTTAGGGAACTATCAAAAGAGATTCATAAATCATGCATAAAAATCTGGCGAAGTTAAACGTATGTGCCAATAAAATCAGTCATTCGAAGCGAAGAGTCAATTAAGTAACATGGTCAGTTTTTTGTTACAAGATTTCACGCTCGACCAACTACTCATAAATATATGTTATATGTCATAAAATACATTGCTTAATCCCATAGTTACACGGGTAATAAGACAAGTGCCTCTCGAGCGAGTTTACTTTTTCGCAGTTACATATTCATACTACTAGGTCCACCTTCGCGCCGAATTCACTTTCACATGTGACGCTCACAAGAAGCTGCGAGAAAATAAATAGAAAGTCACCACGCTTTTTTGCATTACAATTCAATTGCAGCTGGATCGTCTTTTGCCGCTTAAAAAGAACCTTGGCCTCGGCACGTCGACCAACATCTCTATATACGAAATCCAATATCTAGATTGCAATTTAAAATCCCGACGTTTGGACGGTCGTTAATAACATTTTTCTGCGGTCAATGCAGCACTCTCTAACTCTGGGCGCACGATTTCGATGCAGCGTGTGCAAGGCCTGTCCAATTAATTGATATTACGTGGCCCGACAGAAATAAGTTCTGACTTCACGGATCTTCTTTCCCTTTACAATGACGATGCTTGCTCACGCTGCTGCAGTGGAAGCAAAGTGCGAACTCAAAAAGTGTTTTAATTTTCACAAATAGCGCCGGATATTGAGGTTAGCGCAAAGGGGAAGGACTAAACCCCTTCGTGTGCGGGCTGCTTTTATGTTGTGAACAAAAGCAAATAATTCCCACTGCTTGACAAGCACGTTTGTGAAGTCGCAAACGACGCAAGCCATATGTAATAACAATATCCTAAATGCGAATTTGCACATTACGTATTTGCGAGGTGGGAAAAGCCAATACCACTTAGGCATCTTATAAGTGACGAGTAAAATGGCTTTTTGTAGAGCACTTAAGACTTTCCATGGATTGCACTATTATTTCCTCCTCGCCGTAAGTCTATGTTTGTCACGACAACCCAAGTGTCAAAACTGAAGCACAGCTTCGCGTGCTGCGTTCGAAAATAACCGCGAACAGGAAGAAGCCGTCTCGTCGTTTTGTGTTCCGAATTCAAAAATAGACCAAGTCGGTTTGACAGGTTACACGCGCGGCTCGCGTCCTCACTTGAGTGTTAATCAAAGTTCACACAGGAGAGATTTGCGCGTCATAGTCAGTCTTCCTGCTCAACAGAATGGGCCTCTTCAGGGAAATATTTTAGGCAGGCGTCAAGGAAGCGTCACCCAGCTTTGTAATTACGTTGGTGGGCGAATGGAGAACTAAAAATAATCTCCGCGCATAAGCATGGATGACTGCTCTGCTCATTCCGCTTTATTTTTCTCTGGAGAGGAAAAATGAGGAAATGAAAGTGGACGGCGTGTGCAGTGCCAGGCTCTTCTTACCTCACAAACGCCACTCGAATCAGAAAGCGAATAAGCTCGATATCTTTTGTGCAGCTTTTGGTGAGCATCGGGTTATCCGGTAGTGATGTGCAAATTGAAATGGCAACGTCGCAGAGGGAGGGGCTTAGGCCAGCTGGGCATTGGATGTTAGATGAGGAGTTGCCACGCTCGGTACTTTACTTTAGACACGGGATCAACCGCACGGCTAGTACGAAGGTGGACCTGACAGATTCAGGCGCTCAGGATGTTTCAGGTCGTCAACATTAAGTTATTGTATTATGATAAATAAAGGAATAAAATTCAAATTGAATAAGAAACATTATTTTGCTATTTGAAACTAACAAAATATAGTACTGAATTGAAATAAATTGTTACGCCGTCAGGTACTCGGGGCACAAGGTTAAATAAAACATTTCTTTTTAAAACAAGTTCATCCGCAGGAAATGCCAAACAAATAAATTCACGCTGTTTAGTCACTAAGTAAAATTCCATTCTGACACTGGAATCTATTTAATTTGCCAATTTCCGGTACTCAGGGTCACAGTTTGAATACACGGAAAAAAGGTTGCACGATTTTTGAGTCGCGATTGTGCCATAAAATAATTAATTGGACCAACTGAAGAAAGAAAATCGATTTCCGATGCGGGAATTTAAATAATTCGCTTTTTCAGGTACTCAGGGTCGCAATTAAAAATCACGGGAACCAGTTTACACGACTTTCTCGACGGGAACGTGTCGCAGATAATTAATTGGACCAACTGAAGAAAGAAAATCGATTTCCGACGCGGGAATTTAAATAATTCGCTTTTTCAGGTACTCAGGGTCGCAATTAAAAATCACGGGAACCAGTTTACACGACTTTCTCGACGGGAACGTGTCGCAGATAATTAATTGGACCAACTGAAGAAAGCAAATCGATTTCCGACGCGGGAATTTAAATAATTCGCTTTTTCAGGTACTCAGGGTTGCAATTAAAAATCACGGGAACCAGTTTACACGGCTTTCTCGACGGGAACGTGTCGCAGATAATTAATTGGACCAACTGAAGAAAGAAAATCGATTTCCGATGCGGGAATTTAAATAATTCGCTTTTTCAGGTACTCAGGGTCGCAATTAAAAATCACGGGAACCAGTTTACACGACTTTCTCGACGGGAACGTGTCGCAGATAATTAATTGGACCAACTGAAGAAAGAAAATCGATTTCCGACGCGGGAATTTAAATAATTCGCTTTTTCAGGTACTCAGGGTCGCAATTAAAAATCACGGGAACCAGTTTACACGACTTTCTCGACGGGAACGTGTCGCAGATAATTAATTGGACCAACTGAAGAAAGAAAATCGGTTTCCGACGCGGGAATTTAAATAATTCGCTTTTTCAGGTACTCAGGGTCGCAATTAAAAATCACGGGAACCAGTTTACACGACTTTCTCGACGGGAACGTGTCGCAGATAATTAATTGGACCAACTGAAGAAAGAAAATCGATTTCCGACGCGGGAATTTAAATAATTCGCTTTTTCAGGTACTCAGGGTCGCAATTAAAAATCAAGGGAACCAGTTTACACGACTTTCTCGACGGGAACGTGTCGCAGATAATTAATTGGACCAACTGAAGAAAGAAAATCGATTTCCGACGCGGGAATTTAAATAATTCGCTTTTTCAGGTACTCAGGGTCGCAATTAAAAATCACGGGAACCAGTTTACACGACTTTCTCGACGGGAACGTGTCGCAGATAATTAATTGGACCAACTGAAGAAAGAAAATCGATTTCCGACGCGGGAATTTAAATAATTCGCGTTTTCAGGTACTCAGGGTCGCAATTAAAAATCACGGGAACCAGTTTACACGACTTTCTCGACGGGAACGTGTCGCAGATAATTAATTGGACCAACTGAAGAAAGAAAATCGATTTCCGATGCGGGAATTTAAATAATTCGCGTTTTCAGGTACTCAGGGTCGCAATTAAAAATCACGGGAACCAGTTTACACGACTTTCTCGACGGGAACGTGTCGCAGATAATTAATTGGACCAACTGAAGAAAGAAAATCGATTTCCGACGCGGGAATTTAAATAATTCGCTTTTTCAGGTACTCAGGGTCGCAATTAAAAATCAAGGGAACCAGTTTACACGACTTTCTCGACGGGAACGTGTCGCAGATAATTAATTGGACCAACTGAAGAAAGAAAATCGATTTCCGACGCGGGAATTTAAATAATTCGCTTTTTCAGGTACTCAGGGTCGCAATTAAAAATCACGGGAACCAGTTTACACGACTTTCTCGACGGGAACGTGTCGCAGATAATTAATTGGACCAACTGAAGAAAGAAAATCGATTTCCGACGCGGGAATTTAAATAATTCGCTTTTTCAGGTACTCAGGGTCGCAATTAAAAATCACGGGAACCAGTTTACACGACTTTCTCGACGGGAACGTGTCGCAGATAATTAATTGGACCAACTGAAGAAAGAAAATCGGTTTCCGACGCGGGAATTTAAATAATTCGCTTTTTCAGGTACTCAGGGTCGCAATTAAAAATCACGGGAACCAGTTTACACGACTTTCTCGACGGGAACGTGTCGCAGATAATTAATTGGACCAACTGAAGAAAGAAAATCGATTTCCGATGCGGGAATTTAAATAATTCGCGTTTTCAGGTACTCAGGGTCGCAATTAAAAATCACGGGAACCAGTTTACACGACTTTCTCGACGGGAACGTGTCGCAGATAATTAATTGGACCAACTGAAGAAAGAAAATCGATTTCCGACGCGGGAATTTAAATAATTCGCGTTTTCAGGTACTCAGGGTCGCAATTAAAAATCACGGGAACCAGTTTACACGACTTTCTCGACGGGAACGTGTCGCAGATAATTAATTGGACCAACTGAAGAAAGAAAATCGATTTCCGATGCGGGAATTTAAATAATTCGCGTTTTCAGGTACTCAGGGTCGCAATTAAAAATCACGGGAACCAGTTTGGGGTGTCACGGTCTAGTCTGTGATGGATAAAATAAAGTTTGGGCACTAAAGTTACTTTAAGTTAAACAGTGCTCGCTTGTCGTTGGAGGAAAAATAAAGAGAGTCCAATTTTATTTTCGTCAGTTGGTCCAATTAATTATCTGCGACACGTTCCCGTCGAGAAAGTCGTGTAAACTGGTTCCCGTGATTTTTAATTGCGACCCTGAGTACCTGAAAAAGCGAATTATTTAAATTCCCGCATCGGAAATCGATTTTCTTTCTTCAGTTGGTCCAATTAATTATCTGCGACACGTTCCCGTCGAGAAAGTCGTGTAAACTGGTTCCCGTGATTTTTAATTGCGACCCTGAGTACCTGAAAAAGCGAATTATTTAAATTCCCGCATCGGAAATCGATTTTCTTTCTTCAGTTGGTCCAATTAATTATCTGCGACACGTTCCCGTCGAGAAAGCCGTGTAAACTGGTTCCCGTGATTTTTAATTGCGTCCCTGAGTACCTGAAAAAGCGAATTATCAAATATCTGGCGTTCCAATTAAAACACTTTGGTGTGGGGGGACGAAAAGATTGCAACACTGGGCTCAAGATTATTTGCGGCCACTCGGGCCACTCAGGCACAATGTAATCCGCTTGGCGGTGTTATTGGGGCCTGGGACCCAGTGAGCTCATAGCTCACGGGAAGTGCTGTGCAGATGTTCTAAACAAATATGTTTATATTTCAAACTGAGAAAGATTATTATGAACCTTACATGTGTTTTATTCATCCCATGTTGATTGAAAATTGCGATTCAATTTCAGCTGTGGTCCAGGTCAACCACTTTCCCCTTGCAGTGATAATGCAGAGAAATTTGGCTTCTATCTCAAGTGCTTGCAGGGCCCTCTGCACTGTGGGAAAAAAATTTCACCCACATTGAACACGTGGTTTGCTAACTCGCGGCTGACCGTTCATCAGGTATGTTCATTTATTTTCGTTTTATTGTAATACGTGTAGCCATAAAATTTTTGTTCTTCGTGTTGGGTAAGTTTAAAATTAGAAAACATTTTTGAAAGGCATAATCATAATCAACAATATGCACCATAAACTAAAAGTTATAACTCTCGACATTATCAAATTAAAGCAGATAAAGTATGGGAACAACAATTATTTAATTTAATTTAGCATCAGACAGAAAATATTTTTGAACACATAGAAGTTAAGAAATCCGTGTTAACCAGTTTCGTTCAATTTTTATTAAAACCCTGAGATTCCTGAAATCGTTAAAAAAATCAAATTAATTAGATTGCAGCATCCCAAATCGATTTCATATTGAACGTTTGCAAAGAAAATAGTTTTGAACACATAGAAGTTAAGAAATCCGTGTTAACCGGTTTCGTTCAATTTTTATTAAAACCCTGAAATAACCTGAAATCGTTAAATAAATCAAATTAATTAGATTGCAGCATCCAAAATCGATTTCATATGGATGGTTTGCAAAGAAAATAGTTTTGAACACATAGAAGTTAAGAAATCCGTGTTAACCGGTTTCGTTCAATTTTTATTAAAACCCTGAGATTCCTGAAATCGTTAAAAAAATCAAATTAATTAGATTGCAGCATCCAAAATCGATTTCATATTGATGGTTTGCAAAGAAAATAGTTTTGAACACATAGAAGTTAAGAAATCCGTGTTAACCGGTTTCGTTCAATTTTTATTAAAACCCTGAGATTCCTGAAATCGTTAAAAAAATCAAATTAATTAGATTGCAGCATCCAAAATCGATTTCATATTGATGGTTTGCAAAGAAAATAGTTTTGAACACATAGAAGTTAAGAAATCCGTGTTAACCAGTTTCGTTCAATTTTTATTAAAACCCTGAGATTCCTGAAATCGTTAAAAAAATCAAATTAATTAGATTGCAGCACCCAAAATCGATTTCATATTGATGGTTTGCAAAGAAAATAGTTTTGAACACATAGAAGTTAAGAAATCCGTGTTAACCAGTTTCGTTCAATTTTTATTAAAACCCTGAGATTCCTGAAATCGTTAAAAAAATCAAATTAATTAGATTGCAGCATCCAAAATCGATTTCATATTGATGGTTTGCAAAGAAAATAGTTTTGAACACATAGAAGTTAAGAAATCCGTGTTAACCGGTTTCGTTCAATTTTTATTAAAACCCTGAGATTCCTGAAATCGTTAAAAAAATCAAATTAATTAGATTGCAGCATCCAAAATCGATTTCATATTGATGGTTTGCAAAGAAAATAGTTTTGAACACATAGAAGTTAAGAAATCCGTGTTAACCAGTTTCGTTCAATTTTTATTAAAACCCTGAGATTCCTGAAATCGTTAAAAAAATCAAATTAATTAGATTGCAGCATCCAAAATCGATTTCATATTGATGGTTTGCAAAGAAAATAGTTTTGAACACATAGAAGTTAAGAAATCCGTGTTAACCAGTTTCGTTCAATTTTTATTAAAACCCTGAGATTCCTGAAATCGTTAAAAAAATCAAATTAATTAGATTGCAGCATCCCAAATCGATTTCATATTGAACGTTTGCAAAGAAAATAGTTTTGAACACATAGAAGTTAAGAAATCCGTGTTAACCGGTTTCGTTCAATTTTTATTAAAACCCTGAAATAACCTGAAATCGTTAAATAAATCAAATTAATTAGATTGCAGCATCCAAAATCGATTTCATATGGATGGTTTGCAAAGAAAATAGTTTTGAACACATAGAAGTTAAGAAATCCGTGTTAACCGGTTTCGTTCAATTTTTATTAAAACCCTGAGATTCCTGAAATCGTTAAAAAAATCAAATTAATTAGATTGCAGCATCCCAAATCGATTTCATATTGAACGTTTGCAAAGAAAATAGTTTTGAACACATAGAAGTTAAGAAATCCGTGTTAACCGGTTTCGTTCAATTTTTATTAAAACCCTGAGATTCCTGAAATCGTTAAAAAAATCAAATTAATTAGATTGCAGCATCCCAAATCGATTTCATATTGAACGTTTGCAAAGAAAATAGTTTTGAACACATAGAAGTTAAGAAATCCGTGTTAACCGGTTTCGTTCAATTTTTATTAAAACCCTGAGATTCCTGAAATCGTTAAAAAATTAGAATGCAGCATCGGAGAGATATTTTTTTGTCAGTTGGTCCAATTAATTATTTAATGGCACAATCGCGACTCATAAGTCGTGCAACCTTTTTTCCGTGTATTCAAACTGTGACCCTGAGTACCGGAAATTGGCAAATTAAATAGATTCCAGTGTCAGAATGGAATTTTACTTAGTGACTAAACAGCGTGAATTTATTTGTTTGGCATTTCCTGCGGATGAACTTGTTTTAAAAAGAAATGTTTTATTTAACCTTGTGCCCCGAGTACCTGACGGCGTAACAATTTATTTCAATTCAGTACTATATTTTGTTAGTTTTAAATAGCAAAATAATGTTTCTTATTCAATTTGAATTTTATTCCTTTATTTATCATCATACAATAACTTAATGTTGACGACCTGAAACATCCTGAGCGCCTGAATCTGTCAGGTCCACCTTCGTACTAGCCGTGCGGTTGATCCCGTGTCTAAAGTAAAGTACCGAGCGTGGCAACTCCTCATCTAACATCCATTGCCCAGCTGGCCTAAGCCCCTCCCTCTGCGACGTTGCCATTTCAATTTGCACATCACTACCGGATAACCCGAAGCTCACCCAGCTTTTTGTAGCTTTCATGTGTAACTTAATCTTGGATAATCATAAAGCGGGGAGATGCTGGTTTTAAATCAGTGGGTGTCTGCGAAAAGAGAAATGACTCACTAGTAATGATATGCGAATCGAGCCCCTTTGAACATTTTTGAGATGTTGAATAAAGAAAAATAACTAAAAAATGGTTTGCCGTCAATTCACAAAAATTAACTGCAAATATGTAATTCAACATTGAAATTTTCAAGAGCTCCTTGTGTTCAATGACAAACAAGACATGTGTTTTCATTCCATATCCAGAAAAGAAAAGCACTTTCTCGTTGTCAAGCTGTTTTTCATAAATTTAGAAAATCCAAAGCCTTACTAAGCAGATGATTTGAGTCGAGAGTGAAATGCTTCTGTAAATAAACAGAACTAACCACGAACAACTATTCACAGTGGCTACAGTCGATCAAAATAAAGACACGCCCATCCAAACTTCGACCCACAGGTGCCCTCGGGAGGGAGTTTGGACTTCCGCGGGCTTTTAATAATTCACCCCTGGCACGATGCACGCGAGCTGATACAGTGTGCAGCTTTTAACCCCGCGCGCCTGGCTCCGGTCATTTTTCACTGGCACGCACGCCCTTTTGAAAATCAGCTTCCTTTGTACGGGCGCTGTAAATTGAAAATAATGACTGGTGCAGTGCTAACGGGAGAGAGAAAATTGCGCGCAGCAGATTCGCATTTGTGCTTGTTTGGTTCCCATCCAAAAGGTTAATTATTCCATTAAATCGAGTACAGGGCTGGATTGGCATCTTTTATTTACCCTGCAGCAAAAATTGTTGCTGAGGCCGAAAAAGTTGAATTGCATTGTGTTTGAACATGCTTCGGGCTAAATTGGATTTAAAATATTCAAAAGCTACAATGATTCAATGAACACAAGTTTTTGAATTTACGACTTTGAATATTTAAACTTGCACTTCATTCCTGTGACTTTTCGCAAGGGTCATTAAAGGGATTTTCTGCGCACTTTTCCATCCCCTGCAGTGATAAAACTTGCTAATAAATTGTTCTACACGTGCAAGTTTTGCAAAGCACACTTGCCGCAAAACTGATGATGATAAAAGTACGCGCCACATTTTATTAATGGGACAACCGAAAAAAGTGGACACCTTTGCAAAGCACAGATCGAGGACATTTTCACCGCTCTCGACCACCTAATTCATCCTTTTTGCTGCAAACCTTTTCCTTTGTCAGCCAGCATTCACTCCTTTTGGCAACGGTAGCTGCCGCCGGAATTCCTTTTCGAGCGCTTGAAAGAAGACGTAATTCGTTCCGCACACAATGGGATTAAATAGGAGAATTGCAAGGAAAACTAGATATTCCTCAACAGCAACGCCCGTTTTTTTAGCAGGTGGATTTCAACCACCGCCCAAAGGGTGGGCGTTCTTGTGGGTTTTCTCCCTGGGAAAATAACAGGGCGAGCGAACGATCCCACGCGAAAATCAATGAATAGAAGGCGAGTTTCTTTTTATCATTACTACTTAACAGATAATTTTAGGGCAGGACCGCATAATTGAAGTCAGACAAACAAAGGCAACATTCTTTGCAGAATTAAGACATGCAAACTTGCTAAATTTTTTAAAGATAAGCTGGATGCATACTTTGGTGTTTTTTCGGACTTGATGATCAAACACAAAAAACAAGTTATCTACGTTCTTCAGCATAACGGTTTACGATATTCTTGGAGTTGTCCTTCATTTGCGTAAATATTCGGTACAACTTCTGTCTTATCTCCTGCGTCATCCAAACGTTTGAGTTTGTTATAATTAACATTATATTGAATCCATTCTCACCGAGCTTCCACAAACGAAATCGATTTTTAGTGCACGTTGATCTAAAAAGCTTTAGGAATTTTTCTTATTCAAGAAGCGACCCTAAATTGATTAGCCAAAGATTAAGCTGCTACGTAGTTTAAACGTAAGATCTGACGTGTTAGCCGCAAGTGTTGTCATAAACAAGCCACTCTGAGTGAGGCATACATGTGAAAATTGTCTGTGAATATGCGAGTGCAATTTGCCCACCACTCATAGCGTGCACCGAAAAGGTCAAAGGCGAAGGTGGTGATGACGCCATGGAAGTCGACCGCCGATTCACCAACTGCTTGCTCAGACGGCTCAGACCAATGTGCCCTTTTCACACTTGAGCGCGACAAATGTTTCATTTCACACAGCCAGTTTGCCCACATCTTGTAATCGAATTGGAAAGTAAATCTCGGCCAAAGCAATCCTAATTTTGTTTGTCTCCCATAAATTGTTTGCTGTACAACCTTTAGCCAATAATCATGCTGCTTTCTTTATATTATATACGCTCGCAATTATCCTACGTGAATAATTTTTATTTGCATGTTTACTAACTGCATTTCCTTGAGCGTGGGATTCGATCTCGAACTCTGCAAAAAGTAAGGGAAGTCCTGCGAGTGTGTTCACCCACGATCGCCAACAACCTTCAGTAATTACTCGAGTATGGCGCAGAGGTCGATGCGAGGAATCTCGCCTTGCAGGTATATAAAAACGCTGCTCTCGCATGTGTGTGCTTTCATACTTCTTTCCAAGCAGACTGGATTGAACAAAACCACCAAAGCCTGCACATTATAGTTAGCCACTTCTTTCGTGCAAGTTATTGAATATGGTGAGCGAATTTAAAACGCCAACCTCAGTCCCAGGAAGCAAAATCCACATCGGTGAACTAACCTTGCGGACAAGTTGCTAAGGAATAGGTCGGCAGTTTCAATTTTGTTAGCTTTAGTATATAATATAAAAGAGCATAGGGTTTTATCGAATTTGCTGTTAGCAGCAAATTCACGATAAAGGAAGGTTGCGGGATCTAAATCGATCAAGTTCAATCATTCCTTTGGCTTCTATACGTCCTCTTGTACTAAAACTTTTGTCCAAGAAGTAGTTTTCCTTGCGCTAAGGCAATAACACATGAAGTCTACGAATTAAAAGTTAACAGCCTAAATGACTGACGTATTTTTTCCTTAGAGAATGATTTTAATTTGTATTTCTGCAGAACACGATCTAAAAATGGTTCGCTTCATCGCAAACTGCGTGGTTAACTTAAATTCCTTCTGTTTGCACACCATTATTTGTTCTAGCGCCGTGAAGGTTGAATGGTTCTCGTTTTCTCTTTTTTATTTATTGCAAATGAAGCAACGGCAACGTAATTACAGTGTTGGATAATGCCATCCGATCACGAAATTCTTTTTGTTTTGCTTACATACCAAGTGGACTGGACTGGACTTGTCCATTAAGGCTTTTCTTTTGAGGCTGAAAGATTTTTTCGCTACATTGCTGAGCCAAAGCATTCGTGTACAATGGAAAAAGTTCAAAAGAAGACGGAGGATTCGCCAAAGTCACGAATACGTAATGAAGGACTCTCAAAAGTCAATACCAGACGGAGAGACCTTGGAGCATATTTTCAGGAAGGAAGCTAGCGGCAAAAGCTGTTACCGATTTCAATCCAAAAGCTGAGCAATTTAATAACTTCAAATGCAATTTTTGCAACACGATCGACTAACCAGGACAGGACACTTTTTGCGACAGACAACCTCGCTCCGGTGAAGAGGTGAAGAAAGAAGACCGCTTGACCGTGCGACGCGTTATAATGAGTGTCTGCCTATATTAGCACCAGGGCCGACCCATCGTGACACAATTTTTCCAATTCTAAAAACGTCACTGGACGTGATCGCGCGGCAACGTAACACCTATCCCGCATTCATCCAGCAGCTAGCCAAATCACCCAGCGAGCAGACGGCTGGGCACTTTTCCAGCTCATTTCGCCAAGTCGACGGTTGGGTGTTAAATCAGCTGACATTCTTTCATGGAGAGGAATTTTGATTTGAATTGAAAGCCATGTTTGAGCAGGAAGTTTAGTTGTTTTCCATGTTATTTAAAATCGATTAAAAATTTAACTTTTTTAAGCGGTTTAAGCGACAGTTTTGTGCTGCATAAACTGGCATAATATAAACACGCACTGATTTGGCAGAGTTAAGAAACAATTCACTACACTGCATGTTTGTTTTGAATTATAATGTTTGTTGACAAATAAAATTAATAGTTCAACATACACTACATAAAGAGAAAATCTATAGTTTGAATTTTGCAATAATCTCGGCGACTAAAATGCAACATTGATTTTACATCAAGTGAAACCGCTCCCACACCGATCAGTGTAGCACGTTGCACACGTTTGGACCGTGGTACACGTCGAGTTGGATCAATAAAGTGGCCGTCACCCCTTTATGCAGTTGCCGGGCTGACAAATCCAGCTCGCGTATCATCCCTCCCACGCAAACAAGGCATTGGTGATAGATTCAAACAGGATCGTCTTCCTTTTCTCATATATAGCTGATGTTTATCTCTGGTGCGCATTTTTGCACTGCCTGCTGGCGATTGGTGTCTGCTGAATGGGATTGAAGCCGGCAAGTTATTTCTGTTTGACACGAGAGAAGCCAACGCCTTTCACCGACGTTTGATTTCATTCTATTACAATCATGCGATGGATATTAGATGACTCGTTTTTCAGGTCCGAATTTACCTACAAGTTACCTACAAACCTAATGTTTTAAAAATTTTGTTTGAATAAACGTTGTAATAAAATGGTCTTATTTTTTCCTTAAAACTTTCACAGTTAAAAATAAATTCTCGCGGGTTCGATTTCAGTAAAATTAATATTTTTCATTACTAGATCGAATCCGCAGGAATGTTGATGTTGCAATGGAAGTAGGTGGAGGTGGATCCCAATTGGCCAGGCACACAAGAGCTTATCTCGTCACCAGGTTGCTGGACGGACCGAGTTATTCTTTTGTTTAAAAGCGCAATAGCGTCAGCTCTCTTGCAAAAATTATTCTGCGCTGGGAAACAAACAGTGATGTTGTCGCAGCTCACAAATTGTCGGGAAAAGCCGTGAATGTGTGTATGTACCGCAAGAGCTTCCGTTTTCCAGTTTTGTGCGTAGTATACAGCTGATGTTTTTTCTCATCAATGCGCACTTTATCCTTGTCCCATGAAAAAAGCGTGCGGTTGTCCATTTTAAAGCCCTCTAGAAGGATATCCTTACCTTTCATTCACACCGTTTGCAGCAAAGGTTGCGAAAGTGTATTTCTCTTAAAAATTTCAAAGAAAAAAAGTTACGTTTAACTCAATTCTCTCTCTCTCTCTCTCTCTCTCTCTCTCTCTCTCTCTCTCTCTCTCTCTCTCTCTCTCTCTCTCTCTCTCTCTCTCTCTCTCTCTCTCTCTCTCTCTCTCTCTCTCTCTCTCTCTCATAGATATTTTTCAGTGCAGCCATTAAAATACAAATTTCCGAGCAATAGTGAAATTTAAGTAATGGTTTCTTTGGTATTATTTATAGAAATCTCATTTATGAGTGGTTGAATTTTTTCATTAAATGCTTGTGGGAGCTATACCAACCAAAATATTTGCTACACCAAACTCACGCCCTCAAGCTAACGCGTTGTCCAATTAAGTTGGCCTGACGGCCACCAGAAACGATTTTCGCGTATTCGCCATGTTCATCGTATGCGACTTTTTGTTTTGGCTTCGTTGCCAAAACAAGTGGCTCTTCGCATTATTTGATTACAGAACAAGTAGCAGCCGATTTGTGACCAGTCTGCTTCTGACGTCACGCCAAATCAGCCGACAATAATATGCGGACTCACGTGCAAGCCTGTGTGCACGTTCTATCAGCCCCCAAGCAGGGGGTGACCGCGAACGCGAACACTCATCGCCGCAAGAATTAATATTGACCCACCGGACGCTCGCGGGGCTTCACTCACCCTTTTGTTTTGCACGAGTAATTGTCCCAATTGTTCTAGCACACACTGTGCCCAGGAGAGAAATTAGAGTTACTGCGGCCGGAACTGTTGCTGCTGTAAAAACAAACAAGCAACACATAATCCACAGCTTTGCTTTCTACGTGCGTGGTGGTTAGTTAACAGTCGTTTGGATAATTTTCTTCTCTGAAATAAATAAAGTAGAACGATGTGTATCTTACAATAACTCATGCACGCCTTATTTTTTGGATTTGATAACAGTCCAGAACTTGGTATGATGAAAAAAGGAAAAATCAACCATTTGATATTTTCGGATCCTTAGATATTAATATATCGCGTGTCTTTTGCTGCGTCTGCAACTTATGACAACAGTATAGCCGCCACGCATTGGAGTAAATTCACTAGTTAATATTATCTAATACGTATTTTATTAATTATTAAATAACAGATATTGCGAAATCGATATGACTGACTTCTATTTTGTGGCAACAAACGCCCTTGAAGAATGATGAAATGCAGCAGGCGCGCTTGAATGTTTTGTTTGGCAAACTTGGCTTGCTCGAGAAAGTCCAACAACTGAATTGTTTACTATCAACCCAGATTCGCCGAACACCAACAATAAATATTTTAAATATCAGCCTCCACCACGCATAAGGTGCTAGTGTACAGTGCGTCACGTTTCAAAATTGCAAGACAAAGATAATAAAATTAAGAGTTTGGCTACCAATATCATAGCAGACATCAATCAATCTGGTGTAACACAAGTCTGACAGGAAATCAAGCTCATTAATTCTGGTGGGCTCCAAAATTAGTGGTGCAGGCGGCGAGCGCTGAAATCAGCAGCGACAGACACTGGAGGCCCAACCGACATCACCGTGATCTTTTATTCATGTATGCACGGGCAGCATTACGTCGTTCTATGGCAGATGAAAGCAAGCGGGGGACGAAAAAGCACCAAGCGAGAGCTCTCTTGGAAAACCACAATCTGTGTCTGTCTGGAAGCAAAAAACTCTTCAAACGAAATGAAATCACCTGAACACACGCCGGATTTAAAGTGAATGAGTTACCGTGGTAGTGTTCATCCTTTGCCATAGATAAATCCAATATTATCTAGAGGGAGGTTGATTTGCATTTTGAATTTTTAAAATATTTTATTACAACTTTTAAAGAAATCCACTACGTTTAGAAGCTCAATGGTATTACCAAGCTAAGACAATATTATTTTTGTTCAATTATATCGCAACAATTGTCTTGGAATTTAAGTCACGGGAACCAAAAACATAACTGACTATTATTTCTATACAATTCTGAAAATATATCAGGCCGATATAATGAAAGTAATGGACAATTTGACAACTGGACATGGAGAAAGAGGGAAATTCACTGTGCAGAAATTTAGCCTCCTTTCAAATCTCCACTCTATTGTTCTTTCAACTCGATAACTACAATTACATAAAAATCACCACGAAATTCGTAATTTGCTTCACTTTCACTGCATTCAATTTCGCCGTCCAGTGAATGCACTTTTACAGTCACTTTTGTTTTGTAAGCGGTTTCGGCGGTGAAGACGTGCATAGCGACGAAATAGTGATAGTGCGATGCACGGTGCTAAATTTGGTATTCAGCACCACGCGCGATCTAGAGCAATTGAATAAGTATGAGGCCCAGCGAGGAAATGACCAGCGTGAAGATCGCTAGATTACGCACGCAGAGAGCCGTTGCTGGAATAAAGAAAGCCACTCTGCGGCACGACAGCCGAGCGGCATATCATACTATATTTCTAGTCGTTACGTTATCTCGCGCGTCCAGCTTGTGCAAGCTAGTAGAGTTTTTAGCAATATAGATCCTCAAATTGGACTGCCATGTATTTTATAAAAATTATCTTAACGAAAAAAATTTAACGCACACGTAAAATTTTTTGTGAGAACATTTTAACCGGAAAAAACCTGTCTTTGAATATTAATTCTCCTTCTGCAAAGAAACTTCCGTAAGGATTTCAAACATCTAGCACCTAATTAAATAAGCTGATTTAGCAAATAAGTAAAATGACTCCTCTCTAGCGTAGGTTTCTTCAATTTTATAGTTAGAAACTAGAAAGAGGGGATCGTCTCGTCTGCCTCCCGCATGAATGGGCCCAATTACGTGAAATTCATTTCAAATAGCTCCCAGCGTTGTTCCCAAGAATCACTCTCAGCACTGTGCCTATTCTTTCATTTTGCGTCGCTATGGCGTAGCAAAAAGTGGCTCTACTCTACATCTACGCGCAGGGATTCTCTTTCTCATGACGACGTGCCCGTCGTCAAGAGGACAGCGGCAAACACAATCGCAGGAGCGAGGCGCGATAGAATGCTTCCCGGGCATAAATCTCGACCATCCATGCGAACCTCTCGTTCTGCAACATGTGCGAGAACAAAAACTCAGCTCCGACGTTTGTGAAACACCCGTCCACACGATGCTTGGCTTGCGTAATGAATTTATCTCCGCGTGTTCGCGGGTATCAACTCAAGCAGGCGAATTCCTTGCCATCAGCTTCCCATGTTCGGTAGATTGGTGAACAATCGGACTCAAGAGTCCTTGAAATCAATATCTCGAGTGGCGTAAGGATATTTTTAACTTTGTGTTGGCTTTGAGTGAGTATCGGCAAAATTTAGACATGTTTTGGGCGCAATTTTTGAATTTATATTTATACGCACTTAACTTCGCGATCTATGGAAAAGTGATAAGGTGTTGATTTTATGACAGTTAAAAATTAATTATAATTATGAAGCTGTGTCTTGCTAGATATTTCCGGAATTAATTTAGCTATCTCTACATTATTAAGTATTGCTGCAATTTCTGACTAGAAACGGCTCAATTACGACTGCTGCATGCTGTTTGCGCAGATTTGTGTCATAACCATTTGGCGCAGATGCTACCGGCAGTGTGCCTCTACAGTAAAGTTCCCTTTGCTGCAGCAACTCAGCGACCGGCGTCTTCCGTGGCTATTGTAGCACAGGTGCAGCGAGTGCATGCACCGTGAAGTGCCGGCTAGAAGAAATTAAATCTATAGGAAGTATAATACAATCAACAGTATACATTTATCTATATAGAGCTATCGCACTGAATTCACGAGCAACATTTTGCATGAAAGTAAATTAACATTAAGCAGGGTGTACAGTACACTAGTACAGTACAGTAAAAATAAACTAAAATAATTTTTATATGGTGTTACGAAACTCTAACATCCCGGATTTATGGGATGTGATTTCTTGCCGTTCATGTGACCATTAAAATGATGCGCCTCAGACTTCCTCCCGTTTACAAAGAAACGAAATAATCTGACACCATTGTTTAACTTTCAAGGACTGATATTTTTTAAATAGCTGAGTAGATTCCTTTCGGCGAATTTTTGATGCTCTCTGCCAAGAGTATTATCATAGACTATTTTCTAACTCTTGAATACGATCCAAACTACAAAGCAAGGTTAACAAATTTGCGATGCTGACGAGAGAGCTGGGCTCTTGATATCTGATTTTGGCTACGAAACTGGACCAACGGCGATGAAAAATTAATTCAGATCAACAATGATCCTCCAAACTGTTTCGCACCAGATGGCAAAAGTGCGAATCTGGCATAAATAGGATCAAAGAGTTCCTGGAACAAATTTGAGCGTGACCATGAGAAACTTCATGCCCGTTTAGCTCGTTACGATGAGTCGAGCACGCGAAAAATGCTTGAGAGCTTGATGTTAAATTATAAGGGCTACTGTCGCAGCAAAAAAACGCAGAGTGTAACGCATATTTGTCCGTGTGGAGTGAAAATTGCAGCCATTTCCTGAGGCCATTACATCCTAGCGAACGGAAAGAACATAATAAGTTCCGCAATGTTTGCTCGCCAGTCTGTGTTCTCCATTTTCTAGAAGAGAACGCTTTTCCGCCCCAACAAGTACCATGTCGCACAATAAGTCTAACAAGGTGGCCTGTGGATCTAATAATGCCGCCTTGCTTTCTTTCAGAAGCCCCACACGCAGCCATCGAAGCGAAAGCACGCACAAATGAGTCCATCCAGCACATCCAATCATCAGGCGTTTTTTCTCTACGCGTTTTTCCACGCCCGCCGCATACCCAAAGAGAAGAAATCCACGCGTTGGGAAAATTAACAAAGAGCTGCCTTTGCCTCGTGCTTTTGTTCCGCGCAGCCTGAGAAATTTCCAGCAAGCTATGGTTTTCTGCAGTTTGCTTTATAGACATTAAAGGAAACCGCCGAAGCCGCATTTCACGCGAAGCAGGACTAACAAGAATTTAATTAAAAGCGTTCCTACGCATTTCACGGAGCTATAAATCGGCAAAAATATTTATCGCTGCCAGCCACCATCTCCACAAAAATTACGCACCAAAGTAGACCTTGAGTGATGACACTATTTTACAATTTTTCCTGAGTAGTTTATAATCGTCTCATTTCCATAGTGTGAAATTTTGGGATTCACACTTTTTTAAACAACTTAAAATGCTTTTAATGATATTCTTCAGTTATTTTTCAAATTCACAAACGAAAATTCCAAGTAAACAATAAATTGATAGAGGAAGGAAAATTACTTTAACTTTGCAACTTAACTCTAGCGAAATAGCTGGAGGAAACAAGCGCAACCTCACATAATTTTCTTTTAGTGCTCTCGGATGGAATTTATATCCAGCACAGAAGCAGGTTCAATTTTATGCTCGGCGCTTTTCCAGCAAGCCTGGAGCAATTTATTCAGCCAACACGATGCTCTTCCAGCTGGCAGAGCGATGAGGGTTGTTATCACTTTGGTCATCATCAGCTTTATAGGTAAAAAGTGGAAAAATTTTGCCGAATTCCATAGCACTACCGTACTAATTGCTCCGGTCCTTATTTATCCCAAATAAGTTTAAGAAAGGCCGAAATTTGAAACAGAGATTATTAGGTTGTTTCCATAGGGACCAATGGAGGTTGTTACAAGCTCATTTCATTAAGAACTAACACAATATAGGTTTCCAGCGCGAAGTGAATTTGATAATATTTTATTATTTATAACTTCAATCTCTGCTCATAATAGAAGCTGCTCTCTAGAGCAAATAATTTCATCACATAATACGCATAATACATAAAAAGCAACATCCTCGTTTCCATTGAAAGCTATGTCACTTCCTTTGAGTTCGAAACGTCAATTACATGATGTTTAAAACCGTCACGAAGGCGTTGGTTAATAATTTTAATCTGTGATGGAGGGGAATTGTTAATTAGGAAATGATAAGGAAGCAGCTTTCACGAGCTTGAAGTAGACCGGCGTGAGATTAGAGCAGCCGCAGTTCACTAGCAATTTTGTCCCACGCAGAAATAATGTTGTTACTTCGCGATGGCCTAATCCCCAACAGCACTATCAAAGCCTCCTTGCTCGGCGGCTTCATTGTATGTTATTTGCAGTGGGATTTGCATTTAGGCAATTTGATAAGGCGGACAATCCGCAGATAAGACAAGGACGCTTGGCACAACAAATAAAGCGAAAAGCTAAATTGATGGTCTACAAATAAGTGTCTCTTATCACAGTCATTTCAACAACACATTTTTTATTATGTTGACATCTCGCGGGGGCTAACTAACCCAAATTTGTGGTTAGTGGGTCACTTTAACAGTTCAAATTTTTCGCTGTATCATGGATTCCATGTAAGATTTGGTGTTGTTTCTTGTGAGTTTGAAGAGCGTATTTTTTAATTTACAGGAAAATTGTTAGACTAGGGAACCATACATGAATATTATATAATAACTATGTAATAAAAAATATTAAGAGACTGAACTTTGGAGTACTTAAACGTTGATAAGAGCAATGCATCACAACTATGTTTCGCATTGAGAAAGGGATCTGAATCTGAAGTCAAAGCAATGCCGAAATTCTACGTAAAAAGAGCACACCCATACCAAGTGAATGTAATCGGTGCTAATTGAGCTTTGCTCCTCCCTGCCTACGTCAGATATCTGCAAACTGGCGCTTGCCCTGCGTTGCAATCAGACTAATGATTTTGTATCGAGCTGCCAGCTGTGTGACGTGAGTGCTCAAATTTTGCCCTTTGCTGCAGTAATAAAGTCGATTACGTTGCCTATACTCCTCTGTTTATCGCTTGCTGTCTACGCCGCTGATAACGGTCATGTTCGTTTAGTCACTTGAATTTCCCAGTAAATGTTGTCAAGCATTATTAATTTTCTATTTTAGTAACCGGCGCCGGAAAGTTTACGAAGCAGGTTGCTGCACAAGTTGCTGATAAAGTAAAAAATCTTTGAAAGCCTTCATATTTTAGCGCAATAGGTGTGAGTCAAAGGGAAGGTCCTGTCCGTCTTCACTGACAACGACACAATACATGAACCATGAAAAATACATTTTACTTAAATTATAAGATAAAGTAAAATATCAATCAAGATATAATGTAGAGCAAGGGAAAATGAATAATTTTATGTATGGAACGTGTCTGTCAAAACATAAATAATAAGAATCGACCTCCCGATTTGATCATGATAGATGCGGTCAGCTTGATTGGCCTGCTAAAGTTGCACAAGCGAAACCACGCTATATCCAAGGTGCAAAAGCCAAATGGGCTGTTTTGTTGCCGCTTGGGGTTTGATTTATAACCGCCACTTAGGTGCCTCGTTATGTAATGGTCTCTGCTGAACTCGTCAACAAGCTTATTAGAGCTCGCGCGTGAAGCACTCTGCCAAAGAAGCAGAAGTAGAGGAGCATGTTTGAGAACCGTGTGTGTGATCAATATGGAAATTTGATCAGCGAATGGCTGCTGGCAGGGCAGATTTGCTCGCTGGTGCTGCTCGATTTTTCGCTTGCGTCGCAAGCTTATCATAATTTAATGCAGACAGCAGCCGTTGACGAGAAATTGAATAAACATGAAATCAGCTTTTATTGGAAAAGCAACAGAGTGGATGCATTTGAATAAACGCTGCACTGATTTCAAAAGCAGTGGGATTGAGCCCATCGGTTGCAACCAGCACGCTCGTCAAACGTTGAGAAGATTAGCCTCGCTTCATTTGTCGCATCATTCCCTCTCTTTAATTGAATTAACAAGCTGCATGCAAATACTCAAGAGTCGTTTTAATCAGTTAAATTTGTGTCTGCTTTAGGAGGATTTAATTTTAATTAATAAGGGATTTGCAATATACGCAATAAACGCACTAGCACAACACGTCATCACTAACTTTGTGAGTTGCAGAATACAAATTGATGTACATATGCTGCACATTCTGGCACAGTTGCCAGTCGCTCTAAGAACCAGCCCCCAGCGGAGGCCAACAACCAGGAAAGTCCTCGAAACTGCTTCTTTCCTCGTGAGAATGTCTTTCTAGTGTGTTCCAACTACACTATAAGCAATATAATATCCAACAGGGAGCCCATGCGACCACCATGGCAACAGCTAGAAAATTTAATTATCTGCTCGTTCTCTTTTCTCTCGTCTGCTATATCCAGTGGCAATAGCGAGAGTGACGCAACACGGCGCTATTGATGCAACATACCCACATTTGTGCCTCTGTTTATTTTACCCGACCACTAAGATAATATTTACCGCCAAAGAATGCAATTGGGTCTCGTTCAGAACGTATCTGTGACGAAAGCGGGCGAAATTTACTGTAGGAAGCAGTTGACGGTGGGTCGATGAGAGTTGCTTCCGGCCTCGGCCGGCTTGTGTGCTGCTGCACAGCGTACCACACGATGAATGTTTAAATTTCGCATAAAGTTCAACCTTTCGCAGTTTGGTACCGCCGGCTTTTCGTGAAAGCAATTCATTATTCGCTCGGTTGAATGGAAGACGCTCTGAAGGGAATAGATGAAAATTTAATCACAGGCGCGTGGTTGTAGCGGCAGTCTTGCTCTTGCAATCACCGATTTTTGCTTAGTGAGAAAGGAAAGGAGTGAATTTGAAATAAAGACTGTTCAGAGAGCTCGACACAGCTACTAGGTGTATTTGAGGTGTGTGAAAAGAAAGGGGTTAAACGTTGAATCGGCAACAAAAGCTGTTGAACACTTACTCAACCATGAAACACACTGTTAATAATTCCAGCTCAGTAGCCACTCATGCGTAATTATTATTCTGACATAGTCGTGTGACCATTATGTCGGCGAGGGTTGTGAAGGGCAATGCGAGGATTGCCGTGAGAACGGGATGTGCACTAAAAAAACAGCTGATTCCGTGCACTTGCAGATGCTTGTTGAAATTGTAATTAGAGAAGCAATAGAAATTTATGAGAGATGGCGTAAGCCTGCGAAATCCGCGAATTTGCAACCTGCAAAAATGTAGCAACTTTTCACTGAATTTTAATTTTCACTTGTAAGTAAAATCAATTTTTAAAAGTACAAACTTTGTTTTGTGATGAGAAAAGGTAGCACTTTGCAGCGCGATCTTGTGTGCGAAATGGTATCATTTATTTGTGAAATGGGAAGCCAAGCCAGAAGCCACACGCAGGAAATGAAAGGTGAAACAGCAGCTGTGTGTTTCCAACGTTCATCCCTTCACTCATTACTGTAGATGAACCAAAATGTGGCTGATAAAGCCAAAAGTTGTTCAAGAAATGGTTTTTGAGAAACAATAACAACTACAATTTTTGTATTATTTTAACTGAAGGTCACCTTATTCTGGTCAAAAATTAGTGCATTATTAGCTTTGAGGATAAATGCTACACAAACGGATGTGTTCTACGACAATCTTTCAATCAGCAGCAGTTATATGCATAGTAATTAAGGGCTACGAAATCGAGAATAGTGGGCCAGCTACCAATTAAAAAGGAGACGCATTCTTCTTTCTGTTGTGACTTCTAAATGAATCTGTTGTTGCGCAGAATTAAAATCGTACAACGGCTTAGTGTGCGTCTATCCTGAGTGTCCGACAATTGGTGACGTCATTGGTGCGTGGAGTGAAAATTTTCAACGGTAGTTGCTTACAATAGACGCAACAGATTTTCTTGATCCAACGGTCGTTCAAAGAGGAAGTTAGATTATCGTTTTAATGAGATCCTCGTGAATTTCTGCCCATGATAGTTCGGGGAGGGCAGTTTAATTCGTAAAATGCATTTTCACAGTGCAAAATTTAGTGAATGGAGGATGGCCTGTCTGGGAGCATCAGACGAGATCCACCGAAGGGTAAGGGTCTGTCTTTGAAGTCAATACTCTGGCCTTGTTTTCCTTGCCTCTGTGAAATTCGGTCCGCTTTTTTTATAGCGTGTCTGAAAAAACAGACTTGAAGCTTCAATCAATGTGTTATCAGCAAGCTCAGCGCTCTCCGTGGAGCTAAAGGAAGTGTGCACTCTGGGAAACAGAAATTCATATACGTAAGGTTGAAAACTGCCTCAATATGTCTCGATAAGTAAAATATTACTATACCACCAACGCTATTTGAATTTGCTAGGCAAACAGAGGTCAATTTGGAATTAATGTTTGCACAGCTGTGTGCTGAGCGTGGAAAAGATAACAATTTCAGCGATAAAACATCTTCCCGCTAAGGGAAAAGCTGACAGCAAAGTTCAAGAGGGCTCGAGTGGAGTTAGCACACGTCTATTGAGCACACCGCGTGCATCTCAATGTCCCTGTCGCAGGGGGCCGGGCCAGCAGGCTGCTCTGCAGCATCTAGAGCAGCTATAGACACGTGGCCGCAAAGACAATCGGCAATAATAAACGATAATGAAAGTAAATATTGAATAACCGATTTGGCACTGAATGAGCAATGAGGGAGATAATTTAGCATGGTTGCTATTCGGTATGCCGTCACATCAATAAACGTATCTTTTATGTCATCTGCCAACAGCTAGGTGGGTGCTGCTGGGTGTGAGGTCGTACATTGGGCCAAGGTCTTTCAACGTTATTCATTTTAAATATTCAAGAAGGTAGAGTGGAAAAACGGTCTTTTGCTGGTGGCGCTCAATTGGGGACACATGTACCGATGCACCATATTGATTTTTAAATAGTCGAGTAAACTTGGCATTGGGAACCATATATATTTATATGAAAATTCAAGAAATGGTTCACATTGTTTCCATTACGCTTGTTTACAGACTACTCAAAAGATTGAAGTTTAAATATTAAATAATATCAATAAATAAATATTCCGATTCCGATAAAACATCCGTATTTGCTTTCAATTCTGAATGCATACCTACGTGGCATGATGAAAATAAGCGAATTGCGATACTGTTGGATGCTATTGAAAGACGATTCTCGTCACCTATGGGGGTGTAGAATTTCGCCGAAGAAGAGCCGAAATGGAATGGCTATGTAAGCGAAATGCTGCTTCAATTTGCCCATATAGATGGAGAATTACAGAACGACGAGCGAGTACATTTTGGTTTCCACGCACGTATGCACCACTCAACGCAATTTCGGTGGGCAAAAAATCCACTTATTGGCTGTCACTCGAGCGCTCATTTGTTTTTCAAATGCATTGCATACAAAGAAAGAGCAGTAGTTCCTTTCTCTCGTTAGCGATCAGCAAACCAAGGCACAACAATTTTGCGAAATGGCCAGTAGTCTCTCTAATCAATAGCTAATTTTGATCTGGGCCTGTTGTCGAATGTCGCCAATGTTGAGTATAAAGAGACCCTTTAGACTAAACCGGTGTCTGCCAGCGACGATTTATTCGCATGCGTTTGTGTGTCGTCCTTGATGGGCTGATGCGTGCCAGAAAGCACTAAATTAATTTAGCCGGCTGGCATCTCGTGCGACAACCCAGAATTAGCCAGGCATGAACACCAGCCCATTTTTACATTGCAAAGCTCGCGTAAATCAACTGGAACGACCTTGCTTACATCACCGAGCGAGTTCACCTGCGCGCTGATTAAATGCACCAGACACGATATTAATTAATTACCGCTGAGCTGTCGGTCAGTCGATGCGAAATCAGCTCTGCCACGAAAGGAATCCGCAATTAGGTCGTGCGATTGCTGCGCTTACAATTCGACTAGAATAATTTGCAGTTGCAGTTGTTTCAATTGTGAGACCATGTGTGATGCTGCTTATGCTTGTTCCATTAATTTATTTGGTTTATTCGCACATCGTTAAAAAGCTAACTGTCATCGCAGATTGTAGGCGATGATCATGAGGATTATTATTATTGAACAATAAATAAGGATTGAACAATAAAATTGATATCCCACTCAAAAAATATCCTTGGGGAAACTCAGATCTTGCATGGCCTTGAAATTTGAATGACGTACTTTCACCTTCAAGATAAAATTGAAATATAATTGAGTTGGAATTTTAGTGATATAAACACATTGGAATTGGACTCTTCGCGTACAAGTATGTACTCTCCGTCCAAACTAATTTCACGTACTGATCATGTTGACAAAAGTTGAAGCCAAAGTCAGAAACCGCAAATTCAACTAGCTTGGAATTTTATGTTGGACAAAAATGGATAATTTATGCATCGCAACCTAAAGCAAGACGCTCGACTCGAGACCGGCATATTCCAGTAACCTTCCTAATCACAAATTCAAATGTCACGACCAGCATGGTGCATCGCTTGGGGCAACATTGGCGTCAAGATTTTCAGCATAAATTAAAAAAGAGCACGATCTAATCTAAAATGAGCACACACATGCATTTCACACGCAGGACCGCAAATTTTATTAATATATTTGCACTGTGCGCTGACGTGCACGTAATTGCAAAATATTTAATTAGCGAAAAAGCCCACAGCAATCTATGAGAGTCACCAAGCCCAACATGGCCGCCGCCACGAATTAATGTTTGGCTACTTGCTGGAATTAATTTATTTTGAAATGTGGCGAAACGCGCGCGTCAACGATTAACGACGTGAGATTGAGCACGGACCGCGAACACTCATTTACCCAACTGGAACTCGCTATTTGCCGAGCGCTCGCGCTCACGACGCTAATGGCAACCCTTTGGATTTCTAGGAATAAATAAATTGTGCAGAGCGAACTTGGCGTTGTAATTAAGTGGGCTAATGAAGTGCTTGTTGTGGACGGATATTGATCTCGGTGCAGAGCGTCTTTTGCGTCGATACGGTGCTCAAGGAATCGGAGGGCTTTTATGTGTTAAGCGTTAAGTGTGAGCTTCACTAAGAATCGCAGGATATCAACTATCGCATATTTCCACAAAGAGCTTCTTTCACACATATATTAATGACTGCTCAAATTTTTAGTGGTCACAATTTTTACCTCAATTTTTGATTCCTCTCCTATTTGTGCAAAAGAAATGTTACTATAGGTTAGCAGCCAAAGATTATAGTCAAAAGTATAATTACAAGACTTTCTTTAACACAAAAAGTAGAATAAAACACTATTTCCTGCCATTTTTAAGTTCCGTGAAGCCTCTATGAATTCTTCCTTAACTTGTAATCAGCCTCTTCATCTTTTTGTTGAATGGCAACAACACAGGAGTTTATACAGCGAACAATAAAAGTAAGTTCCTCACGAGTGACGATAGTGAAAATTAGTGTGCTGCTGCAGTTCTGTATTTGAGCAGTGGCAGAGCAAACAGACGCGTATGTTTGGTGACAGATTCCGGCTCTTCGTCTGATGTCAAAAGCGGCCTTGGCTCTAGGAAAGGTGGCGAGCATGAAATTTTTTCAGAGCAGCCGCGCTCGTTTCAGAAGCGTTTCGTAATTAACTGACGACGAGGACACGCCCAAAACGAGGCTCAAAGGCGAATTCGCCTTTTGTACGCACCAAGCGGCTCTTTTCTCTTAGCTGTCAAAAAGGGAAATGCGAGACGTTGCTTGCACGTGGCTTGTCTAAATGAACTTCGCGACAAGATGAAACCCGAATCTTTTATTTGTCGTTCAATGCGGACGGCAAATTAAACGTCGGCACCGTTCCTATCTCCAAGGAACACTTCTTGTAATGTAATTAATGAAAATGAAACCTTTGATGTGAGGAGCGAACCAAATAATTGAATCAGATTATTAATAAAATAATAATTTTCATTTTATTATTTATGAGTTATGACCAACGTTTGTCACACCGTATTGTTTCAACGGTTTTGAAAGATATCACTTATATAACAATAAGCTTTTAATCACTGGGAAATTGTTTGGGTTCATAGATTGAATAGAGCAGAAATTATTT
Organism: Cloeon dipterum; assembly: GCF_949628265.1. Lineage (NCBI taxonomy): Eukaryota > Metazoa > Arthropoda > Insecta > Ephemeroptera > Baetidae > Cloeon > Cloeon dipterum. The sequence continues at coordinate 12,932,194 of NC_088789.1, forward strand.
CTTAGATATACCAAGTAGCTCATTTCTGTGAAAACAGTCTGTTCGATGTGTACTGCAGAAAGTACTTGGTTAAATCGTTCGATTTTTGCAGTATATTATTTGTAAGGCAACTGTATACTGCTACAGAAATTAAATTTTCCCACATTAATGTTCACAAAAGAATACCAGGTTCATTAAAGCTCTTCTTAATCCGATAAAAATCGTCGACCAAATCTAACGGTAGCTGAACGTTTTTTCCCTCATTGCCAATTCGTTTGTGCTCTGCATAATAGTGTTTTACACTCACTCATTGTCAGCGGGAGGTTAAGCAAACAGAGGAAACTGGAGCAACACATTTCGAACAAAGACGGAACTCTTCCTGCGTACATATTTTTCTTATCAGCTGTTTGTGGGTGCCGGTGTTGTTGCTTGTGGTATTATTAGCCAAGAAAGCAAGCCATTCAAGAAAAGTGTCTTTAAGGCTCGTGAGTCTCTCTAATGCGTGTTGCGAATCGATCTCTTTGTGTTGGAAATTTTCGTGAACACGCACGCATAACGAGCTTGGGAAAAAGGTCAAACTTTCTTCGCGAATTTTAATGTGTCTCCAAATTGGCTTCCTGTGCCATAGTGAGTTGGTTCTTAGATTGTGCCGTTACTTTTCTGATCGAGATGACCTTGCCAAGCGCCGAAAATCTGAATCCCTCCGGCAATCGTGCGTTTCCCTGGTGAGAAAATTCACAAACAAATTCAGGGATGTCCTCGCATGCATTATTTGTACGGCTAGAGAGCCACTTTATTCAATCCAGAAAAGGAACAATAAGCTAATATATATTGTGTTGTGCCTGCGATAACTTTTCGCACTCAAGCATTGTTTTCCTTTCAATCATCATGTTTGTATTCAGTAATCATATCCGCGTGCATCATCAATGCCTGTTTCAAGTTTTTAAAAACCCTAACGTATTTTAAATGCTTCAATAGGTTTCTTCTTTTTGTAGAACGTTAGAACATCCAAATTCTACTGGATCTCCAAAATTCCTCTTTCTAATTAGATAGAAATTTTTACTAAAATGGGTATTGAGGGAAAGCACAAATGACTTGTTGTTTTCATTTTTATCGCCGCACTGCGCAAGCACCCTGAAATTGCACCGACAGTTGTTGTTTTAACTTTCAATTTTACTGCTGCTATCTACTTGAACAATTTAACGCGCTTTTCGATCTTATTAAGGCCGTCCCAAGCATTAAACAAACTCGTTAAAACCAATTTTCTGGGTTATGTAAATCGAGAGTGTATCACTGCTAACAGCCTTGCTTGGATTGCGCAATTTATAATCGGTGCAGTAGTTGCGCACAGCATCATGTATTAAACTGGTTTGCAAATATTACGCCTGCTACATCACCATGATGCTTGCTGAAGTGAAAGTTACTTTTTTCGCCGAGCTAAAACCCAGACCTAAATCGAGTAGCGTGCGCTCCACTTGTTGTAACAGGGGCGACAGGGCAGCCGACTGATATTCAAAAAACTGTTCAATGAATAGCAGAAAACGCGTCTCGCACCACTTCAGATGCGGAGCGTGAAGCTCTATTTTTACACTACTGACCATTCAAGTTGCTAGAAAATAATGTTGAAAAATTGGGCAGTCGACTTGAATCACTCGCCAACTAAGATCTTTATTAACTGTCCCGTGCTGATTTAACTTAACAAGTTAGCAATAAAGCATTCTAACATAATATTTATTATTTTTATCCAAGTGAGGTAGAATTAAATTTGCCTTGATTCTTAAAATTTTCTTAAATTATTAGAAGGCATATTTTATGTGTAAATTGCATAGTATTGATAGGCACTGTGCAAAAAATAGCAACATATCGCCAAAAACGGTGTTACTGTAATTTCAATGGACGCTTCACAAACCGAGCCATATATAGAGGAAAGCCAGCAGCCGCGGTGGTCCAATAATCTCTCATTGTCAGCGCATGCATATTGTGATATCTCGCTAGGTGACTTGAGGTCCTTGACAAGTTAACTTAAAATTTTGGATCATTATATCTTACACGTAACGCTCAAATACAGCATATTTTCATAATTTTAAGTGCATTATAGTTACAAGTGCTCAAAGATTCAAATTATTTGCCAAGGCTGTCTAACAGCAATTATTTCCTGTGTGTTTAGTCCAATTCAGGATTTAACTCCGTTAGACTGCGTCCTCTTCATCACCAATAGAAGAAAAAAGAGACCGTCTTTAACTTCATTGCCCACCCCGGCTGTTCAAGTTTGATGTGGGCCAAAAAATTGACACTACTGCGGACAACAATTCTATATATTATGTGATCATCATGTTCAGCATGAGTTTTTAGGAAAGTGCTTAAAACGAGTAACGAATACGACTTTTAAAAAAGTTCCAGCCGGCAGTTTCACAATAAAATTTTAAGACTAGTATATTAGGTGAAGAGTGCATGGAAAAAACGGGCAACGCTAAAATATTAATGTTTGTGCTCTGCGCAGGCAAAAGGCGGCTTGGTTACTGCACCATACATTACTTAGTCGCGAATTTAAGCGAGCGGCGTGCCATTACGCACAGCTGTGCAAACACGATACATACTCTGCTTTGTGTGTGCAGCAAGCACGCAACACCAGTTTTTCGCAATACGACTGAGATAATTATGTACTTTAAAATTGAAAAGAAACAACGAAAATATGAGTACCGTGATTGTGTTTAAACGGTTTAAACTGCTACACAGTGCAAATTGTACTAGTCTCATATGAACATATGTATTTCATTACTGAGAACATAAAGGAAGCAACTTTCAAACATTTTGTGTAGCTTCATGGCACTAAACTGACCTCTTGAGTTTCAACTTTCAATCATCAAATTCCCCTAAGCAAATTGGCGCATCCAGAACAAAGTTAACCACACTACACCATGTCTACTTCACACTTAAGTGAATGCCCACTTGTTTAGATAATTACAGTAATTGCTGTACGTTCCTAATATAGCAGTCTCGGAATAATTTCTCCCGCTATCGGTCACCGGCCCGATGATTTCTAGTGCAGGTAATTGACGTTTCCCATTTAATAATTGCATTATGCATCGGTGGCTAATTTCACTTAAGGTCGTCATTCTAACAGCATGCGATCAAAGCAAATCAATGACTGGATAGTGTCAGTCTTCATTAATATTCGCAAGACCAGCTTCCTGCTTCCTCTGCTCGATTGGTTCTATACATTTGAACGTCACTTTTCACCCTGCGAATGGAAAGGGAATAAAATTGTAATATCCTCATATCCTCATTGTCATCCATGAACTTTCGAGTGCTGCAAACAGACACACTCTATTTGAGTGTGAAGCAGTGTGTGCACACTGGCACGTGCATGCTTTTAGCTGCATGGTCAGCTGTCGCTGTTTCGTCTATTATTCACTCAACGGTAAAACACTAGATGACTAGATTTACGAAAAAATGCAACAAACGACCTTAGCTTATTAATATAGAATTGAATATTCGCTTCAAGGATGAAATCTTTCGCACTCATTCCATGCACTAATTTTATAATGTATAAATTTCATATAACCAACAAACTGTAATTTTTGTGTTAAAAGATTTGCAGAAAACAAAGCCATCTTCGTAAATTTAAAAAGCTTCAAAACAAAATTTCATCCAGATTTTATGAAAACATCGCCAAAAGTAAGAATTAAATCATACTAGCCCATAGCATTTTTCCCTTCGAGTGGGCAGCTTTGGGAGTTAGACCGTTTTCCAATCCAAGTGGAGCAGTTGCATGCAGCGGTATGTGTGCCTACACAAAACGACCATTATGTGCGCAGCGTTCCAAATTTAAAAGTCAAGTTACTTCAGCCAGCAGCAGGCAAATGTGTTTTAAAACTCCACTCGCAATGCGATAATGACCCTCTCGGTCGTGTTTAGACGCGTACGCTGTAATGTGTTGTATTTTTATCATTGCTTCTACTGGAGCACCAACACCGAGGACGTGCTTACTCAAAATAGCGGTAGTGGCCGAATTTTTCGTTAATCTCACAGTCGAGTGCATCCTTTGCGATGACCATCCTGCTTATAATCCTCGTAGCTGTTTAAACGGAATATTTAATTGCCTCTTTGTTAATTTTCCACGCTTTGCAGTCCATGATTATCTAATTTAAACTCCATAGAGACCACGGTAGAGACGCTAGTGGTGTAGAAATTTGTTCCCCAGTTATTGCATGAAGTGCTAATTAACAGTAGCATGAAGTGCATCACTATCAAAATCAAGGATATATAAACTATCTCTTTTTTAATTAACCCAGTTTTTTAAGCACAAGGGGTATAAGCTGTCGCGATTATGGTTGTTCGCGTCTAATCTATTGCCATTTTGGAATCAAATGTCAAATATAATACAAACGATGAAATTTTACCATTGCAGATGCCAGCAGCCGCGCCGCGCTAGCCGTTAAATTTTAGATCATGTTGTCACCCGCCAGCGGTCGTGACTTTAGCTAACGTGTGATGCCGGCTGGCTAGGATAAAAAATTGAAATTTAAAAATCGAAAGAATGACATTTTTGGACCTCTGTTATGAAAAATTTCTCTTTATTTGAGTAAGCTGTAATAGGGTGGCACAAACAACGCCTTGAAATCGATTAGAGGCGCGGGAATAAGCAGAGCGTGCGTCCAACCACCCACCCGGCAGGTCGACCCCAGTTGCGAGACGCCTCTTAACCCTCCAGCGTGTGCTCAAAGTAATGGATTTCAGACAGACACAGCCAGCGCAGCACCCACATCAAAGCGATCGGGAAGGCATAAATTCGAGAGCCGTGCGATAAGCGGCCGCAAACGGCTTTTGCAATGATATACATTTGCAGACCTTTTGTATAGCTGAGACAATGTGTTGGCTGAACACACGCACGAGGCTGCAAAACCGTTACTCATGGACCAAACACAGAGCGGAGGCCGACGGAAAAGTGGACCAAGCGCTCTGCCAGATAAATAAATGGAGAAGCGTTTGTTTACTCGTACGAATTCCGAAAATCAAATCAAACCAATAGCGATTTGAATGCGTGGAATTTTCCTTGCAAATGCGAATGAGGACTCGATTGTATAATTAATTATTTCTGCTTATCTGCTGTGAGCCTTATGGCACGGCTTTAGTTTTCCTCGCGGTGCTCAGGCAAAATAAATAACATATTATAACAGCTTGGAGACAAAGCAAGGACGGCCGTTCTTTTCAGCCCACGAGGCTGGCGACATTGAGAAAAACGGGGCAATAATTATCAGAGGCGATCGGTGAGGATGTGATACCAACGGCAAAGTGTTTATTTTGTTCTTCTTATGCGGTTATTTGCAACGCGTAAACAATGTCCAGTATGAACAACGCAGCTGAGAAGCGCGTACGTGCGTCATATATGCACGCCAATCACTGATTAATGAATACGAAAATCAATTGCCAATATTTTGAAAGGTTGCGAATATTTCCAGCGTAGGTTTAAAATGTGTAAAATGTGTAAAATGTGCACTTCTTCCGGTTTAAAAGATAAACTAAAAAATTATTTCATCGTCATGAAAATGCTTTGCATCGCATATCGATCAAGAAAAATAGTAATGAAACTTTGAAAAAACTTCACCTGGCTGCGCATCTTGCCATTATTATTATTTTGCTGATAGCAACTGCACAAGAAAAGGGCAGCAGCTCAGGCTCATTAACTCGATGGAGGAAAAACACGCTACTGTGAATGGCCTTTTATGCGCTTTTCGCCTTTTTAATCCACCTTCATGAATACTGCTGCGATTATATGGAGTCTGCGTCGCATATTTAAGGTCAACCTCTCTCTCTCTGCGAGGGGCGACAAATTAATTGCGAGCTGAGGACAAATTAAACTGACATTTCGAACGGCAATGCTGACCGGCTGCCATTCACTGACCCGACATAGAGTCGGTACACTATTACCACGGTTCTTTATCAGGGTACAAAAATAATTAAGGTAATGGAAATTTAAATTTTGCATGGCTGACCTGAGCGGCCTAGTTAAACCAACAAAAAATATTTTCGGATTGTGGGAAACCTACGCGGGTCGTTCGACACAACTTTCAGAATAACGCTCAGTTTCACTTTGATTGCCAACGACGTTGCACTCGTACAAAATGGTATACATTTGAAGCAAAAATCACACCTTACGACGCACGTGAAGAGTGAATTGCACTCCAGGGGTCACCATTTTAAAAATCAGTGAAAGCTTCGCGCAAATTTCCCACAGAAACTTTAAATGTGAGAACGCCATAGCTTTTGATAAAAAATGGATCTAAGTTTGCAATTAATTATTGCGGCTGCAGCTGTATGGCAACAGGAAAAACAATTTTCTCTGCTATGTATAAAAACCGCTTGTGGAACTTATTATGACTCTTGAGCACTGTTGGGCAGTTATGAGTTTCATTGTTATTCTAGCTGTCGACATTTCTCTGACGTATTTAAATTATTAAATATCACTAAATAAGCCCAGCATTAAATTTATTAATCGATAATATCAGCTTTTGTTTCCTCAAATGTATATTTCGGTCTACTCAATCAATATAAAATGTGGTAGCAAGCTCCTGCAAAATCAACAAATCTGAACAGCATGACTCTTCAACGGTGAAGATGATTTTATTTTACTCATCGCCTCTTCTCGCGTCGGTGGTTTATTACAACGGCTAAACAAACGCCCGAAGGAAGTGAAACTGCGGAGAAGAAATAAAAAGGAAAAGCAGGTGGCGAAAGGCTGCAACCAATGCCCACCATTTCAATGCAAATGTCAACAGGAGAAATTCGGAATAGTTAATGGCAGCAGTACATACAACTTTGCAATGTGCGAATTCTAATTGCAAGCCACAAGAGAGCGAAGTCTGTTTGCGCACTTAAAAGCTTTCTTTGGCAGATGTTATACGAGGCAAGCGCGATTCAATTTCATTAGGCCCACTTCTACCATTCATCCACTAACGTACCATAAATTTAGCTCATCCAAGTAAAAGGAAAAGTTTGATTTCACGTAAGACTACCCGAATATTTTTAACTTATTAGCAATCTATTTTACTTTGGTATCATATTTGCTAAACCTTTTTAACGCGAATGAAAAGATATTTTATAAACTATGTATTTCGTTTATTAGTTTTTAGACTCACCGGCTTGAAGTTTCCCGGAAGCTGCCGCCGTCCAGGAGCCGCACTTTAGCGAAGAGGACTGCGTTGACGAATGGCACAGCAGTCAATTCGTCTAGTCTTAGTGACACTTGGAACTTGTATTTCTTTTTCTTCATCATAAATGTCATCATTGCAATGTTCATGGGCAAATCGTCCAAAATTCGCACTCGTTTAAACAGTTCAAAGTACTTGCTGTACTAATATAAAATTATATCACATTCCTTTCTCAAAACAATCATGACGGCTGGATTACAAATTGGTGGCGCGAGTCTTTCAACAATCAATGTTGAGTGAAAAATCTTCGAAAATTTTCGTAATTCGCGTAGAGGTCGCCTTCTCTATTCCTGAGTCCATGATGTGTCTCGCAATATCATCTTCAACCCTGAAAAATTAAAATAATAAAATTTTAGAAAAATTGCAGCACCATCAAAGGAAGTTTTAAATATGATATTTATCATACAAAATATAACAAATAATTAGAGACAAAAGCAAATTAATCGCCTCGACCATTGTAAACACTGTGGTTTCTTATTTTTGCTGTGGGAAGCGAAGAAAAACGAAAAAATAAATTGGCAGAATCCCATCGCTTCCTGTCAAACACCAACGTACGCATTAATCAAAAAGTGAGTGATCCTGATCCTTGTGGCAAATTTCACCATTAAATTATCCAGTAAACGGGATATTTCATGAGCTCAACAACGCTAGTAATGTGAGTCACAAAAAAATTGCGACTGACGAGAACAAAACAAACAATTGGGGGCGTCAAAAGGGAGCAAAAAGTTTCAACTATGATAAGGTGGCGAGAATAAAAAACAAACCCTCAGGCTAAACGAACATTCGTGAATATCTATAACGCAAATTTTCACACCTACGGAGCTGTTGTGGACGGTTCACTTCAGTTTCCAAGTCATTTAAGCTTCACCACCACTGCACGAACCGAACAAAACTGAGGAAAACGATTGACTGAGGTAGTTGCACTGCTCCCTGCACATTCTTTGACGACTGTCCGACACGATCCGAATGAGGTGTGTCACGTCTGCCAACCAAAATCAATTTTTTCTCCTTTATTATCTCACTATGTATAAATTTAAAATTTCTAAATAAAGTGTAATTAGTTGTTTCAATCTTAAAATTATGCTTTTATTTCTATGTTTTGAACTGGTTCCCAACAATAGGGCTTAAATTTAATAACCAAAAGTTCAAAAAATCTCCTGGGTTGGCACTTAGACATGGAAACATTATTATTCCTGTAAGCTTTACAGTTCGCCGTTAGCTAGAGCCATCTGTTGCGGTAAACTTGTACTATGCAATTTCGTAACTAAGGACGACGGGGACGACGTCCTTATTCGTAAAGTCAGGCTGGTCTTCACTTTTGAGAACACCAAAAGTGTAAAGTTTAGAGTATATGAAGTTTTAGGAGGGAGAGAAAAGGTATTAGGGCCCACATCATTTAACAAAAAATATCCAGGAAAATTATTTTTAGTAGTTAACATGCATAATTTTAACTAAATCAAATTATAAATAATATCATAACGCGAAAGAATATTTTCAATATAAAAAATATTATGAATAATTGAATCTATTTCTTTCTTTCTTTCTTAATATCTTGGGATTTTACTTAATTTTTAATAAGCTTCTACTTTATTCAGGATTACGGAGAACTTTCAGGCAAGAGTTGGTAAAAAATTAATAAGAGTCCAATTTTTCTTCAATGCAGATTTATTTGAAGTGGGAGGAAATGAAAAGTAATTATTACAAATGAACAATTATCAATTAAACACCCATGAACAGCACAGTTCAATTGGTTTTATAAAGCTAAAAAGCATGATTTAATAAATTTTAAATTGGGAGAAATTTGAGTTTACAAAGCTAATAAGTTCATTATGTAAGTTGTACAAAATATATAAAGCAAACCAATTTTAGTCGCTCGTGTGCTTCCAGCAAAATATTTTTAGCATTATATTGTCAGCTCTGTTTGAGCTACCCTGAAGCAGAGTCGGCAAAGATAATTATCATAATAAATTCGCACTTGTGCAATACACACCCATGAGATTTAACAAGTAACCCATAGAATGCAATGAACAAATCTTAATTTTACACAACATTGAACGTTTTAATTGTTTTATTTTACAATGATCAGAATATCGATAATAAAATGTTGTGCCGGCGATTGATTCAGAAAATATAAATTTCTCCTACCCTTAATATCTGTAAAAATACTGTCCACTGGTAGAGTCGCAACACAAGTAATGCTTGTACGCACATATTTGACAAATATTTGCTCAAAGGAATTATTTACACAGCAATAGTTTGAAATATTATTTGTCAATTGCGTCTAAATGACTGAAACCTCAGTAGATACTTTTAGAGTGACCAAATTATCTGTTATAGTTCACTATAAAATAACGTTAAATCATTACAAGCTTAACAGTAATATAAAGCACTTTTTGATGAAACAGTGGCCTCTTCCAGGAAAGGCAAATAAATAATTTTCAGCAGTCTTTTCTCATTTTCAATTTCTGTAGTTAAGTTATTGATACGGAGTGTCCGGTTTACCTCAAAAATCTAAGATCAATCTGGAGTTTCAATTGAAATCACAGGCATCACGGGCTTTAATTCAGATCTTCTGGAGAGGCCTAACCTGTCTGAAGGTCCCTCCTTAATAGGCGACGATCTTGAACTGTACGCGATGTTGCCATATTCTTGGAGCACCGGGCACACACCAAGCAAAAATTGGCAGAAGTCTTTTCTAATTCCAAACCACCCTGTTAACTCAAATAGTGTTAAATTAAATTTGGATGACATGAGATAAACCTACATTTGTTAGCCCCTTTAGCACCAAATGACATCAACATGAGGGTAGAAAATGAGACAAACAAAGGTGACGCCACCGTCACATAGGGTGCATCTATTTCACCGTCTAACTTATTGGCTAAAACCACCTGTAATGGACCACAATTAAACTTGCAAATACACATCATATATTATATTGAAATGTTAACCTGGAAGACAAGCAGTGGAATGACCAAACAGGTGTACCCTAATGCCGAGTGGAAGGCTGCTTTTCGCTGTGCATGGCTTGCTTCTGGTGCACGGAGAAGGATAGCAGCAAAAATCAAGGCATACAAGACACCAACAAGGGCAATGCACAACAACACCCACTGGGGAACAAAAACAACTTCCCACCTCCACTGGACCAGGTTGTCTAATCTAAGTGCTATGAATACAAATTGAAGAATGTTCACAGCGCAGAACAATTCCAGCTGAAGAAAATACCTTTTAGAAAGAGCAGGTCAGAATTAAATCAATTTGTGTTACCTCAAAAGCCCTGTCGTGCTTTACCGCCCACACGCAAACGGCGATTGACGCAATTGAAATAAACAGCAGAGGAATAAAAACTAGAATCCAAAGGTGTCTCCCTGATTCGAGCTTGTCACAAGCTAGCAGCTCAAACATTAGCAGAATCAGGTGAAGAGCCAAACTTATCAGCATCGCTTTGTAATGGACATAAGCTTCACCCTCCATTCTGTGACAACAAAATTAAGTGGGTTAAATGCGCGACATTACAAATAATGCATAGATGAATAAATTGATTTCTCATACCTGTAATGTGGGTGTCTCCACCAAACATAGCTTCCCACAAGGGCACCGCTAATGGCCATGAATTTCCAAAACCATATCGGGCTGAAGACAGTCCAGTAGCTCCATGTGATTGTGTTGTCCAGGCGAAGGGATAGAAATATTGAAAACAGGAGCAGGCAGCCATGTACGATGAATTTGCTGCGACACAGACATGGATTTATTTTTGACTGATGAAAGTGACAAATGCGATTATCTTTGAATGGCTTATATTTGACACACGTCCACGCGTTTGCATTGACAACAAACTTTTGTTTGTGCGGTGCTCACCTAGGATTGAAATCTTGAAAAATACCCTGCAAATTCATAATTGCTACACGTTTTCAACGCGTCCTAAATAAAACCATTGAACGGATACACTGAAGCAAGAAGGTTTTCCCGAATCAACATGATTTGTAAAAATTATAGCTTGAAATGTTTGTGCCGTTTGTGCGAGACTTCAAAATCTCACAGATGTTTATCACCTGCATGCGCCATCTTGAAATATTTAAATGTCTTGCGGGAGATATACATTAGGCCAATGAGGATAGACCATTACATCAGCCAGCCAATGAGTGTTGAGGGTAGTTGATGTTAAGGTATTACACTCAACTTGGGGTTTTTTAATTTTGCCAACGCAGTCAATGGGCGCCAGGAGGAAGATTTAAAAAATCGACAGAACTTAAACAGTCCTAGTTTTTTTCCAGCGCTATATTCCTGTTAAATAATTATTATTAATTATAATTTCACAATCAGTGTAATAATAGAGCTAACTTTTGAAATACATTATTAATTTACTGTATGAACGATTGAACATAATATTCATATTTTTATGCTTTTTATGGCTGTATAAAATTTCATAATTTTGTCTAAAATAAACAATTTTTTATATTTAAGCCTCTGTCTTAATTGGCAATATTTTGGCATTGTGTATACTATTACGATCAATATTTCTAATTTATTAGCTATTATATGCAATTGAGAAAATTTTGTGTTTAAAATAATGACTTGTGTGAACGCTGACGTGAAAAACTTCTTTATATGATTTTTATAATTACTATTAAGTTGCAAAAAATCAGTGATGTAAGATGTAAGGCATTATGCTAAATACAAAAAAGAAACATGTGCATAATTTTATATTTTCGATATTTTCCATTGTGTTCACGTTCACGTTATTTGTACCTATTCCATTCACGTTATTTAATGAAAACATTTGTCTCTCTTAGTCAAATTTGTTGATCAAATAAACCATACTACATTACATAAATTTATTCTCATTTTTGTGCACAATTTTAATACAGAAGGAAAATTCTGGGAGATTTAGTTTGAAAATACGAAAAATACCTCTGATTTAATTTGAAAAATGAAATTCTACCTTATTGTTAGCAGAAGAGCTAAAAATAAAAATTTGTAGCAACGTACCCAAAATACATTTAATTGTTGTGTACGTAGACGTGGGGAACATAATTTTTCTATTATGATTCACCTTCATAATAAATGGTTCGCGCCAACTCACGTCAACTCTATCTCACTTTGTTTTTTATTTAAATCGCTCAACCTGATTGGCTACCGCTTCGTTGAGGAACCAATCACAGAGAGTCTTTTGCAGAATTACTCGATGACATGAATTGGACGATAGTGATATCAACACAACATTGAGCAGTCAAGAACACCACCTCAAAATTACGAAAACGAGTAGCGATTAAGTCATAAACTAAACACGTTATTGTAAATTTTTCATCAGCGGTTTACGTTCTATCGTTTTCATCAGTTATGCATTTTCTCACTTTCTAGAGGGCTTGCAATATTTGCCCTGAAAAGTGCATTTGAACCACAATATTCGCTGTATGTACAATAGTCAAAAGGCAAAATGAAAATCAACTAGTCCCACGTAAATAGTAAAGGTTCGTTAGACGTTAAATGCAGCTAGATGATTGGAGAGCTATCTATAATGAGAACCAGTGAAACCGATATTTCTATTTTTTCAGGTCAATTGCATGAAATGGGAAACGAAAAGAGCAATTTGGGCAACATAGATATTAAACCTGACGTTATTGAGGTGGCAAACACATGGACCTTGAAGCAGGCATTTTGCACAGCAAATTCAACCCAATATTCTGTATTCTGCAGTCCGCTAGACACTTCCTCTTCTTTGGAACTGGCTGCAAAGGTAAATCATAATACCTAGCACTTCTGAAATGTGCTGCAAAATGCCATCCTCACGAGAATTCTGCTTATTGCAGAATCTGATTTTGTATCGCCATCCTGGGATCTTAAAATACGTGCAAACCTGGAGCCAAGGTGGATATTTTAACCTGGCAACTGAACAAGTGCTGCCGTTGTCACAAGAGCTGGGAGCTCAAACTAATCTGCAAGTTTGTCTTGGATTGAGAAGCATACTGAGGGCCTTAGTTTTCCTCCATGATACTGTAACAATTCATTTATGTTCATATCTTTCAAATTGTTTATAACACGCCCCTATATCAGGCAAAAGTATGCCACACAAACATTTGCTGTGGTAGTGTGTATGTTTCGCCGGACAACACATGGAAACTGGGAAATTTTGAATTCATCACCAAGTATGCTGATTTAACATCAATGAATTTGCAAAAAACCCGCAGTCGACGTTATGAATATGCCATTCCACCTGAAGAAACCAGAGAGACCAATGTTGAACCTCAATCCCTTGATTTGTTTGGATTTGGAGTGATGGTACAAGAAATTTTGAAGAAAAGGGACCTTACTAGTAATTAGCAGAAAAATAGAATAAATCATGGTACTAAAATTCGATTATTTCCAGGTGATCCTTCTGGGAAAGAATTTTATGATGTTGCCTGTGGAAAGCTTCAGAACAAACAAACTAAGGCAAGAGGAAATTTAGCTGATCTCTTGGAGCATCCATACTTTTCTCATCCTGTGGTTGAGATTTTGGAATTTTTATCCGCCATCACTCTAAAGACTACAAGCGAGAAGGAACAATTTTTTAGGTTTGAAGAGCCTGCAATTATTGGTTTATTTTTTAACTTTAATTTTACAGGGGCTTGTGGGCTCAACTAGCTACTCTCCCTGAGACAATGGTGGCCACACAGTTGGCAGACCTTTTGCTTTCACGCTTAGTTCTCCTGGAGCCATCTGCTCAAACATATTTAGTACCATGGTTGCTGGCGATAAAGGAAGAGCAACCTCTAACAGGTAACCTATGATTATCTAGCGCAGACTTAATTAAATTTATGATTTCTTTTTCAAAGGATCATTCCAAAGTGATGAGTGCATGCCCTTGTTTAGCCGGCCAATTTTCGAAAGATTTGTGTCTCTCAAACTGGTGAAGATCTTCCAGGTTTAACTTTTGTTTTGTAAAAAAGTTAAAAATCACAAAATGGAGCATTCTTGTAGGTTCACGATAGTCAAGTGCGTTCCGTGCTGCTGAAACACTTTTCATCATACTGCCATGGGTTCACAAAGGAGCAACTACAACACAATATTTTGCCAGAGTTGCTTGTTGGGATCAAAGATAATGATGATTTTCTGGTCGCGATCACATTGAGAGCGCTTGCCGACTTGGTCCCAATTTTGGGGGCTGCGACTGTGATTGGGGGCAAGAGAGGCAAGCTTTTCACCGATGGCCGTCCAAAGGTAAGATTTTATTATATTCTGGAAAAAAATAATCAACTCCGTCGGTTCAGGTTCGACCGACCAAGAAATTGATGCCAGTTTATTTGGTGACACCTGCTAAACCAAAGCTTGCACTTGTGAAACAAACTGAAGAAGGTAACCCTGTTATTAATTGAACTGTTCCAACATACATTAAATTTAGAAATTACAGAAGAAGCTGTTGAAACTGGAATTTCTGCTGCCCTGCCAGAGCGGTTGTCTCCTGATGGTGGCGAGGCGTGGTCAGACTGGGATGATCAGCAAGATGAAGATGAAGAGAACAAAGAAGAGTTGATTGGAAATGAAGAAAGCGAGTCAGAAAAATATCAATATTCGCCAGCTCTAAAGAAGCCTTTACAACTGGCTAGCAAGGTGTCACAAATGGTTCCCAAAAAAGTGGTGGATGATTTGGATTCGCTAGACATTAAAGTGGCGAAAATAAACGTCACTACCACAGTAAAGGTATTTTTATTATTATTTAAATTTATTTGCTTCATTGTAAGCGATTTTAATTTTTAGGAGCTGGATTTTTTCCAAGACATGGAGCCAGTAATAGCTCCCTCAAAAAATCCCTTACTTCCTGATGAGGAAGAAAATGCTGAAATATCAAAAACCGCACAGAATAAATTTTCAATGGCCCAGACGGAAGACGCGTTAGAAGGTGGATGGGGCGAAGACAATGATTTTTCAGACTGGGGCGATGAAGAAGGGGCTTTAAAACAAGAGACAAATTAAATTTCATATTATCTAATTCATTAATATTAAATATATTTTAGGATTTAGTTGATTTTTAGTAATTGGGTAGCATACTGAATTACTGGATCTATAGGACAGTACTGGGCACATCATGTTAATTAATGTATAATTTTCTCCCAATGTGATAATATTTTACTGGAATAATTTTGTCAAAATTTTTTATATGTCTGATAACTCCATTGCAATAATAAACTCATCTTCATAATGTTCAATCATGATTCACAATGGTCAGTCAATTTTGACGCCAACAGATGGCGTTTACCTTGTGAGAGCTTCTGTTTCCCGCTAAAAGGCAGCACACGCGTCGACTGAAACTCCCCCTTTTGTCGGTTATTCCGTTGGCGTCGGATCCGTTTACTAGCGAGCTGCAAGCACTTAAGTGTGGTTCCCATACCCCGACTATTTCGCGTAAAATCTTGAGTTAGGATGGCAGGAGGTAAAGCAGGAAAGGACTCCGGGAAAGCAAAGGCGAAGGCAGTGTCCCGTTCGGCTAGAGCGGGCCTCCAGTTCCCCGTGGGCCGTATCCACCGGCACCTGAAGAATCATACGACCAGTCACGGCCGTGTCGGCGCCACGGCCGCCGTCTACAGTGCGGCTATCCTGGAGTACCTGACCGCTGAAGTGCTCGAGTTGGCCGGTAACGCATCCAAGGACTTGAAGGTGAAGCGCATCACTCCTCGCCATCTGCAGCTTGCCATTCGTGGTGACGAAGAATTGGACACCCTGATCAAGGCGACCATTGCTGGCGGCGGTAAATATCGATTTCCGGCCTTGATTCGGCTTAATTTTGATTTTGACGCGTGCTTGGCATTCTTGAGAATTATTTGCCGTTTCGACCGGGTCGGCGACTTATTTACTTTCGGCTAAAATCTGCGGAGAAGATCAGGTTGACATGCGCGGCGTTGCCATTTACAACTCATTACTGTGGCATTTTTCTTACTGGACACACTCAAATTGCGCATCAACTGCTTATTTTAAAGTTCAATTCTGGTTAAAAATACGATATTTGAGTCGCAATTAACAATTTCACAGTGCAATGCGCGTATTTCATTAGTGGTCATAAGCAATACGAAGTGGCAACACCGCAATAACTTGGAAGATCAAACATATTTTGGCGCGAAGGCCCTCGTTTGTAATTGTTGTCCCTATTACGTCACAAAAGGGAATTGACTGCAGGTGTCCAGGTGCCCATTTGATCGAGACATTATTAGTGTTTGTCAATGCCTAATACACACCGCAGTAATAATAGTTGGTCAAGTCCTGTTTTAAAAGGCACGCACTCACTATAAGATTTTTTCGATTTTTTGTCACATGCCAGCACAGACGCATTGCTTACATACCGCGCTACCCCCTCCCTCTGCATTCAATTCTTGCCTGGTCAAACCCTGAGTTGACCGCGTTAAATGAATTTGAAAAATACTTTTAACGATATGAATAAATACCTTCTAACATTTTACAATTGCACCTTTTCTGTTTCAGGTGTGATTCCTCACATCCACAAGTCACTTATCGGCAAGAAGGGCACGCAAAAGCCAGCTTAATGAAGCACTTCAGGAGGTGTTTTTCATAATTGAGAAGTAATTTCAACTTACTGGAATGAAGAAGATCATCATGCATCAGTTAAGGTTAAGGAACTTCCGCAGAAGACAGACAACACCCCACCTGTGCCGTACAACAAAACTTAAATTAACAACTGTTCACAAGTGAATTTATAAAACGAGAAATCGAAGTTATCAACAACTCACAAATAAAATATAAATGTAATCCAGAACAAAGCAGTGGAGGTTAGCTATGTGACGGCATTTGAATTGGGTTAAAGCATCAGCAATTATTCTCTTATAGACCCCTCTCCGAGTTATTTTAACCAAAATTTATGACTTGTTCCGGATGACAGTTGTCTTCAGGAATCATGTTGTCTATGTAGGCAGTATGTCTATGCTACATCATGATCCTGGAAATACATACCGTTTTATCGAAAGATGAATGAGGGTTTGTTTGTTTGCGTGTGCAAATGTAATTCGGATAATAGATTTGTGTTCTTTCTTTATTAATTTCATCCTATTTGAGCAAAATTTAGGTAACTTTTCCTACTGAAAGTAGCTTTAATATGACAAAAAATTGACCATTTGTTGCTAAATTTTAGATTTTAAGCCCCATAATGACATTGTCGTCATTGATTAATCAGTACACATTCATCTTTAATTTCACGTTTGTACTGTTCATTTAGCATCGCAGTGTATCAGTTTGGTGTACATATTTCGCATAATAAAAATTCAATTATTCTAACTGAGACGAAATCTTATTAGAATAAAATCACAACTAATTTTCCAGTATTAAATAAAAATTTTTATTTTCCTTAACAGGGATCAACTCCTTTCTGATCTGAAATGCTCACAAGTTAATTCAGCAGGAATTTATAACAATCAAAGAGCCGGATTTAATGGTGAACGTGCTTTATATTTACATCTCTAAGCCTGAAAACCGCGTTTCCTAAGAGTGACCTAGTTGGCTGCCTTCTTCTCAGAAAACCTTTTCATTCTAGATTCCAACTCGGGTCTGAAGTGTCGGATCAATCCCTGAACAGGCCAAGCAGCACCATCACCCAGAGCGCAAATGGTGTGACCTTCAATTTGCTTGCTCAACTCCCACAGCATGTCAATTTCTTCAGGCTGAGCATCACCAGTAACTAGAAAAACAAGACGCCAAATAAGCTGTGCGGAGTTAACTTGATGAACAAATAAGCTCACTGAATCTGTGGATGACTTGGTTCATCCAGTTAACACCCTCTCTGCATGGAGTACACTGTCCGCACGATTCGTGCTTATAAAATTCAATGAGCCGAGCAATGGCTTTCACGATGTCGGTCTGTTTGTTCATCACGATGATGGCTGCTGTGCCCAAGCCAGTCTGGGCAGCCACAAGGCCGTCAAAGTCCATTAAGACCTCCTCACACACGCTAAGAGGAAATTCAATTTTTATTACAAAAATAATCAAGCGGATTTATTTAACAGAGGTTAGGATAAGGATAGTGGAGACCAGGATATGAAAATGGGCCAAAAATCCTGATACCCTGTGCTTAGTATTATTATTTTATTGAAGATTGTCAAGACTGTCATAATTTTGTTCAATTAACATGAACTAAACAAAAATTAATATAAATTTAACCCTCAAACTTCATGTTCTGGTCCTGCCCTTTTCTTCTAAATAGAAAAAGTTTAATACTGTTAGGCCTTCATTCTTCAATAGCAGAGCAATTTATAGTGTTCAGTGAATTTGTATGTGTCATCTACGGCTCAGTGCGGCGAGAGATTACATTGTAATTAATCGTTTTTGCAATACGTTTGCTATTACTATGCCCTTTCTTGCTGTATTTTCTATTTAATCCTTAATTTTATGTATTGACAATAGCAAGAATAAACAAGAATAAGCGCTTAAAACACTGTGGCAAACTTTAAATTTAATTTTCTAAAATATAAGGGTTAAATATATTCCCTGGGCAAAATCATAAAGACTTACTTCTTTGGAATGAGGGGAGTAGACGAACCACCCGGGATGATAGCCAACAAATTGTCCCATCCACCAGTTACACCACCAGCATGTATTTCAATCAAGTCTTTCAGAGGGATGGACATTTCCTCCTCAACAGTGCAAGGGGTGTTGACATGGCCAGAGATGTTAAACAGCTTAGTGCCAGAATTACGCTGGCGACCAAAGGATGCAAACCAGGTTCCACCTCGGCGACAAATAGTCTGTAATTAAAACTGATATACCCCATGTTCCGTTAAAGCATGATGCAAGAGTTGCTCACAGGAGACACGGCAACAGTTTCAACATTGGCAACAGTTGTTGGACAGCCGAAAACACCAACATCAGCGGGGAAGGGTGGTTTCAGCCTGGGCTTGCCCTGCTTGCCTTCGAGACTCTCAATAAGGGCGGTTTCTTCACCGCAAATATAGGCTCCTGCACCACGGTGCATGAACACATCAAAATCAAAGCCGGAGCCACAAGCGTTCTTTCCGATCAGTCCAGCTTGGTAAGCCTGCATAAAAACAGATTTTAAATGATTTCTTGACCGTCCAAACACATAGCTGCTTGACAAAAATTTGTCCACCATTTTTAATTCTCACCTCGCTGATTGCGACCTGCATGTTGGACGCCTCATTATAGAACTCGCCTCTGATGTAAATGTAGGCTGCCCTAGCGCCCATGGCTCGTCCAGCAACCAGACAGCCCTCGACCAGCTTGTGAGGGTCATGCCTCATGATCTCACGGTCCTTGCATGTTCCTGGTTCCCCTTCATCAGCGTTGACTACCAAATACTTTGGCCTGCCATCAGAGGGCTTATTCATGAAACTCCATTTCATGCCTGTAGGGAATCCAGCACCTCCGCGGCCACGTAGACCTGAGGTTTTCACCTCATCTGCAAAGAAATTAAATTATGAGAGTTTAGCTTGTATACAATCACTGTGAAGAAATATGAAATTAAATGAAAACCCCTTACTTAGAATCCACTCGGGGCCTTTCAGTAAAATTTCCTTTGTCTTATACCAATCTCCTCTCTTAGAAGCACCTTTGAGGCGCCAGTCATGACGGCCGTAGAGGTTGGTGAAGATCCTGTCCTGGTCTGCCAACGGTCCATATTTGCTCTAAAAAAATTATGCATAGTATTAACATTTTGGCAGGAGATATGTGTATTATATTCAATTTGAGGAGTGGAAACTAAACAAAAACAATTTATAATTATTTCAAACCTTGCCAGCTGGAGCGGTGGTGTTTGTTCGAATTTGAGGTGCATTGTACAGGGCAGACACTAGGCCTAGAATGTAATGAAAATTTTAAACCTCGATAATTTCATTTGAATATCTTGACGTTACATAACAGATTGACAATTTATTTACCATTGCGGTAACCTATTCAAGAAAGCGAAATAAGGGGAACGTGAAAATCGTTTAAACTGAACACACAAGCTTATCATTAAAATAACTGAAGGCTAAAATCTTTTAAATTATTTTCCGATGTAGTTTAATCGAAACGAAAACAGTGAAATATGGATAAATCCTCACCGAATTGGCCTTTAGGTAGAACGCCCCATCGAGTAAGAGCACCAGCCATTTTTGCTCTTCTTCTCGTCTACCTCGTCTACTTGCTTCTCGGCCAGCTGGGAATGAGTGATCGCTGATTGGTTGATGGGCACGCCTACCTTGCTTTGCGTGGCTGACATTGACTGCAGTATCTCGAGGTTCTAGTCGGCTTACATTTCGGGGTTGCTGTATGTATGATAAACCAAAAAACCAGTCGAAGTTGAGCTACACAGAGAAAGACTGATAGACTTTTTCTAAATTGTCCATCCGTCGTCTTACATACTCCTTCAAGTTACAGACGAAATGGCTGAGCAATTCAAGCAGTTGTGCCTTCTGCTGCTAACTCCTCAGTGCTACGATGAGTTCTTCGTCAATTTTAATTTCCTTGATGGTATGTCTTTCCCGTAAAGTGTGTCTGAGCATTGCTTTGCCACATTCTGCATCATTTAAATTTGTGCTTAATTTCCTCAATGTCTTATTTTTTGATGATTTGTTTTATAATCTCTTCGTTCTCACAGTTCCCTGTCTCAAAGCTGCCCTGAGCAAAGGCCTGGGAGTAGGAATTATTGCTGGCTCAATGTTAGGTAAATATATTATTGTTAACTTATCAATATGCAGATATATTAATAAAGCCATCTATGAAAATTTATCTTAAACTTTAACGCATATTATTCAAGTTGATTGTGATTTTAATGCTAAACTTTATTAAATTTGATTGCAGTAAAAGTTCCTCAAATCACAAAAATATTTGGAGCTAAGAGTGCCGAAGGTATTAGCATTGCAAGTGTATTTCTGGAGCTCTTTGCCATAACTGCCAATGTCGCCTACAGCTATACCAACAAGTTTCCTTTCAGGTTTGAATGAAACGATATAAATATTACCTTGAAATATTGCAAAATCATTTTATTCCACAGCGCCTGGGGTGAAGGTCTATTTTTGGCTTTACAAACGTCTGCAGTTGCCGCCATGGTTCTGCTGTACGGAAACCAAGCAAGGACTGGGAAGAAGAAAGAATCTGGTGGAAGTGCTGTCCGCGCTTGTTTGTTTCTTGTGGTCTACACGGTTCTCTTCCTTGTTTTGACCACTGGATTTACCCCACTTGATGTGCTATGGTCTTTACAAGCAGCCAACGTACCCATCATATTGGCTGGAAAGGTTGTTATATACACTCTTTAGGTCAAAAATTGTTTATTACAGAGCAAACAATCTTCATGTCAAAGTCCTATGCCTTCTAATCTTATCTGGCCTGTTACTCTGCATCCTCAGTTTATTGGCAACATTTCTTTTTTGTTCTTTTGCTGACTGAGTTTAAAAATCTAAAATATAACGTCATGTGTTATGAAGAACATAACAGATTTTAAAACGAAAATGTTGGTCAAAATATAGCTGCTCAAATCTTTTGGTTCTTAGAAAAGCTAAAATATATTTTTAATGAACTAAATCTCCATTTTATCACCATGTGCGTGGTGTAAAAAATCTAGGAGTGCATAATAATTATGAGAGACTATAATTTATCAACATCTAGCATAATAATTATATTTTTGTGTTACTGGGTTAATATTATCCTTCCAAATGATCCTAAATCCGATAGTTAAAATGTTAAGATTTTATCTTACAGAGAGGTACACGAATCAAATGATGTAATATCTTAAGAGTTTTAACTTGTTTTTCAAGTATTCTACTTAAAATACAACTTCCATTATATTTACAGACAGAAATACAATTTTTAAAAATACACATGCATTCAATAAGTATCAGTATAATTATTCTTGCCTTTTTCATACAGTAAATACAGTACATTCATTTGAAGTAAATCAATAGCGTGGAGGACTATCAAACTAAAACAGTGAAAATGATGAACTGCTACAAAATAAACTTGCAGAGTTTAGCCACTTCATTGCTTTGAAGTCATGCTCACAAAATACATTACATATTTATTATCCTTATAATCAGTATGTGTAATTGAAATCCTCTTTTTCAGCTCATTCAAGCATTTGCCAACTACAAGGCGGGCTCAACAGGCCAGCTCTCTGCAGTCACTGTTTTCATGCTCTTTGGGGGATCGCTTGCTCGAATCTTCACGTCGTATCAGGAGACTGGCGACATGACAATGATCATAACCTACTGTGGCTCTTCATTTGCCAATGCCATCATTGCAACCCAGCTGATTTACTACTGGCCAAGAGGTGCTGGAAAGAAAGAGAAGATGCGCAAGAAGAAAGAGTAAATAACACTGGAACAAGCTATTTTTCTTTTGAGCGTAAATTTGGTGGATTCTATTGAAATCTTATGGGTGTCTTGACTTCTGTGTTAGGAAAAATTTTAATCTTTGGTGAAATTCGAGTTAAAGTGTCGCTAGGTTTCATTTTTAACATGTTAGTCTTGTCACATTTCTGCAGCGTAGCTTGTATTTTGAAAATTTCTTGACGATGGTCATATTATTGTTGTTACTTGCCCATTCCATGAGATGTTACATGTGTCTAAATGATATCATTTAATTATTAAATAATGTTTTTGATATTGAAGTCCAAGATTCACAGTATTTTATTAAATTGCCTGCCAGAGATATGATATGTGGGTTGGCTAAAAAAAATCTTCCAAGTCAAAATAGCAGCTTTAAACTGAGAGGCTGTGCTCATTTGCATTGATTTATGGCTGCAGCCAAACCAGAGCATGCGGGGCTTGTGGAACTGTGCATGTTTTCTCTGCCAGTCGTAAGTGCAGTGCCAATAGAATGATTTATTTCCTGGAGGATTAAATTGTGTAATGCCTGCGCACAAACTGGCTCTTAACATATCAACCATTGCTGCAAAGTGTGTGTGTGCGAGAGAGCAGCGAGCGAGCAGGCGTGGTCTGATACACATTCAGTTTGGTATCAAGGCTGGAGGGTTGGCTTGGCTGCTGCAGAAGAAGGGAAATTAATTACACACGTTTTATATACACAGCGGCAGGACGGAGCAAGACTAGACGGAGTAGTGGCTCAAGCTCGAAGACGGGCGGGCCTGTATACTCGGCAGGAGCAACACCCAAATTTTTCCAGCAGACACGTTTATGAAAGGAGTTCTCACGCGCAGCATTATAATTTCGGTTGGCGAGGAAAGCAAAGTTTGCTGCAGTGCTGCCTGCCAAGCGTTTTTGGTCTTTCCTTTATTCCAGGCAAGGGGTGCGAAGAAAGTTTGTAATTATTAACTGGGGCCGCTGATTAATTATAGTCATTAATTAAATAGTTGTGCCAAGACAGCCGGCTGCAAGAGGAGGAGCGAAGAGGAAGAAAACTCCGCCACCAAGCCCGCAGGAAATATTTGCGCGTCGGGGATTTATAATGCCGGCCATAAATATTTTTAATTTCTTATTAAAATTTGTCCCTCTCCCCCGGCGGTCGTCTTGCTTCTGAGGGAAGAATAATTATTCGGCACAGCAGAGGGGCCGCTTTTAACTGCGGGTAATGAGTAATTTTCACTGCAAATTATTCAGCATCACAGAGAGAAACGCGGAAATGAAATGAGCGGTGCTGGTTGCGTCGGAAAAGCGAGAAAGAACAAGAGTGTGCAAAGCAGCTCGCAGCTCGCGCGTCTCTTTGTATATATATCCTCCTGTACAGGCATTCTCAACATCAAATGCAAGCAGGGGACGTGTGATGCTAATAATTTGCGGCCATCAAAGAAAGTAAAAAAGGAACGGCGTCGGGCTGATATATTTGGTCGTTCGTTCAAAGTAATTTTGCAGCAGTGAGCGCAGGGCCTTAAAGAGCGAGAGAGAGAGAGAGAGAGAGAGAGAGAGAGCGCATGTAATGTGCTGACGCCGAGTGAGAGAGTGAGATGGATGGGCATGTATTTTGTGCTGCCTTGCCTGCCGAAGGAGATGCACGGTGATTATTGACGGCAATATCCTCGCGGCCTGATATTGAGAGGGTGTATGTAGTATATAACACCATCCAAGAAGCGATCACCAGGATTCGGTTGCGCAGAGGCTGGATTTGCATCTAAGTAAGCGTCTTCGGGACGATTGAAATAACTCGTCTGCACAGTGCCTCAACGGCGAAAACTGAGAATAAAGTCCATCCTAGCAATAGTCCCACGATGACTAGCAAAAGATTACAACTAGGGGTGATCTACAAGATATTCCCATCAAGTATGGCTGTGCTCGTTGCGCTCATATTTTTCCTTTGTCTCAGTGTGAAAACGTAGGCAACACGCGCGTCGTTGATGTGTAGCAGGTTGCTGCTGCTCTAACATCATGGGTTAAGTAGAATTATTTATTCCGTTTTATGAGCTCAACCAGCAACTCAATGAAAATAACAATCCCTGGACAGTTAACGCAGTAGCAAAATTTCCAATAATACAATGTGTGGATCAAATGCAAACGATATAATTGAGATTCATTTGGAGCAATATATGAGCTGCTGATCGAAAGTTAAAATGGAAATAACGCAGAAACACCAAACTGAGCAGCACTGCTAAAATATTTATTACATTGCCAGCCTCCCATCATAAATTGTGTTGCAAAGTGATAAATCCGCTATGTGTTAAAAAGCACCCTCGCACGCATTTCCCAACTTTCTGCGTGCTTGGGCGGAGATTTCGGCAGAATCCGCTCTCATTATGGTAAGAGATTTTGTTTGGCGCTGAAAGAAATTGCAGTGGAAGCAATTGGGGGCTGAAAACATAAAAAGCGACAAAGAACTGTGGAGACATAAAGAAGATTAAAGAGAAGATAGAAAATGAGAGGAGGCTGGGACGGCGAGAGAGCGAGTGGGAGCAGAGAAGAGAGAGGTTTTCGGGATGCACACCCGCTCGCTCGCTCTCGCGAACACGAGCCAAGGAGGACTTTGCAATCCGTCCTTTCTTCCTCCTCATCATCATCACTACCCGAGCTTACGGATTTTCCAATCAACACTGCGGCAGGCAGAGAGATTCATTTTATGTGTCTCACTGCGCCTCTGCTCTCTGTCCCCCACTCAATCCGCGCAAGCTATTTTTTGGCTTTTTTATTTCCTGCACACACACACAGCATCTGTCCTAACAGAGAATATATCTCATTTGGAATTATAGTAGATTAGCAATACAAATAGACTCACACACTTTTTTAACAATCCCTTGGGATTTCTCTCTTCTTTGTTCTGCTTCGAAAAATTAAGCAATATAATAATCAACAATTAAATATGTCTACATATGAGGAAATAAAATGGGCTTTTTCTATGTCTTTCCGATATCTCACCTATCCTTTAACAAATATTTTCGTATTTGAATTTATTTGTCTGGATATGACAATGTTTGGGGGAAAATAGCCCTGCAGAACCTTAATAAATATCATTTTGAAGGTAAAAAGCGAAAGAAAAATCATCGAACATGTCGTAATAATTTGAGGTTAAGGTCATTTTTAAATTATGCAGTATGTAACAAATTGTTATCATTTAGTTTGCTGGGTTATTATGAAATTTCGTTATATCAGGCCATTGTAACTTGGCACATCACGTTGACAGCTATTTCAGTGCGTTAACCGCATCAGATTATATAAAATGTCATATGATATTGAGCAAACTAGTGATTTTGCAATACAGTTATTGGGACGAGAATTCTCAGAATTCGACTCTAGCATCCTAGTCGTGCGCGCAGCAGCAGCCTTTGTGCGTTTCTGCTGCAAGCAGCGCAGCGCACCTTAATTTTCACGTTGAAGGACGACGGCATTGAACAAAACAAAATATAATCAATTGGAATGTACGACAGCCAATTAGGAGTTTTATTTTCACGCATCTCTGCACACGATGGAGCGCGAAATAAAATTTTCCGCCAATCAATCGCAGCTGCTGCTGCTGCTTCGTATGCCTGGCGCATTCACTGCCTTCACTCGGCTGCCTATTATTTTATTAACCCTTTCTGCTGGCTGCTGGGCTCGCCATCCATCTTTTTTCGCCTCTTAACTCGTTCGTTCATCTGCACTTGAAGTGTGTCTAAGTTTTCAATTAATGGCACCATTCTGCTAATTGCCATCGCCATTAGCAGCGCCAAGAGCAGCTCCTTCTTCTCTCTCGTCGCTCGTGCACTCGTCGTCGCCATCGCCGTCCCCCAAACTTCTTCTCCAACTGCAAAATGCAAGCGACGACGGCACATTCTCTTTTGTCTTAAACGCGACTCATCTCTTAAAAGTTTCCAGCCCATTGCTCATTTTAGGTTCGGTGCGCGATTATTAGCGATGCAGGCGATAAAAAGAGCCGTGTGCCGTCAAAACTTTCCCTCTCTGCAGTTCCTTAATTCCAGCACGCGCACCATACAGCTTTCTTTTGACTTTCCTATTGAACTCAAACCTTATGCTGGAAAATATCACCGAATTGATGCTGAAATTCATTCAATACTTAGTATAAATACAAATGATGGTTGGCTGCTATTGTCTGGAGAGGGCCCTCGATTTTTTTTAAGCATGGCCAATTTTCAAACACAATATTTTCTGCATGAAATAAAAAAAATAACTTCCCATCCCTTCCTTTTATTAAAATTAGATATACAGCCACAGAAAAAATTAGAGTTCCTCAATTTAGATAACAGTAATTAAATTAATAATTAATAAAAAAAAACAATGCAGGACTGTCGTGACACTCTTTGTCCTGATACTGACCTGAGGGGTGCCATGACAAGGCACCCGTAACAAAAAGTCAAGAAACGATTAATCTTTAGAATAGGTAACTTTAGAAAGCGTGAGAAACGAACAATGTTAGATTTTAACGTAGTTTTCATGTTTTCTTTCAAGCTGAAACGCGGCGGGGGTACACATAAAAAATGTAGCATGTGAGAAATTAGGCTGCACCCAGCGGCTACCGACTAGTGGGGGTGGAAATGAACATTGTGCTGGTTTCTCAGGGTCAGTTTCCATTTTTTGTTATTTCTTTTTCTAAGTCATTCTTGAGGTAGGAATAATATTTCAATGCTATGGAGCTTTGGGGATTATGAGGTTGAAACAAAACCTTGCGGGATCCTGAACAATTCTTCTCTTTTATGAGACAGTCACTTGGCGACTAAGTCTTACAGAATACAATGACCTTTAAACATAATTCATAATCGACTTTAGAATTAACAGTTTAAGAGAATTGACTTGAAGAACAATTTAAAATTAGAAAAGAATTTAACCGAATGAAACGGGTCCTTATCAATTAAACGCTCGGAACTCTTAAGATGCGACTTGTTGGCTCGTTTGTCCGGCGAAAACTAATTTAAATTCAAAATCTCTCTCTGTTGCATTAACGAATTTCTAACAAATATCGTCTAACAATCATTAATAACAATACCCTAGACCAAAAGTGAAAAAGGAGAGGGAGCTCGGCTCCGCAACCACAACATTTAGTCCGGGGGTGTAAACTGGAAGTTTTAGAGACATTTACTAAACTCAAATTGCAAATCTAACTTTTCTGCTTGACTTTGCAGTTTTCTCGACTGTATCAGTTTGACAGCATTCAACCAAATCTGCTTTGTTCGACCGGAAATTTGTCTCAGTCTGATCGGTCTGATTTTCCACCACTTTGCTTTTAACTACTTACATTGAAGAGACAGACTCAGTGGCTAAAATAAAAGCAGGTTTCAAACGGTCTACACTGACATTTTTGTGCTGGCCTTTAATTTCTATCTTGAAAAACTTGGGTCCTCTTTCTACTATCGGGAAAGGACCAGTGCATGGAGGCTGCAACGATTTTCTGACCGCATCAGTACGCACAAAACAGTGTGAGGCACTAGCCACATCAGGATGAACAAATGTTTTGAGATGATTTGAATGGTGTGAAGCAGGATTCGGACGTAATTTCTCAATGATCGCGCGCAATTTAATTAACAACTCATGTTGCGGCATTTCATTTTCGGATTCGACGAAAAATTCACCCGGCAATTTCAATTGTTCGCCGTATAGCAACTCTGCTGTATTGCACCTCAAATCCACCTTTAACACAGTTCGCAAATCTAACAAAACTGTTGACAAGGCGGCTGTCCAATGCTCTTTGTGGCACATGAGCGCAGCTGTAGCGGTATAAGAGCGCGGTCCTGCTTTTTGCTGGGAGCCAATTATTGTCGGCGCGGTTTGAATTATTGTAATTTTGCATTATTGTTTAACAGCAGACAGATGATTTTTTTAAAATAAGAATTCAGTTTTCGTCCGTCAGCAACACGGTGCTGGCGTGAATAGTTTAATTGTGCAGAACCCGATTCAAAGGGGTGAGTCCAACCGTCATTTAAACAAAAGAATTTGTAACTTATTATTGTAAACCATATCAGTTCTGGTATTATTTGATTAAGTGTCCGATCGGATTTCCAACTGTAACTAATACACCAACAAAATTCGTCAAATCTGAATTTATCGGTCTTCATCATTTCAACCCTCTTTTATCCCCCAAATTGGTGACCCCGACGTGAGAATTGAGAAGGACCCGGTTCATTCGGGTAAATTCTTTTATAATTTTAAATTGTTCTTCAAGTCAATTTTCTAAAACTGTTTATTTTAAATTCGATTATGAATTATGTTTAAAGGTCATTGTATTCTGTTAGACTTAGTCGCCAAGTGACTGTCTCATAAAAGAGAAGAATTGTTCAAGATCCCGCAAGGTTTTGTTTCCACCTCATAATCCCCAAAGCTCCATAGCATTGAAATATTATTCCTACCTCAAGAATGACTTAGAAAAAGAAATAACAAAAAATGGAAATAAAGAAATCTGTCCACTGACCCTGAGAAACCAGCAAGGTTTTGTTTCCACCTCTTAATCCCCAAAGTGGTGACCCCGACGTGACCACTACAGAGCTATTAAAATTTCCTACAGATTTTTTCATAGAGCTGATTGATTTTAAAAAAGTGTGTGTTCAGGAGTCTTTTAAGGGTAATTGTCAATTTTACCGACTTTATTTCTCCATCCTGAATTTTACATATGTTGTTAGGGGTGTTTCATAGTGTGTAACCTGAAATTTTGAGCAAAAAATTCGGGGGCTTTTGTTGGGAAATCGTGATTTTCGAAAACGGAAAATTTCAGATAGTAAATCCGAAATATCAAGGTATCTTTGGTCCAGATTGGAATTTCGATGTAGTTTTTTCACCTCCACGCGTAACTTTTTCAGTAAAACAAATTTGCCATTGGTCAAAAATTTGTAGGTCAAAGGTCAAGGTCACAAATTCACATGCCAAATGTTTGGTTAAAAATATCGCAAAATACGCCCCCTCGGATTTTTTTCATGAAAACGTAAAAAATGTAGCCCTGAATTTGTAGAATCGAATGGTGAAGAGAAATCGATGGAGACTCTGATAGATCGCGAGATATTTTGAATTTAAGGATTCGTGTCGGGCGTCCGGCACGACGACAATATCATCCGGCGATTTTACTTTCGTAATTTACGTCGGAATTTGATATGTAACCCACATGTTATGCATATGATTACCTAGAAAAATAAACGAGCTTTCTAGTGGTGTGCTTAAATTTTGTTTTGGTTTCAAACTTTTCAAGTAATAGCGGCGCGCGAAAATAAAATATAAATATTTCAAATTTTGATATTTTTGTAAATCTCAAATCTCGGGTTCTAACCATCAGAATTGCAAAAACTACCCACCGTTGGACTCGTCGCGACCTTCCCTAACCAGCTGAAAGGTTTAGGGGCGTTTACCCTCCACCCCTAACTGTAAGACGCTACATTTTTTTGTTTTTTTCTAGGGGGTTGAAGTTTAGCAATTTAGGGGTGGAGGGTAAACACCCCTAAACCTTTCAGCTGGTTAGGGAAGGTCGAGACGAGTCCAACGGTGGGTAGTTTTTGCAATTCTGATGGTTAGAACCCGAGATTTGAGATTTACAAAAATATCAAAATTTGAAATATTTATATTTTATTTTCGCGCGCCGCTATTTCTTGAGAAGTTTGAAACCAAAACAAAATTTAAGCACACCACTAGAAAGCTCGTTTATTTTTCTAGGTAATCATATGCATAACATGTGGGTTACATATCAAATTCCGACGTAAATTACGAAAGTAAAATCGCCGGATGATATTGTCGTCGTGTCGGACGCCCGACACGAATCCTTAAATTCAAAATATCTCGCGATCTATTAGAGTCTCCATCGATTTCTCTTCACTATTCGATTCTACAAATTCAGGGCTACATTTTTTACGTTTTCATGAAAAAAATCCGAGGGGGCGTATTTTGCGATATTTTTAACCAAACATTTGGCATGCGAATTTGTGACCTTGACCTTTGACCTACAAATTTTTGACCAATGGCAAATTTGTTTTACTGAAAAAGTTACGTGTGGAGGTGAAAAAACTGCATCGAAATTCCAATCTGGACCGAAGATACCTTGATATTTCGGATTTACTATCTAAAATTTTCCGTTTTCGAAAATCGCGATTTCCCAACAAAAGCCCCCGAATTTTTTGCTCAAAATTTCAGGTTACACACTATGAAACACCCCTAACAACATATGTAAAATTCAGGATGGAGAAATAAAGTCGGTAAAATTGACAATTACCCTTAAAAGACTCCTGAACACACACAAAATCAAATTTTTTTCCTGCAAAAAGGATTCTTTCCATTCGATTCTAATGAAGAAGTAAATTCTTGAAGATATTTCATATACAATTTGCGTGACGCTCTCTGCTAAGGAGAAACCAAAGGGATTCATAGTCAGATAATGAGAAATATGGGCAGAAGGCCGTATGACCCCTCTCCGCGGAGAAATAACCCTTTTCTTAGTACCTTTTTCCTCGCTCAGTTTAATGTTGGCAGCGCACGACGGCAGCTGACTTAATTTGTGTGCGTGGACGGGCAGCATGCGTTAAATTATTTAAAACCATCAGCAGGAGGACGGAACACGTCTCACCTCGCACACCGCGCATATTTTAACTCGAATTATTAATGTTTCGTGATCATGAGCGGAGAAAATTATTTAAATTAAGAAGCTGCCGCTGCCTCGCTTCTGCTGTGACGGACTTTATTAGTCTCAGAATCAGAAAATGCGCACGCAGAAGCCCTCCCGTGGATTTGTTCCAACACGGTATCCAACGAAGGAATTTTAATTTTCTCAATTAACACCACATTTAAATATTTTTAATGGCGTTTGAGAGATAGCGTTAGTTTTCCAAGGAAATGAAAATTCGAATTGTGTACAATTTTCGGAGGAAAATGTACTTCATGCTGTAACACTGTTCGTTATTCAACGAGGGCATTCGCTTCGCTTGAAATTGAATAACCAGCCCGTTGGCTCGCATTGTTAAGGCATTATCAGGAGTGTCAAAGCAATGGGAGGTATTTGAGCAGTTCGGAGATCTAATACTGGCTACCCAATGTCAGAGATGGCAAAAAGTGGTTAGTTTAGTGACTCGAAATGCTCAAATTGCTCAACGGGCTGGGAGGCGCACCGGCGCCGACTCGCTACTTGCTGGTTTGCACCTTTCCAGCATGCGTGATTTGGCTTCACGGGACGAATGTCTAGCGTTTCAATGCAGTCCTCGGTGCGGAGGCAAGTGGCCCTTGAGTGGGCTGGGTCCCTGTGCGGCCTGGTGCTATCCGTTCGCGGTGTTATTGGGACCCGGGTTTCAGCATTCGTGCTAGTGCAGTGCGCGCCCTTCCCGGTCCGAGGACAGGGATAAAAAAAGCAAAAAAAAAAAAAAAAATCGTTAAGTAAATTACGTCGGACGCAGGAATTTCTGTTTTAATGGTGTCATTTGTTCCTTTTGTGTAGTGCGTGTGTTTTAGCGAGAGGGTGAGCGAATAAAATACACACTTGGCGAGAAAGAGAGACAACATTTGTCTGATTGAAAACAAACACGCAGTTGCGTGAGTGTGATTACAGACATTAGTGAGAGGGCGGAGATCCTTTTCCCAACAAATAAAGCAAATACCTGCAGCACACATACAACTCTGCCTGGCTACAGGGACTCTGTGCTCAGGGTAGCAAGCATAATGAATAGGTGTGTGGCTCATTAATGCTGTTC
This sequence comes from Cloeon dipterum, assembly GCF_949628265.1. NCBI lineage: Eukaryota > Metazoa > Arthropoda > Insecta > Ephemeroptera > Baetidae > Cloeon > Cloeon dipterum. The sequence continues at coordinate 12,964,378 of NC_088789.1, forward strand.
TTGCATCGCCTGTGGAAATCATAAAATGACCACCTGTTCGCCAGTTTTTGTGGTTTCCCATTAAAGCACACTCGAATTGAGAGGAAAGCATGAGGAAAGACAAGCCAACTGGCAAGATGAAGAATGACCGTCTTTAATTAATTTTACGAGCACGCGCCTCGCCTGCGGTAGCTAATTAGCAATTATTTTGACTGAATGCGCAGTATGTTATGAATGTTGAGAAGACTCATTGACAACTGGTATGTATTTCTTTCCAAACATTAGCTAATCCTAAGCAAAAATTAAGATGAAATTCCTTGCAAAATTAAGATTTGATTTATTGTCATTTAAAGCTTTTTTACATATCTCTGAAATTCAATTTTAATAACAAGTTTTTTACATTAGTCAAAAATAATTGCAGGTGTTTTTGGAATACATTAAAACGAGTTATGCAAATGTATCTAAAACCAACACATGTTTTTACCTAAAAGGCAAATTTCAAATCAAATATCTAATAAGTTCCTTTTTTACTTAATTATATTTTATTGAAACTTCACACGCGTGGTAATTTGATTCATATAATCTGCCCCATCACGTGCTTTTAGTAATTCGTTGGCGCAAATTCCACCGAGAAGGATCAAGATTGTGTGCGTATAAAACAATGACTCCACACAAAAATTAAAGATTGAGTAACATCCCTGGCGCGCGTATTAAATTCCTCGCGGCTCAAACCCGCGCGCACGCGGGCGGCCACTTTTGACTCAGCTCTCCTCTCGCGGCTCAGAAAACTAAAAGCCTAATCGAATTAAGCGATTTTAATGCCCGATTTTTCTGTCATCCCACATCGCGAAATTCATCAAGATAAAAGGTTTTGACAAACGCGATAAATCTGTCGCTGCGCGGCAATGAAACACTAAATTGCGATTAAAGCGGCATAAATTTCTTGGATCGCGCGCCGCGTTTAATATATTTTTGGTACGAAATAATAAATTGCGCACATATTTCACCTTCAACTATATTACGATACAATAAATAACGTTTAACTCACTATATGGTGGCAACACAACGAGCGTGTGCAAATTTGAAATGTTGGCCTATAAATAATAATGGAATTTATTGCCGCGCGGCGTACAAGGGACTTTTGCGCCGAGCCGACAGCACTGCGCGACGAAAAATGTTTTCCGTTTTATGCTACGGGGCCGGGACATGAAAAGTTTGCTTTTACGATTCGTGGAACTATTTGTGGAAGAATATCGTTAAAATAGATGATGAGATGCGCATGGTGCTTTGTTATGACACCAAAAGTGTGAAGTGAACACAGTCGCCTGTTCAGCCCGCACACAGCACGATTGATAACACAAAGGCATAACATTAAATTAGAAATTGTACAAAAATTAGGAGTAAATTCTTCTCCTTTGGCACATCAGAAGTTAAAAAATATTATTGTGATTCTCGTGCTTTTATTTAATTGAAGAAAATTGTTGGCATTCGAATTTACCATTTGATTTATTGAATATTTTAACTCTAAATTATCATTCTGTCTCTAGTAAAAATACTCCAAATTCCTAATATTTGTAATTAATATTTATTGATCAGCAAGCATGCAGGTGGGTCTGGACCGAGCAGGAAAACCTTCTATGGCGTTGTATCAGGTGAATCCATCAGCATCAGCAGGGAAGCTGCCTTCCAATCACGAGAAGGAGCGGTGTCTCTGATCATCACATGAAACCATTGCAGGTGTTTAAGGCCACGGCAACTCACGGTCGATCAGTTGCTTCTACAGGCCGGTATTAAAGAATTAAAGGTATTGACAAAGAAAGAAAAATGCACTCAGGTTTACTAGTTTATTTTAAGGAAAACTGAATGGCCCTTCTCTGCGTGGAAAACTAACACTAGTGAAAATTCTAGAGGAAAAATATTTACCGAATGGGAAGTTGAATCAGGCATAAAATACGATTCAAATAGTGCAGCAGTTAGCAGCCGTCAGAAAAACTACAAGGGAATTTTTCCTTCATAAATTTTCATGTTAGAAAAATAAAAATGTATCTTTCTTTAAAATACTTTTTCATAACAATGGATGGTATTTTTGAGCAGGTGCACTTTTTGAGGGAAGGAGGGCGAGTGGCGGGGTTGTCAATACTTCAAAACTCCTTCAATTTTAATCCGAAATGCGTAAAGCCGGATTTTCGCTGATTTCTCCGCAGTATACTAAGAGATTATTTTGAAGGTAAATACCGCTGACGAGGTCTGCGGGGCTGATACAGCTGCAGAACAGTAGGAGAACACGTCGTGTTATTCTTTTTTTTTTTTGGAATTTTCACTATTATATAGCTAACCATCCAGAGTTAATTTTCGACACCGAGCAGAGAGCCATTCTGATTTTCTTAAATCTAGAGGTGTTGTGCTCACACACCAGCGGAAAAACCTTGGGAGAAGGGGCGGATGAAATGGAATTCCTCAGGTCCGCGCAGAGTTACCTGCAGACTGCATGGCTTCACCTCCAGCTAACTAAGCTTGCCCGCGGTCGGTCACAAAAAACCTCAAGCGTCACCAGCGAGAGCGTGCAGCTATAATATTCCTAGCCCGCCACGGGTGGAAGAGAAAAATGTGATTTTAATTGCACAGCCCGAGCCGATTCATTGGAGGATTTTCTTTCTCTCGCATTGCATCATACTCGCCTTTACTAAATCAACAGGCGATGAATGAAATTCCTTTCTCGCTGCTTCCTGGCTGAGCAGCAGCAGCACAATAAAATGTGATGAGGGTTGAACCTTACAAATTTAAATGAGGGATGAAACGGTTATTCTTTATTATTTTATATTGCCTGAAGATCACACAGGGGGCTTTGTCCTTTGCCAACGCATTCTCAGTTATTCCGAGAAAATGAAATTATCTTGGAGGAAACAAAATATGAATTTAAATTTTAGGCAAAGCTTATCATTGAATGTTTAATTTGCTAAAAAGCAGAAAAAATAATACCGTTTCTTCGCATTGTCAGACACTCATGAAATAAACAGTTTATATAGCCCCAAAAATCTGGGGCAGTTAAGAGAATTAAAATATAGATAGAATAATTATTACTGGTTATCGGACAGGGGCACATATTACAAGCTGCATTATATGATCACAGTAGCCAAGCGTGCCATAAAAATGTATGTTAAGCTAATTAATAATTTTCGAGGAAAGCATATTTAAAAATTGGATGCATTCTTGTATTACAGTAGAATTACGCTCTTCAAAATTAATTGTAAGGTTTTACCAGCCAATGAAATTTATTTCTAAAAAACAAGAATTTTTCTCTTTTTAAATAAAGTATTTGAAATGTTGTGATTTGAAATTATTCGGAAAGGAGGTCAGACCAAAAATGTTTCTAGTCAACTCATACACCATTGGGCAATGGAGTATTTCCTTAGAGGTACGTTTAGCTAAATAATCTTTTTGCCTAGTTTTTCTTTCAAATAATATTGTGATGTAACTACATTGACATAGCTGAAACCATTAGTTTTAATATCTTTATAAGCGATCATCCTAAAAATTTTTAGTATTTTTACAGCTATAAATTCTTCTCCCTGGGGAGCACGAGGCAAAATCAAACACTGAAAAACTTATTATACTCATGATATGTGGAGTTAAGAATATCATATAAGCCAAACCGCAAAATTATAATCTAATTCTTGGTTCCAGGAAAATGCCGCCATGAAGATATTTTTTTTACAAAAATCCGTTCATAAATATTTTCGTCGCAAGAGGTTACGGTCGCTAAACAAGTTATGTTTATAGATTTATTACTGTAACCAATATAGACTTACGCCAGACCCTGATTTGCAGCACCCTCGCCTTTCTTGAGGCTGAACGGGTTGTAAAGTTTATTAGTTTTTTAGGAGAAAAAGGGTAAAGGAAACTTTTAGACTGTCAGAGGATGCACGCTTATTTTCATCGAAAATTGAGAGGATAATTTTTTTGGCATAAGATAAACACATGTTTTACACTATGAACGCTTTAAAATGAAAGTGCTTCCGCAGGAAACGTTGGGAAGGACCAATCAGTTTTGCTTGAAGCATCCAATCTTACTACATAGAGCCAAAATATTTCCAGCAACATATATCCGAATTAAGTACAAGAAAATTGAGTAAATAATAATACTCTACAATCAATATAATGACCATCAATATTTAGATTCAGCAATGTGTGATGTGTTCATTTTAAAAATAAGTAATTGGTCTGCGATGCGAGGTTTAATTTTAATACATCCAATTGGCTACACAAATAAGAACAAAATTTAAATCTGTTCCATTGTCCCTGCAGGAGCCGCGGCTTGATGTAATAAATTCTCTTTCCTTTCGTACATTAGACTGGGCTGAATAGAATTAATTTTCTGCGCTCATCAGGAGCCGAGTCAACGAAAATATTCGAAAGGCGTCCACCTAGAATTCCTTCAGGGAGGAGTAAAAAAGAATCCATTGTGTCTCTGCTCGAGCATAATTCTGACATTTGTTTTACCACCGGTTTTATTGCTTGGCACCATATGAAGCTTTGTTTTTCATCGCTGAGTGGACCAAAATTCATGCATTATAAAAAAAGAAATGAGATTTGATAGGCTTATCTCATTTTTGATTGACGCTCTCTTCACAACTTTCATCAACAAAACATATTATATACATAAACCTTATTTTACTGGGGTTTCCTCTCGTTCATTGAAGGCCTTTTTTGACTATTTTCTTTTTGAAAATAGTAAAAAAAAACTGTGATTTGAAATAATTTATTGGAACAAATAAAACATTTTGTCAAGCATTTGAAATTTTGTGACAAACATACAGTATATTTGTGGTGTTATATCTTATTTTTTTTTATTAGTTTACAGGAAACATTTTAAATATTTGCAAAATGTTAGAAAGACGTAAAAAATAGGTGATAAAATAAGCAATCCAAACTACTCAGGTATTCCCTGTTCATATTGTTACTGATGTTCAGAGGAAGCAATTTTGGATTAAAATATGCGAATAATGCGCTGTTTTTCTGCCACAAATGTTTTCCGTTACATATTTTTTACACATGAACCGTCCAAATTCAGGCCAATTAAGATTAGGAGGCATCACTCACCCAGTGTGTGACAGAGATCAGTCGCACATTAAGTCAAGAGAGATATGTACAAAGCGGAGATTTCACGCGTGAGTGACGTGCGGCAAATGCCTAAAAAGCCATCAGTGTGGTGAGTAAAAAATGAGCCTGCCGACCAAACGTATTTATTTTTCGAAGGAATATTTGGTGAGGTAGGCGAGAGAGCGAGAGAGAAAGAGAAATAAGGTTGGAGATTGAGAGAGACGGCGCGGCGTCTCATTAGCATTCCAACATCTCCATCTGTTGAGATGCTGGAAAAGAGCTGCAGCGTTTTTATCACCGTCTTGTAGCCTATTAAATTATTTAGGCAACACCTGAATGTGATTTTGTCGCTCAGATAAGGAACAAGCAGATATGCGTGCGGCTTATTCAATTAACGTCGGCTTACGCCGGTTACACCATTGTTTTATCTCAAATCTCTGCCGACCAACACAAAGGACAACCGCTTCACAAAAGTGTATCTATCTGTGCACTCTCGCACTCCAGCCTGCCAGCCAGCTCGCGCCCAATAAATATTATCCTGCGCACAGATGCTGAAAGTGGGAGGTAAGGAGATGCTGTATAATCCTCTCTCTTCTCTTATTGTGGCGTGACTTGCACGCTTCTCCGAACAGATGTAAGTCTCGGCCGAATAATTGCTTTGGTCATAAAGTGCTGTCGAGATAAGTCCCGTGTTACTGAACGTGGCGAGAAATTTATCGTTTAATGAGTAATTAATTGCTCTCAAAACGTTTTCAAATTCGACGCATTTGCCGAGCTGTTATGAATACGTTGCCAATCCTTTATATACATTATAACTTATAGGCTTAAGTTGTTATCCATATCAAGATATTCAGGAAAAATACCATGATTGTTTGATCGAATGGGTGAATTGTATATTAAATATTAAAAATTATAAATGTACCTAGGATCAAGATATTTAGAAGTGACTTTTAAAATAAATTAATGAAAGAAAAACATAAAACTACTGCTGTCTCATTAATTTTTAAAATTTATGTTAAAATAAAAAACCATGGAATTTAAAAATCTTAAAATGTTATTTTTATCAAAGAAAACAAATAAACTGTTAATTTGTGTTAAATTAACAGACACTATGATTATTGAGAACCGGCGTGGCCCAGATTTTCCTGATAGACATATATTTTTACAAGATTTGCTCGTCATGGCTTTCACTATATATCGTTTAATTATGAACCTAATAACGATTTGTAGAATTAATTTCTGTCACGAGACTTGTGAAAAATATATTCGAAAGTGTAAAGCAAAAAAACTGACGTTGAGAGATGCAGAAAAAATAGTTAAAAATTGATTAATTATAGATGTATTGTTTACGAATATTGCGTTTAATAAATAATTGATTGATTGACTGAAAATTAAAATCTGATGTATGACCTCTAGTTTCGATTCTGATACTTGTAGAGATAAAATTTTCATGACAGCAATGCGAATATTAAGCATTCTTTTACTGTGGACAAATTTCAGCGCATTGTCAGTGTGGCTAATATATTTAACTGCTTTTTTTCAGTCTCTTGGCTATTCTGTACGCATTCTTTTGAATTTTATTAATTTTTAATATTAAAATTTTGCTGTGAATTATGCAATCAAAATATACCAAAAAAAATTATTAACAAACCTCGAGATCATGCATATTTTTGTGAAGTTAAAACAATTCACAGGAGAAATAAAAAGCAGCTCATGTGAGTTTTAAATAACTAACAAGCAACGCCCTTTTCGATTTGCACCATCGGATCACTTCCGTTCATGCAATTAGACGCGGATAACGAAATAACACAGCCGAGTATGCACGTGCAAGGGCATCTCGAAAGCATTGGCAGCAGCCACTTGAAAGATCTCCACGCTCACAATTCATTGGAGAATCCACTTGAGGCCTCTCATCGTCTCATTTTGAAAATAAATAATACGCGCGCTCAGCCGACCAATTGGCGGTGCTCGCTGCTGGCGGAAATTAATTAGAAAAAAAGCCACCCTTAAGTAACGAAATTCTAATTAGCGCGTACTTTGTGTTGCGCCAGCTCAACTCGTCGATATTAATTAATGTGCTGGTGCAGTTTTTGCGGCTGCGGAAATGCGATAAAAATTCACATAATGAAATGGGGGCGAAACCTGCGCGCTGCACGGTAAAATAATAAATGGAGTTCTCATGCTCGCCGCGGAAAATAAAAAAAAATACCCTTCTTTTGAATGAAAATAATTGCAAAGAGAGCCGCGCGCAGCACATCATGGATTATTCCCTCAGGTTGTGCCGCCACTGGATTTTATTTTCCTGCATGCCTCTCCGCTGGCTAAATGACGACGGTTTTTCGTTTTTAATTAGAAAATTATTTCATCTGCGCTCATTCGGTAGTGCTGCATGTATGTGCGGCAAGAGAGAGTATATACATATATGATTGCCTACGGGGTTCCACATTTTGTCGGAAATTTAATTCTTGAAACTTAGACAGAATCACAGGAGCTTTATGAATTAAAAAAAAGCTTTGGAGATTTAATATGGACTTTGCCCATTGCTGAATGACCCCAGACTTAATTCATATTTAATTTACGAGGCCAAAATTTTCAATTTTTTTCCTTTTTTTAAGTGTTTTCCTGGTCCGATTCTAAAAATTGTTATTAGAATTAATAATAAGCTGATGAAATCCAATAGCTATGGAAAAACCTTTCCAAAATTCGACAAAAACTGGGGTACATTTATTTGAAATTACAGAATTTAATCCGCAATATTGGAAACATTCAAGAGGAAAACAATTCTTTCTATGCCTTTCAGATTTTATTGAAAACCGCCTCGCATTGCGGTTGAATTTATACAATTTCTTCTCGTTCGTTGTGGCGACCAGTGCACAGGAAAGTAGGTAGTCTTTCGCTCCACACTTCGCTCCCTCTGTGTGTCTATGCTGGCTTTGCTTTGAAAACGCTCGCACCGCTTGGCAATTCGCCGCGAAATGCAATAAAAATTACTTCATCCGTGATATTGCAATGAGTGAGTCTCTCTGCCGCTTTTTGCTATTTAACTTAATTCGCAAACACACCCGTCTGCTGCTTCTCTCGTTCGTTTAATTTTCGCATGAAATAAATTGAGCACTCACATCAGTGATGAGTTTATTATACACAGCAGTATAGCATAGCGGCAGCTGCAATTGCACACTGCGCGCGCAAAAATTACATTCAAAGGAGGACAGCATTTTATGATCAAGTAATTACACGTTTTACGCCCAAAGGTAGAATCGTTTGAGCTTAATTTCCATATTGCATAACCTGAGCAAACTGGAGTGGAGCCGGATTAATTAAAAAAGTGCAGCGCAGTGAGCAGCTGTGAAACATTTCGTCTCGTCGCTGCGCTGCTAATGCTGTTGCCGTGCATAATGTTGTTTTGTTAACTTGGAACTGCTGTGCGAGAGTAAACTGTCATGCAAGGATTGGTGTTCTGACGGAAAATGATCAATTCCAATCTCAAAACTTGTGCAACCATTAATAATTTTAAAAGTTTGGAGTTACTTTTTTAATTTAATAATTGAATTGTGTAGTTTTTTTATATCTGTTTCTTTATTCATGTACATTACATAAGTCAGATTAAATTAAGTTACATGAACAATGGCAAAAAAGTGACAAGCAGGAACTGCATAACCGACCGAAACAATAAATTGTAACGACGTTGTCACGTGCCGCAATTTTTATGTTTAAATTAGAAAATTTAATTAATTGCGTAACATTAGTTTTGTAGCCCCTTAGATCACAGAAAGATCTTGACAAATTTATTATCTAAACCCGGGTATAAATAGGAAATAGGTTTGATAGAATTGTGTTTAATCACTTAGTTGCGAAACTTGACAGCAGCCTGTTGTGCACAACATTGATGATACACACAAAGATGCCCAAATTTTCGACACTTTAGACCACTTATTTTGTCATCACCAAAACTACTTGCTTAATCGCAAGCACGGAACGATATTTCTGAAATGTGTACCCCTTGCGGAATGGCCGCTCAGGGGGGAAAGGAATTAAGGCAGCAGATCAGCTTCCAGAAGAATATGGTGCTTGTTGTTTGTTTGCTTTAAAGAGATAAAATAAAACAAGTTTTGACAGAACTATTCAAATTGAGAGGAAAATTTTCTGGAAGACAATCACAATCACCCATAGAAAGTTTTTTTTTAACAAAATATGTTCGAAAGAAAAAAAAACGCAAATTATTGATGTTATTATTAGTCTTGTTTACTCTTGCTCTAGTCATATACAATACATATAGTCAATTCTTTCAATACAAGTCATACAATACATTGTGATGTTTATGAAAAGTCACGTTCAATATTTTCAAAAGACATAAATTTTGACACTTTTAAAAGAGGGATGCAACAGCAGCATGGCCTCCTTCTCTTCTCACCCTAGCAGAATGTGTTTAGTTCTTTGGCATTGATTTAGAAGTGCTTGTTAAGTGGAGCATTAGTCAAATATTGACCAATCACCCATTTGTGGAGCGGCTGAATTCAAATATTGGCAGAGACACTTGAGACGCTTCCCGTAAAACTCACTCGCCTCCGCACACGCGTACGTACATATTATTACACGCGGATTGAGCAAACAAGCGCACTGCACAGCATCTGACACGCGAAACTTTAGAAACGCCGCCCAGAGCGTTTTACACTTTGTTGGCCGTGCAAACATTCGCCCCGGCAACGCTAGCCAGGGGACGCTCTTGCAGCTTTGTTTGCCAATTAAAATGTGCTTGAAGCTTTAATATATAGCAAACAAGATGCGTCAAAATATAAAAAAATATAATACATATGCAAAATTTGATACAAATGGATTAAAATTATTTTGTATCCTCTTCATAAAAACTTTTTCTGAGGGTATAGAACTTTGCTACTGTTTGAATGGAATGAGAGCATCCAGTGTATAATTAGTTAAGCAATTGTTTTGGATTTGCTGACAAAAGACGTGGCGAACATATGGTTGGTAATTATTTAAAAATATTAAGATTTTCAGCAGGAAAAATATTTCTGTAATATTTATTCGTAACTTTCTGGATTTTTCTTACCTTGCGATTAACTGAAATTAATTTTCCCGTTCATTAGTATGATAATTTCAGCACAATTATTTTAAAACATTTTTTATGCATATCGGTGCAGAAAATATTTTAAATGCATCTGACAATATACGGTGCACCATTCAGTCATTATCTTATACCTTTGTGACATTATTCAGAAGAGTGCCGCTCTGTATTCATTCACCAGCGGGGCAATGAATTTTTATTGGTGTCCACCGATAAGCGCCCCTCGGTGGCACCTTGCCGCTCTTGGTCAATTACATCATAGAGTGGATGCGCAGGTATATTGTGCAGTTTTCCCTCACAAAAGAGTCGTGCTGGCTGCTGCTGGTCGGCTCACTGTTGCAACAAACTCTTTTCTCCCATTTGCATCTATAACTACGGAAGTTCCGGCGCCGTAACGACCTTTGTGGCTCGAGATCAACTTCCGGTTTCCGGTCAACGCATGGTGATGTCCCTATCTGCAAAGTTCACGTACAAAAAACGGGGAGCTTATTTTAATATCGCGCACCCGCGCTGTGGCTTGAATGATGCACAGCAGGGTAGGCTTTGACTTCAATTTGGAATAATTTTCAAATGCTTTTCAATCGATGTGTAAGATGTGAAAGAATTAACTATAGAAATTGAAGCGGAAGTTCAAAAAAAGAAAAGCAGCCCATTTTATTGACAGGGCAACTCTGCCCCAAATCAGCACACATCCATAAAGTAATGAGACAATTATGTAGGAACAACATTTGGAAGGAAGTAGTGATCAATGGTAGCTTGAGATTATTGCTTCTTCAATTTTCTTCACGCACTTGAAATGAGGCAAGTGGCCCTTGAGTGGGCTGGGTCCCTGTGCGACCTGGTGCACCCATGTTATCCGTTCGCGGTGTTATTGGGACCCGGGTTTCAGCATACGTGCTAGTGCAGTGCGCGCCCTTCCCAGTCCTCGGACAGGGATAAAAAGAGCAAAAAAAATCTTCGTTCATACACAAATTTGGTGAAAGGCTATTCCACTGACGATAGCACTGCACTTGGAAGCACTGTTCAGGGGCACAGTAACATTTACACGCGGAGCCAGAAGCCTCTCAATCGATGAGCTCTGGACCTGCCTATCAAGTCAACATCGCGCATGGTGGTGACATAACATTTTAAATATTCAGGGCAATTATTATACAAAATCTTATTTGTTTGTGTTACTACATGCAATTTACGTCTGTCTGTAATCTTTAAGATACGACACTTTGATTTATTTAGTTTGGTAAATCGTTTTGTAACAAATACTTTCTACTTTGGCGATATTTTTTACTTGTCTGGTTTGAGAGATTATGTTTCGTCAAAATTTAGAATCTTTTCATTTGACGCTGCATGATGCCTTACATCAATACTGTGACAAATTGTTCCCAAGGTGAGCTGACAAATAAATGAAAAATCGAAAATCCCAGGGGATGACATTTTTTTAGGTTTACAAACCGAACTAACAATGACTATGGCAACTTCAAAAGAAATAAAAGAGTCACGGGTATGAAGCACCACAATACAGAAGCATTTTTCCTTCTTTTGATCCTAAAAATAAGCTCAATACTGACTGGTCATGAAAAAAATACAGTTAGCTCAAATTTATTCTAAAAAATGTTATCTTTTTTCTCAGAATGCTGGACTGACAGACTTATAAATCAATCTGTTTCCAAATTTTATTTTTTATTTTCCAAACATGTTTTTTATTTGGGTGTGGGGATGTATGGGGTAAAATTACCGTGCTATTCACCAATAAAAACCAATAATGAATCTAAATATTTCCGAAATGAAATTGAGATGCATAAATGTATTAGATTTTATTCAACAATAGGTCACTGATTCATCAAGAGCTCATACTTGGTCGAGTACGATTTTAATGGCTTCCAAAGACTTATTTCCTCGAACCGTAAAAATCTGGTTTTCATCAGCGATAACAAACCCTTCATTGGAGAGAAAATTTGTAATGCTCTCCCAATCGGCAAGGACGTTCGCAATTTCCACAGATGGCTAGAATGAATTTGATATTTTAAAATTTTAGCAATAACAATAAGCATTTAAGATTGAACCTGTCCAATGAGGATGGCATTCAAATTATTTTCCTGCTGCTCCTTGGAAATCAACCATTGAGAATGAGTCTCGTCGTAAGTGGTGGCCACAATATTAATTTGCGTGATCAAATTAGAGTTTTGCTCTCTCAAAGAAACCCAGTCAGTAGTATCTAATGAGGTAATGATGGCTGTGGAGGTCGGCGTCACATTCTGCAGTTCGACGTCGACAATCTGAGCACCTTTGGTTATGCTTTGGAAACTTGCATTGAAGTGCCCTTCGATGGCAGCTATTTCTTCAGTATTGATCTGTGCGGAAAGGAGGCAGTCAGTGTGGGAGAGATGAAATTATGAGCGATTTACGTTTAAAGCTTGCAGCTTCCGAATGATGCTGTCAACAAAGGATGGCAAAGTCGTGTCGAATCTGCTCAGAAAGTTGCCCAGCGCGCTCGAATATACCACTGACTGCTGGCGGAAATAAACCACTTCTTCCCGGGCAAGGAATGCGTCGAGAGCAAGATCTCTCGTAGTTGGATTGCCCTTAAGTGGATTTGAGTTTCGATAATTTGAAATTTGAGAAAAGAAAATAGAATTACCTGTGCAGAGAAGCACAAAGCGGCGAGAACTGCGTACATCATTAAAGCCATTTTCATTATGCAAGAATTAATTTCAAAGTCTATTTTTTGATTTAGTGTCTTATTTGGGATAAGATAATGTCTGATGATAACATCGGATCTACATTTCAAATTTAAGCCTTATCAATTTTGCCATGAATTTCATCATTTGATTGTATTTTTAATTATTTTTCCTTAAAAAGTAAGGTTGTATGTGGATTGAATAAAATATTAAACTTCTAGAGAGATTGAAATTATTTTTATTGACCCCTCAATTGCGCGTCAAACGTTAATCGATGCTGCTCACTGGAAAGTGGGAGGGCAGAAATTTGCAAATCATCTTTTTTTAAAGAAATATATTTATTTTGAAAGCTACAGAAGTCCAGCCAATTCCGGAGAATTAACGGCTGGTGCTTATTCTGCTACACAAGGCAGCATAATTTTAGTACATTAGTGTGCAAATTACATCAATAAATTATTTTTTAATGCAGTGTCGTCATTGAGAGTCCATTCGATTTTTAATAAGCCACTTTTTGATGTTTCGCTTCACAACACATTTGTCAGTTAAATTTTTAAGTTCACTTGGTAACATGTTCCAAAGCGGTTGCTTGGCTCAATCGCACGCGTGTGACACGTCCTAGATGTCTCCGTGTCTGAAAAATAAAATAGTTCACATGCAATCATCAGGGCATGGAAATTATAACATAAATCGCATTAAAACTAAATCCAACACTTTTGCGCTGCAATGCCAATTTGCATGTGCGTTCAATGCAACAAAATATTAATTATTAAAAATTATTCATTCACTTCCTTGCACAACGAGAGAGAAATGGAGGTTTAAGGGGAAATGAAAATTCACATCCTCTATACTGTGCTGTTTGTTTCATACGTACATTGCAACATTTTAGAACAATTTAAAAAGTGTGCTTGCCTGACAGGGATAAAATAAATTATCAGGAAAAGCCTATATCTCAAAAAACATTTTGTCCTTGTCATGTCACGGTAAAATTGCGCAACGCTCAACAAACACCCAAATTTTCGTTGTAGAATTGATCGTTGTCCTTTTCCTGCAACAAGGAAATTCGCGTTTGGTTGTTGAGAATTGCACAATTTTTCCGCTACCAATTATTATAGAGATACGGAACAATTTTTTATGTTGTTCTCTGCTCAAAAAGTTGTTATGCAAATATATCTATTTCGGCCTGATTATCATTAGCGAGTCAGATATTCATCTGATGGCATCACCACCTGGATGACACATTCAAGGGAAACTGAATCGATTTGCATACAAACGAAAGGCGCCCGCGTGTGCATAATTAACCGCACAGCGAGCGCGCACCTCTCGTTTCGAAAAGCTCAAATCTCGGCCTCGTATTCAGGCTCATAAGCCACCTTTTCTCGCGATTGGGCTCGTGTCGCTGAGTGCTCCATGCTCATTAAGGGGCTCCGAACAAGGCGTCTGACGGTGACCTTTGACTCGAGGCCCCTATTTTCCGGTCGAGACTGCCGGTGAGCGAAAGAACGCGTCGCAAAAGGAAAAGAAGCCAACCGAAATTTGCTCCTTTCGTGCCGCTAATGGTGAATAAATAATTCCGAAAGGCGCCTGCTAGCACGCAGCTTGTCTCGTAGCGAATTTAACGTTTCAATAATATTTATGCAATTAACTTAACGAAGACGAATGACCTCTTACACGCTAAATGAACTTGGCAAGGTGCTGAAATCTAATTTGCCCGCGGCTGCTGTACAGCGAATTTCGTGAGCTCCCTTTGAAGCGGAGGAAGGAACACAACACAACATTTATTCGCAAAAGCGACGGAATTATAATTTGCGTCACATTTGCTTAATTACTTTTGACGTGCGGAAATAAATCCACGAGAGAAGCAACCGTGTGAGAAAAAGAGAAAAAACTGTCGGCAGCAAGAGAAAAATACTGAGGCATGTTGCGAAGAGGGAGAAATAATTATATTTATTAAGAAGGGGACACATTCTCAAACGAGAGTCTCGGCCTGCTGCTGGGAATAATTCAGAATGAGAATATGTATAATTTCGTGAAAAACAGAAATTATTTAATTCATGCAAAACAGAACTCTTTCCTCTTCACGCGCGGCAAGCACTCTTGCCGGCTAACTAACAAACTCGTAGATTTACGAGCAACAAGCTTGTGTAGAACACAATAATGGCATTATACTATGGAGAAATATTAGTTTTTAAAACTAAATTGAATTTTTGATTCCTGGTTTTCGGTTCTGTAGTAAAACCAAAGTTTCTTCTTAGATTAACAACAAACATTTTATTGTAAATCGATGATACTCTAATCTTTGCTTTGATGAGACACAAACATGCGGCTCAATTTTAGAGATTTATATCATTTTATCATATTTCAAGTCATAATATTGAAGGCTGACTAGCTATTTCCTGGAGGATAACCAAGAAGTAAAGGTGTGTTTTCTTATTCTAGTGCCATTTTACGAAAATTCTCCACTGTCACAGATCTGAAGAACAGTATGTAACACTATAAGTTGAGATTTAGCATGAGCGTGCCAAAGTTTAAATTTCCATGAGTAGACCGTAGAGCAGCAATATTTTAACGCGTGAATCAGCTTAATTGCAGAACAATTTTTCATCAAGACACAAAGCAAAAGGCTGCGCACAAACAATTATTTGGTCAACTGGGTTCATTTTAAATTTCACATCCTGGCCACCCGCGCAGCTGAAGATCAAAAGAAGCTGCGGAATTGTCCGCGCGCAAAAAGCGAGCAAAAGCCTCATTAGCATGCACGAGTGTGTGCGTATGCGTTATGTGTGTGTTTGTTGGCGAAAACTGCAGCTCAAATAATAATAATAATAATGGTCGTCGCGCGGCGCGTACACAAAAAGGTGGCCGCGGGGGTTGGTTTTGAGTGCAGCTCAATTAGATTAGGAGACAAAGGCCCGGTAGCAGCTTTTATTTATCTCGCACCGCGTTATATATGCTGAATTTTCCTCCGGCAGCCTCTCTCTCTCTCTCTCTCTCTCTCTCTCTCTCTCTCTCTCTCTCTCCATATATATATTTATACACCCTTTATTGCTCGCCAGCGAATGTCATTACGTGCGAGCCGCGCGTAATTACACTCATGTACGCACTGCGTGACCATTATTATATTTCGTGATCACTATGCGTGTGTTGATTTCGTTTGCATTGTGTTGTTTTTCTTCGAGTCCCTGCAGGTAAAACACGACCTTGCCAATTCGCATTACTTTCGGGCAAGTGCCTTCAGTGGCAGCACCGCGGAAAAAGCTGCTCTGCTCAGAGCGTGTTTTCTCTGCCGACAAATAGACCTGCACAGCTCTGATGAGGTTGTGGACAATTCGCTTATATGCATGAGATGTAAAATTGTGAACATCAAAGGGAATGAAGATCGCTAATCTCACTATCCTACCCTGAATGTAGGTGTAAGCTCCCTTGTGGCCACTCGGGTACCATGTTATCCGCTCGGCGGTGTTATTGAGACCTGGGACACAGTGAGCTCATAGCCCACGGGAAATGCTGTGCAGAGATTAAAAAAATGTCTTGGAATTGTGAGCATACGAGGATGCAATAATTTTTCAGTTGATATTAAATGCTGCTTCCCCGGTTATTTTATAAAAATAATGAAATATAAAGAGCATGCTATACAACGCATTATATTTCAACTAAAAATAATTCTTTGACAATCTTTAAAGCGATAAAAAAATCAAATTTCGGTATACTGTATGGAATAAATTATGTAATTTAACTCATTAACAGTATGAGTGATCACTCTTCTAGAGCTTTCACTCTTTCTTGATCCGTTCATTAGTTAACTAAATTTTAAATCTGGCCCATTACGGCTTTGCCCTGCTCCCGAGTCATATCTTAAGAATATTTATTATTATATAATTTTTTTCTCAAAGGACTATAATAAGTAAATTTCAGCATGCAACTAGCAATAAAAAAATCATGGCTAGTATTCCATAAGCTAACAACATTCCAAAACAGACTGCGAAATTGCCCCGACCAAGTCAGTGACTAGAATCAGAGGCTGCTGGGAAAGCGATGCTTGGCTGGACGATGGCTTATCGATGAGATTCCTCACGATCACTGATCCCTCCATATAGAATGACTATACCTGCGTAGGTATTTTAGCATGAAGCGGCGTGGCGTATGAGAGGTGATCCAGATTGGATGCTACAGCACATGCATGGTAGTAGCTCTTTGCTATGTCCACCTCACTGATCACAGGCCAGCCCGACGATCCAAGGAAGGGCACGCTCTATCCATCGACGTGTTTTTCTTCGATCCTCCTCCGCACGCATTTGAGCTGTGGGTATTGATTTTCACAAACACAATAGCAAGAAGACGAAATATTCATTTTCACTTAAACAGCTAGGTAGTAGAGCCGCGTAAAAATTAATAATAATATAAAATTACATAAAATTGAGTTTTAGAGTCATTCAATTTAAGGTTGGCAGTAAGTGAGACTGATATAAATTTCGATCTAACAAAATTTAATTTCTATTTATTGTTATCAAAGTTAAATGGATCCTGCTACTTCCAAAGTACAGCTACCATTAATTCATGTGGTTCCGATTGTTGCAACGAGTGCATTCAATAAGTAATCGCAAACTTAAATTTTTATGTTGAGAATAAATGAAACTATGCTTCATAATCGTAGTTTACAAATTCGTCGTTTTAATTCTCGACATGTTTTGACGTCATCAAGTACGTCCTAATCATGAGTAATCATTTAAAACCAATACAATAATATCACATCTATTATTACAAATGCCGACACAAAAACTCTAAACACTTCTTAACAAATGTCACCAACCTATTCATGAGGCAATAATTGTCCAAAGACCAAATAATGTAAGAATTCCAAGTCCACCACTTTGTTAGATACACGCACTTCACACGTGGTAGGGAACCCTTTTGTTAAAAAATTCCTCCTTTCAACAACAACGAGGATGAAGCCTGGTTTCATTTATTTTCAACATGAAAACAACCTCGAGTGGTCGCCTATTTCAGAATATGATTTTTTTTTTGCTCTAAATATTGGATGGTAACTAAATAAAATCTCTACCAAAAATTTCCATTTTTTTCTAGTCAGAGATCATTATTTGAAAAATATCTTGCTTTGTTTTGGATAAATAAAAAGGCATTTTTTAAGTGACTAGGACTCTAAATAGGACCAGCCAACGGACTTTGCCAGCCATTAAATTAAAGAGAAAATGTATTTCACCTTGAAGGATATTTTCAAAAATCATCCAAACCTTTCCTTATTTAATGTGCTAGGAAAACAGCAGATGTTTAAAAAGCTTAAACCGAAAACACATCACCTAAACTATTATACTCGAATCTCAAACCAGCAAATAGCAAATCATCATTGGCAAACCCACTTGTTGACTACCATTCGGCATTGGATCAGTACAAGCAACAATTTGCCATGCTCCCAGCGTGCTTAAAGTTGTTCTGAAAGGGGGTGAAATCCCGTGTCTCCCGAAATAAAATATATCGAGCTGAACATATTACTTGTGCTCGGAAACGAATTTATTGCCGTGCATTATTTCGCGCCGCCTGCAGCATTGAGTGTACCGAACATACAGCGAGCAATATAAGAGCCGCCAGGAGAGCGTTACATGGTTTAAGTAAATGCGCGCGAGCTGCATGGCCCATTGCCTTTAGTCGCACGTCATTAACTCTTCTGGAGTAAGCGTGCGATCCGCTCCTCATCTTTCTTTCTCGCCTGTATAAAATACACACGCCAGCACAAAAGCGGACAAAAAGTCGCATGTGTGTGTATCATATTGTCAAGAGCTGGTAGCATTATTATGCCAGTAAATAATACTTTCCGCCATCGTTCATTATTTGCCAGAGAGGGAAGCGACCGGTTCGTTTTGCTGCCTTTTACATATCTGGGCAGCATCAAATTTGATTTTAACATTTTTAAACTTAAATCGAGATTGGTAGCAACTAGATTAATTAAAAAAACAGAATGCTGCTTGCTGGTTTGCACCTTTCCAGCATGCGTGATTTGGCTTCACGGGACGAACGTCTAGCGTTTCAATGCAGTCCTCGGTGCGGAGGCAAGTGGCCCTTGAGTGGGCTGGGTCCCTGTGCGGCCTGGTGCGCCCATGTTATCCGTTCGCGGTGTTATTGGGACCCGGGTTTCAGCATTCGTGCTAGTGCAGTGCGCGCCCTTCCCGGTCTTATAATTCAAAACCTTACAATTCAAAGGTTTTTCATGAATTAAACGAGAAACTGGGAAGCGCATTACTCAGTAAACATAAATTTTGTGGCATGCTTATGTGAAGAAAGGTCGTTGGTCTATGGTGGAAATGGGGTCTTTGGGTTTTTTGTGAGTCTATCTGCCTTTTTAGCAGGACTGAAAGCGATTTAGTGTGGGCAGACACTAACAACAGATGGTCACATAAAATATGTTTATAGCCATCACCCCTGCCGCAGCTACACACAACCTCAACCACAGCCCGACGAGACTTGAAGCAAAAAAGGGATTCAGCAATATTAATTCAAACAATAAAATAATAAATAATTTAAATAACAAAGATAATGAAAACTTTGATGGAAATAAATGAAACGCATCTTTAACCTGAAGAAACAAAGCAGGCGCTAGTGAAAATTTGAAAGTGCTGCTCACGATTTAAGAGAGCATTTTCGCGGCTGCTGAATTTATCGTGCGTGCAGTTATTGGGATATACCTGCACTTGTTTCCAACAGGATGTGGAGCTCGGGAGACTGCTCTGAATGCTGTTTTTCCGTTCAGGTGAGCACGTGTTCATTTTCCCATGCCAATTTTATTTTCCATGAAATAGATATCAGAGACATTAACTGAAATTTCCGAACTCTCGCCGCGATACAGCAAATGATGATTTATGTTAAATGCCAGCAAATAGGGACACTAGAATATTGGAAATATTGTACCTAACCAAATACTGTATTAATTATAATAACTATAAAATTATGCATAAATTTTCCATTACATCACTGAAGTTTAAAAATTTATAAAAATCTGATTAACTTAATTTACGTCTAACACAATTGCAGAAAAAAGTATATCTTTTCATTGAAGAATGTATATAGCTTGCAAGAGAGAAATAAATAATATTCTTATCTTTATCTGCAATCACAAATTCATGGTGGCGGCGAAATAGAAGCGTTTCTGTGTTAGAGTCACAATAATATGGAAGTGTGATTTTCGTTGCGAGGGTGTGGTAGCTGCGCATGTGGTTAGCACGTCGACGTCTTTTAGCACAACCGAGTGAGATTTCCTCATCATATTAATAAAATGAAATTACCGCGTGGTCGGTAGGACGTTCAGGTCTCTTCTCTCGCTGTTTCTCGTCGCCGAGCGCGTAATATTATTATACGGCCCCGCGCGCATTTCTTCATATTTTACAATCAACATCAAGATAAGTCGAGAAAAAGAAATCTCGCAGCAGCCGAGGATGTTGTAAATCTCTTCGAATTCGCCATACGTTCAGCTGCTGGAAGGCATTAATTATTCGCAAAGCCAAATTGTGTATGCGATTCGCACAAATTGAATTATACACTGTTTCGCTGCGGCACAGAAATTGGCCAAACCCACATGGGCGGAGGAGTCGATTCTGTATCCGGATTATTTGTGTGCCAATCAGCAAGACTGTTGAGGGAAATGTTAAATTTAACAAAAAGGGAATCGTGACACTGTGAAGCAATAGCAACTAAAACCCAAAGACACATATAAGTAGTGTCATTTCTATGTTAAAATATTTGGCTTGAATATTGCATTGAACTAAGTTTAGCCTATAACCAACATTTTTTTGAGGATCCCACGAGGATCTTTTTCTGGGAAACGTCTCGGTGCATTAGTCTAATGCATGTGGACTGACAGCCTAATAAATTTAAAAAACATTTACTTTGTTTTCAGGCATGCACCTAAAGCAAGCGACACGTCCCAATTGGTCACGCACAGCGTGAAGTCATCCCTTGGCTTTGTTTTGGACACCCTAAGCAGTGCACAGCCTTCTTTGTTCGTCCCATTACTTAATGGTGTTTGAAAAGCCCCTTATTTGACAGGTCATTTTTTCAATAGCAGTCGCAAAATTGTCTTACCTCCCAAGTTGTTATATTGAAAACCATGCGTGAAAAAAATTGACAACCAACTATTCTCATAAATTACAAAGTACTCTATTAAAATGCAGCGCCTGTCAGAGTATTAAACCTACACCTAATTAACCCCCTATATGGTTTCTCAATAAGCTGTACATTTCCAGGGTGTTTTCTCAATGTATGGGGCAAAATAGCCCTGCAGAAGTACTGTATAATAAAGATCAATTTGAAACTAAACTTTGCAGCTAAAAATTTAAAGGGCAGACGTGCTTATAAGAACTCGTCTTCGCAGTTCAGTTTTACAAAATGTTTAATAATTGTCGGTTTCCATTTCTATTTTATATCACTTAAATATAATTCTTCATCTACATGGTAGTAAATAAACATACGTATTGTATTCGCTAGTGCTATTTTCAATGCAATTACAATGAATTAGACGATAATTTATGAAAATCTAAATCCAGTGGAAGGCTAGGTACCGACGAAATAAATGATTTTCCATGAATGCGACATGTTTATGCGGCGCTTTACACGAACACCGTCGCCGACGCTCGTTTGAATAAATTCCACGGTTGCAGCGCGCTTAATGGGATAAATTACGCATTAATTACAAATTCGTCGTGACAGATATTGTTTTTATTGCCGACCGATAGAGAATTCATTTAATTTTATGTGCCCCTGGGTGCCCTTTTCGGAGCTGTAAGGAAACACCGCGCGTGAAACCTGATGTGCCACGGCACGCCGCCCTGGCTGCGGAGGACGCGAGAGATGTAATAAAATGCCAGTAGCACCTCGCACACGTTTTAGAGCGCGATAAAAAAGCCCTCTCGACGCGCTGTTGGTCGGTCGGCGGCCCAGTCGGCTGAGAATGTAACTTTTTCGTTCACAGATGCACACTAAGTGAGTGCAGCAGCGATGAGAATCATGCCAGCGAGTGACATCTCTCATGTAGAGATGTGCACGCGTGCATTTCAATGCGTATCTCCAGAAATTTTGTCAAGATTTATTTGTTGACTTTGCGTCCCTGTGAGAGTCATTCTCAACCATGTTCACTCACGAATTGACAACTGTCAAACAGTTGATGGAGGATTTGTGATTCTCCTTAGTTGGTTGCACCTGCACCTGCACCTGCTGCGCTCTTACCTAATCAAGTGTAAAACATTTTTGGGAGTAGTGGTCCTATTGTGCAAAATTGATAAATTTTCATTGCTGTCGAATGAATCAGCGACTTAAAATAAAAATTTCTCTGTAATGGATGTCATTTTGACAAAAAAATATATAACTGGCACTATGAAACATTATTGTTCTGTAAATAAGTTTATTTGTTAACCAATATGAAAGACGCTTTTGCAGCATTGCGTAATTTATAAATTGCTGCTGCTCCCAAGTTAATTCCAAAGAAAAGGAAAATAAAAATAAGACTCAGATTTCACCGTCATCAGCTTGAGAAAATAAAGTGGGCATGCAGTTTGTGTAGAAGTACACATGTTCCTCCCACGCGCTAATGGAGCTGATCTGTGAGACCTGCGAGTGTGAGCGCGGCGGAAAAGAGAAGCGAGAGAGCACCTTTGGCTCTGGCAATCCATTTGTCATAAGCCTCTCGCTTTTGCCGCTGCCTGGCCGGCCGGCTGGTCGCTCCACACAGGCTTGGGTTACGATTGATTTGTAGAACCACTATCTACAAAAACACCATTAATTTTGTTCTACCCTCCTAAAAATAAAAGAGCGCGCGGTTGAGAAATATTTTCCAACCATTAATGCTGCCGTACCGTGTCTACATATACATATGTATTATGCGAGTTTTGAACTAAAAAACTATATATATTACGTTACGGCAGAAGTATAAAAAATGCGAGTGTTTGTGTGAATATGTTTTGGAAGGACTAGCTGCTGCTCTGCCCATCCCCATGTCCCAACTAGTTTTGATATATAATACATAAAAATGCTGCTGCGCGTGTGTGTGTGAGTGCGAGAAGAGATATAAAATTTTAAAACCTCTCAGATTCCATGCATATGTAAAAAGCTCTTTTTAAAGACGCCGGCTGCTCCTTCTTCATCGTCTCTCCTCGCACGTTGTTTTTTTTATCGCCGTTTGTGCCACTTGCCAGGATAAAAAATGCGGTGGCCGGGAATCGAGGTATCATTGCTATTATTCATTGGGCGCTTCCGTTTTTGGTCCCTAATTTGATTCACACTTCTGTTTTTGTAGCCTGTGCGAAAATTAGCGAAAATATATGCGAAGACCACCAAAATAGAATACTGGAAGCTTTGTTTTAATTACGTTCAACACCGTATTTTCACATTTTCTCTTCAAGAGTAAACACTGATCATGTAGGAAACGGGTCATTTTAATACATTGTAAAAAAATTGTTAAAGAGTTAAAGTAAGATAGTCAATTTTTGTATGTATATTTTAACAATGTGTGGGTGGTCTTTGCTAACTAAGTTAAAGCTTAGACAACAATAAAAAAAACTGTACAGCTTGTCAAACCATCTGCTACAATGGCAGGTGTAATATGTAGAGCCCCCGGGATCAGTGGTCGTTCATTTCTTGAACACCCTGTATCTTATTCCGATTCTAACAAATAAAGTGTATAGCCCGTGGGATGTGTTCAGAAGTTGCGCTATTGTTAGGTGTCGCATAGAGTCACTTTGTTGTTGGTTTTCTGAAGCTTTGGGGGAAAAATCTTTTGAAAATTGATTGTCAATCAAAAGTGCTCGCCGAAAGAGCTGTCTGTTGGGCTGAGGTGTATATATGATGGAATTTCAAATAAAATACCTGTGTAAACAAACATTTAGAAAAATAACAAATTGAAGCAGCACTAGCTAGCCTGTTGGCTCGAATTGTTAAGGCATTTTTAGGAGATATTTGAGATGTTCGTGGTTAGTTATTAAGTGACTCGTAATGCTCAAATAGATCAACGGGCTGAGAGACCACCGGCGCCGACTCACCAGTCTTGCTGGTTTACGCACCTTTTCAGCGGCTTTAGGGACAAATTTCTGGCGTTCCAATTAAAGGACATTAGGACATCGGTGCGAGGCGGAAAAATGATGGCCACCTTGGCCTAAGATTTTCTTCGGCCAACCGGGTCCCATTTTCCATGTTATCCGCTCGCGGCGGTGTTATTGGGGACCCAGTGAGCTCATAGCCCACGGGATGTGCTGGGCAAAGGTTCTAAAAAAAGTAAAAAAAATTAATCAAACATTATTATAATTATATTGAAAATAATAAATTAAGTACTCCACGTCTATTTGTAAAAAAAGGTATTTTTTTGTACTTGAATTCAAAAATAAATCAGCATTTTCTCGCTTTTGATCTGCGATTTCCTGACTGCACAGGTGGACAATGGCCGGTTCACTTGACCACATGTTATTGCCACAACATTTGAGTAGCTCACGGTGGCGTTGTATAGCATTCTGATCCTTCTATACGTTAGAAGTTTAGAAAAAGCAAGAGACGTTCTCCTCGCTGCCATTTTGGTGCTCCACAAACTGGCCCAGTGCCAATTTCTTTGCAAAAAGTTTGGAAGTCCTTATAAAGTTGAAAATCCGGCGAGCTGAAGAAAGATTCTGGCGGCTCTCGCCACCAGCAGCACCGCCTGCCTCTACCCGCGGCACACAGAGCAAAGTGGCTTGTGCACCGCACACAGCAGCCATACCCGACCGAGCTCCTTACATCACGAGCCATGTAACACATACACACATACAGCAGGTACATACTCGAGTAAATACATGTGCCAGCGAGTATATGTGAGCTGTACCACGGACGTGTATATTTATGCCTGCAGATATGTGTTCTGCCCGAGAGAGCGAGCGGGCGGGCGGGCGAGCGAGCGAGCGAGCGAGCGCGGCGCAAAGTAAGCAAAGCAAACTAAACATTAACTGCAGAGCACTGTAGCTTGATGAATTTTTGAATTTTTGATTTTGTGTGTAATGGAGCAAGATACTTTTGAATGGGGGCGCCTGATTAATTATGAATTATTGCTCACTCTCGCGCGCGCTGCACGTGCATGTATAAACTGCTAAATATTGGATATGCCGCCGCTCTGCACACAGATTTGAATTTTCAGCGCTCGCACACATGCACACGCATTGACAGGATACGTTGGTTGGCTGGTTAGTTGAAAAACGCATACGAAATCTGACCCGCTAGTTGCCCGCGGCGAGAGATAAAAATCCGTGTCGGGAAATGAGGGTTGAAGTGCAAATTGCGTTGAAATTGAACGTTGCCTGCCGCTGTCAGTACGGTACATTAATTGTCTTTCAACTAGACACGGTCAAAAATTAGAAGTGTTTACAGTTTTCACAGATCATTTGCATTTATGACATTTCCCCAACGGAAAGGCAGGCCATCGAATTCATAAAAAAGCTCTCTGGCCTTTAAAAGTTTAGTTCATGTATCACTCGGGTGAATGAATGAGCCGGAGAATGAAATTTGATACGCGGCAAGTATCATTTTAACTCAATTAATCTGGGGATCAAAGGGATCATCACCCAAACGGAGGACACAAAGAAAAGGAACACATTAAGTCTCGATATGCTCGCAGGTTGGGGAAAATATGAATGAGTCACAATAAATAAAATATCAGAGTTTCCCAGAGGCCAATGCTACGATACGAGACTATTATCCACTCTCAAGCGGCTGAAATAATAAAAAAAGGAGAGGAGACTGCGCGGCGTGGTGATGATCCTAAAATATGATTTCCGTCACACACCTGCGCGCAGTTCCACATTACGAAGAGAGTTGGTGTGACGCGCTCGGTCGGTGCTGGGATGAAACGGAGAATCACCCCAGAGGGAAAAAAAATCAAGCGATTTGCAGGGTGTTTCTCCTGCGAGTCATTATTCAGAAATAAAAACGCACCGCGCACAGCTTGGGGGCGAGAAGAAAGGACCCGATTGAGCTTAGCGGTGGCCGAAAGGATGTGCGTTCACGAAATGTAAAGCCTTGTGTTTGTGTGTGTGCACACACCTCTTCTGTTTGTAATTAAACGGACGACGCGCCGCGGAGGAAAGGAGTGGAGCGCTTTCCTATGAAAATTTATTTTTTCCAACGCCTTATTAGATTTTTGTTCCAAAGCCGGTCCAAACGGCTCAAAATCCTCGCTCGCCGCCACCGCCGCAGCCGCGTCGTAGATAATCGTTAGAGTTTTGTTTTTGGTGACATAAATTTATCATTCCTCGCGGTGGCCGCCACTCCGGTGGCACAAGCGGGCGGCCGACGCAGCGACTGGCCCGGCCGGGCGGCACCAAAAACACAATCACGCGCGGCACTTCTCTCGCAGGGCGTATATGCTCCGTTAATCACCTTCTAGATGAGCACACGGCATTATTTATTGCTCTTTCTCGCGCGCGGGGGACATTAAAAATTGAAATATTTTTAAGCAGGTAAAATATTGTTATTGCGACGCCGGCCGGGTGTATCTTTTTACAGCTCCTCGTCACCATGCATGCTCCGCGAGAGAATATGACGCGACAGGGATTTTGGCTAAACGTTATTTTATGGAAATGGGTTGTTTGCTTCATTCGTAGCATCATCTAAATGCAAATTTGCTTGAAACTCTAAAAAAAGCACTTAAAATCTCTCAAATTATTTTTGTTCGTTAATTGGTCACTTCCATTATTTAATATTACACAGATTTGTGCCAAAAACCAAAACTTGTGTGGCAGCTGACTGAATTATAATTAGCCACACGTCATTTCAAAGTTTGTTTCTCTGCGCTGTGCGATGGTAAATATTCATAATATTGTATGCAAATTAGTTGAAGCAGACCCAAAGGTGAGCTAATTTGAATGACAAATGGTAGAGCTGGTTGAAGATGGACGCATGCTCAACCTTTTTCTGTCCCCAGAACGGCGATAAGCAAAGCGAGTTTTCGTTTCATTGAATAATTCACTCATAACTTGCGACGCAAAAACAAAGAGGAATCGAGAGCGATCACGCCGCTGTCCGTATGCGTTAAATTATTGTGAATAAGTTTGTATGTGTGTATAAATGCTCTAAAGTGACCTTCATGCGTGGAAAACGGCAAGGAGGAAGAGAGGGCACCTGTTTGTATATTTATGTGTGTTGGCCAAGAAAAATAAGATCTCAAGCCACTTTATTATTGTGAATAAGACGATTATATGCATACTACACGGCGTGATTACCGATATGCTCCAGCAATCACCGATTTTGCTAGTTGTGCGCGAACACCGTTTTAAAATGATCGAAAAGTCGATTTGGCCTGTTTAATTAAAATTATCATAATCCTGCGAAGGGCCGAGGCTCCAGATCGGCTGCTGCGAAATTGAAAACGGCCGATATCTGTGTCGCAAAATCTGCGCTGCATGGCGCTGATAATCTCGCTCGCTCAGCTGCTTGTCACGGCTTTTGGAGGCGCGTCTGCTGCTGCGGTGTGCAATACGAGAATGCGGCCAACCTGCCGAAAGGATCGCTCTTACCCTTTAATTTGACACCTGCTCATGGCCACTGAGCAGCGTGCACGTTTTACGGGTTTAAACGCTGGCTCTAACGCGTTTAATCGCTCCATTTAGTCCCTCTCGCTTGTGGCCAGGAAATGAGTCAAATTGTCTTACAGGCTTCTTTAAGCTTAAAGTTAACCTAATAAGAATTCTAAATCCAAATTAATCGTTTAGTTTTGACTATTTATGAGGTAAAAAAGTTGGATTGTTTGTATTTAAAACAGAGCAGAGTATTCAATTCAAAATAAAGCAAATGATCTCGTTAGGATTTTTCTGAAAAACATTAAATTTTTGTTTTCGTTAGGGTTTGGGCATTGATGTACATACCCCATTTAATATTGCCCTGCCATAATAAGGGCACATACCGATATGATGAAGTCTCAGTCTAACCTTTTAACATATGAATATGTATCTTTCAAAACTGAAGAACTTGTTTGAAATTGAATTAAATAATTCTCATAAGTTAAATGTTGTTGAAAAATAGAGACTCCGCAAATTGGTCAGACAATTGTTGTAAGATAAAATTCCCATTATTTGAGTTGTGAGGTCTATTAAATATTTGAACTGAAAAAATACATATTTTCTCTACTCGATGCAAAAGTTTATTTTAATAAAAAGAAATTAGAAAGAGGTAAAAAGCAATAAATCATATTGGATTCAGAACAGGTCATTTTATATTGACACACAACTCTCGAAAAAGAAACTGAAATGAAATTAAAGCACTGTAAAATTATATCTAGTCACTATATTATTAGCATCATTCGGTCTCACCTCCCTGCGGCATTCAAATTGGACGAGCGGCTATTGTGGTGCAATAATTGCGTGATTTACGTGCGC
Source organism: Cloeon dipterum (assembly GCF_949628265.1). NCBI lineage: Eukaryota > Metazoa > Arthropoda > Insecta > Ephemeroptera > Baetidae > Cloeon > Cloeon dipterum. The sequence goes on from NC_088789.1 coordinate 12,992,598, forward strand.
CGCCTGCGCCTGACGAGCCGAGTGCGGCGAGTTAGTGGAGCACCTGACTCTGGCCTCGGGAGCACCGCGGCGTGGTGCGCACAGGGCTGGACACTGCCAGCAGCGGAAAAAAGCGCGCGGATGTCCGGGCCGTAATGATTTGCTGCACTGCATCACACCCCACAGTTTCCACAGGCCGCACCTAAACACACAAACAGATTGGAAATCAGCGCTGGCACACATTAATTTATGCCACTCGACTTTTCAACACGCAGCCAATCACGGCAATTATTCTGATATTAATCATCACTTAAAGGGACATAAACCGTAGTTTTCATTGAAAAGATAAATGCAGCATTATAAGAGTAATTTAATTTATGATATTTGTAGCGTTTGGAAATGTTTAGGACCATATTTATTACTAGATAGAGATGGAGATACCCACATTTGTAATTTTATTTTAACGATCACGTATTTACAATAGAGGAGTTTTTTCCCTGACACGCTTGATTTGGTTTTCAAGTCGAATTTATTTGAATCGTATCTGCACAACTCCATCAGCAATATCAGTCACACTTTTAATTTTTTACTTCTTGAAACAAAAAATTTGCAAAATGGCATTCAAGCAGTCAAGATGCTCATCTGTCTTTAGCCATTGAGCCAAAATCAATAGGAGAATGCTGGGCAAAATTGATGGGGCACACAACGACCAAGTCATCGTGGCACTGGCACGATTGTGTCTGCGTCATTCTCATTGCCAATCACGCTGTTACGTGCGCACATAAAATCAGACGTAACTATATACTTTCCAATCATGTATAATCAATGACATAACAAACTGCTGCTTTATTAACGCGCGCACCACGATCATCATCATCATCAGCCAGCCGCGCAGTGGACCAGTTTCACGGCACAATATGTATGTCCCCACTATCCACGCAGAGTGCGTCCGCCGATAATTTGATATCGGTCAGAGCGATTCATTCATCATCATCGTCACTAATGACTCAGAAAATCGAGTGGACCGGCCGCACAGCGGACTGCTGACAAATTACACCGAAACGCACTCTTTCGCTCTGGAAAGAGGAAGTTCTATAGTGTGAGCTATAGTAAGCAGTGTGTTTCCATATTTTTTCTCACTGCCCAGCGAAAAGAGAAATTTCCGACATAATTGCACGCAGCACGGATGCAATCTGATATATATCATAGCAGTTTACAAATCGATGGTGATGCTTGAGAAGAATTTCACGCAGTTTTAGCAACACGCTCAATAAGCCGAGATCGATGAACTAACTTTTGTTGAAAGAGAGCAAACCTGAACAAGCACATTTTTAAAACATAAATTAAGTACCATTCCCTTAAAACTAGTAAAAATTCTCTCCTTTTCTATTATCCATAACGTACAACAAAATTTCTCAACAAAGCAACAGTCATGCTTCCATAAAGACGTTAAAATTCAACCAGCCCATTGGCTCGCATTATTGAGGAATTGACATGACTAATAGTGTCAAGGTGATGCGAAATATTTGAACATTCCGGGCATCTACTATATTGGTTGCCTAATGTCAGAGATGGTAAAAAGGTGATTGATTTATTTACTCAATTTCAACGGGCGGGGGCGCACCGGCACCCATCACCGGGTCGCCATTCCACCTTTCCAGTGGACTTGGGAGGAGAAAAGAGATAAACTCATCCTTGGGCCCAAGTTCCTCTGTAGCCCCCGCTTGGCAGTATAATTGGGACCCAGTGAGCTAACAGCCCCCCGAAAAGTGCTGACAACTAGCAATGATTCAAGACAAATTTAAATTATTATTATGCAATCGTTCTCGTCTCGATTCCATAAATTCTCTTGAGCCTCATTTTAACATTGACGGCAACATGTGTTGTTCGGCGGGCAGCAGCAAGTGTTATTCAATTCCGTTTTTTGGCTGCATTTCATTTCTCTCGTGCGGCCTACAATTAATTAAATACTGATTATTTCCCTTCACGCTCGACATGCATGACCATCGGCAGCTCGTTCCGCGTTTGCGTTGCTGCTGCTGTCTCCCTTTTTGCGTGCGTCTTTCTCGCTTTTAACAGGTGACACGCTCAAAACTCCGCACGGCAGCCTGCTTTGAGCTTTTTGCCGTTGCTGGCTCGGCCAAATGATATCGCTCGGAAAATTGGCCCTCTTGAGCCGCCGACAAAGGGGTAATGATAATCAACCTGTCACCTGAGAATCGCATGAGGCACCTTCTGCTCTACACCTCTCATTTTCTTCGATAATAAGACAGACACCCTATGTTTAGTAGCAAACATGTTCTTACGCTAAATAAAACCAAAAGCAATAATTTTTTAAATGAAATTTTGATCAACTCAATTTGATTTTCTTATTTTTGGTCAGGTTTATTCTAAAGGTTTAAACTTTATCAAAAAAATTACAAGAATAATTTATTTATTCAACAATCTTCTTCGCCGCCTTCAGGTTTTTCATTAGGTACTCTTCACGCGGAAGGTAAAGGTTAGAAATTACTGAAGTATCATTGATGAACGGGATGAAACCAACGGCGAAAATTGTTCATGCAGGCAAACAACTTTTTTGATCATCCCATTACCGGATCATTAAAATTGGAAGGTGCGAGCCAGGTCCGTCGTGTTTGTAACACCACTCGCACTCGAAATTGAATTTCACGTGCTGCTAGGGATTATGTAGTGGATTTTTGTTGTGTCATCCTCATTAGTTGTTATTTACCACGCGCGGCCTCTCGCCAGAAACACAAGTCCGTTCTCGCCTCGCAAGCCACATTTCATTTTTCATTAATTTTTTGTTTTATGCGCCGCTTGATTAATTACTTTTTGATCACTCCTATTCTTTTTCCAGCGCAACTTGCCTTCAAATTACATCTCGCCTTCTCAGAATGCTGCTAGTTTTGCTTTCCGTGATGCGTAGAGAGGCGAGAAAGAATCAACAAAAAATTGTATTGAAAATGCAGTCGGCACCTGCTGCGGTCAAAGAATAACTAATGGTGTATTTTGTTAAGATATGCGAGGAAGTTTAAATATCATTTCTGGTAGCCATAAACTACCTTTTTTATCCTTTTCATACAGAATTGCTCAATTTGCTCAACGGGCTGGGAGGCGCACCGGCGCCGACTCGCTACTTACTGGTTTGCACCTTTCCAGCATGCGTGATTTGGCTTCACGGGACGAACGTCTAGCGTTTCAATGCAGTCCTCGGTGCGGAGGCAAGTGGCCCTTGAGTGGGCTGGGTCCCTGTGCGGCCTGGTGCTATCCGTTCGCGGTGTTATTGGGACCCGGGTTTCAGCATTCGTGCTAGTGCAGTGCGCGCCCTTCCCGGTCCGAGGACAGGGATAAAAAATACAAAAAACAAAGAATTAAATCTTTTTGTATAAATATTAATTAATCATAATTTATTTTTAGCTGCTTATTATAAACGAAGAGTCTGAAACTATACGAAAAATTAAAAAAAACATTGACAATAAACTCATTCTTAATTTAATTTCAACTAAAATAATTTTTACATTTTGATTGAGCTCAAAATTGTCAATGAAGGGTTTAAAATAGGTTAAGATGCCACTAAACGTTTCCTCAACACAGAAAATATTATTTTAATGCTGGTTCATAAACAAACGTTAAAAGTGTAGGCATTTAAAAAATAATTTATTTCTAACTGAGATGAGATAAAACGTGAGTAGGTAAACATTTCCTAGAATCCTTGAAATTGCGATCAGGTGGTGGTTTGTTTTTGCTGCTGGTAGAGCACAGGAATGACGATGGGTGGATGCGTGTGCTGTGTGGATGAAATTTCATCCGCGACATACGAGTGGAAAGAGCTAGCTAGCTAGCTATAGCTGGGCAGGCAGGCAGGCAGCCGCAGTTTTGAAAATCGTCGACTCCTCTCGCTCTGATCATGGCTGGACTGCTGCTAGCCCGCCGACCATGAACGCATAAAGAGCTTCTGGTTTTTACTCGGCTACGTCCGCGGCATAAAACACAACGTCCGTTAATTTGCCCTTTTGCGTGCATGCCTCTGTTTTGTGTATGCGGGAAGCTCTCTCTGGTCGTGTGTTGCCCGCGGGCCGGCGAGCTGAAATTAAACCAGGCGAAATCTTTTTCTCCTTTTTTCCGTTCACTTTGCCCGACAAAACCACAGCAGCAGCGAGTGTGTGTATGCTATATATTAATAATGATAACATGGCCGCGGAGCATGGATGAAGCGACCATTCCTTAATTAATTTTTCTTTTTAGAGCTCATTCATTTTAAAGCTCGGTAATTTATTGCGCTCGGATTGTAAAGCCCCGCCAGACTGCGCGCTTTTCAAAGCGCTGAAGTGAGCAGGAGACATTCATTACGCCATGAATTGTGGCGGCTGCCGGCAAAGTTTTTTGTCTCCTTTTACAACTGATACTCTCTCTATGCATTTTAAGTTTATTATTACTTTTTTGAAATGAGTATAGTGTAACGAGGGATTGTTGATTTGGAGAATAAGAAAATATCATGATTTTTTCATTATTTTTTAATTTTATTAGAAAGGTGACAGTATGCCGTACCAGATGAATCTACTATCCTAGCGAGGGATACTGAGGGAGCCCATTGGGAGGTCAGTTAATCCCTCGCCTGCCGAGTAAGCAGTATTAAAGCGGAGGACCGGATATTGTAAAATGTGTAGTGTAAGTTATGAGAAAAAATTTCACGAGAAAAACAGCCCCTCCACGAAGAAAAATCTTAAAAGCATGCCAAAGCGCGGCTTTGTCCTTTTATTATTTCTCAAGGGGTGGTCCAAATATATCTCCCGTGTTAATTTCCTGTCAATATCGGCGGTCATGTAACATTTTCGTGGAAAGCAAAATTAATTTCGGAGAAACACATCTTAAACTTAAAATACCAAAAATAGTGGGGGAATAGGTTAAGTTCAAAACAACATGCTCGCTTGATCCCTTTTGTCGCCGCCAACAGTCTACCAGTGGGGGTTATTGGGAAATATTTGTGGAAGCACAGGGTTTAGCGCATGAGTTCAAAGAAACAGAATGTGCATTTAAATTGGTGTGAATTCTTAAATTCAAAACAAAAAGAACCTACAATTCCAACTTTTATTTGCAAGAAATTGATACATTAATTCTTGACGGGTGTGGCAAAAATTTGTGTAATATTTTAGAACGAAGGATTAATGCTAGGTGGAATTATTATTGTTTATTGAATGTCCCGACTACATAGTTATAAAAGGATTAAAAAGTGTGTTAAGAGATTGTTAACAAAACTGTCCGAATTAATTCAATTATTAACCAATATTCGTTTTTTTAATGATGCACGGGTTTAAAATTTGCAATAATGAGTTTTTAGAGATAAGAAGAGAACCACCCAAATCTCCTGTTAAACATTGCGTGCACAATATTTGAATTCCTCCTTCAAAATAGTTTTAAATTATGAAGACAGTAATGCTAAAGATGCTAAAGTATAAAATTTGCCCATTAACGGTCAATTTTGAATTATAACTCAATCTTTTGTTAGCCCTATTAATTTTTTTCGATACTGAACATTAAAACTACGCACTTATTTCATGCCGCAGTAGAGAGTCACCACGAATTAAATTTAGAGGACCATGAGAAAACGTACAACCAACGAATTTGACTGCACACATACGAACCCCTGCACGCTGGTCTCTCTGTGCAGCTCTTCAGGAAAAAACCAGAAGAGAGAGTTCACACAGCCCCTCGCACGGTTTGACCAGACCAGTGTGCAGCCAGGTCGAGCAATGCAGAGCCTCTTCATTTTTTGTCGAGGGCCAAAACTTGTCGGTGTGTATGAAAAACATGGCCTCTGCGCGTTCTCAAAATTATTTCCAGAGCCTTGAAGTGTAAAAACTCCTCTTGCTCTCTAAAAATTATGGTCAGCTCAAATATATGAAGCGGTGGTGTGACTATGCACTTGAAAACACCTCGCTCCTTTTTTTTATTCAACACCCTGCTGACACAAAATTTCCCTGCGATAGAAATCATCACACCGTGAAAAAATGTAATCGACTATCTCTTTTCAAAATATGTCAAATTTTTTATATCTCAAAAATTTTATCATTTTTTGAAACAGAACTGGGTGCGAGAAAATCAATATGAAAATGTTGAGCAGCAAGGCAAAGCGATTACTTGCAATTGACGCAGAGCAGCAAACCAATATCGAATCGAGCGGCAAGCAAGAAAATTATCGAGTGAGAACATGCACGGCTGGCGAGCAGGCTAATTTGCTAAAACACACGCTCAAGCCGACGGTCATCGATTTTCCCGGCGCGGGGCGAACGAACAGCTCTCTCTCTCTCTCTCTCTCTCTCGGTGGTGGTGGCAGCAGTCAAGCCCGTTTGCAGCTACTCTTTTTCATTATTCAAACGCCATAATACATGGTGAGTGCGAATTGCACAATTAATTGCACAATTTCCAGCCGAGCGACCGACGAACGGCTGGTCGCCGAGCGCTTAGGCACGACGCATTAAAACGCACTCCCCATGTGTATGTGTGTGTGTGTGTGTGTATACATGAGAGAAAGAGAGGAAGAGAGAAACAGCAGAAAAGTGGGTTGATGGGGAGGTAGCTCACGCGAATGTCGCATTAGCCGTGAAATCATCAACCCCAGTGGGTACCCCTGCCTACTGCGCGCTCGCCCACCTTACCTTGCCTGCTTTTATTTCACGATCATCTCTCTTCTGGCCGTGGAGCAGCTCTCTCTCTCTCTCACTCCGATATAAAATATTGATTGCGCCGCAACCGGCACAGCAGCCACCTCGGCAGATGCAGTTTGTAGGGGTTGTTGTTCTGTACTTGATTGCAGCGAGCGAAATAGCAGGGAAAACGTACACAACATTTTCTGCTGGAAAAGAAAATTTCGTGGAATCCAACAGCCAATTGCATTGAGTTACTTCGAGCTAGATTGCAATATATTTGATAGATTTTCCCGATTAAGTTTATTTCAAGGTAGCAAAAATGAAGTTAATTTTCTTGAAATGATAAAATTTAAGTAATCAAATCTTCAAACAACCATATTCCTAGATATTTTTTAAATTATCAAGATTGTTTACCATTTGTCAGCCCAGCTGGCGTGTCAAACACTAAATTTTCAATAGGATCATGCGTCGTACCGTGGTAAGCCTCAAAAGAATTTGTTAATTAAATTTTATAGTGATACGGTAAGAGAAGCGTGTTTTTTGAATGTTTATTTTGATGTAATATGTTAAACCATTACAATATATTAGCAGATTAAGAAGTGCTGTTTCCAACTTTATTTCCTCTGGCTGGATATTGTTCTGTTCGCAGCAGACTCTTCAGCCGCTGCCGCGTGTGCTTTATGAGTGCTCAGCCAGCGCACAAACTATTTTAACAGTCATAAACGTCATACAAGCAGCCACACAGGGCTTGGTGGAGCACACTATTTTTCGAATTAGCCTGCGAGTCGCGAGGGCAATAAAAATACTCACGAGACAGAAAGGCTGTATTTCATTTTTATTGTACCTAGTAAAGTCACCTATTTTTTTTATTTTAAATCAGTGTGAGACTATGAAATGTGCATCAGCGTCTTATTAATGCGCGCACAGCTTTATTGCTCTAATGTGCATAAATGGGTAGAAATTTAAATTGCCCCAGTCGAGCAGAGAGTGCAATGACCTATTTACACAGTAACATCAAGGCATCTGTTTCGGCAAGAGCCAATTCTGTTTCGATATTTTCCCACGCTTGTCCTCTTTTTCAATCACATGTTGAGGAATTTTCTTCCACTTCTCAAGGGATTTGTGGGTTGTAACCAACCTACCCCATGGAAACCCTTATGAAGTAAGGTTGGAATTTCAGTGTGAAGTGCTATAAAATATTTAGATGGTGACTGACGGTTAGTTATTAAATCAACGTTAATATTCCAATTTTACTCGCTGTGGAATTTGGTCTTGATAAATTAAAAAAAACCAGTTGTTAAAAGTTGGAAAAAAATCCAAGCTGGAAGTGGAAATTTTTTTGTACGGTCAGGAAGTCAGGAAGCGAAATTTAAAAATTGTGCGAGTAGATCAATTAGAGAATCAACTGGAGCACTGGTTTGTGCTAATCCCACAATCGATGAAATAACCACCATTCGCCCCGCAAATTGACACACACAAAGTGAATAACGGAAGAATGTTTTCTTCGTAGCTCACACCCCCAACGGATTGACTCTGTTTTTGTTCTCGACCTGAGCTTGGGATTAACCGACTGATTTATCGTGATTTTTCATGATTCTTTAAGGCTGGAAGGTACAAAGGCCAATTGTTTTTCTTCAGAACTTTAAATCATTTATCTCTTTCCAACTTTTGAGCAGCGGACTGCAATGGCATTGGAAAATTGTTATTGAAACGTCAAAAAGAATATAAGAAACCTTTTCGATTTTGCAAAGTGTCAAGTGTGTAGGGGGTTAGGGACGAGGCTGACGAGAGGATGCCAGCAACAATCAGACACGCTGCTTTGCGCTGATTCAAAACAGTCGTAAAATTCAGCCTGTCAGCATTTTTTCAGAAAAGGCAAGATATTTTTTTATTTTTTTATTTTTAACAAACTGCTTTTAACATGTATGCACATGTTTTATGGTGAGAATAAACAAACATAATAATAATAATATTTGAAAAATGCGACCAATCGAGGTTGTTTTCATGTTGAATATAATTGAAACCAGGCTTCATCCTCGTTGTCAAAAAATAGAAAAAGATGAACTAACCACCATTCGCTCGGCAAATTTACACACAGAAAGTGAACAACCGAAGAATGTTTTCTTAGTGGCGAACGTGGCTAACAACCTCGAGGATTGACTCTATTTTTGTTCCTGGGCTTGGGATTAACCGAACATTATTTATTATTTTAACTTATTTTTCTTTAGAACTTTAAATTATTTATCTATTTCCAACTTTTGAGCAGCGGGTGGCTTCGCGACTGCAGTGACATTGGAAAATTGTTATTGAAATGTCAAAAAGAATAAGAAACCTTTTCCATTTTGTAAAGTGTCAACATGTCGTATCTGAGGGTGGGATTAAACCATGACTATGCTCCTCTGCAGCTGTAATTCACTACTTGCAAGGTCTCCTGCGCGTCACAATGTGCTCCTTTCTCCGCTTGTCTACGTTTATTTACTCAAACGAAGCAGCAATAATAATTGCATCCATCAGCAGCAGTAGCAGCTCTGTTTATGCAAAATCAAATTTGAGCAGCAAACACCCCTAACATGATCGAGACGAGGGATAATTAAATTTCCTCACGCTGGGGGCGATCAAGATTGTAGTGCGTGCGGCGGCGGCGGCACACTTTTTCGATCGAGAGGGTGGGGCGTGAAAATTGGGTTTAGATCTCTTTGAATTAAATTAGTGGTCTGATCATATGTACACACACGCATATTGTTGTCGAGGGTGGGTGCGCCGAGGGGGTGGTCCGTGCCCGGCCATTGGATCTGTGCCGAAACTCTTTCGCTCTTTATTACTTAGCTAAACACAAGGGATCAGTGAGTGTGTGCTCGTCCCGATGCTAATGAATGAATGAAGAGTTGCGTGGCGCATTATTGCTATTAGAGCACGATTTGAACACCCTCGGAAACGGGTTCCCAATCCTTTTAACCATTGTACGGTGTCAAGTGGCGTGCAATTATCACCCATACTTTAATTATTTATGCGCCGCAGCTGCCCTAATTGATTTGGACAGCCGAATGCTGAGAATGCGTATTAGCATGCGCGGATATTATCAGCGATGTAAACATGTGTTTGACCCTCTCCTGAATTATACGCGCTGCGGCTTTTTGTCGAGCTGCGCTGCAGCTTTTTACTTTGCTCAATGCAGCGTGCGATTTGCCTTTGTCCCGTTTCTAAAGCAAGATGCGCTTTTTTGATAGATTTGTGATACTGCTCATTCAGCCAAGCCTATTCTCCTGGAATTAAATTGTCAACGATCTTGATAATTTCATTAGAAGCATGGTTATTATGAACTTTTATTCTCCACATGAATGAATACTCTCCACACACGAGGACCAATAAAAATTAATTGTTGCGTTTTTCAAACCAGTCCAATTTTGTATGATGCTAATAGAGTAGGAAATTTCGGTTCTTGTTTTTTAAAGAAGCTATTCCATCAAGGTTTTTTTAACATCCCATGTACTTCAACTAAAGAAATTACTCAATGGCTCTAAATACTCTGTGCGAATTTGATGAACAGGATGGGCATCTTAAATAGAACAAAAGAATAGAAAAATAATCTCGCACTTTCTTGTACTAGGCAGCCACTGTTTCGGCCTCTCAGGCTTTATAAACAGCACTTTGCACGTAAAACAAAATTAACACGGCTGTATTAGCTGCAGGAAGTTGTGTACGAGAGCGTGCGAGACTTTTTTATATTCAATTGTTCAATATTAGCTGCCCATCGTGGCCTAAAATCCGCACAGAGAAGAGCCATTGAGCAAATATTCTTGGCCTAAATTCAATTTTCTGTGCGTATAATTTGTCTAATATATATTTTAATTTTTGTACTATTTCCATAATTATATTGCTGTGTCTGTTTTCCATTAGTGGAGAAAAATGATCTGTTTCTAAAAAAATGAATGAAAATGTTGTACGAAGGATGCATTGCAAGCATTCAAATCCATGGATTATGAATGCAGATTGCACTTATGCATGTTGCCAATCCGCAAAATTTAACAGCCGGCGAGCATGCGTTTCTCTGTTCAATCTGCAGAGGTGAACAAAGCGCGGAGGAAGTGACGTGTCTCGAGTCAGTCAGTTGTCCTCGTCGGTGGCGACGGACAAAAAGAGGTCGCATGCGATCTGCATACGCGGGCACATTACTATGCAGCCAGCCAGCGAACGAGGCTGTTTGCGACCTATCTGGAGTCGAAGTCAACACCGCCGAGATTGCAGCTATTGAAAAAGATTTCGAGAGCGAGCGAGCATTGCGAGCAAACGCGCGCGCAGGGGGAGGGAGGTATCGGGAGTTCTGCACTCTCTTTCTTTTCATGAATAATTCATGACGGCGGTTGACAGGGGGTGACCAGGTGGCTGCACGGAGGTACAAAGGGGAGGATGTGGAGGCCTCAAGGGTGCTGCTGTGTCGTGCGATGCAGCAGACAAACGGGCTGCTGTTTTTCCGCGTTCAGATCAGAGCATGCTGCGTCCTTGGCGATGGGGATGCTGTTTATGGTATTGCGCCGTGTCAAATCAGCGCTACAGGGAATTTTTACTGACGCTGTCGCCTGAGAGCATAGAAAACAATTAACCAAGCGGCTGGACTCCACGCTAGCGTTGTTGACCAAGTTTCGGCTTGAGGGAGGAGGGGGAGGACGCGAGTTTTTCTGTGAAAAATATACTCTTCTCTCTTGGGTGTAGGGGGTTAGGGACAAGATGATGCCAGCAACAATCAGACACGCTGCTTTGCGCTGGTTCAAAACAAGTCGTAAAACTCAGTCTGTCAGCATTTTTTCAGAAGAGGCAAGAAATTGTTTTAAATAAACAAATACATTGGCAGTTAATATATTATGAGAATCAATCAGACGGATATTATAAAAAGGAGCAAAATGAAATATTTTAATCAAATAATATTACAATAGCCAACTTAGAATTTCATAACAAAAACTGCATCTGCTCTTATTCTGGAATAGATTAAGCGACGTTGTAGTATTTTATTCTGAAAAAGTTAAGCATGGCATGGTTTCATCAATCAAAATTTTCTTCAGTAACCGGGCACAAAATTTTCAATGCTCTTGACATTTTTTTGTAATATTACAGCAGCTGGCAGGGCACATCACTCCTACAAAAGGCGCCTCTGTCACTCTCGGTGTCGAAAAAGACAAATGTTGTATAATAACCGAGAAGATAAACACATTTTATTGCTGGTCCGAAAGCAGTTTACAGAAGAAGTTGGCATCTCTGTCCAACTCATCAAACACTCGAGTTCCTAACTCGCAGAGCAAATATTTGGGATTTCTCGCCTGGGCCAGGCGCAAGTAACCAGCAGCTGGAATATTACGACTGTTTGATGAAGTGCCTCTGGATTTTTCGAATGGGAAAAATGAAGGTGCCGTGATTTTGCTAGGCGCTGGAGAGCACGCCGTTGTTGCTGACGTCACTCTCGCGCGCCGCGCTTAATTGAGAAAGTTTCACCTTCGAAACAATCGTTCGGCGCTGAAATTCGAACCTCTCTCTAATGCGACGGCATTTGCGTCAATCATTCACACATGCGGTCTCTTTCGGCGGATAAATGGTTTCAAAAGGAGCTGCGTGTAATGGTTGCGGCTGGGTGCTGCTCCAGCACGATTTACCGGGGTCTGGGGGTCATGCAAACAAAATTAAATCGAAATGCTGAACCACGTGGAAGTGAGGAGTGTTTAATTTGCGAGTGGGAGAGTTCAAATTAATATTTTATAGGTGCGAGTGTCTCTTGAAAATTGAGTAAATAGGGAAAATGTTTTCAAGGGAGGAAACCTGACGTGAATACCGCAAGTAGTGCGCTTCTGACGCTGCTGAAGAAGAATTTATTATGAAATCTACGTAAAGGGACTAACAATACGAATTTAGTTGAGCTAGGTTCTGTGTTTTGAATCCATGAGAGAGGAAAATTTAATTGTGGAAGAATTTTTGACTTTCGCTTTAACAGCGGCAAACCACCTTCATGGCTTTACCAGTAATTTAATTGACAAAATGGAGGTTGGAATTACTGTGAAACGCAGATCCCACAACAATGATTATAGGGATTATTCCATTATTGAAAACAAACCACACATAATTAATCAGACAAATGCTTAAACGGTCCTTATATCCCTTACCCATTCCATAGAAGTAACTACAGTAAGTTGTTTCGATTTCAATTAAAATAAAATCGTGGCTACTTAAAATTATTTAAGCATTTTTAATTAAGCCATTATAAACGGTGCAATTCCTTCATGTCACTTCACTTTAAAGGAAACAGCTTGATACTAATTATTATTTTGCTAGTTTTTTTTTGTTTGCAGAAAATCTGATTTACAGTTGAAAAGCAAATGAGCAGAAATGCGATGCAGACAGAGCTGTTTTTTCTATCTGGCAGCAATCAAGATATTTTTCAAGTGAGATTCTCTAACGGTTAAGTCCCTAGTCAGCACTTTTTGTCCAACCAAACTCTGGGTGCCGCAAGAGAGCGAGAAAAACCATCATCACGGTCGGACGGCGCGCACGCAGAGGAAAAACTCCTTTTCTTCAATTGCCTCCTCTTCGACGTTCTTTCAAAGTAGACGAATAAATGTGCTGCATACGATCAAACTATTTTCAAAATCTATAGAATTCCTTACAAATTAATGTCCAATGAAAAGTGCAATAAAACAAGAAAAATAATTTACAATGATTATCTATATTTCGACGGTATTTTTTTCTATACAAAACACCATGCAAACGAAACATTTCACTGTATTAACGCATGTTCATTTCGTTTCTTGATGGTGAGAGTTAACATCGATTTTTGCCTTCTTCGTGTACTTACAGGGAAATCAGTATCATTCATATTCGTGTGTCACAACTGCACATTTTTGATCATCTGGCTGAGAACTGTTGCGAGTGCCGCGGTGGGTTGCCCTCGCAATTTTTTCAAAGAAATACCCTTACTATGTCCGTGTTGCAGCAATTTTTCAAAGAAATACCCTTACAATATCTGTGTTGCAGCAAACACGTTAAACGACTTTCAGATTCAGTAAAATCATTTGAATAATCACAATTATCTCGTGTGTTTGTAGTTGGGCGACTATTTTTTTTTTTAGAAAAATAATAGTTAAGATCACGTTGCAATACCAACAGACATTTACATCGCTTGGGAACATACATTATCAATCATCGCCCACTCGTTTACGCAAAATGCAATTATTCCCTACAGCATTAAATTAAGATGTTTGAATCCAATAAAAACAGACGGTCGCTCTAGCAATGCACACTGAACAACAAAATTTGCAATTAGATTGCCGCCCATCTTTTTTCAAACTTTCAGTAGGAACCCCAGTGGTATTTAAATCAGCAAGGAAGCATCAATTTGATATCTCCTTACGTCGTCAACTTAGCCTTAATCAAGTTATGGTAATGGCGCTAGTAATCGGACAGACGCCCGTGTTCGTACACACGTGCAATGCTAGACCAAATTCAATTCGAGAAAAAAACCACGACGCAGGGCTGCACGAACATAATTTTCTTGCATATCAATCGCACGTTTCTAGAAGAAATCAAATTTCCCAAACTGAACGATAGCTAACGCCACAATCATACTCTGTGTATGTACAATAATTAAAAACTAACTCCCTCTTTATAAATAATATTAATCTCCATAGTATTATGATGCTTTAATCGTGGTGACTAAAATTAGTATGGCCTTTTACTGAATTTGAACAATGCTTAAGAAAATTTCGCTCGAATCTTGTTTCCATTCTATCATAATGTATGGCCTCTGCAGTTGTTTATATCTCAGCATTTGACAATTAACGCGCAATATTTAAAAAAACTCTCTGCTTTCCTCTGACGTAGAATTGAAAGTTGTACTCTTATGTACACAGAAAGACAACAGAGACAGAAGTCAAATGAAGAAGATACGTATTAAGTTCCAATTTGAAGTATTTTAGTTTTTAATTAAACAATATAAAATAACCAGTCAAAAATGTTGATGATGGGCACTTACTTCAAAACGATAGCATTTGATCGGGGAGGGGCTAGGGTTAATAATTGAAAGCCGACTTTTCCTTGAGCCTTTTATGTGAATTAAAAGGATGTATATTATTTTTTTTTCATCGGGCAAAATGGTTGATTTTATTTCATGGGAATCGGTGCATATATTCTTTCTGTCTTTGAATTTTTATTTACAAATCGCATGTTTTCAACACCTCTCGAGATTAATAATCTGTGATATGCACGTTAATAAATTGTAGACTCGCGTGCGCAGATAAAAATCGCTCGCTGTCCCCTAATCCCCTATAATAATGTGTGAAAACGCGCGCGCTGGTTTTTGTCGTTCGCTTGCTCGTATACAATCGGTGAAAAACATGGCAAATAATATAGTGGATGTAGTTATCGCGTATAACTGAGAGTGAAGTACCGAGAGAGTCCGCGAGAAAAGAGTCACATCAAGCCGGTGGACGAGAGCTGTTACACAGGCGAGGCGGGCGCGCTGGTCCTCGGCTAATACTGATGCTGATAGTCTGCTATCGGTTGTTCCTCCGAGCAGAGATAACCATCATCATCGTCCTCATCTTCCTCGTGGCTCGCTGATTCGGTCCATCATCTTCCGCCTGCGCAACACGCAAAAATAGACAGGAAAATTAAATTAATGCCAACAATGAAGAGTTTGCGAAAATTTTATGAAATTAATGAGAAATGAAATGAATGAGGAATGAAAGGAATGATGAATGAAAGGATACTAAAATTACTATGTGATCGGGATGGTTATTGCTGCGTAGTGCAGATTTGGCGTGCATACATGCGTTTGAGAGGCTAATATGAGAGTGGATGAAAACAAACAAATGACTTGTTCGTTTTCACATCTTAAATTCCTACATGCGACGAGAAATGGGAATGTCGTGTACGCGAAATATATCACTTCGCGCACGGTCTACGTTTGCGTGTCTCCGAGTATGGCTTGCTACCATCAGCCCTTATCTTTAGTCGGAATTAAGTCATTAGCGAGGCGGGTGGAAAGCGCGGCGGCGGTATCGAGCCGATTGTTTCGGACTGCCAAATTACGCGCGCGGCTGTGATTGCGGCCGCAATCGGCCTGGATCGCGCGCGCTTTCTGGTAGACCGAAATGGAAAAACTGATCGTGCGCGCTTGAGACAAAAGGCTAATTATCTGGCATTCAAATCTCCAAATTAGGTCCGAGTTAGATTGAGTGACGAAATGAAACGAGCAGTCTAGATTCGGATCAAATTAAAATGATTTGCATTCGAGCATTGAGCGGGCGCTAATATCACGAGTCACGCACGATTTTTGTGTTGATCCTGCGCTTATCACAGTCTGCCATCGGTGATGACGAAAAAATGACGCGAAAGGGCGCTGACACAGAGGAAAAAGCGGCAAACGTTGCACTCGATTGCTCTTGCGAAAGCAAAAAATGCCAAGCGTCCAGTTAGCAAAATTCTGCCGTCGATGAGAGCAACAAGAACAAATTAATCCGCTTTCCTCGAGAAAGATTAATAAATAAGTGTATAAGTTGAAATCAAGACTTTACCAAAGATTTTAGGATACAGTTTTGAAGGGGTATATAATAAATAATTTATAAAACATACGATACTATAAAGAGGTGAGGGAATACTGCGCTTGTTGGTATGGCTGAGAAATCATACCAGGTTGAGATGGGTTGGGCGTCGAGGGTTGCTGCAGGTGGTCAACAGGAGAGTGCTGCTGCTGTTGCTGCTGTTGTTGCTGCTGTTGGTGCTGAAGGACAGCGTGAGTGTGCTGCGAGGCGGCGTACGGGTGCGGGTGCACCACCCGCTGCTGACCGTCCGGCAAGTACATTGAGATCATGCGGTTAATGTTTCCATCTGCAGACTGATGCTGCTGCTGCTGGCCGTAAATCAGGGCAGCCGACTGCGCCGAAGGGTTGCTCGGCTCGCGCTTGATAGTGACATTATTATTGGTACCAACGTTGTTGCCGGTGCCGGGGCTGTGCGGCTCCGACTTGATGCTGCTCCCGCTGTTGGGCGAGTGAGACATCTGAGGAGCACCGATGCTCAGCGGCTGCTGCATGTACAGCGGCGACCCGCCGCTGGACGAGTTGGACGACTGGTACATGTAGCCGGTGCCGCTGATGCCGTTCATGTACTGCTGATGGCGCGCAACTTGCATGTCGTAGGCCTGTTGGTGGTAAGAGCCGCTCATGTGGTTATGGTATTGGTAGCTGGCCGCCGAGTCGCAGTGCGACGACATCATGGCCGCCGCCGCCGAAACATAGCCATTCGGCATGTAGCCGTTGGGCATCTGCGCGTAAAGGTCGCGCTGCGCGTTGGCCGCCTGCTGCTGCGGCGTCTGCTGCGAGCTCTGCCGTTCGGACGACAGGACGGTGCTGCCGGGCGCGGCAGCGGCGCCTCCGCCGGAGCCTGCCATCGGGTACTTGTCCTTCTTCAACAGGGTCTTGGTCTTGCGGCGCGGCCGGTACTTGTAGTCCGGGTGGTCCTTCATGTGCACGGCACGCAACCGCTTGGCCTCGTCGATGAACGGCCGCTTGTCCGCCTCGCTGAGCAGCTTCCATTCGGCGCCCAGCCGCTTGCTGATCTCGGAATTGTGCATTTTCGGGTTCTCTTGCGCCATCTTCCTACGCTGTCCGCGCGACCACACCATGAACGCGTTCATCGGCCGCTTGACGCGGTCGGCGTTCTGCGCCGCCTTACTCGCGGCGCTGCCGCCGCCGGGCTGCTGGCCGCCCATGGACTGGCCGCCGCCGGTCATCGCGTGGTGGCCCATCTGCTGCAGGCCACCAAGAGCGAGGCTGGGGTAGTGCTGGTGCATGAGGTGCGGCTTCATCTCGGGGCTTGTCGCCTCCATCGAGGTCAGCATGTTGTCCGACGGAGAGGTTCCCACGCCCGGGCTACCTTCGTCCTCAGAGCTCCGACGGTGCGATGAGATAGTGTCCAATGTTGGATCACAGATGATAGGGTGCAGGTGATGTTGTGCACCGGGTGTGGTGTTCAGCGGGTTGGGCCGCCCTGACCCTTCCCACCCGTATGAACAAAACACTTTGGCGGTAAATGTACTACACTTGGCACAAACTAGTCTCGCACACTCAGCGCTCGCTGTCCGGAAGAAGCGAGCTCTCTCTCGCTGCCCCCGGAGGCTAAGAAGCAGAGTCCCGTCGCGTTGCTGCACACAGAGGGCTGCGAGCAAGGTGAGAGAGCAGAGAGCGTATCGAAGCACACAACCACTCGCTTGGCACTGCTAGCACTGACTACCGTTCCAGCTCTATCCGTGCTTCTGCTTCTGCTGCAGCAGCAGTCGGGCGTGCGGAGCTGAAATACATAGGCTCCACCTACCATTATGGCCGGAGAGCCAACCGCGGAGCCGCGGACGCGCGCCAGCGCACAACGTCTTTCTTCGTCTCTCTGCCCGCGATCGCGGACCATAGGGCGCTTGGTTTAGCTCCAGAGCTTGCAGAAAATAGCAAGCAGCCCATCGTTCAGTATTAGAGTTGAATTTTAAGCTATTTCTTTTTTCTTTCCATCTGAAAAATAGATCAAAATCTCTGCATATCATCAGCCTATGAAAAAATAAATAAAAATAGCATCTTGAACTTAAACAAAATTCAGGATCCTTGTCTAACTAAAAAAAAAAATCGATGGTAGTAATATTTTTATGAATAGTTCCCCAATCTAATTTTATCGATATGCTATCTTAAGGTAAAAATTTCGTTGACAAATGCATTTTGTCAATATCATTTTTCCTTTTTAAAATTAAATAAAGCTTCCTAGGTGCACAGCATAATAGCTGATATTTTCTGTAGCCACATAAATTTTGATTTGGGCAGGAAATTAGTTTAATGATTCACGCTGAAGCAGCTGCTTTAGATTTCAACTTATTAAAATTATGTTTTTTTTTCACTCTGGTGCTAAAAAAGCTCCAGCAGCGTCTTCTCAGTTAGTCGAGGGTCTGAGCCAGACAGAGGAAAATTCAAGAGCACCCACCCAACAGAGGATTTTGAGTGCAGGGAGAGCTAGTAAGTCTTTTTATGCATCAAGTTTTGCTCGCAAAAAAGCCACATCGACAATGTGATAATACTCTCTCTATGTAAACGGAGAGCTGGAGCAAAGAGAGCAAAAAGCACCAGTCACTGCTGGTGCAGCTATTTAGACTCACTACATTGTGTGAACTTTTACAAAAGGGTGCACACACAAAAAGGCGCAGCAGTGGCAGACTGTGACGTCACAATTATGACGTGGCGTGCTGGTATTTTGACATAAAAACCTTTAAAAAGCATACAACGAGCGAGCAAGAGAGAGAGAGAGAGAGGAGGAAGCAGCAGCATTATTCAAGTTCAGGGTCGAATGGCGCGCATAATAAAATGCATATAAAAGCGTGGGGACAATTGTGTATGAAAAGCTAGTGTTGTGCTCAAAGCGGAGAGTGTGTTATCAAAATCAGCTGATTTCATTATGCTTTCGAGTAACAATGCCGCGATGACAAATAATACTCTATACGCCATGCGGAGAGAGTGTGAGTGAGTAAATGATAAAAACACACACACACACACACAACCATTCACCAACAACAAGAATACTATTCTCCGCTCTGGTTTGGCGCCGCCGAACACAACAATCACGCGGGCCATTGTAGTGCTGCAGGCAAATGCTCTCTTCATCCCTTGTGTGAACCACAATACACACCACTCAAAGTTAAAAGCTGTGCATCAGATAAAAGTCATGCAGCGGAAGCTCTTGACGGGGACGCTCTTAATTTTGACCCAATTTGAACATTTCAAGGCTAATTGAAACTTAACCTTCAAATTGTTAGATTCTTGTGCCCCAAATTCAAACTTTAACAAAAAGAGAGGCAAAAGTAAAAATTTTGCTTGGTAAAACCCAATTGATGTTTCAGATCCCCAACAAAATATCAGTTTCCACGACGGTGTGAACCATAGCAGCGATAGAATTCCACCTGCGTGCATCTCGTCAGCGGACAGCTGAGCGTTGGCGTTTTATACGTCGTTTCATCACAATTTGCGCGTTCAAATTCCCACACTTTTGACGTCCGGCAGCTACAAACGCAACAACTGCAAGCGCGCGGTCCACGGCCGCCGAAAGCAGAGCACACAATGGTCAGGAATTCTCTTCACACTTTATTTTGCGCCAGAAATCGTGAGAGCTCTCAAGCATGATGGAGTAAAGAGTTGCGGCGCGAAGAAAACGCCTTATTCCCAAGCGAGACGCTCAGACCTGCAGAATCATGCAAATATTTCCGTGACACAACAAGCGGATTAAAATCCATTCCCAAGCACGGGCAGGAAATTTCGTACACGCGCTTCATTAATCGCTGTCGAAAAAGGAGGCACAATATTTATAATTCCTGAGAAAACTGCCCTCTGCAACTTTTATAATCGGACGACGTAAGCGTTTCGGATCGCAAAAGTTTTATATTCAAAGTGAAAGAGAGCGGCAGCTTCGTTCTCCTCTGTCCAATATGAAAATGTTGTGTGTATGATGATAAAATCTGTCGGGCCTGAATTCCAGTAGCTGAGAGAACATCATGTAGATTGCACGGCGAGGTAGTTAGTTAGTAGCCCTGCTGGGCGGAATATATATACGAAAAAGGGGCCCGGGAGGGACACTCGCGCGTTCATCTGCGCGGCTCTGCATCGCGGCGGCCGTAAAATACACGCACCTCAATATTCGTAGCCGACCCGTGTTGCTGCTGCTGTGTTTGTGCGCCATCCAACACATATGCAGATGTGTGTTTGTGTCGTGCGTGCTATAAATTTAGCGTAATTGCGATCATGACGGATGATGAACCGCGCAGATAATGTGGCCGCCGCTGCACGCGGAATGTGCCGTGTGCATGCAGCTGCAGATGATTTATTGCCAATACGAAGTTATGCATGCAGATGAGGCTCTATCGAAGTTAGGACCATTAATTATGTTGTAAAAATTAGGTACTAAAATCAGAGCGGGTTGAAACAACGGATTTTGTGATACACAATAAAGCGGAATCGTTTTAACTAAAACTGTTTGTAATTCTTTTTCAAAGAGAGGATCTTGGCTGAGAATGAGACAGTGATTTTTGAAAATGGGATAAGATTTCATTCAATCAAGTTAATAACGAAGAAATGATATGCTTTTTGTGTGAAATGTATATGTATACTATTCAAAATTTTCATATTTTTCGGTATTCTCATCACGCAGCCAGAAACTAACCGAGCAATTAATAGTACTCCTACAGTAATCACGTTAGCTTCAAAAATATTTTGCGGAGTCATTGGTCTAGCTTAATTTGTGATTGTATCGAACAGATTCAAATTTTACTCTAGTATAGAGACCCGTGTCTGAACACGCTCTCTTTTTTAAAGCCGACAGATTCCTCGGAAAACGTTGCGCGGCGGCGTACGCTTTTTCGGCTCCATTCGTTTTTGAGGCGGCCCAGCAGCAGCAGCACCAAGGATGCTGCTGAGAATCGAAACGATTTTGCATCCAAGGTCTGTGTGCAGTTTATCTCTCTTTCTCTGGAGCAGTGATTGGCATGAGAAATCTCCAGCACGAAATGGATCCCCGTTGGGGCCGCGAGAGCAAAGGAGCGAACGAGCGAGTGAGTCTCTGGCTGCATCTCAAAATGTGTCACGACGACGGCGACGAGCAGCAGACAGTATGGCATCATCTTCTTTATGGATGTCTTTTGTGTGTGGTGAGCGAGTGAGCGAGGAGCCCCTGCCCCGCGCGCAGTATTGAGTTCTCTTTTGTTCTCCGCCTGTGAGACAGCCAGCAGAGTTTGCTTGATGATGCTACGGGTCCCTTTTCATTTCGCATGATAAATTCGGCCCACTAATAAATAACACACTCTGGGGAAATCAATATCCAGCCCCCGCTAATTGATATTTTGGTCATAAAATAACTCAAAATATCTTGCTCAGAGTTAAGATCATATAGAGTAGTTAATAATATTTCAGACGGTAACTTGTCTAATATTGATGGGTAAAAATGGATTATCAATACCATGTTGAAACTTTAATGAATTTTCACATAGGTATTTAATGAGAAAGGTTTGAACTGTTGAACTCGTCGTAAAAGGAGCAAATTGTGCATGAGACATTCATGGAATCTCTACCTGACAGCTAATTGTGGTGTAATTAATTGTTTCACGACAAGTTCTAGATTTTTTTCTTCTTAAAAATGTGAGAGTCTCACTTCGACCATCAACATTCTTTGAATTTTTTTTTAATATCTTTTAAAAAGCGCAAAACATTATCACTCTCGATCACTTTGAACGCTGCCCTTCATTACTAAGAAAAAATGTGTGGTGTCATCTGTCTCCATTAGCTGGGGTCGAAACTCTTTGACGCTAATTTTTGTTCCTGTGGGCATACCATCAGCTGCGGTTGAGTTAAACATAAATCAAATGCCTGTAAAAAGTTGTTTGGCTTCCCTTTGAAGCAGTTTTACTGTCTTCATTTAATAAAGCCCGCTTTAAAAATATAACGTTTATGTGAAAATACGCACGTTTTCTGGTTGAGAATCTAAAAGAATCGGTCGACCATATTAAAAGATTTCCACCATAAGTCAGCATTCTGTCTCAACACATGCTTTTTTGGCTTTTTCAACACCATAAATTTGGAGGGAATTACTAATTCACTGCTCCAGAGCAGCCATAAAAATCTTCATAAAACAGAATAATTCTGCAGCGAGGCAGGAGCAACCGCAAATTTGGAGTGGAAGTGGAAACGGAGCTGACAAATAATTCGCACCCGAGGTCACCAATTAAATTCGCATCAGGGCTGGTAATTACCGCAATTCGAGATCGTGCGCAAGGAAAGCCATAAATTAGCCCCGGGGAGGAAGCATAAAATAATTCAGCGCCACGGCTGCGGCAGTGTTGCCGTTGCCAGCCCATATAGCACACAGCAATGCAGAAGGAGCGATCGCAAGCGCGCGGGGGATGCTCGCGCTGCTCGCTCCCGCGCGCTTGGCACTGCGCGAGTTTGCTTTCCCTTTTATTAGCAGAATTAGGAAGCTATATAAAGGCAATTTTCCTGAGCAGCAGCCAAAGTGGCCATAAATATTGATTTCTTATTTGGGTAATGATTCGCGTCATTACCGCCGCTTCTGCTCGCGCCAAGCAAACGCCGCCTACCATCTCCCGCTTCTTCAGCAGCGAGCGCGCCACCACCCAACAGACTTTCTCGCCGCGACTACATGGAAGGAGTTGAAAATGCTGAATTATACATTATGTATTTTGTGCTGATGGGGAGCTGAGCAAGAGTTTTTCGACTAGAAGCACATGCAGCGCTCATCATCGGCTCCACGCGAAAGACAGCAGCGCGCGACCGTGAAGCAGGCGTGGCGCCGAGAAAAGATTTAGACACAAACAATTGAGCACGAAATTTGCTCCGCGCTCGTCTATGTACATTCTACATATATATACACACCCTGCATATACTTGTACGCGGTGATCAAAAAGCAGAGGCAACCTTGCTCTCGCTCTGCAGCTTTTATCTAATAATTTTCTGGTCCATTGAAAATTTGCCCTCCGCGCGCGAGAGGTGAAATCTGAATCTGCTTCACACGCAGAAATTGTTACGTTGGGAACTCGTTATTGAATTCGTGCCTTCAATCTGTGAGAAAACATAGATATAGCATTTCGCTCAGAAACTTGTTGTTTTTAATAATTTCAACAAACAACCCCCAGTTATTGGCAAAAGCAGATTCCAAGATTTTTAACAATTTTTCAGATGTTTAAATGGTCCAGAATTGAATTACTGTCTTATAGCGCAAAAATAGAAACCTTTCAATTTCAATAACCAAAGCAAAAGCTGGTTGGAAAAAACCTTGAAGCTCGGACTTCTCGCGGGACCATCAGCCCCAATACAAACACACTCTTAGCAAAAACTTGACTGTGCATGCAGTTTCTTTTTGGTTGTGCGAGTGTTTTTATTGGCAAAACTTTCCTTGCAAGAATAAAAAGGCAGCAGCCAGCCTCTTCGGCTGTGAGTCAGCCAGCGAGCAGAGCAGAGAAGCAAATAATGCCACACTGCACTCAGTAGTCGCTCTGCTGCCGCCACTGCTTTTCAGGCGAACTCTCGGCACTCGCTCCAATCGATATGCACAACAATAGGCTGTGTCGCGGGCGGTGAGGGGATCGCTGTACATTCAGTACATACATACGCAAACTAAAGTAGTATAACTTCATTGTACCCATTCAGAGCCAGTATTTCACCCATCAAAGGTTTAAAGCTGAGAGTCCACGATCGCGAAAACTCGGCTTTCCGATTGTCCCTTCCCTTTCCGACCACCAAAGTTATCATTATCAGTCAACATATTATATTAAGAGTTTCTTTGCATTTAAATTAAAGTTTTTAAACGAGAGACTTTTGTACTTACCAAATAAGATGGTTATTATAAATTTATGGTGTTGAAGTAATCCAAATTTGTGCACATTTGCAGAGACCTGTAACAAATTTCAAAATATGAATATTTTTCATTTGATTAATTTTTGTTTGACCGGAATAAAATTTAAAATGAAAGTATTCAGGGGGAAAATTATCGAGCAAAGAGCAGAAGTTCTCCTCGTCCAGCTCATTCCAATTCCACCCTAAAAATCTATATG
This sequence comes from Cloeon dipterum, assembly GCF_949628265.1. Lineage (NCBI taxonomy): Eukaryota > Metazoa > Arthropoda > Insecta > Ephemeroptera > Baetidae > Cloeon > Cloeon dipterum. Next base: position 13,016,850 of record NC_088789.1, read on the forward strand.
CGGTGTGGCTGCCATGTTTGTTACACACCACCTAACACGTATGCAACCTGCTTGACCCATTGTTTCGATGGTGGCGGCAGTGGTGTGCGCTCTTTTATCTGCGAGTGGAATCGCGCGTTCGACCTGCCGAAACAGTACAAAACGGGAAGCAGCACCTGCGACAGCATTCATTTATACATAGGTGTGTATTTTAAGCATCGTTCTCTGAACGTTAAGGTATCATTCATGCCAGAAATATTCTTTTGGTTTAAAATAAATTGAAAAAAACAGGCGGTATGGAAATTAATTAGGACAAGAGGCTCATCAAAGAAACTTTCACTCACCCCCCCGTCGGCGCAAAAACCACAAGAGGGTTTTTATTTTCCACCGCAAATCACACGAGAATCATCATCTATACCAACCACTGAGAATTTTAATTATTTGCCGTCGAGCAGCATATCGAAAAACAACCCTCACCCCCGCCCACTCATTTTACAACCCCTGGCGTCTTGCTCTTATTTAGCACAATTAACATATATCTGCTGTACCGAAAAGAGAGAAAGAATTTCCCCCGTTAAGCCCTCTTCCACACTAATATCACCAGCAAGCAGCCATGCATTTCATTTACCCCTATATATCCACCCTTTCGGTGAGCACGCGTGTCAACCGCAATGGCAAGCTGAGTGGGTGGAGAGAAACACATCGGTTGTCACCAGCAGACGGTGCAGCTGTTTCGGCAGACACAACTTCGCACTGAGCGAATGAATATGTGCACATTGGTGCGATATGTATACGTACACACGTAATCAGCTAGCCCACCCGAAAACCAGCTGTTTTATTTAATTGACGTGTCATTGATAAGTCAAAGTCATGTGCACACTCGGGAAAAAGCTTCCTCTTTCGCCGTCATTTGCTCGTGAACAAATCTTTCTATTGTCTTTCCTGCAAGTGACCCTGTCATAGAAGAGGCGTTGTTATGGTAACACATGCAGCAGCAATAATTATTGTCTATTATTTAACTTGCTTTTTCCCTCTAACTTTATGTAGGTTACATATAAATATGAATACATAGCATCCAGTTATCCTCTTTTAAATGTGTTCGAATGTAATTTAAATTCCAATGGAAGAAATACAAAAAATGCGAAAAATAAAAGTTTTTTTTATATTTATACTTCTTAATGGGATTGGAAATTTTATTGTAATCATTGATGGGACTACTATGATTTGTTTTTTAAATATCTATACTAAAAATAAAATTATATTAATGCAATTGATGCTAATAGGGCTATAATATACATTTTAAAAATTAATTAGTTTGTTGAAAGACCAAATTATTAAGGCATATTAACACAGATTATTATCTGAAAAACTAAAAAACAGCTTAAACATGATTTTTAAGGAATATCAAAAACATAATTTTTAATCCTATGGTGGCTGCCGAAAGGTGGCGCTCTCTCCTACCCTGGCTGCCTGAGTATATCCGTGTTAACCTGATAAGGAGTTATTCTAAACTCGACGATAAACGTGTGCGGTAGCAGAAAATATTGCTCCCTCGGCCGCACATTTTAGGAGTTCGTTAACCTTGAGCACATAGCTCCCTTTGTAAGTGATTATCTCTCTGAACAATATTACTATTTGTGGTTTGTGAATTTAGTTAGTTATAATGACGTGTATGTATTACAGTACGAACCCTATAATTGACGAATAATTGAACTACCCTGTTTGTATATTGCCAATCTCTGACAACTCCCTTTTAGGGGTAAGCTTATGTTATTATATATATATTGTGTTGTGTTATATTAATTGAGTTATTATTTTATTCTTGTCATTTTTATATATTATATTTTAATAATTGACAATGGCCTTTTGCCTTTTTAATGTGTTTAGTTTTAACATTCTTTTCTATGCATTTATGGAATTTATTATATTATTTCAGACTAAATTACGGCAAATACAATAAAGGCATTGCAACAATTTGTGGGGTTTGACTTATCTCGACCATTCCCCATAATCCCGATGCAGGTGCCACACTATTTCGACTGTCTTGCAGATACTCTCTTGTGACTTTCAGACACGAACCGATTTTACTTGTTCAAAGAGCAGAATTTCAGAAAGGCCTCTGCTTAGCGGGAGCTGGGTTCAAAATAAGCCTCAGTCTTCCGAGCAGGTGATTCCATTTTGTTTGAAACGCGAGCGAAACATTGGTGAGCGTGTGTGGTTGAGTGCGTGGCACTCTCTCGCGCGCCGTGTTTTTACAGCAAAGTCTGCTCTCTTTAGATGATTACCAAAGGAGAGCTTTTGTTTGAGCGCTTGCGTGATTCTCGCAGAGCCAATAAGCGAGACTCGCTTGTATCCGATGAGATGTGAACTCTGCTCAGCCGCTCTCGGCTCACCTTCCTCCATACTGCTCGCTCTGCTCCAGCGGAATAACTAAACAGCACCATTATACTCTTTGCTGGTATTGCACTTCGTTTTTTCCTTACTGAAAGCAAATGATTGATACTAATTTCAGTTTATATTCATGGAAATTATTGCGGAGAGTATGATTGAAAAGGTCCCGTAGTAACCTTTTATTCCTGCTTCCTCCTGTACTCCTAATTTTTACTTTTTCAACTCAAAATTTCGCTCAGATTTAGTTAGTGAAGAAATTATTATGAACTAATAGTTTGACACATAAGATTAGTTAATTTGTTGTTTCTCAATCAAGTAATGTTTTTAACTCTTTTTTGGGGTCAATAAAATATACACTTTAGACACATTGCTACTGTTTTAGATCGCAATTTAATGAATACTATCATAATATATCCTGTGGAAAATTAGGAAAGGATGGGACTACTCACTTGCCAATATAAAATTATTCATTGTTTGCGTTTAGCATTAAAAAATTAGACCTTCTGAAAAGGAAGCAAACAAAAAATGTTGCAGTTGGGAAATTTTTCTAGGCATGTGTTTGTCAGCCGCAATACATTTCTACCTCGCAGTTAAGAGCCTTTCCTTATCTTTGAACCATCCATGCATAATTCATGCGCGGAAAAGACGTCGGCGTTGCGCATTAAAATACCCGCTTGACCCAACATCTCGTATGCAGACCGAGTGCGGCACGTATGCATTAAGAAAAAGACCCAAAATCCGCTCGACTGGATGGACGTGGACCTAATGGTTTGTGAATGCATAAATATCGCGCGGTTTTACATAGAACGCGAGCAGCGCACAAGCATACGCATTATGTCATGAATAAGCCTGAATGCATCGCAGTGTGTGGTCAAGCCAAATGTATTTCATCATCAGCCGCTAAAGGGAAAAAGATAGCACTCGGTGCGGCCGTGCCCGCAGCTCTACTCGGCCGACTGGAATTTTTGGCAAACTCAGCAAGCTGCCCAAGCTTGATGGTAGACCGACGGAATGTTCTGCTAGTGAGAATAAGGAGGAGGAAACAGATTATTTATATCCGCATCTTCTCTCATACATAAAATAACTGGGCCAGCCATGGGTTATGTATGTGCCAAATGTTGTCGCCTGCACGCGAATAACACGTCGTGGCATTTCAGTATTTACTAAGAGAAGTTTCATACAAGCGTGAACTTCGTTCAGGTGAAAACTTTTTAAATAAATACTGCTGGTCAAAAATTAAAAAAAATGGAAAGTGGCGGAAACAATTGACCTCCGGCATTTCAAGCCCTAATGCAGCAGTTTTTCTCTATGCAGCCGGTTCAGCCAGCCTTAAATGTAGTGGACCTTGAATTCTAACCTAAACTGAAAATTCGGACGCAACCCTGAAACCACTGATCTGCTGCCCCCCACGAAGTGATCGGCGCTGAACTGCCTTAGGCGGCGGTGACTTCAGGCGGCGGTATCATCAGACGGCGGTGACTTCAGACTGCGCTGCCCTCAGGTGGTTATGACGACTTGCGGGGTAAGACGACTGTTGCGCCCTCTTTTATTTTTATTTAAGCGAGTGACTGTGTCCTTCAGCCACTACTCGTACCTATAATTAAGGTGCGGTTAGTGCCAAACCAATAAATATTAAGTCTCGTGTTTTGAGAAGTTTCACAGAGGCAATGATATTATAAGCAAAATTATATATAACTAAAAAAGCTCTGTTGGAAGCCTCGAGTCCAGCATATCGACCACCACTATCGCATACGGGTGCCAACAAATGTATTATCAATGACGGCGGAGATGTCGTAGAGATGATGAATTGCGTGCGATGGAGATTTTCTCACCCCATTTGGTCCGACGTGAAATGTCAACGCTGATATGATAAAATGCATGATGCGGCGAGAGGAGGATTTTCATACTGATGATGTTCCGAGTCGCCGACATCAGCAGCATTCGGCACACCGAAATTATTCATATGAGACTCTGGCTGTCGGACGGGCGAGCGAGCGAGCTACCCACCCCCGGCTCGCTTGTCTGGACGATATTTATGCGTCGGGGATGTGTTCGCGTTTCCAAAGTTTTATAGGCCAATGGTCAGTCAGTAAACAACTTTTTGCCTCAACGCTCAATCTTCAACTCTCTGCAGGCCTCCCTCAGAGACAAAAAGTGACGTGCAGGGGCAAGCAATCTATTTCGGCTTGTAAACAACCCCCATGGGGTGTTTGATCTTCGCGACAAAGGCTCAACCTATTTTGTACGCATACTTACCACCAGGGGGTAAAAATTTAGAAAGTTCAAGGGCATCTAAAATATAATATATATTTTTAAGCTGCAGAAACAGCTGGCAGTCACAATCTGTCCTTGAGAATTATTGCCAAGAAGAATTTATCTGCATTTTGAAGAGGTTTCTTTTAAACTTCATTCAATATCATTTTGAAACGTTGATAAAGCTTTAATTTCAAGTAGGATAATTGATTTTTAATATCGTCACATACACCAACGTGTCACTAAAATATGACCATTAAAGCTCTTATTTGTAATTCAGAATAATATATCTTGCGTATAATATATAGCACACTATTGAGCGTTTAAGATAAATTGAGGGATCCGCGATTGGCGTGTTCTAGCAGGTAGTAAGCAACACGTTCAAATTTCATATTAGTGATGACCTCTGCTTTCCGACACAATGGGACGCGTTGCCGGCTGCTATATAGTAGCATGGCTATGCGGTTAAATAAAACTATCATTGAAAAGACCTTGCAAGCGAGATAGTGACACCTGACCATGTAAAAATATCCATTCGTCGACGGCGAGGCGGCTGCCCGTTATAGTGCTTGAATAAATGGCGCCCGGTGCACTTTTCCATAGTATCTCTAGCTAGTGTGGCGGACACCCTTCTTGGCCAGCAACAATAATACACACACACACCTTATCTGAACGTGTACATGGCAAATATGCAGAGCGAGCATTATGCCGGGCTGAACACATTTACAATATAACACCTTGCGCGCACTTGCATTACAATATGTTCGGGTGAGCGGCGCAAAGTACATAGCAGGGGCAATATTGCATAATGGGCAGCACGATTGTTGTGTAGACACTGCCTCCGTTTTTTCTTTCCGATGGACTCTGTGACGCTTCTGACGCTTCTTGGATAAAATGAATATGGCGTGCAATAAAAGTAAACTGCCGTATATAGAAGTCACCACTTGGGTAGGAGTATTTTATCTAAGAGTATAAACTGCAAAATAAGTGTGTGAGAGCAGGGATGTAAATTTTAACGTCATTGCTATTGCAGCTGATACAGATATATGTATTTTTTTTGTGGAAATTTAGTATTGCGTCCAAGTTTCGAAACCATATGTTCTATTTCGGCTTATAAAAATATTTTCTTTAAAATCTCTGGATGGAAAATATTTCTGAGATGACTCAGCTGTGCAAACATTTATAATTTTCTATGCGTTCGTCCACGAATGCAGCCTAGAAAGAGTGCCGATAATCAGCTAAAAAAACGTGAAAACCCCAATTTAGACACGCATGGCATCATTTAGCTTTACAAAATAAATTTTTTACTTGATTTCAAGATAAATTTACTGAAAACATTCATTATCCGATGTCACTGCCACTACGCACGTCAAAATGTAAGTGCTTTTGTGCTCACATTTACTCTTTGGGCTACCTTTTGTCAGATTTAAAAAAACCCATTTATCAGAAACCTACGTGTCTTTATTCTTTTCAAAATTTTTTACAATTTATGTCATTTTACGTTTGAAAAGGTTGCGAAACTAGAAAGTATGGCATACATTAAGAGATTATAGAACATTTATATTTAAGCGAATGAAAGCTAGTATATTGCTATGAATTGTGAAATATTTCATCATCAATAATTTTGTTCGTGCAATGCATAAGCTGTAGTTGCCCTGTACCAAAACACAATATTAGAGCTGAAGTTATCACATTGAAAAAGTTAGCCCCTTATTTGACTGGATAAATGACGTCGTTACTTGAATTTATCTGAAGAGATATTAATTACTTAATTTGAATTTAATTTTAGCTGGAAATTACGCTGATTTACTTAACAATAAAAATATCAAACATAGACCAAAATTATTCTATGAAAATACTATAGTTTCTGTGGGACCAAATTTTTGATCGAATAAAAATGGTATAAAGCCATTTTTCATGTTGACCGCGTATCACAGTTTCAATGTCTCTTTTAGCAAGGTAATTAATATGGCGAATAATTAAATACCTGTAAAAATTAAAAGGTACTCTGGTGTTCTTGACTAATCGAGACAAGTACCGATTAATAATTTAAGAATTAATTAAAGCAGATTTAGCAGGATCTTGCATGCATAATAAAAAAACTGACGTGTAAGTTTCAGTTAACGTGTATTAATTGATTAAGAAAACCTCAATACTTGTACATATGATTTTACAAATGATATCAACTCAAATATTCACTCAAATCTTGATTCTTGTCAAGTCTTTTCACTTGTGTGTCTTTCAGTTCGTTACTTCACTTGCTTTTGTACTCACGGCTTGATGACCTGGTCATTTATGGACCTGAATGGCATTGCTTTGCTGATCACCTGTGCTGCTGGTGACCTCTTGTTCTCGGTGCAGTTTTCTTGTGGTTGCTTATTGTTGAAAACAATGATTCTCTGCTTCACTTGAATGTACCTTTCCTGTGTGGGGCAGGAAAAGTATAGTTCTGCCCATTTGGCTTGGCTCGGACACAGGGAAACCCACATAAAACCTGTATCGCAGAACTCACTCTCACCGCAGGTGCTGATAGGGCCTGATTGCTGAGTCTTTGGCCACAGAGAGAATTTATCATTGCACAAGTATAGAGTTAATTTATTATTGGTTTTCCTTCGATTTAATTACCTATTTTATTGCACTATTTATAGCGAAATTTATTTTATACTTGCTAATATAGCATAGGTATATTACACAGTTAATCTTGATTAAATACGATTATTCAACAACTACACAGTGCTAACTTAATGTTAGTTGTTGAAAAGTTTAGTCTTTAAAAAAACAATGCAATCAAAGCTTATATTGTTGAAATTTGTGTTTGCAGCGATAGTAGAGGGAAGCTGTGCTGTGGGCCCACAACACACGCAGGCACCCCGCGCGCTGCAGGATGACAGCGACAGAGTTGGTTCGTTCGTTCGCCATATATTTATGATGGTGCAGCAATTTGGCGTTGTAAATTATTGAGCGACATGCCGGTGGTGGTACATATACTCTGGCACACACAGCAGCAGCACGGGGGCAATATTATTATACATGTACCTGGCTGGTTGGATGTGTCGTCGTCGCCCAGAGGCTTTTTGCCTCCACCGCCGCCGCCACTGCTGATGATGATGCTGTCGCTGGCTGTGTGTTGGGGTGGGATATACACACTCGCATTTCGTATGTATGTACGCAACGTAGCCATCCATCCCCACGTTGGCAATGATAATACTTCCCAGCAGCCAGCCAACTCGGCATCATCATAGGTACACACACGGCGCCGCGCACCCAGCAGCAGCTCTGCTGTGTATTTCTGCTGCTTTTGTACATGAATGTGTACACCGCGTGTTGGCTTCTGTATGTTCTACGCCGGCACGGGGAACCTGCCTGTTGTATTTAATAATGCAGGCTAACCAAACATTTCACTCGCAACCCGCACTATTTCGCCTCCAACAACCCCTCTTCGTATACTGCGGTGCTGCCCGCGCTCAAATGTAATATGCATATTTCACTGTACGCGAGCTCCATTTCGAGGCGCAGAAAGAAATCATTCAGGAGGAGGATCTTGCGTACACACCACACGGTTTTTAGGTTAAACGTGTTTTGAAATCTATATAAAGGATAGCAACATCGTTCTTACTTAATTAAAAAGAAACAAAAAAAATCATGTGTGGCAATTTAATTCTACTGATTTTACAGTGGCTACGCGCCCACAAGCCAAAAAATCGGATATGGAAAGCTAGCAAGTCGGAAAACTGTAAAATAAAATTAATATCACACACTCTCGTACCGTACAGCGGCTGTGTCGGCCCCAGATTAAAATTCACAGCCCCAGTATTAGCTGCATAGAATTTTGAATCAGCGATCGTTGAAAACGAACGCTTAACATTCCTTTCACAGTGCACACGAAAAGAGAAACGAGCAGCGAAATTGACCAACCCGACGGCCCGCTACTCGAATCTCCCTGTGATAGAAATTCTTCGAATTCTTCTTACAATAACAAATCAACCATAACAAATAAGTCCATCCTTTCTTGTGTGAGTTTAATTTTTCAAAGAGTTAAAAATTTGCTCCAAACATAACGAAAATAATTCTACTAACCGCTGCCCTATCAAGAGGAATTTTATGGCAAAAGTGTCGTGAAATTTATTTCCTCCCAGCACATCGAAAAAAAGCTTTGAACTTAAGTAAAAGGAAAAAAAATCATTCTTATACCATCTCGAACCAACCCTCTCAATGCTTTGTGAATCCTCCTATATGTTAATGAAATTTTCACTTGAGGAATAAATTTTGAGTTTAAACTTGAAGGGAAACGGACTTTTGCTCATTGCCAAAAACACTGACCAATTTTATTTTTATGAAACCTGATGGAGATAAATAAATTTCGCCGAGTTACACTTTGACCTTAAAAGATATTGTAAAAAGTCTTTCGGGAGTCGTATTGATAATTTGGAACAATGCATTCACCCAAGAAATCAATTAAAAGAAATGGAAATAAAAAATGGCACAATCTCTGCGTGATATTCCGAAGAGAAGAATAATGTCCTATGTTCTTATAGAGGCATACCTGTTTGTCTACTCAATTAATTAGAGTTTTTTTATTTTAAATTCCCAGTTATATACAATTAGATATTTACTCTCGTCAAATTCAGAATATTTGATGATTTCAGTTGCAAGTAGCTTGGCCAAATTGCAGCATTTCCTACGTGTATCAAGTGTAGTTTTTTGCGGGTGTGGTGTAGCAGCGCAAATTATTATATCTCAAGTGAACTGCTTTGCGCCGGGACAAAGCAAAACATTTTCGCGCAGCTGCCTTTTCACTGGTAAAGGTAACTGTAACGCAACACCTCGCTCCGAAAATAAGCGGCTATGTACGTTATGTGTGTGTGCTGCTTCATTTTTCGTCTTTGCGGCTCGAAAGTAATTGCAGGTTCTCAAAAAGCATCCATATCGCATTCCTCTCGTGCTATGGTCGGCCGGTGTGAGTGAGAAATATTGCGCGAGCTAGCACAAATTTCGGCAGGGCGCATTGGGGCATGACGCTGCACAAAAAGACTCGTACGTGCATCAATCGATTGTCGTGGACCATTAGCGGGGCATGAAGCGTCATGAATCTTCTCTTCACGACACGTATAAATTATTTTGTGATGCTGCTTTTTCTCGTTTTAATTGCCGCTTCGGCAGCGGGCCTCATTAAGGCATCACGCCGCGCGCACCGGCGACAAAAGCGCACAAAAAATGACAGGATTCCTCTTCTCCATGCAGATAGCACCAGGCTACAGATGCAACAGCTCGGTTTTAATTAGTCAACAGTTGGAAAGGGCATCAGCGTAATTTAATTTCATACCACAATTACTGTTAACCCCGAAACTTCAATTTTCTCAAAACTCTAGCTTTGAGACTGTTGTAAGAATTTTTGATTACCCAAAGCACAAGACGCGAGAGACTTCATTCCAACTGATTTCCTTCAGGCCCGTTTCGGAACACTCACACATGTCACTACCAGCGCTCATAATCTCTGATTCGCTCCCGTTCAGCCGCTGCTTTTTGCCCGTTTATTGTTTTTCGCTCTCCGCGCCATTAGACAAAAGAATTGGAAAAATTCCCCGGGCACTTTTTACGTGTGCTTGGAGCGAGCAAACAGAGGTGAAAAGAGAACAACACGTCACGGCTCCTGTGTGTGGGAAACAAACAGAGGCTGTATAATGTTCGTCTGATAACAAGAGAGATATCTGGCTCACGGTGCACGAGTGATCAATGCGGATAATAAATCTGATACAGGCCATAGGGCAATCTCTTGTTTTCAGGATTATAAGCATTTATGAAAGGGACCGCTCGGAGGTTGATATTTGATATATTTCTTTTCCCTCTATTATTACATCTTGAAAGAAAAATAGAGGTGCACCACATTTTATTCAAGATAATTATTCACGCCTAAACCTATACAAAAAATTACATTTTCGTTTACAAATTTAAGATGATTCAAATGCAAGATTATCAAGAAATTTCCCAAAAACTAATGAAAATTAAAAGGAGAGGGAAAAAAGTAAATTGTCTTAATAAGGACTAGTTATTAAAGGACTGCATGAGAGTCCCTTTTATTTTTTTAGAGATTTAGATATCGCTTGAAGGGTAGCAAAAATTAATGGGAGCTATGCAGTTTTTTAACTTCTTCTGACCCATCCGAGTTAATGACATGTGTAAGCCTTTTCGGCATTTTCTGAATGCTCCCGGCTCTCCCACATTGCCAACCTCCGGGTTTCGACCAGAGATATCCGGGTTTGGGTATGAAAATTTAACACGGGGGCATAGGGACCTCTGGGTTTTCGGTCCAAAATTTGGCATGGCCTTGTGGGAAATCTCCGGGATTAAGCTTTGGTAGTCCGGCCACCTAACCACACTGCTTACCCTTGCCTGCTTCCTGTTCTTTGTTCCTTAAAATATTGTGTTCAACATTTTGGTGCACCTGTATCAATCTTCAATATTCTATATCACCTGTTCAGTTTCATTGAACTATTTTGGTAGTGTCCATATCCTGTTTACTGGATTATGTTTAATCCTTCCTGCACCTGGACTATTTGGAATGTGCACGCAGTGACCACTGTTTACCTTCCCGCGTTCTAGCCGCACAGGGGTAAATGTAATAATGGAACTGGCCGCGGTCGCTCCCAAAGTCTAGAAAATAACTCTGATTTTTCGGTGGGGATGCACATCAAATTTGATACCAATAAAGAGAGCATGAATTCAGCTTTCACGGAATGTGATTAAAATTTCAGTGCGAATGCATACTTTTTTCACAATCCCGAGTTAAAAGTATGTACATATCTACATAATGCCCATAATGCATAAAATGACAGGTGCTCAGTATGTATGTGAAATTCGCGGCAGAATTTTGTATTTTGCGGAGCACACAAACGATTTTGAGGAAACCAATGTAATATTCGGAAAGCCCTTACCTTTTTACGTTGGATCATAAGCATTCCGGATCCAAATGTGTCAAAAAGTCGAAAATTCGGCCGAAACAAGTACACAATACATATTTATTGTACACAATCAGAGTCAATGCGACTGTGGCTGCTGCCGCTAAATTTAATAGCACTCAAGTCGCGATCGAGAGGGGGGAGATGCAGAGCAGTGAGTGAATAACGAGAGATGAAGGACAGTCCACATTAAATGCTATTAAGTTGTACATTTTGATGCAATTTTGGCACTCATAGTAGAGAGAAATTTTACATTTGACACGCGTTTTTATTTCTAAAATCGTTAAATCGATTTAGCCGTTTGCGCACCATAAATGTTAGGGAAAATGGGGAAGCTTCTCTTGGAGCTTATGCAAAACCGTTGGAAAAGGATGTGCTTAAATACACGGAGACAAGACAATCGCGACGCAGCGAAATATTTCAGCGTGTAATAAATTCATTATTGCGTACTCCAGTAGCCACAAATCTCGATCGGCCTGAGAGGATGCTTTCCTTTCCTCGATTATCTTCGCGTCCCATCAGTAATGATCCAAATGGGACGCATAAACACTTTTTTCATTCGAGGAAGAGAGAGAGAAGAGAGAGAGAGAAGAGAGAGAGAGAGAGAGAGAGAGAGAGAGAGAGAGCTACCTGATATCTTATTTCTTTGTGCCAGAAATAAAAGCTCTCATCAGGTAAGCAAGCAAGGAAGAGTGGCCGCGGGAGAGAAGCTTGCTACTCCTCAGCCTCCTCCTCATCGTCGGTATGGAAAAAAGCTGGGCTGAGCGCACAACCTCTCATCGACATTATTTTCCCATCGCACAATTTGCTCGCAGCGAGCGAGCGAGAGAAGGATGGTTTTTACACTCGAGAGAGGCCTGCCTGGCGCATACTTTTTTCCTAACGAAAAATCCACCCTCAAGTGGTCAGCGAAAATAATCACTCTGCGCGCTTCTCATCTCACTCGGATTCCTCCTGATATTCTGAGTCTAGAAGGGCCACTTAAAACAAGGGCTGCTGCCGCCGCGGATCCGCGCCGACCGTTAATAATACGAAGGAAAAGTGCAGTCGAGCGGAAATAAGCTGCAGCAGTACCGCCCATTATGATTTGAGTTTTTACCGCGTCAAGACAAATAGTCGCCCAAGCAGATAAATTCAATTGTGTCGGCATGCTATCTAAACAAAACAAAAAAAAATACCTGGTTTCGGTGAGAAGCAAGCTGTTGTTGTTAGTTATTCTTAAAAAAAGTTTGCGGGTGTTTGGATTCAATTAAACACCCGCAAGTCTATTAAACACTTTGTAATATACCTATGCTATTTTAGCATGTATAAAATAACTTTTGCAATAAATAGTGCAATAAAATAGGTCATTAAATCGAGGGAAACTTGTGCAACTATAAATTATCATTGGGTGAGCAGGGATATAAAACACCAGCTTTGACGGCTAAAAGAAATTCATTTACCTTGAAAGGAAAACATGACAGTGAGAAACAGTCACTCTTTGTATGATGTACTGGTGTGTTTTTTCTAAGAAAATTAATAAATTATTGTTTACGACCCGGCTAAGCCAATTCGACATGCACATGTGTGGGCTTAGAAGAATAACAAAAATGTAGATTTTAAGAAAACATTTTGGTCCAGAGCGTCCAGAAGCAATTTTAGAGATTCATAAGACTTGAGCGGTTTATATTATATGTTAGGATATTATCTAAAACAAGTCACTTTCACACATAATACATTTGCTTAGCTCTCATTTTCCTTGGTAAATTAATGTTGCTTTTCTGATTTTTAATAGATTAAATTAAAAAAATGTGACGAATGTTCAATGTTATATAAAAGTCAAACCAAAAAGTCAGCAAAATATTAGCGTGTAAAACGATGTGTAGCGGTTCCCGCTTCTTGGCGTTAACTCAGTTTGTAACCTATTAATGTCACCATTCTTTATGATAAGCTTTTCTCATTTATCCTGTATAATACACCTTCACTGACCGCTCACCTACGCACGCTGTCTCCTTACTTGAAATCCGATTTAATTTCAAAACCAAGAGTTTCCACAATAAGTGGCATACACCGTTGGACAGATCTCGACGAGAGGAATCGGAATATGCCAAGTAAATATGTTCAAGCACTGTAAATTTTGGAGAAAATTGGCAAAATTTGAATTTTTACTGTAGGAAGGTCCGTTTTTTATTATTGCAAATTGTTGAACAAATTGTTAATCAATCAATTGTTTATATAGCATCCAACAATTTAACCTTTTTTTCGTTGCACCTCTCGGTGTCGTTCGGCCATTCAAGACACTTCGGCTTTTCAGATTTGATTGGCAGACGCATGCTCGCACACGACGCTTCTGAACCATCTTAACCCTCCCGTGTATTTACTTTTAATTTGTCTGCGCGTTGTATTATAATTCCTCTGCTCTGCTAAATCGGTAAAATAAACAGTCGAAGGCGACAGAAAAAGCGGCAACGGTTCACATTTTCTAAATAATAAGTTAGATCGCACAATGCTAACAGTAAAATATCCTGAGCAAAAGGGCTTGCGCTTGTGATTTGCGTAAGCGAGAAGCGGAAAGGATAGCCTGCTGGTTTTGAACAGGCAGAGGCTGCGAGAATAACATATATAGGCCGATGTTTTCAAGCAACTGTGAGAAACTCGAGTGCACATTAGATTTTTTTGTTGGCCTCAACTGCATAAGAAGCAGGAGAGAGAGTGAGAGAGAGAGAGAGAGAGAGAGAGAGAGAGAGAGAGAGAGAGAGAGAGAGAGAGAGAGCTGGTCCAGGTGTGCTAGCGAAGGGCAGCAGATCAAACTGACAGCCGCCCCCTTCATGTGATGTACCAGAAAAACAGCGCTCATGAAAGAACGCTCGTTCGTTCTCTCGCTTGACGGGCCTCTTTCGTTTACTGCCGCACTAATCTGCCTTGTGCGAGATTGCATTTTCCCCAACAAAATAAAAAGCAGACCGCCGTCGCCGTCCTCTCAGATCTTCGCTTTCCAACATTTATTTGTTCGAAACGAAACGCGAGCTCAGCCAAGAAATTTCGCGCTTCCTGCTCAGCGCAGCGGTGGTGCTGCCGTGCTGTTTTCTTGTAGATGCCGCCTAAGCTTAATCCCCTTGGGATCAATTTTTAATACGTTCACCCACGCTCCTGTGGCGATCAGCGAACTGTGTATGGTCTAAAATTGTAAAATGCCAAAAAATTTGCTATCCCTACATTGATACTTTCATGATTACATTAATTATTAAATTATCCCCAATGCCCCTCGGTTTTTCATATTTGCCACATTTTAAAACTGAAATACTTTGATGGCTACATTTCAAGGATAAAATTTTTATGTTGTCATTTACGATTCAAAACTAAATTTATTTTATTCCTGGAAGATTTCATTTTCTGAAAAGTATTACTTACAACATAATATACATTGTGGCGCCTTCTCGCCACTACTGTCCTAATAACTACTTTGCATTTAACCTGTATCGCCAGGTGGCAGTACAAAGGTGTGCGACAATCAGTGCACCCTTACTGCACCTTCTCCCCACTGCACCTTAAGCCTCGCACGACAGCAGTCGCAGCACAATATTCTCTCTCTGGCTAGGATGAGTTTTCGTGCGAGAATGTTCTAGAAACTTTGATCTCGAATTAATAAGACCCGCACTACGGGGTAAGCTGTAATAATTAGTTGTATTTCGAAAGTGATATTTTAATTGTTTATTGTATTTGTGATTTTTGATTATTTATGTAATTTCACAGTCTCGGTCCTGATCCTGATCTTGCTCTTGATCTTGATCTTAATTACTAAACCACGAGACATGAATAAAAGACGAATTACTACTATGAAGAATACGCATTTCTGTCACGGCTTCCACGTACCCCATAACATGTTAGATCTTTCATACTTCTGATCAAAAGGTCTGCGTTGGTTAATTTCTAAAACTATCATAATTTAATCCGCTATTATCACGATTTATTCAGCTATTTTTAATGGAAGGTTTTTTTTAAAAACCGGGTAATATTAGTGATTTAGTAAATCAGCACAAATTTCCAGTGTAAAAATATTGATAAAAAAATGAGGGATCATTATTTGCTCTGAGAATTCGTCAAACGTGCGATCAACGCCAAATACCTCGAAGAATCGGCGGGCAATGACAAATCGTTTCTTGATGACTCCACGCGCAACGAAATCGACCATATGTGTAAGAAATATTTCATTGATACTCGCCGAGGAATTAGAAAAATGCCAGATATTCGGGAGGATTCATTTATTACCGGGGCCGGGCGGCTCAGCATTCTTAATATTCGAGGACCCCTGGTGTTTTTGGCGTGGCGCTACGCAGTCTGAGAGCTTTCTTGCTTTCTGATATCATTCATCCATCCCTCGCACCTTTTATTCCTCCCTCGCCGGGCCCGAACCGAGTGACTGAGAGAGGCAGGCGGAAGAACCAACGTCCTTTGATCTCGCAGCATCCACTTCCATGCATCAAGCTGGACGCGTTGTTGACCACTCGCTCTTATTTTTTTCAGTCTTCGTGGAAGCGATGTAAATTAGTGCGTTGCAAGACGGATGAGTAGAAATATTTTTTAATTTTCCACGCTGCAGGGCTTGTCACATGAACCTAAATTCCAATAGAATCGCGAGCGCGGTGGCCTCACGCAGCCCATGACTCTCAGCGGGATGGCAAAATGTCATTCACAAATACCAGGATTTTATCCCAGGTGCATTGTCAAGTTTAGTGGGGGAGGTTTGAAAAATTCTCGTAAATTCAAGCGTAACTAATTCAAGCCCAGGTAAAAGAGATAGATGGACCTTTGCCCTGTCAAAAATGTTAAAATCTGCCAGAAATCTGACCGCGACGGCAATATATGAGCATGGGGGGAAATCCTGACGCTACGCATGTTTCTCACAGAGAGTACATTGACTTTGACCCTGAGGAAGCGAAGGCCAATTTAAGATTTTATTTCATCCATTCTTATCATCACATGAATGAGTTTTTGAAGCAGAGCGCGGCATGAATCGACCGGCAATAAAAATTCGTGTACCCTTGAATCAACTCAAAAATATATATATTCCTGCTCTCGCGAGACACGCTCGCGTTTGATAGTGATTACGGAATTTATATGGCACACAGGTGACTTTTTGTCACCGACTGAATGAAATAAGTGCGGTGCCGGTTCATTGTATATGCGCGAGGCAGTGTAAAGAATGCACCGCTGTGAATATCTCTCATCGCACTTCCTTTTGTCGATTTGATTTTCCACTGGTGGCGCGCCGCGCTTTGTGCCCCTGTGATTCAATTTTCCTTGCATTATATCGATGATGACAAAAGATTTTTCACTTGTTGTGCTGTTGAGTTGCTTTGCTGACTGAGTGTGTGAGTATCATTCCGATTCATTCATAACTTTCGCTCGCTTGATGATAATAATATTGCTGCTCGATTGTGTAGGCAGGAACTGTAAAAATATTGTGTTTGACTCTATGGCACAGTGGACGCGTGTGTACCATAATTTTATGGTGGTTTGAATGCGTTTTATGGTATTGTCTAAGGAGAGTAGAGACTAGGAGGCGACATTCGGTATCAAGCTGATACCCTACTATATGCACGCCAGCTTTATTTGCACGGTGTTAGTATGTTGCTAAGCAACGCGACTGATTCCTAGTAAACAATCAGTCTAACAATGGGTCGCAATATCGAAAATCGCAGGAAAGCCCCGAAATCTCGCGTTCGGGACGGATACAGACCTTCGGACAGTCGGATGGATCGCCAATAACAGCAAAAGTGTCAGCCGCGAGTCATGTTAGTAGGTGAGCTAAACAAGCTTCGTCTAGTGTGCACCAGGTGTGCAAACACAACAGACTAACCTGAAGACTTTTGCTCTTATTGGCGATCCATCGGACTGTCCGAAGGTCTGTATCCGTCCCGAACGCGAGATTTCGGGGCTTTCCTGCGATTTTCGATATTGCGACCCATTGTTAGACTGATTGTTTACTAGGAATCAGTCGCGTTGCTTAGCAACATACTAACACCGTGCAAATAAAGCTGGCGTGCATATAGTAGGGTATCAGCTTGATACCGAATGTCGCCTCCTAGTCTCTACTCTCCTTAGTATTGTCTGATATTTTATTGCTCTGGCGGGTTTGTATAACCATTGAGTCATCACTAACAAATAATGCAATAACTTGCCACTGTTTTGAATTTCACTGTCGGAATGAATGAAAAATAAACTTTGATGATGATGATGATGATAATAATAATGAGCATTTTGAAATATGAAATATAATTAATTTCATCTTGATGTTGAAAATTAATTTTATAATTGCTCTACTTTTGACAAACGCAACAATTAAAGCACAGAGGAATTATTGCATCCAGCAACTGTTTGTGAGTGCAGTTAATCAATTTCCTCGGCTACGGTGAAGCAGAATCATTTGCAGGTTACTGCAGTGCTGATATTTTGTTTTGCAGGTAAATTACTGTTTGCTGATGAGGTCTGAGGGATGAAAACAGTTAAATTTGTGAGAGCTGATTTTCTCTTCAATTTTTTAAATTTTCAGCAACCATCCATTACTCATTAACCTGTGAAACAAACCAAATGTTTAGATTTTAATCTTCTATAATTGTTTTCCCTTTCCCTCGGATGGATTTATCTCCACCAGATAATTGAATAGTGGAGATCACGACTGAATTTAATTTATATTTCATGCATCAGCATTGATGGAGCTCGATTTGTCAGCACAGCGCGGGCATTAGCAGGTGCAAATCGTTTCCTGACTCTGTCGCTTTCCCGTTAATGTTCCATGCTCATTTCGAGATGCAGTTATTCACCATAGGCCGCTGCGGTTCCTGGCCCAAACCACATCAGCAGCCGATGGAAGAAATAAGTTAATATCGCGTCGGCAGTGCAAGAGCGCTCGCTGAACGCGGCTCTCTCGAATTCGTCACACTCCACTTTTTCAGCCGAAAATTAAAACCCGAAGAAAGGTGTTATTGAACCTTCGGCGGCGTCACCAATTAAAATGCGGTGCGAAAAGCAATTTAGCATGCATCAGCGTCAACACACGCGGCGTGAATGCGTGCCGCGCGGCCGTTAATTACCGGTCCAGAATTCGCCAGCGTGCCTTCGCTTTGTGGAAAAAATGTGCAAAATAATTTCGATAATGCAATCCAATGAAGAATTTTAATCAAGCATTGTTATTTGCATCACAACATTCGAGAAGCTTATTAGGGTATCAGACTCGAATGGATCCGGCCACAGCACCGAGTTTGGTGATGCAGCAAAGATTAAAAAGGAGGCGAGGATCTTATTTTTATTGCCGGGCGAGTGAGAGAGAGAGAGAGAGACGTGTGGAGAGAGAAAGAGCAGATATATACATACATATGAATAAAGTGCAAGTCACCACAACACATGCCAAGCTGGAGGAATGCTGTGCGGCGGTATTTTATAATGACGTGTTATTGCTGCGGCCGCCTGGTGATGCTGATCGGGCCTCCTGCGAGAAGCTGCGTGCGTGCAGACCAAACACTCGCACCTTCTCTAAGGTGACTAGGAAAGTGTTAATTGTATTGTTCTAGAGGAAGGAGATGCAGATCTTCTATTTTACATTCAAACTCAAAATCATATATTGATCTCTACTCGAAAAAATTTTCCGAACTCAATAACAGGTTCGAATACAGATATTTCTCAATGCTCTCATGCAGAGATAATACCCATTGTTATAATTTTATTTTAAATCCAACTTAATTTTTATCACATTTTAAGTATTTTAATAATTGCCAATTCTGATTTAGTGAATGTTTTGGTTTCCCTTATACAAGTGAACTGGACGAATATTAATTGCCATTAATTTACTGTTGGTGCTGTCGATATTGAGTGTGCATTCCACGATGATTAAAAGCAGAACCAACCACCGACAAATCATGATCACACCGTGAGGAAGGTAATTAAAAAGGATGATGAGACTCCTTCCACTCGACTGCCAGAGCAAGGGCTCCTCGCCAGTCGATTTATTTCGTTTGTGAGCCAAAAACATCGGTGGCACCAGCCTCGTGGTCACTGGCTGGAACAAATTTGCTTCAAATCGACGCCAAAAAAGCAAGCTGTTGCGGCAAACCGATTGATTTGTCAGTTCATCTAAAGTCCTTCGCTTTTTTTGTCAAGCATCACCTAGCAGTCCGGAGAGACACGAGGAATTTGAAATATTTAGAATTGCAGCCAGAATTTTTTGTTTCAAATATATAGTAATCTCCCGTTTTTGTGTGAGTATCTTTGCGTGAGAACACAGCTGAAACGAGATGCTACTGAGAATCGTGTGTGCGGTGTGTTATTTTACTAGTGGGGCGCATTACTCCTCTCAGCTCACCTATTCAAAGAATGCTTTGTCACCCTTTCTGAGTGTCGAAAACGGTCACCATAAAGCGGCGTTACGTTTAGCTGTAACAGCATAATTAAAATAATAGTCGGGTCAAATATAGATAATATAGAATTAACTCGGAATTGTGTGCAACTTAACTCAAATTCCAACCATATTTTTCCTTTAATCATATCGAAAAATTTTCCAACACCTTTTTTCCCACCCGTATATTTTACAAGCATCAAAGCGTACACGCATAGTTTATGATCTGTCATTCAAAAATGGGAGGCTAAAAAGTCGTTCCCTTATACGTACTTATTATTATTATTGTTTTTCATAACACCCACAACAAACACCGAAGGCCCAATCAGCAATCACCGAACATCTCTCTGCTTGAAACACTTCTAATTAATAAGAAAATCAATCGGCACAAATGAAAACCACAACAATGACTGTGTAAGATTTTAACTCGAGAGATAATTCTCGTTTCTAATCTTCAGTAGACGTACAGCACAGGAAAAATGTAAAGCACGGCGCATCAGAATACACTGCGGGGAAAAAAGGTTTCAGCTAGAGAAAGGAAAAATAATAAATAATATATTCATGACGAGCAGAATGACGGAGGAGGATGTTTGCTACGCCGCGCAGCACCTCTGAGGTGAGAAAAGCAAAGTGTTCTTTTTTAAAAGAATCGAAATAGAGAGGCTCTAAATGAGTGGCAATTATTAACTTGAAAAAAGTAAAAATTTGATGGATGGAAAAAATAATTTCCGGTAATTACATGACAAGCTAATTTGAAAAAACTTTATGGGAAACAAATTTTTATATTTAAAATATCAAATTTTACACTGTGCTCAAAGACACTAAAATATTATTTGAGTCTGATTCAATTTTTTATTCTTTTTTAATTGAAATCTAAAAATATATTTATCTATTTCACATATTTAAAAGCAACCCTCCTCTATAAATTTTGCGTCTATTCCATATTTGCTTTAAATTAACAGTGTTATTTTTTGGTACATTTAATTTGTAACCAAATTTGAATTCCCTATCCATCTTCGGAGCTCTCTTCTAAATAGAAGTTTCTCCAAATTTGATCCAGCACATACAGAGGCAAACGCAATTGTACGCAGTGTCATCAGGCAAACAAAAAAGATTATTCCGAGGCACCTCCATGCGAGAGGTTGTGGCTGCGTGGTGCTCTCAGTCCATTTCTTATTATGTCGGTGTGTGTGTATGTGTGCGCCGTGCCGTGAGCAGTGTGTGTAATAAATGTGAATAGCGTCTCATTAACGTCGTATTCAAGCAGCAAGTCAGTTAGTTGCCAACCCTAAAACAGTCAGTCAAAGCCGTGGCGCTACCACGGAGAGAATTATCTATTATTATCTGGCTTATCTCGGGTCCATCGCCGTCATCAACAATCAACACCCGACACAGCGCACAATAAAACACACACGCACGCGCTGCATAACTACATATATTGGAGAACACGGCGCTGCATGGAAGCAAATTACATTAGTTGGTTATTTCCTCCGTCCACGATTAATGGACTTCAATCAAAATTGGTCACACCTTCCGCGTGAAGAGTTTGCATATTAAACAGTTTGTTGAGAGGGAAAATTGAAAAAAATAGAAACGGTCAGTCTTGTAGGTTGTATACTACTCTTGTTATAACGGCTCATGGTAAATATGAATATTTTGAAATAAGATTCCTCACACTTGCTTGTGTATGAAAGTCTCATGCTTGGAAGGCTGAGTGCGTTCAAATTATACAACATCTTTTTATCGCATCAGCGCAGCCGAAAATGCTCACATGAGTTGTCCCATTGATTTCGGAATATTACGAAACGCTACGATACACAGTAGGATGATCAAAAGGATTATCTTCTCGGCTCATAAACAACCGGCACCCCGTGTGGCACAACTCACCTGTGCAATATTGCGTGCGCTACACTGCACACTGCGATTATCATTATAAATAAAGCGATGTAAATATCAAACGGATGCATATCCACCTCGCAGCCTTCGCAGGCGCACGCTAGAAAAGCACAAAATCATGCGAGTTGGGCAACAGTGAAAGTGGAAATTTTCTCGTAGATGACCGTTTGTTTGATTAGAAACCTTTTGCCGTTCCCCTTTTGCCAGCGATTTGCGGCGTAATTAAAGCGTGCCGAGCGCCAGGTGATTGATTTAGGCAGCAGGTCTATTTTAATATCTTGACGGCGCGTGATGGACTATTTTTCTCCTTTGTTGATAAGTGTGGAGTCCACAAAGGTGTTGTTTTAACGCCATGTGTTCCTTAACATTGAAAATGGTTGTCTGTTTTCAAGGGGGGAAACCATCTCCAGTGTTTTAACGAGATAAGCTCCTCCCACGTCTCATCCCATTACGTAAGACGCTGCTCGCTCGCTGCAAGTAACACACACGATACACACAGAAGGTATACACACAGAAAGTATAACGTCAGAATTTCATTACAAAATATAGCCCATAAAATGGTTTGCCTGCATAGCTCACCTATGTGGTGCTACATAGAAACTTTTCATCGGCTACTATTTCTAATTTAATGAAATGAAATGTTTAATGCAAAAAAATTATCTTTAGTGTTGGTTGCTGGTGTGTGAAGTTTCATTTTAAATTACATGTGATATTAATTAATCAGAATGAAGGAAGAATCATTTTAAAATTTAACAAATTTTTCTTGCTTGATGGAAAAATCATTCTAAAGAAATAAAAATTATTTTACCAAATATCCCATTGATGATTGAAAATTTTATCGATTAAGGATCAAGATCCATTTTGAATATCTCTGACCAAAGATTGCAGTAATCTTTTAGAGTAAATTTCCTAGCTGAATAAAGAGAGTTTAAGATAAAAAATAATAATACGCGAATTTCAATTTACAATTTTCCGCGTAATTTTTCTCAGCCAGAGTGCAAATAAAATTGACGAATTGCTTCATCATTCATGAAGCAGGAAATTCTCATCAGCGAGAAAATTAAATTGTGCGCCAACGGCAAAGGCAGAGCAATTATAAATAATTTTTCCGCCCGAAATCGAGTTTTCGTCTGGCGTCCCCAAAGACTTTTGATTTGACGCCTCATCAGGCAGATTGTGCGATGGGGAAATTATTATCCGGCGGCGAAGGCGGCGGTGGATGCAGTTAGAAAATGCCCTCGCCAAGCATGCTTGCTCTCGCTCTCTCCGATGTGTCTAATTCCTTATCAAGGCACCCCTCCAATCAAGCGCACCATTCAAGTCAAATATCGGTCATTACCTCGCATTGTCACCCACCCAAGCTGACGACTGCCGACCGACCTCGCCGTTTCGCCCCCCACGCATCGCTGCATGCAAAGTGCAAATCCATGGATAATTTTTGCACAGCGTCTGGTGTTTAATAAATATGTTATGGTGGCTGCCGAAATTAATTCACAAATCACAAATACTAATATTGTACACTGGGATAATCACTTACAAAAAGTAAGCTATGTGCTTAAGGTTAACGAACTCCTTAATGTGCGGCCGAGGGAGCAATATTTGCTGCTACCGCACATGTTGATCTTCGAGTTTAGAATAACTACTTATCAGGTTAACACGGATATAATCAGGTAGCCAGGGTAGAAGAGAACGCCACCTTTCGGCAGCCACCATAATGTGAACAAATGCCAATATTTATTTTATGAAAGTTAATATACTTTCCGATAATCGTTTTCATACCAAAAAATTCCATATTGTTTCACTTGACCATTCCGACTTAATAAAAAGTATTAATAGAACCAAGTCCATCTGCATTATGAAAAAGATTTTTCTTTAATATTCTTGCTTTAATGACTCTCATTAATCATATCAAAATTATACTCATTTGAAATTGACTCGTATCGTAAAGTTGGTACTAACTTAAATAAAAGTTATCATCTTTATAAAAAATTTTAGAATAAATATTTAGGATTCACTACCAATTATGGAATGATTTGTCACCAAATATATAAGAATAAACGAGAACTCGGGTGTGTTCAAACGGACAATCGAGGTTCTTATGTTCTCTCATTACTGTAAAAACCTCTCTTTTCAAATGCTTTGATTTAATTTGTAATATTATATTTGTTTTTGGTGGGGAGGTTTGGGACAAAGTTACTCTGCTGCGGCCCCAACTTATAAACAAAGTTGAACCTAAAATAATTGTAAAAGACGTTTCTAAAAAATTGAATGAATTGTATTTTTAATTAATTTTAAACTTGTAATGTCAGCGGATTCAACAAGTAATAATCAATTCCTTTTTATTATGCACTGGCTGATCTTGCAAAAGCTTTGATTTGAGCAGAAACACTAGGGAGAATGATTTGATTTAACCTCTCGTCGACCCCGCGAGAAATTAACGCGTGACCTTCTCGTCCTAATAATAACAACAACGGCGGTCAGCCACGAGTGCTTTCCAGCGAGCACTCCTTCAAAATTATGGTGTGCTGGACATCTGCGGTCGAGGCAGACATCAGACACCATTGTCCAGCAATCATGACCCGGATCACGTCATTTCCTCTCAGTGATATATTTATCTGCTCTCCTCGGATAATGTGCATTTAATGCTTGTTCCTCTGGTTCTCTCTATCTCTCTCGTTGGCTAGCTAGCCATTATTAACTTAACTTACCAACAATGAGAGCAGAAAGCCGGCACAATTACTCTGGTTGTCGCGCGCAGTGCCGAATTGCCGCATGCAAGTTTGACACCTCGCTTTTTGTCCGCCAATTGTGCACTTGCGGACGTAATTAGACATTTGTGAGTGAAGTAATCCCTGCCGCCGAGACGTCACGTGGTATAATAGGCCGATGAATATCTGGACAGAAAATTAAGCACTGCGTCTGCTAATATTTCGAACGGAAACAAAAATTTATGATGACCATACGAGTATGAAAATATATGACTCTAGAGGAGTAGCAAAAGGAATTTCTAATTCACGGGATAAGATTTTTTATCGAGAAATGATCGCAGAGGCAGAGCGAGGAAAATAAATTTATCACGCGAGAGAGCAGCGCAGTGCGCGCGGCCTCTGCCAGTAATGTTGCTATCATTATTATATATTTTTATTATTTTTCATTCGGCTGTGATCATAGCCGGCCCTACAGCAGGACCAACACCAGGGCTAAGCTGGAATCTCAAGGTAAGGCGGCATAATTAATCTTGTCTCTGACACCTCTCTTGCTCTCTCTCTCTCTCTCTCTCTCTCTCTCTCTCTCTCTCTCTCTCTCGCGCGCGCGCGCGCTTGCTGCCTCCCTTGCCTCCCTTGTATCATGATGAAGCAGATAGCTGCCTGCTGCCCGATCTCATCAGCATTAAATCAAAAACCACACCGACAATCACGAAAACGCACGGAAATGTGTCACGAATTTTTTTTTAAATAATTACAATCACGTCCAAATTAAAATTCACTGCAGGTGATATACCAATTTTCCCAAATCTGATTCGATTTCGTGATTTAATTGACATTTCAAATAATCGCTTGAGTGCCTCGTGCCATTTTTCAAAAAAATCGCGACTAAGTGATTTTTCACCTTCAGACTGCTTTTGCGTGTGTGGTCTGCATTCTTTAGTTGTGATACTCCTGCCGAGAAAATTTGTAATTCTCAACGTAAACCAATTTATTTTGGTCGGCCCACTCATCACACCTTGACGATGCATATTTCAGAGCAACAAACCAGTCAGCCGACAACGAGAGAGTAATTATAACCCAATATACACGTAGTACGTACATATACACACACACACAAGATGATTTTTTCCGGGGGGCCGACTTAATTACTGGGGCAGTGATCGCTGCTTTTAATTAATTCTCAAAGCGAACGAGTGTGAGGCGGCGGCTGCGGGAGGAAGGGGGCGGACGAGGGAAATAATTATTTCAAACCTCTCGTCACCCGTCGTCGGCACCACCTCTCCGTCAGCAAATTTAAAACCACACGCGCGCGCTCTCAAAGCAGCAGCGAAATTATATATTGCGGGGGCAGATTTGATCTTCTGGCTTATGGATTCCGGCGAGAGCGAGAGCAGGGATGCTCAGGGTGTTTTAATTGCGACTCGCTTGTGATTGACACGCAGTGTAATAAGTGCGCGAGGATTGAGAGCTAGTTTGAATCTGCTGCAGTGCTGGGCAGTGTAAAAAAAAATTATACCCAATGGCAGTGTTGCAAAGGGTCATGTTATTTTTATTTGGAAATAAAAATTGATATAGTAACAACTGTCAAATACTGCACTTAAAAACAACGTCTCTAAATTTGATTAGTGAAATAAACATTTTGATCCTAATGTACCTAATAGTGGGTAGACGACGAACAGCGGATGAATAACGACCAGAAAATTCATCGTATTGAATAATTTCCTGCATTAACAAATTTTTAAAATACTTTATTATTAAATCAAAGCTGTATTATACACTAAAAGTTTACAACAGTTGAGGTAATTATATTATGGCTATCCGATCACTGCTCATTTTTGCTTTGGCAGCTTGAGACAGAGTAAAATTGTTCTTATCACAGTCTAGGAAATATTACAAGTTAATTGGTTTATCACAGATATTGCACTCAAAGTCCTCTCGCACAGGAGTGATAGGTCACTTTTTTACACATTAGACAGTGAAACTCTTGACAAGCGTGTTACGTGAATACGTGAATGTCTCCTCAAAAAAGGGCTCTCTTACAAATTTGGTTGTCCATTGCAGGGGTGGTGAAAAACTCTAGTTCAATTTCAGTAGCCTTAAAAAGGTGGTTATTAAAATTAATTATTTCAAAACGATTAGAGTCCAAGAATGATGTATATGGAAGTTTTTTAGCTACAAAGGACGAGATTTTGAAAAAGGATTATAATATATCCTCCACTGGGAAAAGTGGAAACATAATCTACGAATATCTTAAACATTTTTTCAATGACACATTATACATATTTATGAATTTGTTTTGGAGCACAGAAATTTTTTAAATATACTTTTACGAAACTTGTGCTTTTAAATCTGGTTAAATTATTTCTTTGCTTCGTCGCTATAGGATTGGCAGTGTGGAAACCACTTGCACAGCCCACAAATTTTGAAAAACGCTCCTTTTGCGAGTACATTTCCAAGCTGTGCAACATTTACTTCAAGAATCTAACCAGAATTTGAGGTATCTCCAGAGTAAAACTTTCCTACGCTGTTTTGCTTCTTGCAAAAAAGTCAATAATTAGTTTTAAATCAAAAAGTTCTTGCAGAATGTTAGTTCAATAAAAAGTAATTCAAATTGTGAGAAATTAAAAGCAGTGATTTTTTTCTCTCCAATTTTTCGGCTTTCCAATGATACAAAATGTCAATTTCTCAAGAATTTATTGAGATTTAAATTGAAACAATTAAAACCAACAAAATAAAATTTGCAGGAAGCGTTCAGCACATCTCTCACTGCCCCGACGGCGGCGGCGATATTGCATCGTAGCCCTGCAATGATAAAAGTAGGTGTGGGCTGTGCGGTAATCCGCTTACGCGACGAGAGCGATGCGCCACAGGGTGGTAATAATAAATATAGGAGAGCGCAGGGTGCTCTCTCTCTCTCTCTCTCTCTCTCTCTCTCTATCTATCTTTCTTTTATATACCAAATAGGGCGCGCACGTATACGCACCCCTTCACGTAATATCGCAGCAGTGGCAGCAGTGCAACAGATAATAAAATCAATTTAGGATTAAACCATATAAACAATATGCACAGTTGCATAGGGACGAAAAAAGCGCTCCCAACCATCGGGACACGTAATAGCTGCGCACGACACGTAATAGCTGCTGCTTGTAATGTAAATTACTTTTCTAAAGCTGCTGGTGTGTGTGGTCCACTGTGATAAATTTGAGCGTTAATTTGATTTTTCTCCTCGCATATAATATGTTTGGGTGGATGTTGACACTGTTATCAACCTGCGTGGGAAAAGGATTTGTTACAAACCAATGCTTGGTGATTGGTTGTGACTCTGCCTTTCTATAAATTGTGTTTTGTTTTTCATCCGGATTGGATTGCTGCTCGTTTAAAAAAAGTTATATTAATGGTCATAGAATGAAGAATGTTCAAATTATCCCGTTTCAGTATCAAAGTAAACGTCCCCGTTTTGGAACGATACAGATTCACAAAAAGTAAAAAAAAATGATTTATTGTTTGTTGTCCAAAACAGCTGGGTGAGGTCACTGGCTTGGAATTGACGTGATCGTTAATATCTTTTTACAATATTTCAAGGTTGTATCATAATTCCAATTCCAAGAGTTAGGTATTTGATTTTAAATTAATATCGATAAAATTCAAACTAAGATTGTTATAACAAAGATTTTGGGTGCTCAGAACAGGAAGCAGCCATCATCGCTTAAAATAAAAATTCTAGGTCGATTTTCGCAGCGGGCATGCATTTGTGTCGCTCAAGGAACGGTTCGCTTCCCAGAAACCATTAGCGAAGCGCGTAAGGCGTAAATTTGTGTGTTTGTGTCCTGTCCCAGCAGCCTCTCGCGGCGAAAATCACGACCTGCTGTCATCCAAGTCCTCTCTCCGACTCTCTCTTGGCTAAGCAACGGTGGCAGCGCCAGGAAATGGAAACTTCAAAGTACACTGCCAACTCCATTCGTGGAAAAATTTCCAAATTTGGCGGAGGCACCGTGGCTTGATTGGTTGCTATGACAACTGCAGGGTATCAAAATGAATTGTACGAGTCATGCCACATCATCGCCCGTCCATAAGCGGCTCGGCACGAGAGAGAGAGAGAGAGAGAGAGAGAGAGAGAGAGAGAGAGAGAGAGAGAGAGAGAGAGAGAGAGAGAGCCTGTATATTAAAGCAGGCGGCATCAAGAATTTGATGCAAGTAATTAATTAACACCGGCATATCACAGAATTTATATCGCGCGTCGTGTGCGTGTTACGGGAATATTAAATGAAATTCTTCACCGAAATTCTCATCAACGCTGCACATACACAAGTTCTCTGCTCGCTCGCACCTCTATCTACACTGCTGATGATGAGGCTTTGATGCTCCCTTAATAATAAAATATCTGAATCTCTGTTCGTCCGATGGGCTCTCTCTCTCACTCTCTACCGGTTTTACGCTGCATGGGTCTAGACGCGGAATGTAATTAAGTGTGAGGCGTGGGGTGATGGTCTTTGTGTCGTGTTTTGTTCGCATCGAAATCTCCTTTATCTAATATCTACTTTGTGTTTTTCACACCTTTTAATTTATACCAGGTAGCGCGGTGGCGATTTTATTAAACAGGAGCACGCAGCAGACGCATTCCAGGCATTTTATTGCGAGTTCGTGTCGCGTTTATAGTGCGTAAAATGAGTTTAGATCCATTGATAAGCATAAAAATCATACATTTTACAACCAATTTTAATCGTTTTTTAAATAATTAAATTTAATTTGTTCTTGTTTGAAAAAATATGACTTTAAAACAACTTATAAAATACTCTTTTTACTCGTAAAATAAATAATAATTTAATTTGAACGAGAAGTTGAACGTCATCTGATGTGATATATGCATTTTTGTGTCAGCTGGAAATGCGGAGTCAATGATCAGGACAGTATTCAATTTCATGCGAGTACTTGGAAAGGCGAAACAACAAACGTTGCGTCATTTGCTCACAGAAACGGGCCGAAAATTGCCGGCAATAAAAGCAAGCACTCCTGCGGCGTTGGCCATTTTTTAGCCGGAATAGCTTCCTGAATTTGCATAAACGAAATTTACACCCGGCTCGAAACAATAATTTATTTTTATCTTTATGTTGCTCGGCTCGTTTCTAGAATTACTTTTCAGAGATGGCAGCAGAAAAACTTATTTCCACGATTCATGGCCTCATATACATATCCTATTTCACACGCGAGAGAAAGATGCGGCGCGCGCGCGAGTTTGAAAATAGTTTGCATAAATTAAGATAAGGAAGGAGCAGAGGCGGGAGTGCGATAAATCTGCCCTGCGCCCAAAACCGGAGGGAGCGGGTGGAATAACAGCTCCTATGCTGCTTTATGGCACCGAGCTGCATTCTTTTGCGGTGCGCAGAGTAAATTGAATCGTCCGCCCGTCCGGTTTGGTTTTACGTCCGAGACGCAGATTAGAATGCACTCGGCTACATGCACCGCAGGGGCACTTTCGCGCAGGCTATTACCGTTGGAGCGGGTTTACGGCGCAGTTCGCGCTGCTGCACTTTAAAGTGGCTCCGTGCGGCCTGATAAGGATTCAATCACTGCGCTCGTTTTAGCCGCGATGTATCTTGATTTGCTTTTCAATATATTATATCACATGTGTGTGTGTGCGCGCGCGGCTGCCGTCTGGACCGTCTCCTTGTTGGTCATTTTCAATGCAAAACAGCCGCCATTCAAATGCACACTTTGAATGGATTGTGATGTCGTCTGCTCTGTTTCCGGCAGCAGCTCCATATGTATAATTCAGAATTTCCCTTCTGTCACGAATATTCCTGAGGGCAGTGTGTATTTTTTTCCATCAGTCCTGTTGATGATACCTCTTTCAGCCTGTGTTTAAATCCTTTACGCTTGAAACAAGTTGTAAGACACCAATATATTAAGTTGATCATGTGTGTTAAACAAAAAGGAGATGAATGTCCATTTCGGCTCTATTGTATAGAAAATACAAGCTTGCACGTTGATCATTCTTAAGCACAATGCATAGAGGTCTCTGATTGCTCCCACCTCTCTCACTCAGTCAATTGTTCTTCCTCTTAATAAATGGTTTCGTTACTATATGGTTTGCAAGCAAATTATTCACCAACTAATTAAATAGCCAAATGAGCTCACTTTCATTTCACAAACGGAAAATGAAAAATTCAGAAAAATCCGCATTGCAGGAAATTAAAAAAGTTCACCGTAAAGGCGAAGCAACTTAAAAAAATGGCAGAGCTGCTGCGCGCACGAAGATTCCATCGTTCTTCCTCCATCTCCTGCTCGCGGAGCAGCGCCAGTTTTTCCCATTAAAAAATGAGTGGCAATTTTTTCTCACCTCCTTAAAAGATAAAATCAGCCGCGCACGTTACGGAGAGAAATATGTATTTCGTGCGTTCAAATTACCCTCTCTTCTATCTATCCATCTCTCTCGCTTCCCATTGTTTCTCTCTCGCGGGCAGAAAATCGTCTCCCGCGTGACCTTAGCGGCGGCGAGGAAAATCTTCGCGCGTCGACAGGTTTTATATCATCAACCCTAATTTCTGATTCGCCACGGGATATTGTGTTTGATTACTTTTATATTGGCATGGCTCATAAAAAACAATATAATCATTAATCCTGGTGCACAGCAGCGCGGCCCGAGCACAAGCCATTAGCTTAATTTACCGTCCGCTCCCAAATCTCGAGCAAGACTTGCCGCTACTGCAAACACTCCATTTATCAGAGCTCAAGTACACTCTTCTGTAAGAAAAATGGCTTGTGTGGGATTAAATTTAAATTTTATTTTTAATTTAGATTTCATTTGTAAAATATTTTGCTATTTGTCAGCAAACACTGAACCGGAGAAATTTTTGATTTAATTTTGATATTCAAATCTCTGCTCAGCACATCCCGCGACACATAAATATAATAATGAGAAATCCACAAAAGTTTCTGGATGAATTAAATCTGCATGGCAATCGATAAATTGTAAGGATTGTTGACGTGTTATGTGCATGCAATGATGGATTCCACTTTAAAACCATTCAATTAATATAGAATAAACGTGTTTGTTCTTGCAAAGTCAGTACATAAATGTACAAATAATTAAGATAATATTGCAATGAAAAGGGCAAAAAATTTTAAGTGTATAAATTTTTTCATGAAAAATTTGAACAAATAGATCATATAACCCCATTCTAAATTAACTGACATTTTTGCGGCTCAGTGCGGCATGATATTACTCAGTGATGGATCGTTTTAGCATTTTTTCGCTAGTGCTTTTCGCCCTTTCTTGCTTTGTATAACCTTTTAATGTAATATATTTTATTGTATTTGACTCGAGCAAGAAAAAACAAGAGTATAATGTTTGACAGTGTATAAATTACAGTGTGCAGCCTATATGTTTAAAGCCTTTATAGTTTTATTTTGTGCCTTCCGGTGGTGTTGTAGAGCTCTTTTAAATAATTTAAAAAAGCCCTATCAGCTTGACGATGTGTTCAAATTTGTACTTTTTCTGCAATAAGAGCACGCAAAGGATTCAATATAAAAAAATTATATAATTTGACATCGAGGTCAACGCATACAGGATATTATCGAACAAGACCTCCAAGATTCCTATAGAACAAACGATGCATGCGTGAGCAAGGGCAGAATATTAGCCATTGTGACCGGGAATTTAATAACAACGCGGCGCCGTAAAATATGGCCACGAGCAGAGAGTCATTTGACAACAAGACAATAAATAATAAAACACACACACAGCGTAGCGCGGCGCAAAAGCGCTGCGGTGAAATTCGCATTTGTCGCTCAGCTTGCTCCACATTCACGGTTGCGCGCGTGAGTGAGTATAAAAAAATAATATCATCCCGTCCGCCTTGGGGGTGCACTCGTAAATGTGTTGTGTGTTTTTTACTTATTGCCGCACGGAATAATGAAATATCGCAGCCAACTTGGCTCGGCGGCGGTTGCGTGAAGAGAGCGGGTGTGTCGAGGGTTCAAGTGAGTGGTTCCTCTCGCGCGCGTCATGTTGCAAATGCGAAAAGAGTAAAGTGGCATTAGGGCAATGTAAGCGCGCTGTTATCCCCGCGTTCGAGCGCAGGGGGCCCGTTTTTGATATCTCTCCGCGAGCGAGCGAGCGAGTGAACGCGCGCAGGGGATAAAAAATACACATGCACTGCGCCCCCTAACCCAGCACAGCACCCCTTACATCTTGAAACCGGAAGTCGGTCTAATGCACGTCGTCAAGACGACTGCCGCTGCATCCTTTTTCGCTCGAATGAGAGGAGAGAGTGACACATCGCTAGTTTTATATCAAAAGTGAGCGTGACGTTTCCCCTGGTTGCGCGTTGCGCGCGGATTTTGCCGCTTGCGGGGAAAGCAGCGTGCACGTGTTAAAGGGATGGAAATTTCGTGTGTGTGTGTGTGTGTGTGTGTGTGTGTGTGTGTGTGTGCAGACAAATGGAAATTTATTATTATGCGTGGCGGGCGGGGTGGCTCTGTGAACTGCGTCGAGTTTTCTACAATATTGCCAAACTTGCCATATCATCGCCGCATGAAATTGCCTCCATCGCACGACTTTTGATTGATTGTTTCGGCCAGGGCAAACAATTTCAAAACTGTAAAATCCAAATTATCTCAAATGCTTAAAAATTAAGAAAGATTTTGAAAACTAAATTAGTTGTTCCAATGCTTGAAATTCCTCGTTTGATTTGAAGTTAATTTACAAATTTAGGGGAAAGTTTTTTAACTTCTTGAATCTCGGAAAACTATTTCTAATATAAAATAATTTCCCTATTTAGATATGTCGACTTCACAATTCACATGTGCCACTCAAAATCATTGGTTTTACATATTAATCTTTAGTTGTTATATTTTAACTTTTGTGGCAAAATAAAAATGTGTCAATGGAGCATAATTATACAATTTTTAAACTAAAACAAGTTCTCGCAATTGTTTCTTGAATTGCGAATTTTACAGAGTGTTTTAAATTGAATTTCTACTATTTGTTGATGGAATTAGCTAGTAATGCCTACCAATATTATAATTCACAATCAAGTTCTGCCGAGAAATAAGTCATTTTAAAACCACTCCCTGAATGAAATTATCAAATAATAATTTTTAAAATTTTTTCATTAAGCATCATCAAAAGGCAACGTTTGTCTGTGAATGACAGTGGAAGTGGGTCAAAATTTGATCCACAATTATATCCCGGACGTGAAAAGCAACGCATAATTATGGAAGGCCGAGTTGCAGCAAGCGCGTGTTAAAAGAGAGGCAAAAATCAGGCCGTGACTGCACGAGACTGCACCAGGGAGAGAGATAATGAAAAAATAGCTGGAAAATTCGCCATCACCGCGGGGGTGCAGCCAGCGGCGGTCGGTGCGGATGATAATTGAGGATAATAATATGCGTCCTCGGCTGCCGCACTTGATGATGACGAATCTTGCGGTGACATGTGATTTTCAACTTAGGCCGCGCGCGCGGCGGTGACTCAAGAACGCTCTCAAGGACCGCAAATGCATGCTCTCTCATCACTCTGCTCTGCTCTGCCCTCTCCGCATCCAAACGCAGCCTCCTCTCTCGCTCTGCTTCCAATCCCCATTTCCACCGCGCTCTGATGATATCGTCGCCCCCCATCATGCATAATATTCCACGTCTTTTTTAATCACCCTCCACGGCCGCTATTATTTTTGATTGCACAACTGATTACTGCTGCTTGTGATGAAAGAAAGGAAAATTATGCCCGCGCGCCGCGTCGACGGGAGGAGCAGCAGCCCTCGAAGAGCGGGGCAAGCGAGCCTCCAAAATTGCGGCCATGAGTGTCTGCATGAGACCGGGGGTAGTGCGAAACGAGCGGCAGTTCGCACTGGTTCGCACGATGGTCATGCATATGTGGTACCATATCGACTAAATTACTATGGAAGATGTCATTTCGAATCGTGCACTGCTTTCGCGCTCAGCAGAGCAGAGCAAGAATGAAATTAATTTTTAAATTAAAGGATGCAGTTAATTTGGTTTCCATCACTGCATTTTTTACATTACCTCCTAAAAATTCAATTTTGTGGTTATCCTGTTCCTTCTACCACCCATGAGGTATTTTGTGACGCCTTCGTGAGGCAAACAAGCATTATTTATTTTATAAAAATGAAAAAGAGAAGGAACGTGGCCATTGATTTAGTCCAAAAATACCCACTGCTGGCGATATTATTTGTGTAAGTAAACAGTAACAACTAAGTAATCTTATACTTTTCGAACTGACGAGACTAGATCTAAACCAAACAATTAAAAAAAGATCGCAATAACTTGAAGATCAGTTTTTCATTGCAACAATCCTTATCCACCAACTGCAAGCTATTCCGATGAAGGTATTTCACAAAGTGCTCATGATACGTAACAAGCCAACGAAAACCCTTTCTTAAAAAAATTGAAAAGAGATATTACACTGTAAAGTTAAGTGAACCCAGCATGAGGGACTTCATATTATCTGTGAACTACGATGAATTCCAAGCAAAAAATTTATTGCTTTTAAGGGTGGTTGATAAGACATATTTCTAAAAAATTTGACTGCCTCTTCCAAAAGATTATAAAACATTCCTAAAAAATTCCTAATCCCGTTCGAAAGTGGTTTTAGAGAATCCGAGCTTAAAACTTTATTATCATTCATTGCCACACTCCCCCAAAGTAGGTTTGATATTTTCCATATTTTTACATTCAAAGCAAAGCACCACAAGCATTTTATCAGACGACTTTTTCATGAGAAAATTAAATTTATTATCAGCTGTTTACACCTGTTTTAAATTAATAGCACCTGTCACGGTAAAAAATGGAGGAGAAAAGCGCGAAAGGATAAGAAAAATTGGTTCCACTTGCATGCTTGCTCGATGCCGCTGGCACACAAGAAATGCCGTAGGAAAACACAAAATTTTACATGACAATGGGCCGCGCGGATAGATTAATTATTTCGGGCGAAAAAGCAGATGTGGCGGAGGGCCGCGCTGAACAGAACATTCGTCTGATAATCACGAACGACGGCGGCGACGGCAGTGCAGTTAGCCTGTCAATGTTCCGCCTGAATAAAGAATCATTACGTCATCACTTCCGGAGCGGCAAAAACGCGGAAGCAGGTTCGGAAGCGCATAAAGAATGAGGCGAAAGGCCCGGCAGACGGCAAATAATTTGGCCCACTGAAAAGACCAAAGATTTAGCATCCAAGTGGATGGATAAACAAAAAGCAGCCGCGCGCATAAATACATCGGCCGAGCAACTCTCAAAAGAAGAGAGAAAGAGTTGGGCAGCCCCATTCGCCGGGGTGATGAGAAATAATGGTTATTGCAGTCAATGGCCCTGATAATAAATATACACACACGCCAACAGGCCTTTTAAAAATGCCATATATTTCTGCCTGCCTCGTGCAAAAAGAGACAAACGCATCCTCACACACACGCGCGCAACTCGACAGCGCTGCCGAGATGCTTTTGTGCCGGAAAGAGACCATTTGTTTTGTTGCTTTTTATGCGGCGCATGCACTCGACTTTGGACGCCGCTCGATTGATTTGTGCAGCGTGAATCGCGTTCTCGTGCTTATCGGCTGGGCGACTGGTACGACCTAGTCACACACAGATATCGCATTATATTTCATTTGAATATTTACCGATCGATATTCCTCTCAATCATATTCAACATTAAAGATAAAATTACTATCATGCAATAAAAACTCATTTTTTATCCTCTACTCAGCCCGTTGGCTCGCATTGTTAAGGCATTCTCAGGAGTGTCAAAGCAATGGGAGATATACATATTTGAGCTGTTCGGGGATCTAATGCTGCCTACACCCAATGTCGGAGATGGCAAAAATTAGAGTTAGTTTAGTGACCCGAAATAGTAGTTGAAATGCTCAAATAGCTCGAACTGGGAAGTGCTCCGGCGCCGACTCGCTACTTACTGGTTTGCGCACCTTTCCAGCGGCTTTAGGGACAAATGTCTGGCGTTTCAATTAATGACCTCGGTACGGGGAGGCGAAAAGATGGTCACATTGGGCCTAAGCTCCTTTGCGGCCACTCGGGCCACTCAAGCACTGTGTTATCCGCTCGGCGGTGTTATTGGGACCTGGGACCCAGTGAGCTCATAGCCCACGGGAAGTGCTGTGCAGAGGTTCTAAAAAATATCATTAAGCCAGAGTACGCGCCAAGGTTGGTGGTTGAAGTCTGTCCTTGAAAAGAGAAAATTCTAAATGGTATAGACCCTCGGAGAGATTTTTGGGAGATCATGGAAGATGCCAAGAAAAACATAAATTGTAAGCTTTGGCTCTAAGTAAACAATACACGACCTATATTCATGATTTATTGTTTAAAATGATTTTAACAGACCTTGTATTCCTGGTAAATGGAGTAAAGCAAAATCTCTTTGTTTGGCACAATTATTTACGGCTCACAAAAACTTGACACTTACTGAAGAAACTGTACTTTATTTATGGGTGTTAGCACACCCTACTGTGATTCAAATATAACATAGTATATATTTTCACATTTTGACATTGACAGATTCTTGTAACCTATTTCATCACCGTGATTTCACTAGTGTCAAATGCAGTCTCCATAGCCATTTAACGAATACAACGTTATACAATTATCTATTGATAGCACTTTTCAGAATATATCGGTATAGATGCCAATGAAGACAAATGCTCTGAGCCTGGCATAATATTCCAGCTGAAATTAAATTCAGTTTATTTTTCCGCATACCTTCAGAAATTTCCTGCCCTAATAAAATTATTAATTATTTGGCTTGAAAAAATGCCAATTTTATTATACACGTGTTTACTATACAGTTTTCATATTGTGTTTAGCTGCGCTTTTAGTAACACCAACGTAACACAAAATAATGAATTTATCCAATCAGCTATATGAAAATGCTACTATGAAAAGGGTGAGCAACTGCATTTAATTTGCAACAAAATTTTGGTCAAAACAGAGAATTACATTAATTCTGTATCAAAAAGCGATCAGCCTTTAGAGTAATTTTGGAAGTTTATGAAGTTTTCTGAAAATAAAAATCAGAAATTATTTAACTTTTGGGGGTTAGGAGGTGAAAATGAAAACCTTGCGGGATCTTCAACAAATCTTCTCTTTATGAGACAGTCACTTGGCGACTAAGTCTAACTGATTACAAGGACCTTTAAACAGAAATGATATTCGACTTTAGAATTAACAATTTAAGAGAATTGACTTGAAGAAGAATTTGAATTAGAAAAGAATTTACCCGATTGAGCCAGGTCCTTCACAATTAAACGCTCGGAACAATTAAAAATGCGACTTGTTAGCTTGAGTGTCCGGTGAAAACTAATTTAAATTCAAAATCTCTCTCTCTGTTGCATTAACAAATTTCTAACAATCATTAATAACAATACCCAAGATTAAAAATGCAAAAGGAGTGGGAGCTCGGCTCCGCAACCACTACAAACTGATAATTTCGCTGAATAATCAAATAAAAGCTGCATTTTACTGCGTTGCACAAGAGTTCCTACGACCGTCCTTCCTGGAGATGCAGCAGGGCGGCTCGCTCCATTTAACAACATACAATTGCATTCTTAGAACAAGTGCAAAAAACCTTATGCTGTCATATTTAGTTCAGAATATTTCACTTTTCATTTCAGCCTTTGTTATTAAAGTCGTTGCAAAATCGAGATTGTGGGTATCTCGCTAATCTTCCCAATTCGTCACACAAGTTTTCAAATGCAATCGAACTGCCAGTCATTGTTCATTCCGCGGCTCCAAACGAATTAGTTAAAAGGTGCTCGCGCATCTCCACGTCCATTTTCATATATCCTGCGATTGTTAATTAAAACGCCCAGGTGCTGCGTGGGCATGGTGGGATTCGATGCAATTAACCTGCAGGTGAAGGAGGGGGAGGAGGAGACAAAATTCCGCTCATTGCCCAAAAATGCAAAACTTTCCTCGTACTTGCACAGCGGGCAAAAAACAAGAGCACCGGAATATTAAAACGCTGGTTCGTCTGCGCGGGCATCGAGAGATTGCTTTTTAATCACAAAATTGGTTCTCGCAGCGGGGGAAATTTTCTCACCTTTCTTCCGTGGCTTCACGCAGTGAAGAAGTATAATTAATGGTTTGTTTATTAGCGCTCCAAATTACGCGAGGGGGCCGGCGAGCGAGAGCTGCGGCAGTACACACACATACACACGTGTGTGTGTGTGTGTGTGTGTGTAAGTATAAATTTTATTCCAGCAGGTAGGCAGGTCGGCGCGTTGGTTTGTGCTCGCACGGTTGGTTAGCCAGGCCGGCTTGCGTGCCGCGGAAAGTTTGTAGGGAGGTGTCAGAGCGGCCAAGACAAATGAAGCAGGCGCCAAAGGAAATATGCCTTCGATTTTCCACACACCCGAAATAGCCGCTTTTTATATTAGAGAAGCAGCGCGCACGATACACACACACGTGTGGGATTGATACACACACACACACACACACACACACACACACACACACACACACACACACACACACACACACACACACACACACATGTACATTAATATATGTATACGAGCGAGTGAGAGAGAGTGTTGGATGGGAAAACACCTGCAATAATAGCATGTCCTGATGCAATACGACCCCACCCTGTCCATTACGGCCGCGCCGCCGGTGCCAGAGATAATAAATTATTATCAAGCAGCATGACCACTGCTTTTTGCCAGGTTGATTCGTCGCACCGCTGGACAACCTGCTCTATTCGGCGCTGAATTTTGACCAAGTTCGCATATTGAAACACGCAATAAAGAAGTTTTCAGGCATAATGGAAATGTCACTTTGGTGTTTGTCATTATTTGTGTGTGTGTGTATATATATATGTATATAAGTATGAACGAAAATGAATATAAATTTAATAATGCTGTGCGAAGCTTTAGAATTTTTCTTGGATATAATTGTTAATTTACTATAACTTTAAAAAAGAACCAAAGATTTTGCTATCTCTGCTTAGCACGTCCTGTCCCTTTTTTAATAGGACAGCAGTTTGTACAAAGGTAATAGTGAATTTTTTATGTCATTAAAAGCAGAATTTCATTTACTTTGAAACGAGCTTTTCAGTTCAATGGTATTTTTAAGTTGGTGATATTTTGTTTGGGAAGGCCACAGAGGGACGATATTCCGTCATTCATATATAATCCTCTATTCGATTTTACTGAGAAATTCTGGGCAAAGCCGGGGACGTTTTCGACTATCATTGATTTTCTGCAGAGGTTATACTGCGGTTCATGAATTTTGTTTTGGAGGAGAGGTACTGCTGATGAGGCCTGCGGGGCCGAAGCAGTGCTGCTGTACAATGCGAGAATGTGTCATTTTTTATATTTCCTCAATCATATAATTTTCATGCATATAGCTAGCCTTAAAGCTAAAAAGAGGATTATAAATAAATTTTATCTCAACATCATTGGGATCAATTGAAAGCAAATCACATTAGCTTGCCTCTATCACTAAACAAAAAGGTTGACAATAATTTGATACCGAGGCGCGATTGCAAACCCAGACGCAAATCGACGCTTTGATGTTTCATATTATGCACGTTTCATATCAATGAGGTTCCAAATTGATTCGAGGAGGGACAGTGTTTGATTGCGTGGCGGGGATAATTAATAACTTTTGTGCCGCCCGACTGTCCTTGACTTTGATGTGATGCCTGTGTCCTGGCAGCTTGCTTTTCCTCCGCTGGTGAATGTGTGTGTGTGTGTGTGTGTGTGTGTGTGCATGCATAAAATAATTTTTTGTCGGTCGCGGCGGCTTCTAAATGTTCATTTGTAAAGTGTCACGCGGCCGGCGTTTTCCAGCAAGCAGCTCATCTATCTATCTCGCGCACTCGCGCAGCACAAACAACGTGCACCTACGATAATTTATATTCCTCACCGAAACAGCCACAATTGGCCACCGAAGTCAGTCAAGCGAGCGAGTCAGCGTTTCGCTGTTGGCAAGTGTCACTCAAAAATGTACATTTATATGCGTGTACCAATCGGACGTGGCACCTTTGTACACTGCTCTGTTGCCCTGGAGAAATTAATGGCGCATTTCACAGTCTGCTTTGTTCACTCTTTATTCAAAATAATACACCAGTTTGAACCGTCGGGAAATAAGGAACAAAGATCCGGATGAAAATAAATATTAGCTCCCGTGATTTACCTTGATTTATGGAGAAAACAGTTTAGATTCAATATTATGTTTAATGTGGATCAGCAGAGTAAATTAATTTAATGAGTCAAATCAAAACAAGAGTTTTCCCCAAACATGGCATATGCCCTGTTGTGTAGATTTTGATGAGAGGCATTAATATCTACTGTGAAAACTCAATCTAACCGTACAATTGTGAGAAAATTGGCTAAATATGACTCACTTGGGTAAAGAGGATTTGCTTGATTTTACCGAATTTTTGCTGCCAACAAATTTAAATCAGCAAAAGGAAAAATCAGACTTTCATCATTGCGAACAATTGTTTTAGCCAGAAAACTTTTTAAGGTCCGAAAAATGGCTGTTAATTTTTTCAATAGTAAACTTCCCAATCATTAATGAGAAAAACAAATCTATACAAAATGTTATTTTACTACTATTCATATAATTCATAACAATATTTAACACAAGAAGCCCAAAGAACTTTTTAAATTTTTCCGGTTCAAATAAATATACGGGATCTTAAATCATTGTGAAATTACTCTCTCACGTGCAGCTGAACACAATAAATTCGCGAATTTTATTTAAATGCTCGCCACACAGTTAATTGTCATGTTAAACGTCAGCTATTTATGTTGAAAAGCGTCGTTTGAAAGGCTTCCAAGCGCCGTTGTTGAGGACACTCGATGACCTACCACAAGTTATTTTTATTTACCAACGAGAACGTACAAAAAGAGCTGCACGCGGCGGCAGCCAGACAATGTTAATTTCCAAATGAAAAGACTCAACTTCTCATTGTTGTAAATAATAATATCGCGCAGCAGTGCGGCCGTGTTGAGGGTGATACACACACACACACACACACACACACACACACACACACACACACACACACACACACACACACACACACACACACACACACACACACACTCACCAGTCGCTAGCCCGGCAGCATTCACACACATTTATAGGCACAACGTAAAAAACGCTGCTGCTCTTTATCAAAGCATAATCACCTTCATTGTGCGCGCAACAATGGACCCGCCGCTGTCCCAATAAAACTACGCACGAGTCAAGCAACCGGCGGATCGCCACATTTGAGGAAACGCTGCCGAAAAAACACGAACCACCACCCAAATCTCCGAGCGGCTTAACGCAGATTTATGTCTCTTATTATCTCTCGAATGCGGTCCGCCGACAATCGTAAATATAATTTACCGCCCTGCTTTGCTGCTGCCGGCGCCCTGCGATTTATGGTGGTAATTATTACGAGCGGCTTCCGCGTTTTTTGGCCAAAAGTGGAGATTTCAACTAAAAAAGTGCTGGTGTGATTGCTATCTTTTGTTAATATGGGGTTTGAGCGCGCAGTGACATGGTGGTTGACTAATTGCCATTCAAATGCCTCCAATGATGCGGGAAGCGATTTTTCTTTGCTTGTTTTTGCCTGGTAAATAATATAAGCTTGCCGTTGTGATGCTATAGCTTTTCGCAATGAATATTGTGCTGATTTTTACAGGTAAAGCGAAAACATATTAAACAATATATATATAGCAGTTAAAATTGATACATTCAGTAGAGATTAAATCCATGTATCGATGTAGCGTTACATGCATATATTTATTTCTTGTGTAATTGGTTTTCTGGACTAATTTCCCGTTTTATTTTTCAGTCACAGTGCAGAATCTGTCAACTATACTATTGCAGGAAAATAAAGGAGCTCATAATAAGTGGGAGTAATTACTGTTCATAGCTCGTTAATAATTCGTCACCATGAATTTCAATGAAACGCGACGCACAGAGACAAAAACTTTCGCTGTGTCCTCCGTTTAATTCCTGCTGCATCCAACTCATAATTAATTGCACTTGAAAAGCAATAACCATATTTGCCGAGTGTTGATTGGGTGATTGAATTACCCGGCACGGCAAAGCCTGACGTGTGTGTGTTGAACAATGCGGTGGTAATCACGCATAAATGCAGGGGCACCATGGGATTTGAAACCAGACCCTTGCTCCCCGCGTGTGAGTGCGCGCCGTGGGCTGCTTCTCTCTCGAGAGACCTCGCCGAATAAAAGGTCACAATATCCTCTGCTCAATAATCATAACAGTCTGGACCTACGAGCGTGTTGATGCGCCCCATATGCCCAGCGCGCGAATCCCCGCCGACTATTTTGATATTTGAAACTCAATTAAGTCAATAAACGGCCGGGGTCCCACAGCAATTCTTTCTCTGCGCGCTCCCTCGCGTTGCGTGCGTGATTAATAAATGCCGCGCCGCATTTGCCACACCGATTGTTTCGTGATTTAATAATGAGTGAGGAATAAATTGAAGAGCTTTTGTCGTTCAAAATTAGTTTTTTAATTGTTAATAAGTAAAAAATTTATATGTAAAATGCGTAAAATATTTGCTTTTTGTTACGGCAGAGTTTTTTATTGTATTCTTCTTCTTTGCTAATAGCTCTTGCGTAAAATCAACGAATAAAAAATAATAATTAAATCCAGTATTTGAGGTCTCAAAGAAATAATTGAAGTGAATTAAAAAATGGCTAGCAGTGTTAGCACAAATTGCAAAATAAAATAAAATTTATGCACCCTCACAAGAAAGGTCAATTTTGAGCATAATATATTTCACTGCACACTTTTATTCCCCTTGCACTTTTGCGAGGCAAATCACCCAATATGTTTAGCGGCGGAAAGCAAAGCCAAGCAATTGGAGGAATTTGCATAATATCCTGGCTGGAAATCAGCGTGTGTTAAAAATTGGGGGCCATTATCCAAATTACATGGGCCGAAAAATAATCTGATCCCCTGATCCAGGCCGAGTGGAGCAGTGCTTTGCGGCAGATAATTTTCCTTCCTTTCTACTTTCCCTGCTCGTAAAACAGTGAGAGTGCGCGCGCGGAGAAAGAGCTAAATTATTAGATAGCGTCGCCACCGCCCTGTGAAATATACCGAGAATGAGAGAGAAAGAGTCGACGACGGCAATGCAGCAGATTGGGGAGACAAAAGGGCACTTTCGGCGCGCAGCAAGATTTAGTGCAGTCTCATCTCTCTCGCTCGCTCGCTCGCTTTTCTTGTTCTTTTTGCGCCACCAGAAGCCAAGTATTAGAGGCGAGCCGCTTCCTATATGACTCGGAAGTCCAAATTGCCCCGTTACTGTCTCTCGGCCCAGCAGTCGGCGGCGAAAGAGCGACCCCTTCCCCCGAAAAAACGCGATGCATCGCCTGATTTATTTGCCCTGCATGCGCGTATACAGAGAGACGCGCAGTTGGCAATGAACGAAAGAAATTTTATACCCGCGCGGGTGTCCTTCGTCCGGCACACATATGTCATGCGGCCCTTTTAGTGCTGTGTCCACGCTCGACACAGGAAATAATAAAAAAACATTCGCAGATTTCCTCTCCATCTCTTTGTTGACTGAATAGCGCGGCAAATGTAAAAAATGCGCATATATATGAGCGAACTATCCCTGCAGAGTGGTTTTAAAGTTGAGGCTGG
Source organism: Cloeon dipterum (assembly GCF_949628265.1). Taxonomy (NCBI): domain Eukaryota; kingdom Metazoa; phylum Arthropoda; class Insecta; order Ephemeroptera; family Baetidae; genus Cloeon; species Cloeon dipterum. The sequence goes on from NC_088789.1 coordinate 13,061,047, forward strand.
TAAAGAAAGTGTTGTAGGAGATTTAAAAGTCGTTCAAATCGACTAAAACAATCGGTGGAATAAAAATAAAGCCTAAGAGGGGGCCCAAGCTCCTCTGCTGCAACTCGGACCCCATGTTCTTCGCTCGGAAATGCTATTGGGACCGGTGAGCTAATAGCCCACGGGAAGTGCTAAGCGGAGGTTCAAATAAAACGTCTATAATGGTATTTTTTTTATCGGTTTTTAGGTTTGAAATATAGTCTTCATTTTTTCCATTTATATAAAAATTAATTTTCAGCTCTTCATTCAAGGGTTAAAAAGTATTAAGATTATACTCGATCAGTTTTAATCCTTTTGAATGTTTTACAATTTTTATTTATAATTACTCGTCACTTGCCCTTAAAGAAATTCTTTCTTTATTATTTTATGCAAAATTATTTACAAACTCAAGCGAAATTGTCTTCAAGAAAGAGAAGCCTCTAACAATAATGAAGAAAACCAAAGATTTTCTCACAAAAGAGCGAGTTTAAGCCTCCAGTATGTGTGAATTACACTATAAACGTTGAATTAAAACAACGTCTGAATCGACTAACAATAAGAAACCATCTAAAATCTAATATTGTTCTCCTTAAAAACAGTCGAGTGCGGTACAGCCAAGGAAGCCGTCTAAATTTACATCCCTATAAATGAGGCTAGCTTTTGATCTGTAAACAAAAGTATCGATGAATAATATTAATTCAATAAAAGGTTAATGTTTACACGTTGAACGCATCTCAAGATTTTTCACGCCACTTTTTGCGCCATAAAATTGTGTTAGAAGATATATTAAATTCTAAATATATTAAAAATTTAACAATATTATAGAGCGTTAGTGAAATTTTCATTGGTATTTTGCAAAATTCTCCTCTAAATTCCACGGTTTTTTATACAAAAATATGGATTTGAATGTGAAGTCATGCATATGGGTAGATTAACACGGGAACGGTAAAAATAGATCACAAAAACACTAATTTCGGGACTGAAACGTTGACAGTTGCCTTTCTCGGAATTACCCTCGGCATCAAAAGACTGGGAAAATCATGTGCGTTATTCACCACCAGCGTTGCGAATACAAACAGGCAGGGAGCACAGGTTGCTTATTCAGCCCTTTGGCAAAATTCTGCGGCAAACGCGAACAAGGAAGACGAGAGGGCAGCAGCAAATGTTGCACTGAGAGAGAGAGAGAGAGAGAGAGAGAGAGAGAGAGAGAGAGAGAGAGAGAGAGAGAGAGCGCACAGCAGCAGCAGCGTAATTCCGCAGAGCAGCCCGAGGCGGTGTTTATTTGTACACATGCAGAGAGTTGAATAATGCGACTCGACGAACGTACAGCAGGTGGAATGATTATTGTACCCAGCACCACGGCAGATATACACGTACATGCACTGTCTACATACATTCAAGCACGAACACGCGGATCAAAACGTTACAAAACTGCCACCGGCTGCAAGGGGCATTTTGTGCTGCACACAAAGAGCTCTGAAATAAAATTAATTTTTAATGCACTGCCGCTATTGTGGCTCACCAGTGGTTTAATTTAATTCCCCGACTTGCAGCAAATTGTTTTGTTTGACATCAGCTAGCCGCGGCCCGCAGAGCGGATTTCATTAGAAACGGGAATTGTGAATTAGTGGCGCGCGATTCGGAACAAACCAGCGGGAAAATTAGTGTCTAGGCCCTAAAGGCTTGTTTCTGCAAGTTGAAAATTAAAAATTATGGAAATTATTCACCGTATTGTCCGTATAGTCACAACCATAATTTATTTTTATTTTTGAATATTTTTGCCATAATAATTAGTGCAGACAAAAATCCAATGAATTAATAATTACTCCTCACTTATAAATGCATATTATATTACTTTTGACACTCGAGTTTTGGAAGTCTGCTTTGAAACTGCTTTTGACACAGCGTCAGAGTTTATTTTCGTCCCTCCACAGCTGCTTTGGAAATTTCAATTTCGCAGTGACGTCACAGGCAGGGGCTAATCCAAGCCCTTCTTTAATAATTTCCAGCAGCAGTAGCTCTCAGCAGCCGCCAAGTTATGAAAAAGGAAAAGCAGCAGCAGCCGCCGCCGCGCGGATTTCTTCTCTCTCTGCAGCTATTTTGCTAATTTAGCTTCAGCGGCGGCGGCAGTGTGCTTCCAGCTCACGAAATACATGGGCCCCGAATACATACCCTTTATGTACATTTTGCACACGGTGTAGAGAGAGAGAGAGAGAGAGAGAGAGAGAGAGAGAGAGAGAGAGAGAGAGAGAGAGAGAGAGAGAGAGAGAGCAGGGATTTTTTTCGCCTGGTTCGGACCGCTGCCGGCGCGGTGTATATTCCACGTTTCCATTTGGTAAATTGAAGGAGAAAAATGCTATATGTAGCCTGCTGTGTGCCCGCGCTGCCGAGCTGGTTGCATAGCCGCACGGTGCAGGCATGAAAAGCATGCCGGAAAAATGCTGTAGGGAATTTGGATTTTTTCCACCATACAAATTTTATACTTGCATGGTGAGCTCGCTCGCTCGCCTGCCGCTCTCGAACACAAAAACGAGGCTGCTGCTTTTTTGAATTACAACGGTGAAAAATAAAATTCAAATCCCCATTAAATTGGTGCTGAGGGAGTAAAAATCGTACATGAATTTCCTGCCCGCTGCCAGCACGCCGCCCATTATTTACTTTTTGTTCATTAAAATAATTAATCATAAAAAGGCAGCGGCTCAACTGGCGACCGATGGAAAATGCAATTTTCACGCACATGTGTGTGGCTTCAAAGGCAGAATACAAAACGGGTGGCACAAAAGGTCGCACCGTGTGAACCGCTCATTATAAAAATGCACCTGCACTGATCAGAAATCAATCAAAAGTTGGCAGCTGGAGTAATTTTTTATTGAATGACAACTAGCAAATAAAACAAGTATCAGAGTTTCAAGCTAATATAAACTCTTAAGGCTTGTGATCGAGTTCAAATTCTATTTATTTATTATTTTTTCTTTCATCTGTTGCAAAAGGACTTGAAATATGAAAGATTGCAGTAGCTTCAATTTTAACTAAGAGTTAAAAGTTGAAGGATATTTTCCATGTAATTGATGATCTACAATAGTGATTGGTCAATAATCTTGCAATCAACTTTTTTTAAGAGTTACTTGATTTAGAAAATATCCTTTACAAGTTATGACTGTCTAGCAAGTTATAACCTGGATACTAAAGTGTCATTTGAAAGAAAGTTTTGAGGCCGGTAGAAAAAAATGCAAGATAGCAGACATTGCTATCGCAAGGGTTCTTCGTTAGAAATTGATTACAGACACTTTTAAAAGTACGTGAGTGGGCCTGGCCAGCACTGCAGTGGCATAATGGCAAACTCTGCAATAGATCGTGCGGCCATTCTCATTACCGGTGGCTGCTGCTGCAGCGTTGGCTGGCTCTCTTGCTCGGTGTTTCAAGTGCTCTGCCATCAGAGACGACGTTCATGTGCCATTCCAGTACCAGCAACCGACAGGCCGGCTCAAGTGCATGTTCCGAGGGGGAGTGCAATGCATGTGTCTGATTTCTGGCATTGTGATCTCTCTCTCTCTCTCTCTCTCTCTCTCTCTCTCTCTCTCATTCGCAACGGCGAACATGAGAGTATCGTTACACACGCGCGCTGAGCGGAGAGCAACTCCCTACGACGCAAGCTGAATGTGTGTTTGATTAGCCCGTGTTTAATTGCGTGGGAATGAAATAATAATCAGAACACGTCGATGGCGAGATTTACGAGCGGCGAGGCGAGGCGACGCGAAAGCCCTGATGGAAATCCAACAGGCGCTGAATAGAGCGCTGCAAAAAAGAAGTCAGACGAGAGAGGCGAAAATTCATTTCCCTTCCAAATTTACAGCTCTGCGAGAGTCAATTAAATATTTTTATTAGTCTCCTCCACCATCAGCTCCCTTTTTCTTTCCGTCTTTTTCTCTTTCATTTTCTCCTTTTTAATTCTCGATATTGATTGCCTTTTTCAGACCTTCGGCAGCGCGGCGGCCGCCTCACTGCACACTCTGTATATAATTAAAACTTTTTCAAAACTTTTTTCATCAACACAGCGTCTTGAAAGTCTCCCCCGGCCTTATCTTTTTTGTAAATCAGATTTCCTGCGCGCGCCGTGAATTTAATTTGACTTGTCCATTTAATTACGCTGAATGGCGACATGGCCAGCTAGCGCTCGCGGATAAAAGAAAAGAGAGAAAGAGCGCAAAGTTGCATGCACGCTCTACACAGCTGTGTTTGTGTGTGTGTGTGTGTGTGTGTGTGCATATAACAGTTGATTCGGCTGCTATTAGCTGATGAGCTGCTCTAGCACGGCGCGCATTACACGCCCGGCCGCCGCATTTTCAGCCGCACAACACATGCATGCACTCTCCGCTAATTGCCTCTTCAAATCCTAATAAGCGCGCGCCTGCCATGTGTAACAACTGAAACCGCCTGCTGACGCCGGCAGCGGCGGCCATTGTCGGGGTCGAACGCGACAGGAGACCTGCACAAGGGTTGCACAAATTTTCTTTCTGCTCGGGCCCAAGTGAAGGCTGAGGTATGCAACACGCGGAGCACCAAAGTCGTGCCGGCTGCTAAAAACTGGATTCAAAGGGGATTTTAAAACGACATTTTTTGCACCAATAGCAATTATTTTGTAAAGGATATCCATTAAATGAATTAAAAAATTAATAATGCTCCAATAAAAGAAATCACAAATGAGTAAAAAATAACAATGATGTTAATTTTACTATTCAATAACAGAATGAAGGACTATCATTTTTAGACTACGTTTAAAATATTCTTTCAACCTTCAATCTGATTATTTTTAAATTTAGTCTGCAATGATATCATTAGGATTCTGCATCTAAAAAAGAATGATAATGTCATTGAACTTGTGTAGCCTGTCGAGATTTGAACTAAATTTGGAAGTACACATTTTTTTCATTCGTGATTTTTAGTTATGTGCGAAGCTACAAAGAAACGAGTTGTTTTTAATTGATTGAACAATTCCGTTCCTTTTTGACTTTGGTGAAATTTGGTCTCGACTTTGGTGAAATTTGGTCTCTGATGAAACAAATTGACATCATCATTTTTTATAATATTTTTACTATCATGATTGCGTGGATAGTCAGATTTTAAAGCGATTCCTGTTTTAAATCCCAGGAACATACTTTTTTGGAGCTCCATAATCCTCCAATACCGTCGCTTTGAACTCAATTCACCTGGTGAATTGAGATGGGAAAAACAAATATGAAATTAAATAATTGGTGTTCAAAATTTTCAAAGATTGAAATCAATTGATTCGGGTTTCCCAATCATGTGGCATTGCATCACCTCTCATAATAATCATCGTTTGAGCTGAGTAAAATCACTCACGTCGGACTCTTCTCACACAGCAGTCGTCAGTCTTTTCGCCCCCATCACATCGGAGTAAGTCCTACACTCACCATCAGCATTTTAATCAAGAAGTTTTATCGCCCTTTTATTTGAAGAGAACATAAAAATGCTGCAGCCGAAGAATTATATGGTAGACGCGTGCGCTCGCGATTGAATGAATTTTTTAATGAAATTGAATATTAATTGAAGAGAGTCGCAGAGTTTTTCTTTCGTCGAGTGAATAGCACAGGAAACGGCGGCGACGCGTTCGCCCGCGCCCACCCGCTTCAGTTGGCCTTGATTTGAAAAGTTCGCAACGTGCGACTTTTGCCATCAGGTTAATTACAACTGCGCGTATAATGTGCGATCCGCGCGCGCCTGGCCGGCAGTGCAAACTTTTGATTGGATGTAGATTCCGCCATTGTGTGTCTGCGGAGGCAGAAAAATCGTTCAACGCCGAAAGTGCAACTGGCAGCGGAGAAAACTTTGCAAACTTACGTTGTTATAAAATGAATGAAACACGCTGGCACTCAAGGTTGAATATATAAATTGCGGAATAAAGTTAGAGATGGCAAGTTTACGGCTTGAACTGATAATTTTATTTTAATTAAATTTGAATTTGTTTTGTTTTAAAAGCATTAAAATATTCGAAAAAAATATTTTTTACTATAAAGTAGCAAAATTTGCAAGTGATTTTTCGAGACTTCGTTACTTATATTTATATTTAATTGTGCAAATATTAAATTTGATCGATTTCAACGACCAGCAATTAAAAAATCACTGTAGCTTTTATTAAAGATTATGGTGCACCGGCTAATTGAATTAAAATGAATTTGACTTGCAGGTAACGTGCATAATGTTAATATTGAAATGAAACCTGAGGAGCTGAAAGAGTATCAAGATAACATTTCCCTTTAAAATTCACTCCCGTATTAATTACAGGAAACCATCATTGAGGTATCAATCAAAATAAAAACAAGCTAACAAAGGTCCTCCTTGATTTTCCAATGCTATTGTTCGGTCATTTGGAATAAATAAACACATTTTTAGCACCGTAAACGCTGCACAATGCTTTCGCGACGGTCCTCGCCGCGATGTTAAAATGGAATTCCCACTTGAGGGCCGCGCGTGTCGAATGGGAAATCAAATAAGCAGTGACGAAATCACGGGCAATAAAAAATAAATTACCACCCCATTTAATTCTTGGCGCGCGTGAACGGGCTCAGGGGCGGGGGATGCGACGCTCGGCTCGATCGACGCCGACATTAGTCCCAGAAGTCAAACACACATATTCAGCTGGCGCAATAATATATTATTGCTCAGCAGCAGATTACACTGCAGCGGTGGCGGCGGCAGTACGGGGACGCAGTGACTTTTTACACAACACTTTTTGTCAAATTACGCCGGGGGTGTAACACTCCCTGCTCCGAGCGGCACGGCGAAAGGGGTGCGGGGCGCGGGAGACACCCCCGGCAGCGCGCGCTTTTTTCGCCGACGTGCGTATTGACGACAAGGACTTCGGACGTAGAGCTACACAGGAGGGTCCGCCACATGGCAAACTGAATTTGTGCCTCATTCAAAAGCGATAATCTAGTTTCCCTTTTTTCTATTTTCTGAAGTAAATAAATTCTCAACTATATGCTTGTTTGTTTATTGTAAGTTTTCTAATCCTAGTATCAGCCTATCTTTTTACTTATTTTGAGGATAAAAAATGAACCATTCTCCAACACATGCTCTTAAGTACTTCAAAGATTACATAATTCTTATCAATCTTTAAACGTTTCAAACCCCGTTATAAGCCTATGGATGTACAACTTTCAAAACGGTAAAATTCTTAACCCCAGTCTTTTACAGAGTTATTTTTAACAATAAATCCGGATCCTGAAAAATCTTGAGGGTTGCAGAGACTCGCCCTCCCAAATAGACAATAACAATGTATGGAAGAGGAATAAACGATTTATTATTATAAATTCAATTTCAATCGCATGGTTTGCCAGGTGTGGGGCCGACCAGTACGGTGCAGACGCTTTTTATTTTTGCAGCACGTGGCCGAAGCTCGACGTGATTGATAACATTGAGTGTTGGCTGCATGCATGCGAAAGCTTGGGGATGCAATTGCCGGGGCGGGGCTTCGGCAACCCTTCGTTGCGTAATGAAATAATGCTCGAGTGAGTCAACTGCGGTACACCAAAGCGAAAAAGGATTAAAATGCGCGCACCCCCGAACGCCCGGCCAGGCTTATCACGATCATTTCATTTGATATCATCGTGCAAGATGTGCTCGGGCTGTGAGAGTTGGTGGATTATGCGTGTCCTGTGCTTCTCGCTGCATAGCAGAATGCATCATAAATTATCTTAATTAAAATTGCTGTGTGACAAACGAGAATTCCGCTCTGGAAAACGCATCACTCACTGTCGAAGACAGTTTAGGTCGCGTCATTTTTTACTTCCAGACGGCAGTCATTTTATTACTATGAATTCTTTCCAGCTGTAATGATGCGCCTGCATCGTCTGTTACAAATAGGACAGCCGTGTTTAAACAATCACAGCGATAAATTTGCAATACAAAGATTAAATCTGTGAATCACATGTGCAATGGAGGAGGACTAGAAAGTGACCTGATATACTTAAGAGGAGAAAATTCCTGAAAAAAAGGATTTTCCTATGTTCTGGTACCAATGGGAACAACATTTTAACCCTACGTTAGCCATAGCCGCGATCACTTTGCCTATTTTTGCTGCAATCATTCACTCGATAAAGAGCCAAACGACGTCCTCAGCACAATGCGCCACCGTTTAGGTAAAAAAGTCACTTCTCACTTCTATATATTACTCCGATATTTCCTGGCAGTGTGCATTATTTCCCAACTTGAAACAAGGCCATGGATGTAAACTTTGAATGATATGAAAGTCATTTTAAACAACATGCTCCCGGATTGCCAACCCCTGGAGCGCATGCAATTTGCACGCTGTCGGGCCAGACCCCCTGGTCGCCGTCGGGCAATGGTTTGGAGAACAACCTGGTGCACGTCAGTCGGCGTCAGACAGACCAACCGACCGACCGACCGGTGTGCAGCAGTGTTACACAAACACACACGAGGAAGCGGCCGCCGGAGAAATTTATCGATCCGAAATGAGCGAGCTCACGTGACCCGTTACGAGCCAATCCGGTCGGCGGTGAAGTTTTTCGGCGCGGTGAGGGCGGGCGGGGGCGTCATTTTCCGCGGGGAGGAAAGGGCAGGCGGGCAGGTGAGGCTGCTGCTTTCCCGGCCGGTGTTGCCACGTCGCGTTACGTCATCATTATCACCGGCAGTACCACTCGAAACACAAACAAACACCAACAACATCCACCACCGGCAGCGAGAGAGAGAGAGAGAGAGAGAGAGAGAGAGAGAGAGAGAGAGAGAGAGAGAGAGAGAGAGAGAGAGAGAGAGATGTGGCACCCAACCCAAAGGGTTGGATGAAACTTTGTTTGATGGCGAACGACGTCTCTCTCTCTCTCTCTCTCTCTCTCGTGCGTTAGGCAGGCGGACGGTGACAAAGGAGGGAGCGAGACGACCAAAGTTTATCAACCCGCCTAGATGAGAAAGTTAATATTTGATGATGTGACGACTTCTCGCAAGTTCACGTCGTCGTCGTGCTCCAATATTTACACGCTCGCGAGGGAATTCACGAGCCTTTGCCTTCACGAGAATGCTCTGCAATTCAGTGAGCTCCATTTCCGTGTTGCATAGCTGGGTGCATAACTGATTTGCATCCAATTAGGGTAGTTAAAGTTATGCAGTCATCACCATAATTTTATCAGCAACAAAGGCTTCAAATTACAGAGAACATGCATATAATAAAGAAACTTTCTCAGATGCATCAACCAAGACTTTGCACTTGAGGTGTAGATGATCTAAAAAAGAAACGACTTGCCCTCGCTTTCATATAATTTTTGCAAAAATTGAAAAATGACCTAAACTTACTGCACACATCTTATCAGTTATTAGCTCACAGTAATCGGTTTTTCTTTAGATATTCCAAACTAGTTGCAACTGGAGAAAAAGACAAATTATTTTTTACTATCAGTGCGGCAATAAAGCCAAGTTAGTTTCATTTTGCTAAATATTTTCATAGTTTATAGGTTTTTAAGAAATATACATTTTTTAAGGTCTGAGATCGACATTTAACCACCTTGAAAAATCTCATCATTTACTTAGCACTGGCCTGCATCGACCTCAGTAAAAACGCGTTTGACTTTTGTGTCGTGAAAGAGTAATATGCCAACCGCACTGAAATAATGCTCTGCGGCACAGTTTCCTCCCTTTACAAGGCGTTTGTGGAAGCAATATTTTAATACGCGATATTTTTTGTGATGTCTTTACTTAATTTGTGCTATAGTCCGGGCTCTCTACAGCTTTGTGCTCCTCTGGACAGGGTTGTTTACCAGAAACTTTGGCCCTTCGCACATGCTTTAATTTAATTTTAATTATATTTGGTAAAATTTGACATCGTGAGAATTTTAGCATTATTTATTATAAAATAATTAAAGGAGAATTAAAAAAATTAGCTCAATTTATTTATTATTATTTGCTCTTATAGAGTACATAAATTTATGGTAGGTAGGAAATGTTTACTTGGATCTCCAGCAAAATATTCTTACCGAAAGCCTTTTCACCTTAAAGAATCGGTACTACAAACTACAAATTAAAATTTTTATATCAAGGTGACAGGTGCAGCAAGAAATACCACCAAAATTTTAAAACCCCAACTTTTGCAAATAATTTCGGTTTCTCAGTTTGAGAGATTTCTCTGTGATGGGGACGGATAAATCGAAGTGGCGCCCTTGCACGATCTGCGGCCACGGAGCTGCAACGCAAAAAGACACATCGATCTAATAACGCAAGCGTACGCTATGCGGTCTATGTGTGCTAATATATAGGATGGCGCGGGCGGGCGGGCTGCTTCAGAACATGAAAGGGCCGAAGGAAATTACTCGCAAGGCTATAAGGAGGATTAGAGTTGGGATTATTGTGACAGATTACCAAGAGAATCGGAGACACTGCACGTTTCCGTCCCGCGCGCATTTATATTCGGTGGGCTGCCTCCGAGTTCGCTTTCGCTCTTTTCTCGGCTATATATCGGGGGAACGCAGCTTGTAAATCTGCTGTTGCACATATCAGCTGAATTCTCAGGAATATGTGTGTGTGCGTTGTGCACTGCGGCGCAGCAGCCGGTGTAAGGGGTTTCTTTTTCTCTTCCTCCTCCGCGCTTTGCTTCCGCAGCAGGTCTTTTTTAGCGGAATCGCTGCTGCAAATCGATCATTGTGCTCTGCACATAGCTGCTGTTTGCGTTGCATTTTATTCGCGGCCATTATCCACGTACGCCGGCTACACAGTACGTGGGAGTAAATAAAATAAAACGGCATATAAAAAGTGGCATAGTGCAAAAGCAGCACGCTCCGACGGTCGGCCTGAAAGGAGACTTTAACACAATCAATCCGCCCTATTATGTTTTCTCTGTTGTGTATTTGCCGCGAATAAGCTGGTATGCATTTTTGCCTCTTTTTCTTTCCTCCGCCGAGAAAAGCGGCTGCACGAAAGAGCCGCTGATAATGAGCCCTTACCTTGAACAGTTAATTAGGCAAATCAAAACGTGCAGACGGTAGCGCCGATGAATGTCTTTCTCTAAAATATATGCTGCTCGCCGTCGAGTCTTTCCTTACCTGAAACAAACGAGAATCAGCAGTGGCAATTAGTTTTGTATCACATTTTACTCTCTTGATTGCTAGTCATGCACGAGTGGCGCAAATTATTTTTTCCCTGAATCGCTAATGATCGGTTTATTTCTGTAATCAATGGTGTTCATGGAATGCACGGTAGTGAAGCGTGAGCGCTAAAAAATTCGATTAAAAAATAGTGACACGCGTATCAAATTGGAGCTTGAAAATCCCACTCTAAATAATGCGGATGTTTTTATTTTAATAAATTGGGGTGAGCGATTGATAATTTTGAAGAGAAATTTACACACGTCTGACAATATTATTTCTTTACCCGTTATACAAAAAACTCCTAACCAGATTTTTGCTATGGAGATTCTTGAAAATCCATTTTTCATATCACATTTTCGCCCTCATATAAATTTATCGTATTTTTATTTGCAGAGCGCGACTCGTCCGTCTAGAAAAATTCCAGCGAAAGTCATAAAAAGTCCCTCGCGGCACATCTCATCGCCACTCTCGGGCATTATGCAATGGGCAAGGGTGCCGCTGACGCCGCCGCTCACATGCACGTAATAAAAAAACGAGCCAAAATCAATATAGCGAGCCGCGGAGAAGCGATGTGGAATGGTTACATTGCGCTTCTGATAGACAGGGCGTGAAATGTTGAAATATGGATGACGATGATGCGGCACACACACACAAACCGAGCGGCGGCGGAGCAGGGCCAACTTTACATACTGCTCATGCCCATGTACGTGTACATATACGCGCACATACACCCACCCATTCACCCCGGCGGTCGCGGGAGGAATATCGTCATGATTCACACGAGGCGTGCCTAATCGAATTACGTGCGTGCATAGCGATATGAATTTTAATCCGTCATATCATTATGCTCGGCGATATGTTGTACTCTCTCTTTCTCTCTGTCTCTCGCTCTATACGTGTGTCATGCCGCATTTTCCCGAGACAGAGCACATACTTTTGTCCTGTCGTAATTTCTCAGCGGCTTTGCTAGTGGCTGCTTTGCACGTGGCTGCACGCTTGTTTCATTGTGTCTTTTGAGGTCAACTCAAGTTATAAAATGTGTTCAATGCTCAAATTTCTCAAAGCTCCACGCTAACTTTATTTAACAAAAATTGCATTATTTGGTAAAACATTGGAAAAATGGCTTGTTTGTCCTGTAATTTTAAAACTGAATGATTGCTATTTTTTGCTTTTTATCCCTGTCCGAGGACCGGGAAGGGCGCGCACTGTACTAGCACGAATTCTGAAACCCTGGTCCCGATAACATCGCGAACGGATAACATGGGCGCACCAGGCCGCACAGGTACCCAGCCCACTCAAGGGCCACTTGCCTCCGCACCGAGGACTTTTTGAAATACTAGACATTCGTCCCGTGATGCCAAATCACGCATGCTGGAAATGTCATTCTTAATCGATCCAGACATCATTCTATAAATTTCCGCGCCGTCGGGTTAAATTGGAATATAGCTTTAATTTGACATAAAATATAAACTGCAACAACTATTTCTTCGGAAATGGTAGAATGGTTCAAACATAATTTTCATACGCAATTAATATAAATTCTTTGGAAAAAATTATCCAAACCATGAGTGGTAAAAATGCAGCCCTGAAATAGGATTGCAAAATATTATTTAATTTATTTTAAATTTTAAAAATTGCTGGCTATTACAAATTTACTGCTTTTTCTACTTCAGTGTACATATTAAATTATAATATTATCCACTCGATTCAACGAGTTTTTCCAAGGATATATGCTATGAAGAATAAGCAAATCAAAGAAAAGGGGTTTCAAAATATCTTTTTCGTCCAATATTATTACATTGATGATGGTCACTTGAAAAGCGGCGGACGCTGTGCCGTTGGAAGGGGCGACAATGACGCGGTGGTGTTTCAAAGGGCGGCAGTCGACACGTCAATCCCTTGGTTAAACTCAGCAGAACAGAAAGAGCCGTGCGCCTCCTTAATGGACTTGTGACACTCGATTCATTCGCCATTGTGTGTTTACTCGCGCGTTCGGCGGGGCGGACGAAACTTGGAGTGCGATTTTAAAATTCAATTTACACCCTCGCATGCCTCTGCCCCGTCTCAATAAATGCGGTGCACCCTCGCTTTTGCTGCTGGATGTTGTTCCTTTCTTATTCAATTTGGATGAACACGCCGACGTGCAGGAGAAGGAACGCGGAGAGATGTTGATTTTTGTGTTTGGTAAGCACGAGAGAAGTATATTTATCTCACCTTTTGGAAAAATACGGCTTTAAGATATATGTCAATTAATATTATTTGCTGTCAGGAATCAATTTTTGTAACCTTGCAAGTCCAGCCAACTCAAAAGAAATATCAGTTGCTCTGACTAACTATAATGCTATAGAATCAAACTTCTTTCCTAAGCTGCGTTTAAAAATTATGTTTAGTTTTTTAATTGTTTCACAAATGGTTAGCACAATTTCATAATTGATTTTCCCTTCACCTACAGTGTTTTTCAACCCCCAAAATTCTGATCTCACTCAGGATTCTGCCTCCATCACTATCAATTAGTTCTTGAGTCAAATAATTAAAGCAAGATGAATTTATCCTTGTACAAAATCAATTTCATCAGGACGCTGATGTGAAAGCTGAAGAGGCATGTTCAAATGGATGTTCAAATGGAATTTGGGTGTAAACATGGTGGTACACTTGGGGGCCAATAAGTAAATGGATGTGCACGCCGACATCAACAAACAAATATCATAACCCTTTCATCGCGCAGATGCAAATGCATTCAGGCGGCTGCATACGATCGCGCTGGCTTGATGAGAGTGTGTGTACACGCATGCAGACATTCGAGTTGGTTGGCTGGCTCATCCATGCGGGCCGGGTGATTGACGTGTAATGGAGATTACGTCTAAATGTGCGCACGGCGCGGACAAAGATGACACTCCCGGCAGCAGCATCACGCGAGGGTAGATAAGGGATTGCAACCCTCCCGAGGCAGCCCAGACTCGCTCGCCGACGATATGTTGTAATTGAATTTTATATTATCAACCGGAGCAAATCAAAACTTCATTTTCAGCCAGCCGCAAAAGAGAGCCAGCCAGCCAGCCATGCAGCGAGGGAGCAGCCAGAAACAAAATGACTTCGTTTGCAGCGATTCTTTTTTTCCCTGACAGCATTCCGACCGACGGTCGTTTTAATTTGCAGGAAATTTAATCGGCTTTGCAGAGATTCGAAAATGTCACTCGCTTTCAATCAGTCCACGGTGAAGCCCCTTGCGAGCGCGATTGTAGGCTACCCGCTCTGCAAGCGAAACAGGAGTCCTAATACAAGCTAAAGCAATCCTAATACGCTCCATCTTTACTAAACAATTTTGTATTATTTATTTTGACATTTATATTTTTAAAAATTAGTACATTAAAGCATTATTCGATAAAATTATAGTAATTAAGATTTATTAAAAATATATATTTTAAAAATATTTAATTTTATTGTTTATTGATTTTATAATATTAAGCATTTAAACCAATTTTTAAGATATTATGCCAAATTACTAATGCAAGTTTTATTTTATTATAAATAAAACGCACAAGACATTTTAAAGGACGTAATTTATTTTTTAAAATATATTTGATGATTATAATACGATTTTGACCACTTGAAGATTAAATGGCGTCAGAAAGACATGTTAAATGTTTATTGGTATCACTATTCTGACGATTAACCGTCTGAAAAGAAACATCGATTATAAAATCACCCTAACATATCTTTACCGTGCAAAAAAATTGGATTAGTTTCCATGAAAAAAATCGGTTTAAATTGAACATGTCTAGAGTCGAATGAATAATTGAATTCAAATTTCTCTTTAATTACTTCACCAATTGGAAAATATTTCATTATTTGAAAAATACGATAACTCGAGGTTGTTTTCATGTTAACTGGTCGAGGAATAAAAACGACGAATTTCTTTTTTGACAACGAGGATGAAACCTGGTTTTAATTATATTGAACAGGGAAGTTTTTGTTTCAAATAACCTCATAACTTATCGAGCTGAAACTATAAAAATCTCTACTTTCAAGTATAACAATATTGTTGACATTTTAGATTCAAAAATTTGGTTTATTACGGATAATTTTATTGATTGCCGATTAAACAAGGAGGTAAAGCAAGTACAAAATAAATTTGCTATTGCGTTTTGAACATAATTTTGTGAAATAAACCCGTTTTCAGAGAGACGACAAATTTTATTTTATTCAATTAATAATAAATTTTTTCCTTTGTATCCCTGTCCGAGAGGGCCGGATAGGAAGTTTGCGAAGTTTGAAAATTGCATAAAGCTATTTATTGGAGCGCTCATTACTCCTTCTTGGCACCTCTAGAAAATTTCCAAGACCTCAGACAGAAAACCCGGCTATTTTGCATCATCATATCTGTCTCATTAATCAATTTGGCAGCGCAGCGAAGTTCGTGCGTAATAAAAATTGGCCCAACAGCGAAGTGTACATATATATGTGTGTGGGTATATTCATATACATAAATATTGTAACGTGTTGTGTGTGCACATGTGACGAACCTAATAATAAAATATTACATTCAAACATCATGACGTGTCTGCTGCCGCACGACGATGAATAATAAATTTCCAGCAGCAGCGCCGAGGGAAATATATAAAAATCGCGGCGGACGAAATGATGAGCGAGCTAGTTAATCACAATCAAAAGTGCGAATAATGAAAGAGCAAGAGCAGGGGAGAATGATGGCCGCTCGCTCGCGCGTGGATTAGATAGCACGCACGAGGGAGGCCATATTTTTTATTTTCCAGCCGGCAAATTAAGCGTTCGCGGCTGTAAAACTCAAATTACCGGCGAGTCGTAATTCATACCGGCGCTGACGGCGGCCATGTTTTACAGTTGTTTGATAAAATCTATAGCAGCCGCGCGCTCGCTGCCGCCGGAGACTGGCTCGTTTTAATGCGTGCGTAAAAGCAGAAGCGGAGAAAGAGGAACGGTGCGATAATGACCAATATTGAATTTTCCGCGCTGCTGCCAATTCGGCGGCGCCTGCTGCTGCGGGGGAGCGAAATACCTTATTATCATTATTATTGCTGGCTGCCTCTCTGCGCGCGCCAGCGAATGAGGAACAGGTTGTGCCATTATGTTAAATGGCCCTGCACAAAATCGAATGAAAATCGAAACAAAGCTGGCATTGGCTGCACATTTTTATACAGCCAGAAGCACCCCTTCTGCTGCTTGCACTGCCGCCATGTAGTTCGTTCCAAATGCACCCCTGCTCATAACGATGCAGTAAAAAAATAAAGCTGAGCGCTATTTATAATCAAAATTAATTTTTTTTTGAGGTGGAATTAATTTCTATTGTCTAAACAAAAAATCAGCCAGCTCTTTCTATAAGCAGCTATCAGTTTGTTTTTGTGGACTCAAAAATAGTTTCGATTGCGCATTAATCTCAAAACGCTTGCGTGTTTGAGATTAATTTTGAGATCTGCTATTATATTTATAGTAAAAACTAAAAGTGAAATATAAACAATTTTCAAATTAAATAAAAAAACCGCGTGTGGCCTGAACAAAACGCTAATGTTTTTTTATATAATATCGCTTGATATTATCATGTTTGGTTAAAATTTATTTTATGGAATCGGTTACATAGTTAAAATATGTTATAAATAAAGTTATATGTAAAATAATTAATTTGTGTTTTGTAAATTTATTTTATAGCAAAATTTACCAATGCATATTATGTCATGATAGTAAATTACTCGTCTGTTTGAATAATTCAAGTGTCAATTCACCAGTTGCATAAACCCTAAGTGTTCAAAGCCGCCAACAGATGGCGCCACCGTAGACTTTCGCTTTTAAGGCACTTCCGCTGCGATTTCAGACTCAATCTAGCTACTGTGCACTCTTCAATTAATTTGCTAATTTTTGACGTGCTGAAAACCAAAATTGGTTCAGCCAATCGCCGTAGAATCGTGAAAAACTATTTTTTGAAATAAAAAAATCTTTTCCAACGCTTCTACGGCGAATGGCTGAACCGATTTTGGTTTTCAGCACGTCAAAAATTAGCAAATTAATTTAAAAAAAGCAAAATAGCTAGATTGAGTCTGAAATCGCAGCGAAAATGCCTTAAAACCGCTTAAAACAAATTTTTTTAAGAAAGTCTGTGGTACGCCATCTGTTGGCGGCTTCAAACACTAAGGGTTTATGCAACTGGTCAATTTCGTCAGAAGCCAATCAATCCTATACAATGTTCATATAGAATTTAAATTAAATTTAAAAAAGCAAATCATAAATTTAATCTTATCTCATTTTGTTTTGAGTACAAATAGTTCAATTGTAGGTAAAAGGCAACGAAGGTAGAAGCTGCACTCAAATTTTCAACTTGAAAATTAAAAAGTTCAATTTGTACTAAAACGAGAAAATTCAGAAACGCTTATTTTACCTCTGCTCAGCACTTCCCGTGGGCAATTAGCTCACCGGGTCCCCATAACACCGCCCAGCGGATATAACATGGGGCCGCTTGGGCCCAATGTGGTCATCTTTTCGTCTCTTCGCGCCGAGGTCTTTAATTGAAACGCCAGAAATTTGTCCCTCAAACCGCTGGAAAGGCGCGCAAACCAGAAACTGGCACCGGTGCACCTCTCAGCCCATTTAACTATTTGAACATTTCTAGTCTCTAAATAAACCACCTTTGCCATCTCCTGACATTGACATACTTGAGGTTTAAATTTAAATGCTGCACTTTGATATTTATATCGTTCAACATCATTACATAAAACAAATCTGACATAAACTGTTAACTTTAACACAAATAAAATAGCTAAATATGCAGATTAAATGGCGACATCATAATTGAGGTCTAAATAGATTTATAAACCCTAAAACCTAGCATTCAAGCTTTTCATTTCGAAATAAATGTGTGTGCACAGCACATGTGTGCTGAAATTCCATGTTTACCCTCCAACTCAGTATTTCGCAAGCCAATGTACTCATATATTTATCAGTTTTGCGTCATCGCGGTGGTGGCAGAGGGTATACACCCGTTTGTCGGAAAATATTCCGCGCTGGGAAAATAATAAGCGGCTGCTGGAAATGCAGATACGAGCCCGGCGAGCGGTGCGGCGCTGAATGGGCCACCTCCACACGCGCGGTGTGTTGCTTGTTGATTGGGAGTTGCTAGGTAACGGCTAGGTCTAATTGGCACTGCTTTTTGGTGTGCACCGCAAAGCCACCCCTCGGCGGTGGCGGCGGAGGCGAGCGAGCGAACGAACGCTCGCATATATATACACATGCACACTCACACAAATCCTCCCGGCATATAAGAGTGGCGATCAAATTTATAGCGAGTTGTTGTTGTTGTTGTTGTGCTGTTGTTGAAATCAGCGGCAGCCGCATAATAGTAATCAGCATCGACCACATTTCATCATGCGTGCGCGCTCTCTCCCGCTGCTAAATAATAATTTAACAAGTTGTGCGCCGCTGATCAAAAACTTCACTACCAGCAGTTTGCGAGTTTGTGGACCCCTAGAATGAGTAATTTTCCACTCTCGGTTTTATATACTCCACCCAATCCTATTGAAGGATTTTCTAGTCAATGTTTATATCAATTTTTTTAATCAGTGAAAATAAAAAATACATATACAAGCACTAATTTTAGTTTTAAAAATGGGAAATTACACATGAATATTTTGCTCTGCGCGCACGTTAACTGAAAGAACGGGCTGCTAAGAATTAATTTGAAGTGAAAAATGATATCGCAAGTTCCCTGCCAAGAAAGCCACTGTTTCAGAATCTCAGACCTCATCAGCAGTACTTATATTTTTTAACAAAGTTGCCTTTGCCGATTGTTTGTTTTAAATGGGCTGGAAAGGAAAATCTAACAAGCAGCCCAACAACCTGTTTCTTTGAATTTTGTGTGAGATTTAGCACCCTGATAAGTAAATGAAATAAAATGAGGATAGATAAAACCAGTCTTAGTTTGCCGTGCAAAATGAAAAAATATATTTATATAAAGATCCCATTCATGATTCGGGTCTCTTCCACCTGATTGATCCGTCAATTCTCAGAGTGACCCTAGGCGGCGAGAAATCCAGCAACAGAAGCCAATGATGAACACACTTGGATCCTTTTACGCACATTCCGGCTGCGTCCAGCGTGCCCAGCTGCGCTCTCAAGCAAACAATGGATATATACTCGCGGGCGCCGGTGCGGATTGAAAGGGCGCGCACATCAAAATGCACCCGAAAGCAAAGAGGAAAACGCATCGGCAGCAACATCGAGCATTTTGGAAAGTCTATCAGTCATCCTGTCAGTCAGGGGCTACAGAGGAGGCGGCAAACATGTCTAGATTTTTATCTGCCGCCTCATCATCTAAACGCGGCCTCCTTCATGTCAGCGGGGCCGTGGTAATCATTAAAAAGAAGGACTATACCTGACGCTGCATGCACGCTTAATGATGGTGAGACGGACGATGATGTGTGGAAATTTGCATCTCATCGCACCTTTGAAGGATTCGAGTGAGAGAGAGAGAGAGAGAGAGAGAGAGAGAGAGAGAGAGAGAGAGAGAAACGAACGGCTTCGACGGCGGCACCCACACCTCCTCACAAACACATGCACACACACCTCGGTGCGGTATTGTGCAGCCCGCCATTCATGTTCCGTGGCCGGGCTTCGTGATGAGGCTTCCTTAACAGTCATTAAGCACGTCCATCATTACGGATCGTGATCTTGATGGCCATTAATTATGTCAATGGAGCTGCACCGTGGAAAAAATGTGGGGTTTAAACGCCGCTTTTATCGGCACGGCCTAAAGACCAAAGAGTATTAATTTCTTACACTGTATTATCTAAAGTGCATGGAAGATGTTTCAGTAGAAAGTTCAATTTTAATTTGGCATTGATGGACACCTTAAAAGGCTCTCCAAGTCTGATTTAACGAGAGTAGATATGACCCCTGTATTTTAAGTTCTCATTTATCGGTGAAGGATTGCAAGCTATATTGGTTTTGATTTTTCATTCATCCAAGTCTTCTAATTTTCAAAAACCTTAAATTTGGAAGGAGACAAGTTAAACCTAGTATTTAAAAAACTAAAAGATCAAACTAATTTTAATGATTTGGTTTTCTGTTTGATTGCAAAGCTAAGAAAGAGACAGAGATGTTTTCTAAAAAAAATACATTAAATGTATTTCAGTAATTAATTAGAAAATCTAAAATATTATATTCTGCCTGAGAATTAATTATTTAGTTTGCAATTATGCAAGGCTAAACAAAGTTAAATTACAAAATAATACTAACGATTGTAACGTGAAAAATACTTTCATATAGAGTCAAATAAAATACTATACTTTATTCCAGATGTGATATTTTCCTAAAGCAAATAAAGCGCAATTGCCGATTTTTTATGATTTGATTTTTTAATTGTATCCGCTTGTCCCTCACAGGTCCAACAATTACTGCATGCAAACAATAATTTATCAAAATTATTTTCCATTAAAGTTACCCAGGCACAATGGATTGGCGAATAACACACAAGACAAGTGCCTATAAGCGCCATCACAAACACTATCATTATATTATGTTTTTACAGGTGGTACCTATGCCAGGTTACGTGGTGCGCGATCGTGTGCGGTAATTTTGGCCATTATGAAGATAAATAGATAAAAGCCTGCTGGCGCTGCGCGCATAATACAATGCATCACATAACAATAAAAACATACACACTCTCGCGCCTTGCAGATAAAAGCTAGTCATTCTTTTCATACGAGCCTGGCAACCCAGACAAGCAGGCTCATTTTTCCAGACAAGTGTGCTTATCAGGTGGCAACCAACTGGCTTGAGATTGCAGCAAATTTAGTCGGCTTTGCGTGGAAATTTGCGCTCGTGACATTTCAGACGTGGGCAACTTTGGAAGAAGTGTCGTTTGTCGGCGGCACTGAGGGAATTCCAGAGAAGTATTTATAAGGAGCGCTGTACACGCGGCGCTCGGCGCTCGCTGCACGAGGATTGTGCACCGTCATCCTGGGACCCATCATTAGACGGAAACTCCTCCTCGGTTTTGTGATTATCACCGCCCAGCCAGCTTAGCCGCGTGAAAAATAATTCGGCACATGTTTGAACCGCGGCGCCCTCAATTTTCGAATCGATTCACTTTGCGCAGCACCGTAATTGCCGGTGTTTGGAAATAATTTGTTTTCATATAAACATGCGTTACTCAGGTAACTTACAAAAAACCTAACTAGTGTCAGATGGATATATAGGAATGATATATGTGCTATTTTTTTAAAATCTGTTGTAATAAAAGCATTTTTACGATTAAATTTTGCGGTTAAGTGTATTTGCATTGCTCACCCATTTTTGCCATGAATATCTTTTCGAATTTTGCTTTAATTTATAGGTTTATATTGTAATTGTCCACTTGTTGTGTTAAATAAAGATATTATTAGTTTTGGCAAGAATATAGAGTGTTCGTATTTAAATTGTTATCTCTAAAAAATGTTTCAGCTGGTACTTAACTGAATTCAAGCATTGAAATTTAATTTTTGCTTTATTTTCAATCAGATAGTGAGGTTTTCACGGTATTACAAAGAGAGCAACGTTCGCACATTTTACAAACGTGATAATTTATCACGAGCTAGGAATCGAGGTGAGTGAATGTAAAGCTGCAAACGTATTTCAGGCCCGGAATTCCAGCAGATGTCAAATCGGCGCACGTGCAGAGTTGAGAAAGAGGGCACAACATCCTGCTGCCGCTTTTAGCCAGCAGGCCAAGATAAAAAGAGCTAAAGAGAGGGCAAGAGATAAATCAGCAACAAATTAATTTGTCCGCGTTCGCTGCGCTTCGGTCAAGATGAACAAGTGGTGATTAAGTAAATACCCAGGCGAGGGGCTGACTCGTTCGCTTTTTCTCCCGTTCCGGCTGGGCTGAGTGAGTTGAGAGAGAGAGAGAGAGAGAGAGAGAGAGAGAGAGAGAGAGAGAGAGAGCCCATCCCATCAGCAGCATTACTCTGCACCAAGCACACGGCGTGTTTGCTGGAAACGCAAATTACTATTATCAACTTATCCATCTGACACGGCTTATCTCGCGCCGTGCAGCGTTTCTTTTATTCTCCGACTCAGCCTCTCTCTCACTTATTCCTTTCTCGTCCTTAAACACACGAATTATCGCGCGTTGGCTCGCTCGCAGCATCTTGCGGCAGCTTTCCGCCTGCTGCTGTCATCTCGGCTGTTATTTTAATTATTTGAACACTGTAATTTGGCTGTGTACAAAAGATTTTATCGCACTCGATTACCAGCCATCACGCCGAGAGATGTGCCCGTGATGAGACGCCTTTTGCCTTTTCAATTACGCGGCCACGTTTTTTGCCTCTTGTTTTGGCCCCGCCTGCACCTGTATACTGCATACACCGAACCATTTGTTACTGCAGCACCAGTTTTATTCCTAAATTTTATTGTATTAAGTAAGGAATCACTGTCTGCAAAAAGCAGATGGGGACGCCGGAGAATAAATTGACTAACTGAATGCATGTCAAAATATTGTAAGAACCTTTGTTTGTGCTTGATAAAATATAGTCAATTAATGGGGTTGGTAAGCTGAGACGTATCTTATCTGTGCATCCCAATAACTTTAAGGTATAGAGAGTTAGCGCAAATCCCGCGTTCTTAATTTCTTTTTAAAGTAATTTGATCAACCCAAATTCTTCGAGCTATCTGGAAACGTTCTTAATTAACTTTAAAGACTCTTCTTGAAAACTTACAACATAACATCTCAACATATTGTACCCTTGAAGATTTTTCCACCAAAAATTGATGGGCTTCTAAGCGATTTTTCTACGGCTGAAAAGAATATAAAATCTTTATGGTCCTTAAATAATAAAAAAAAATCGTTTCAAGGTCCATGACTGTTGATAAAATCAGGCGTTGTTTAGTTTTCATTGACAATAGCTGATTAAGATGAATATCATAATTTATCTCATATGCGGTTGAAATGAAGGCAAAAATTATTTTTAAATTAATCAAAATCAATCAGATCTAAATCAGATATTTTATACATAGTACATAGTATAGAAGGTTATGCTTAAATAGTGAATGGGATATATTATGCTGTGGTAATTCGTTTATGAAATCACCTGAAATTTTCTCCAAAAATCGTAAATTTAAAGCCAAAATTACGTGACAAATTTTGACGCATCTACAACTTTCATAAATATTTTGATAAGATAAAATATTTCACAGTCTAGTAAATTTTCTGCGTGGTACAAATTTTGAGCAATTTTATGTTAGAAGTATGTTGTATTATAAATCGTTCTCTGTGTTAAAACGTCACGGAGAACTATTTTAGCTCTGCAAAGAAATTATATAAACTTCAACATAATCCTAATCTTTATCTTTTCAGATATATTGGACTTTTGAGCGCAACAAACATGGACTATTGTTATCGCAGGTCCATCCATCAAACCCAAGCGAAGGCTGCACACACAAAAACCTTTGCACGCATATTTTTCCTGCGGCAGCTAATTCCGTGCACCAAGGATTACGCACAGCCTCGGTTAGAGCAATGCCACCCACCGATCTGCTCAGTGAGCCCCCGAGGGTTCGTCAGTAAAAACGAAAACACGAATATACAAGTCCACAGTACGCACAGTTCTACCCCGAGCATAAAATTTTAATGTTACGCTCACAAGCGGTGAAAATTTTTATGTATTTGAACAGTACGTTGTATGCATTTTGTGCCGTGTGTAGTAAGACTTAAGCCAAGAGCCACGCAGCCTGCTGACATAACAGCTTTGTGCCGAGCAGGCAGGAAAACCCCCCGTTTAATAGTGGCCCCATCATTCAATATTATATCCCCCGAGCTAACCAAGCAAGCAATAAGCATCCTATAAAGAGATCCATCTCGCCCGAGCCTCGCCATTATTTATTCTTTTGTGCGGCCATCAAGGTAAAAAACCCGGCGTACTGCTCCACATTTTTATGTCTGAGCGCCGTGTTATTCGGGGTGCGCGCAGGTATGCAGCCAGCAGAGCATTTGCTCGGCGCGGCGCAGGAAATAAATAAATATCCGCAAGCGTTTGTGTGCTCTCGCAGGGGACGGGTTTCAGAGACGCGCGGCTCCAATGAAGATAATAATGAAAAGGCAGCCAATAAGAGATTTTCATAAAGCAGAGCCCGGTGGAGATGGCAATTGAAGTCGAACAGAGTTGAATGGACTGCTTTGGTGTGTCGCTTGTGCTATTGTTGGGCTAAATGCGGAAATAATTGACTTTATCTATGTATGCGCGCGTTTCGTCCCGCAATTTGAGGGGGCATGTCTCACTCACCGTTATTGTGAGTGTGTTCTTTGTGTGCATTTAATGATATGGCTCTGCCGATGAATGGGTCAACACGGCGGATAATAGAGTCATTTCACGCATAAAATGCAAATAAACGTCATGCCAAAAACAAACTAGTGTCAAACCATAGCTTTCGTGTAACTGCTCTGTATTTGAGCGTTTTCTACATCCTACTCATGTCGATGAAATTCTCCAAAATTTATATTACTCTAAGTTAGTAATTGAGTCAAAATTTAACTAAATGTATATCATTATATATCATTTCCTTCAAAGAAAATTCAAGACGCTAATGGAAGGTGTAAATAATAGAACAATCAAACCATTCTAATGATTATAAAAGCTTAATTTTTTGAAAAATATTTTCCCCAAAAATTTAGTTCTTCCTATTTAGGAAGGACAATCACCTTAAGAAATTAGCTAATCGTGTACTTTGGTCTCCTTATTGGGCTTGAAAACTGCACCCTCATACGAAGCAGTGCTCTAGATTTTATATGTTGAAGTATAGGTTGGAAGTAAAAAACTCTGCGAGAAAATATATTTCACTATAAATACTCCTTTAATTTTTTGTGTACAATTTATTCAATTTGTTAAATAATTTTGGTTGTTTTAAATGCCAATTTTCTAAATTAACCATAGACATTGGATATTAAAGACGAGAAACAAGAAGCAAGAAGACGAAATACCAAGATGATATCTTGATTAACGCCAAGAAAATTATAAACTAATGTGTCATATAATAAAATGTCCTATTTTAGCAATAAAATTTTTAAAACTATCCCTTAACGGCGAAAAATACTTTGCATTTCGCCAAAAATTTTAAAATCAGATAAAGACAATGACCCCAGTAGAATGCATTGCCAATTCTACATGTTTATCTAAGCTTAAAAGTAACTTAAAAATAATAAGAATAAAAAGTGCACTGCCCAGTTGAACCAGATAACCTTTATAAATATTTTAAGTTGCAACGGCTGCAACAGATTCTTTTAAATTAAAGTTTTTTTTAAATCTCTCTCTCCCATATTCTTGACTTTCTAAGTGATGATTATCGCTGCTATAATTTTTGTCATAAAATACTTTATTTGCGTTGCAAGATTTCGCCGGAAAACATTATTCATCAATGCCAAACGCATAAAACAACCTGAATAGCACGCTTCTCTTTCTCAAACAACTGATGTGAATACTCTCAAGCACAAAATCAGCTTGCTTGCATACAAGCAGACAAAATAATCCTTTCTTGACACAGAAGCGAATGTTTTTATGCTGCGGCCCAAGTGCGCGAAGCTGCTTATTCTTCAGCTCTGCGTCATTGTTTGTGCACGCAGCAATCAGGTTTTAATCAGCTGCGACTAATGCGGAATGCAAATACACGCATCTCGCGGTGGCAGTCAGGTGAATGGCCAGCGGAATGTAAGGTGAGCCAGCCACTGCACACAATGATGCAGGATGACTTTACTGAATAAACAAACACGGCACAATGATTCACTTGACTCGCGCGCGAGCACAAATGCATTGCACTATGCTGCTCACCAGTCAGAAAAGGCACAAAAATCCCATTCACGCGGCATTTTCATTCATCCGCCCGACAATGGGCTCTCGCGCGCGCACTCTCAGCCAGCGTGCATGCACACGGCATCGACGCCGATGTGCATAAAATTAAACGCCAGCCCGCACAATTGCATAATATTGCACGCTGCTGCTTTGCTGTTCCACCTCGGGGAGGCCAAATGCAAACACGCGGCATTTGTGCATTCTTTTTCTGCTCGAGATTCAGAGCATGCAGCAAAAGCAACCCCCTTGCGCTGAAGGGGAGGCGGCGTGGCAAAGGGAAGTAGTGCCTGCTGCATTGCATTCCAGGTATGTTAGCTCAAGTTTGTATTTAAAGCGGATTCGCATCGCAAACAGGAAAATGTTTCAAAAATGTTCACGCGATTTGTTTCTAATTTTCCTATCTATCTATGTCTAATTGCGATCCCTTTTGAGAAAAAATAACTAGATATGAAACTTTATGCCTCATGCAATTTAAACAAGTCGATTTATACGAGTCGTATTGTCTTTTAATTTTAAGATCTGTTGAGAGAAAACCAAATTATTCTTAAATCTTGAAGCTCAATGTTTCTGTAAACTGCGGGAATCTAATTAATTTTCTTGCATGAGAGTTCAATGAAGGTCAACGTGAAAATCGAGTTTGAATCGAGAACGTATCCGCTCTAGTTGATCAGAGAGGACGCGCGCACTACTCACACGCTGGCAGTTTTTATTTTTATTATTCAGCCGCTATTCAGCGCATTAGGCCAGCTGGAAGCCTTCACCTATATGAGGATGCTGATTTGAGGCGGCGACCCCCCTAATGCCCCCTCGCGCATTTCTCGATTCTTTTCATCGCGCTCACCCCATAATCACAGGCGGACCTAGGTTCCCCATTCCGGCGTGCACACACCAGTTTTTATTCTTCTATTCAAAGTAACACCTGGGCTCGTTCGCTCGCTCGTTCGCTTGCTCTCCTTGGAGAGATCGTCGTCCTCCTCGCTTTATGCATGTATGGGACGACGTACGTGTAATTTGGATTGGACGGAAAACCGGTGTGTCTGCTGCCGCTGCAGCCGTGCCCCCTAAAGCACATGGTGATATAATATAAATATATAAAGTGTATAAGTTGTCCCGCGGCCTCCCCCCGCCGCGCGCGGCAACCCTCTGGCAGCTTTATATTTCAGGAAAAACTCAAGGTGTTCGTGAATGGGCCAAAAATTTCTAATGCGCGTACCTTTTCTCGGCCGTATACGGCCATTATTCTGTATTGACAGGAGGCAACAGGAAATCGATGATGCCGCTCATTGACTGCTAAAAAATATGTCCACCCCAGCCCGGCAGCAAGAATTATGACGCGTCAAGTGATATTTACTGCGCGCCAGCTACCGAACGGCAAGGTAGGTAGGTAGTTTGCGAAGGTGCCATAATTTATGTTTCCCGATACTAATGACTTTTAGCACCGTGCGCGCAGTTAAAAAATAGCAGAAGCCCTAGATAAATTGCCCCTCGGCGCGTATCATGGCCACTCGGAGTGAAATATATCCGCGCGAGCTTTTAAAGCTGTGATTCAGATGCACGAGCAGATGGCGAAGAAAATGATTTATCTGCTTTCTCGTTTCGCCTTCCTTCGAAGCATTAGCAGCTCCCTTTTTCTTACTACGCTCGTCTCCCGCAGATTAATACTGGCAATTTTTAGCTGCTTATTGAATTTCCGGAACACGACGGGATTATCAGAGCATAATTTTCATTTTCCGACTCATTTGCTGTCAGATACCGAAGCTCCTTGCAAAAAATCAATAAACACACTTATAAATTTTCCACTCGACTACGCGTGCAGTATTTTTCTCGCAGCGTGGATTTTCCAATAAAGTGAGAGCGGGATCATCCAGCTGTATTATTTTCGCTTTTTCCTCTCTAATTCCATTCCTTGGGTGTTGATGGGAATTTAAATCAATTTTCTGGGACAGTGAGAAAATATAATACCAGAGCAAGGTAAAGGAGAAAAATTAATGTTGCGGGATTTTTGAGTAATCAATAATAAAACGTGTACCTCAAATACCAGTAGAACACATGCATTTTTAATGATTTGATAAAAAAATGGGTATTAATAAAAACTTACCGTCAATGTGCATTGAATTTTTTTTTAAAAATATACCTTTTAGATAAAATTTTATTACATTCCCGAAATAAATATTCAATATTTGAAAATGGAAGTGCGACTTTTACGAATCCTAAATTGTTCCTGAGCTCGTCATCACTTAAAACCTTACGGTGATACACCTGAGCACACTACTTGTAAGGTGAATAGAGACCACACAATGCCTAAGCTAATTTGAGCAGGAAAAATTGGCAAGGTGCTACTGTGTCAGTGCTGAAAGAAGCTCGGCACAAGGGCACACATAAATTGTTGTTGCTGAATTCACTTTCCAGCATTATTTCGCATTGAATGGCCGATAAAGCAGCAGCAGGAGCAGACACTTCTTCAGAATAAAGCGCACAATCCGGCGGCGGGGTGGCTCGCATAAAGAAAAAGCAGACGTTCAAAAAAAGAAGAAAATGCCCGCCATTTAGCCGCGCACATGCTCCGGCTTTTTTACGAGCAAATAGCAGCGCAGAGAGCGAGTACCACAGAGACTGTGAGTGAATACATTTTTATTGTACTTGGCGCGAGAGAGATAAATAGACGTATTACATTCATCGCTCTCGCTCGTCCATTCATTTTCAGTTTATGTACATCAGGGACCTTTCTTTCATTTCGTACACAGGGCGCGAGCGCGCTTGCTCTATTCACAAGAAGCCCCTGAAAGATGTGTGTCCCGTTCGTATGATGTGTGTGCATATAATGAGTTTGAGAGTGCAATAACACCTTGCTAAGTGAGTGTGTGTGTGTGTGTGTGTGTGAGAGAGAGAGAGAGAGACCGTATAAAAATGCTGTCCCGCCGCTCGCACAATAAGTTAAAAAAGGCCTTTCATTGCGCCATAGTGTCTCTCTTCTGCTTTTCTATTCTGTTCACTCCTATTTGTTCCGAATAAAAAGCGCGCGCCACGCGCCCATTGCTCTTTCAATGCATTTTGATTTGGAAACTATTTGTATAGGGCTGAAAGAAGACTCTCGCAGGTTCATTCGCATTAAAATAGGCTCTAATTGAATGCACTAGTTGTTGCTGCTTTTACTGCTTAATCCACCTGTTATATACAAAATTAGTTTTGGTGGCTATAAAACAAATTTAATTGCTCTCGAACTTTTACTTATACCTGTCAAAATATTTTTCTTTTGTCATTTGTCCATCTCACAATCTAGCAAATATAAATACTACTGAAAAATAGACGGAAGTATAAAAGAACACAATTTGTGTCTTTAATTAGAGTTTTCCAAGCATTGAAAGAGGAATCATACTCAAAACTCAGAAAGAGCATTATTGCAAATGCAGATATCGATACTTGAGAATTGAGTTGAACCGAAAATTGGATTTTCTGAGTGAATATTGTGGGATATAACAACTTTTTATGACCGGAGCTAACTAAATTATGAAGAACAAAAAAATGTCTGGAAAATATACTTAATAATTTGTATATTTCACGATGCAAGGAGTGTCTTCCTGACAAGTGAGTGTTCAAGCAGGAAAAATACGAGTGCATAATTATTTCAAATAGACAGACATACAGACAGACAGACAGGCAGATATCAAATTCCAGCTCTATTGATATGCAGCCATGCTTACAGCCCCTTGAGTGCAAAAAGTTGGCTCGCGGTTACGGTGCTGAATGAGCGTGGTTTGTGCATTGTTTATTCGCACACACCTATGCCTGTAGCCATTATTGGCCATTAGCGTCAGCTTCCATGCAGCGTCCCCCTCGATGCATCCGCACGCTCAAATTAATCCCGGCGCTCTCGATCAGATACAAAATCCGCCCATCGAATCCGTTTAACAGTAACGAGAGAAGAGAGTGCACGCGGGCGTGTGCACACCGCACCACATTAATGCTAATCAGCGGTATGAATGTCGGAAAGTATCTGCTCAGGAGATGGATGAAGAAGGGATTGCATCATTTGTTAAGTGGGAGAAGTTCCAAAACTTAAGTTTTTAATTAAATTTAGCTGCCTGGAAATTCGTTTGATTAGACATTCAAAAATCGGGAAATCTCCGCAGTCACTGAATTCAGAAGACCAACACAATTTTGAAACTGAATTCATAAGTCAGAATTTAAAAATGCTATCCTTCACATAAGGCCGAAAAAATTTTGAACCGAATTTGCACAAGGCCGAATATTTTTATACAGAAAAGTCATGACTTTTTCCTGCCAGAAATTTCGCAAGACTTGAGCATGAGCGTAAAAGACTCTGGGTGCATGGAAATATAATACAAAATTTTGTTATTTACTTTTTGTTTGAAATATAGCTCGAGAAATACGATTAGTTGGGAGTGCCACTCTAAAATATGGCATACTATTCCTATGAAAGAATTCAATGGCATCGTTGGTTCTCTGGGGGTCGTCCGTAAACACAAAAATTGTTAGAATATGTTCTTTGAGAATCCATTGTTTTTCGCGTTTTTCGGTAAATATTATTGCTATTTCTACCTTATGCCGGATTTTTCGGACTTTTGTATTCGATGTACCAAATTTGCCGGTCTTGTCAAATTTCACACTTTCGGCCTTTCGAGTCTCGGAACGCGAAAATCTTATTGCAAAACAAAATCTGATGACAAGCAGAAAAGGCTTTTCAGGCACCTCGCGACAATTTCGGTGTGCTTAAAATAATTTCTCTTAACCTTTTCACCTTCTCTAATTTAATTCTTATCGAGTACACTATTGATGAGAATAAAAATATTGATTCTAATATAAATAATCTACTTATTTTATTTAAAGGTTAAAATTTGTGTTTTGAGATTGGTGTTCATGTTTTTTTTTTAATATCCCTTGGTGACCGGATATAAAAAAACAACGCTTGATCATCTAACAGAAAATCATTGATCTTGGAAATGTGAAAGACTGTGGGGAAAAGTCAAACGACAACTTCCCAATGTGCATCCCTTAAGAAAGAATATTTATTTTGGACGGTCAGATATCCATACATTAGTGCTTTAAGCCGGAAACGCTCTTTGTTTATTTTTTAATCCCTGTTCCCGGGTCCCAATAACACCGCTGAGCGGATAACATGGAGCCCAGATGGCCACAGAGGAGCCCAATATGGCCATCTTTTCGCCTCCCCACACCGAGGAAATCTAAAAACTGACCGCCAGTAAATTTCAAAGAACCGAATTTGACGCGCACATCTGGTTGTTTGTATAAACAACAATTACATGTTTTAAATTATTTGGCTTCTGAAATGAAAGCATTTTAGTTTAAAAGGCCTTTGTGACACTGCCCTTTTTTCAGTTATAGTAAGAACTCTTTTTCGCAGGCGGCATACTAATGCCCGCAATAGTACACGAATGAAGTGAGTAAGAGTGCATGCATGCATGCGGTCGGCATGAGAGCCACTAATGCGGCCGTTAAGCATCATCATCCGCACACACATACAACCCCATACATGCAAGCGAGAGCACCTCGCAAATCCTCTTTCTCCGCACGGCAAAGGGATCTTTTCTCTCTCACTCTCCCTGCACAGCCGGCGAAATATTAAAAGCAGCCGGATAAATAACAGACGAGCTCTAATTATCGGGCGGTTGCACGCTGACTCGAATCTTCGTCACTTTTGATATGCCAACCGTGAAATGTGCGTGGATTGTGCTTGTGCGTTACTGCGAAAGATCAAAACTTTGTTACTCTCTATTGCGAAATTCGTGTTTTAGTTCTGTAAAATTCCTCATTTTGTTTATACTGTGACTCGTGATATTTTACGTCATGAATTTTAGAGAAATAAAATGGAAATAATCACTCCTTAGAGGTTGCTAATAAGTCGGGACGTTGGCAAGAAAATTGCGCGATTCGTTAAAATTTGATTCTCGTCAGAAGCGACTCCTTGTAATATTTTTCATCTCGGCGCAAAAGTTTCGAGAAGCGCGAGTGAGAGAAAGAGCGAGCGAGCACCTTGGCTGATGATGAGTGATGAGGATGATGAGTAGTGACTCTAATGAGGCACAATTTACCCCCTCGGCCGTCATCAGCCGCCGCTCCACCCACCCACCCACCCACCCCTGGCGCGTATTCAAAAACGCGAGCTCGCCCTCGAGGCTCTCATCCTCTCATTTTATAATTACTCTCGCAGTAACCACCGCAAACACAGGCATGAAATTATTCCATGGTCGATTTTTCTTAACGACCAGCCAAGAGAAGAGCGCACGAGAAGACGCTGCTTGCAACAAAATAGATGCTCATTATCGTGGCGCGCGCGTGAAAAGAAAGCCCAGCAGCCGTGTGTGCTGCGCTGTGCAATACCTTTGGCTGGATGGGAAATTTTCCTCATTTCACGGCTCATCATCTCATTCATTTAGAATTTTTTCCGCGTTTTGCCTCTTCTTTTAGAGCAGCCGGTTTTAATGATCGCGCGCGCGGTAGTCTTTTCTCGAAAATTAATGGAGGCGCATTTGCATTCAAACACCGTGCCTGCCTCTCTCTCATTCGCATTGCCTTCATTGCACTGACGCTGCCGCCACGTGAATCGAAACGGAGGAAAAATTGCGTTTCGCTGAAAAGGCCCACCAACCACCCACCAGCGCTCGTCGTCATCGCTGTCGCTCTCAGTTAGTTAGCGCAATAATTATTTTTAGCTGCAGGCAACGTGTATTTCATCCGCCCTGCAGGCCAAACATTTGAATCGTTGCCGGCGAACGCTTTTTCTCGGTGTGGTATCTATTGATTGAGCGCTTCCACCTCGTTCCCAGAGTAAGCATAGCGCAAACAGGTAAACGTGGTAGACGCGGGTATGCAACCCGCTTAGATCACTCATGCTGCAGGATGCCTACCTTCGAGTTACGCTTCTTGCAAAAGGGGTGGACTGCAAACGACTAGCTTGATCTCAATATCTAATTTTATCATTTTTACCCACTCAGTTTGATGATGCCGGAGATAAGCTTTTTAGCTGAAGAGAACTATGACTGGAATGGAAATGTAGGGATAGCCCAACATTCTCCCTCAATGACACTCCCAGCATATAAAATACGACCTCCGGAAATGGATCAAGCAGAAGCTTTGGTCTCCGTCATGCATCCTCTTTTATGATATCAAAATACCAAACCTGATGAAAGATAGAGTTGCGATTTTTTTATGGGGAAACAGTTTGAATGAGGCAGAAATAAAATCTTTTTCTGTATTTTAGCTAAGTAAATATTTCCAAACTAACTTAAGTTCAATTAGAACCAAAGACCAAAAATAACTAGCAAAAAAAAAATTAAATCTTTAAAGCACGTGCTTTGGGGCACACCGGCGCTATCATCTCCAACACATCACGCAACGAACATAATTCTGTATGTGAAAGATTCAATAAATCCGTATCAATGAAAATAACTTGTGTGGAGTTCGCACTGATTACTCCAGCATGACAATCATATTAGTTTATTTACAAGTCTGCTGGAAATTTGCAAGAGCCTGTTACAACACCATCGTTGGCACTCTGGTTCTCTCTCGTGCGCTCTCTCGCTGTGTGTTATGAAAGACTCTTAAGGAGGAAAAAACTCGTGTGACAATTTTTAATTACTTTAACGCTGTGCCGTTGCCGAGAGGGTTTTGCTGCTTGCCTGCTCGCCCGCTCGTCGAGAGCTGCGCCACCGCGAACCCAGCAGCCCCGCCTCGAAAATTAATTTTTCCACCTTAATTAACGCGAACGGCAACAGCGACGAAGCTGACTCGGAAGCAGCGTGGGTAGCGAAAACTTGGGCAAATGGGGGAAGGGGGTAGAAGGCTGTGTTAAATCTAAGTTTTTTTGCCTGGGATCAAGGCAAATCTGTGCGTGGGTGGGTAGATAAAATTTCCTTACTCCACTTCGAATCTAAAATTGAACAGAGGCTGGAGGTGGAGGCAGAGGAAGCAAATATAGAGAAAATATGAGTCGACGAAAGTCGAGAAGACAAATCTCTCAAGGCGCGTCGCAGGAGCTGCTCGCTCGAAATTGCATTTCTTCCGGGCAATTTCTCCCTCCTCCGTTGTTATTTCGCTAAACAAACCCCGAAGGCGGTTGCGGCGGCAGTCGTTGGCCATATATTACATTGTTTTGGTTTGATTCTGTTAAAGACGCGCGAGAGCGAGCGTGTGTGTTTAGTTCAGTCGAGCGTGCATACAAAACGCCTCCGTAATGGCGTATTATATAGAGAATGCTTTTGGCTGTGAGAAAATCCGCACTCGTTCTTCCCTGCCGAAGCCATTTATTTCGCCGACACGCTCCTTCCAGATCGCCAAATTCACAAGTTTGCCTCTACCACTGTGGTTTTTAAACGCGCGCATCACTCTCTGGAATGCAGCCAGCCCATTAGTTGAGCACTCCCAATCAGCGGGACTTGAAATTATTACTATTTTCTTTAAAAATATGCACTTCACACAAGTTCTTAAGCTTTTTATTATTTGCCCATTTAAGTATGAAACTTTAACATTTTTTAGATCGTCTTGGCTCAGCAATTTCATCCAAGCCAGTATTTCACTTTAGTGAGAAAGTGGACTAATTAAGATTAGGTTTTTTTTAACTAAAACTATGGTGTTCCAAAAGGAATAAAGGTATTCTCAAGTCAATAATTTATTTCTTATTTTGTGCACATAATATCTCGGCTCTGTGGGCAGTTTTAAATTCTCTTGTTTACCAATAAGGAAACAAATATCTAAATTAGTCTGGGTTGATTAGACGCCAACTATTCAATAAGCGGACCAATCTGCTCCCCTTGTCTACGCGTCGAGCTCGATTGCACTCTAGCGCGAAATTCAATCCACCTAGGGAAGAATTAAATAATTACGCGGCCGGGCATAGATCAGGGATCCATTAATTCCATGGGAATGCGAGAGACTTCTTTTTTTATTTCTGCGCTTCGCGAAAAGGGTTCCCAGTCGGTTTGACGTGCACACATACACTCACATTCACATCTAACCCGCTCGCTTTTGCTTTTTTAATCCTCGTTCGCTCTTTCCAATTTGGGGCCCTCCCTTCAATGAGTGCAAGGTAATTTGATATTCGGTGCTGTCTCGGGTATCACCGGCAGTGAAAGGAATTGAGCTACTGCGTTATTTGTATGTACAGAATTCCTCTCTCTTCCTCTTTCAGATTTACATAAAATCTGAATCTTCGGAATTCTCCAAATCTCTACTCCAAATCACATTGTGATTGTGTTGTAAGGCTCACTATGCAATTACATATGATATTTACAGCAATCAACTTTCATTCTTGCAGCAACACATTTTAACACAATTTATGCGATTTTTTACTAAATTCTTTTTCTTTTCATGTGGAATGGCATTAAATGTATTCTAAAAAAAATGAAGAATTGAAACGAAACTTGTCCTCGTGTGGCCTTAACCTGGTCAAAATGTATCAAATCAAATTTTATTTAGGAATGTAAAATTTTTAAAAAAATAGTAGTTGAAATTTAGAATGGTAAAAAGATTTTAAAGTTCTGCAAAAATCTTTGATGCCAATTTAGGACGTTAAAATCGTTTAACTCCTCGACTAATTTTAGTTTAGCACTAATATGAAGGGGTAGTTATGTTAGTGTCATTCACAGCATTCGCACACATATTGACGAAACCCACCTCGGCACGCATGCACATGACAGACAAGGGAATGAGTGTATGTTTCGTTGTGCTGCAACAGCTCTCTTTGTGCTTAGCAAAGTTTGGCTCAACAAGAGAGATCTATTTATGGGTTCGCCACAAGCAATTCTTGAGCAAATACAAATAGCTAATATGTGCCGCGCTTTTCAAATCGAATGAGAGGTTATTGGTTCTACAGTGCGTGCTTGAAACAGACTTTCAGAATAAATTAGTATGTGTTCCGGCAAACAAAATCGAAGATGTTGAGTAACTAAATATCTTACCAATTTATTTTCTTAACAAAAATCACAAAAATATAATTGGGGGAAAACGAGTTAAGTTCATGAAGAGTCAATTTCACTGTTCTGTTCATTGCCTTGGCCAAGGATCAAATTTTTCAAGAAGTATTGTTCAAATTTCTTGGATGCGTAGGGATTATGAGAAGGGAATTTTCCTTATCAAGGTGCAGCTATCTGACAAGAACGGATGAGGAATATCCTCCCGTGGAAGGTGCGAAAATTCAGCAGCATCAGCAGTCAGGGGGTTGGTTTGCTCGTCTGCGTCTATCAATCTTGTTGTTTGCCTAAAAGCTGCTTCTGCTGCTGCAGCCAGCTCAGCTCGCAGAGCTAATGATTGGACCTTCTTCCTTTTCTGGGGGCACAAAGGAGCGAGCGTGTGCAGCTCTCCGCTGTCAACATTCTGCTGGCCAGCACACCTGGCCCCTCGCAGTGATCTATGGCGCTGCAGCAGCCCCCCTAAAAAGGCCTACCCCCCCGCGAGCCCCCCTAAAAAGAAGAAGAAAACAGCTTCTTGCAGCAGCACGATAAGGTCTTTTTCTTGGCGCATGCTACTTTTTGTGTGCGTGCGTGTGTGCTATGTCGCTCCTATTATTTTAATCTATAAGCCCCAGCGGTGTGTGTGCACGAATTCAAAAGACGAGCGAGACTGGCAAAAAAAAAAACTACTGCGTAGTAATATGCATATGAAACGCAGTCGGATTTTGAGCGCATTCTTCTTCCTTTTGTGACCAGGAAGTGAAAGACACGGCGTGCGTGCCAGCGTGCGTGTGTAATTATTTGATGTATGAATAAAATGTTGATTTAAATTGTGTTTGCCAGCGAGAAAAAAGCAGCCGCTCTTTCTGGGATCAGGTTTAAAGGAACAGATGCGCCGAGGACGCACAATGCGAGCGAAAAATTTTCTTAAGGGATTTGTCTTGCTACTAGGGTGACCGGCCGGCTGCAGGCCATTGTCCCTCTAATGCCGCAAAATATTTGTCTTTCTCGATGACACCCCAGCGGGCAGCCACGAGTCAAAACCGCAGTCGACTTTGTATAAATTCGATTTCAATTTGAGTAAATTATAGAAATTGAAGTGTGTTCTTTGCTAGTTAAATTAAATCTTTAATTTCATGATTATTTCGAGTAGTGACGTAAAACTATATATGAATGAGGCTGAATTCCTTTGTAGCACTAATGTGTAAATTCATTAACGTAGTAATTCATTTCGCAGCATGTGCAAAACATTGCAAGATTATCTGCGGGCTGTACATTCAACATCACATAAAATAAATAGCTCGTACAGTGCACACCTGTTTCAGAAAGCAAGCATCAACGAAATTACGTTTCCTCTCTTTAATGCGTTTAACAGAATTACAATAATAATACCAAAGTGCGGTTTATCTGTGTGGAAGTAATCCTTTTGACGCGCGGTTGCGGCCGTGCACTAGAGTTGAGCCAGAAAAAATGAAAACTTTTTGCTTGCCGGCTCCTCGACTCTCTGCGATCTTCTATAATGATGCGCGCGATAATGATAATAAAATGCTGGTCATCGCCTCCGCCGTCGGTAAGAATCAAACGAGTCTAATTTCCCCGGCACGAAGGAAGAAAAATCCTTCACGCCCGTATAAAATTGTTAGTTAGCATTTGTGGCGATGTGATTTCGATTCAGCGCCGCGGGGTGCCACTGTGGCCCCGCGCTGACTGCTGCAAGTTCGCTCGCGTAAGAAACAACCGCGACAAACGAAACGGAGAAATAAAAGGCCTGGTAATGGATGACTAAGTTTTTTGATATGCATCACTGCGGAAAAGGCTGGAAATCCGAAATCTGCCTCTGCATCCGTTTTTTATTTCGTGCCCCGAAAATGTTTAGCTGGTGCTATAAGTTGCTTTCAATTTGTAGCTAAAACCAATCTGCTTAAATTCGGAGTTAAATTTGTTCCAAGTACTATTTAATGTCCTTTTTCTTCATTTACGTGTATGAGTCGTGCAAACTCGTCAAAAAGTACCCTGGGTACTTCGAAAAAACACGTGACGTTCACGGCTATGACACGCGGGGCAAGCCAGAGCTGTACATTCCGGTCTAGACATCGGTACTTTCAAAGCAAAATCCCCTTGCTTGTGTTGCGAGCGTGTACAATACCTTGCCAGGGTCACTACGCCAAGAGCCCCGAATCATAGAATTTACTAGACGCTTTGAAATATTTCCTTTGTAAACACAAATTTTACACGCGGGGCAAGCCAGAGCTGTACATTCCGGTACAGACATCGGCACTTTCAAAGCAAAATCCCCTTGCTTGTGTTACGAGCATGTACAATGCCTTGCCAGCGTCACTGCGTCAGCCCCCGAGTCCAAGAATTTACTAGACGCTTTGAAAGATTTCTTTTGTAAACACAAATTTTACTCTTCCCAAGAGTATTTCTCTTTTGTCAAAAACTTATGATGTTGTTGTCGGGTTTTACTTTTTCTATTATGTATTGTGTTTGTAATTTGCAATTAGATGGAATATGTTGTGAGAAGATCTTCACCTGAATGTATTACCATGCTAAAAGTCAAATAAATGAATTAAATTAAATTATGGCAAATTAGGCAATATTTTTATCTCGAAATTTTTTTTGCTCTTTTTATCCCTGTCCGAGGACCGGGAAGGACGCGCACTGCACTAGCACGAATGCTGAAACCCGCATCATCAGCATTTATATTTTGTTCCATTTCTTCAGGTCAGTGGATGAAGCATGAAATTTTTTAAGCTAACTTTGTTTTCATTTCATACCATTTCCTTTGTATGCATCGTCTGTTTTTGTTCTTCAATGGTATATAGAATAAAACAGGTGATGCAGAAATAATATTCTGTTTTCAGGCACGCAACGAGCTGTAATATTGTTAAATATGAAACTAATATTTTTGGATCATTAGACTTATGACAAATAGTCATAATTATGTCACATCAAAAGAATTTTCTATTTTCGAAACAAATTGGGTTAAAAGCTATTTAGCGTGCTTCACCTTTGTTTTGACAAGACATATTAACATTGCATTCTAGAAAAAAATTTAACTTATTTGGGCATCCCTATTAAACACTTGTTCCAGGTAAGTGTGCACCTGTTGTTTAGGGAAACAACAGTTCAACCAGGTGAGAAACCTGCCAAAAAATGCGCAGCGACGAATATTTCATTTCTCATTTGTCAAAAGTCCATTTCCTCATCAGTCCGTGCCCGCACAGGCCTGGAATCCCATCTAAAACAATAATTTATCATCACGAATATCTAATCAATTTTTCGAAATTAATCAAATTCCGTGGGTCTGGGAGGCGCACGGCGGCGCGGCAGCCAACTCGGCGGGGCCCTCTGCGCGTATAATTAAGGCGGCTAGATTCGGAGCATGCAAGATCAGCCGGCGTGTTGCTTTGATAGGCGGAACACACCACCGACCAAATCGCCGCTTCACACACAATCATTAAGGGCTTCTTTCTTAATTGTTCCCGCCGCATCATTCATTATTATTTGAGAGAGCGCGGCGTGAACAATCAATCCTGCTTCGCACTCCCAATCAGAAAAAACAGTCAGTCGGCTGCACTCTCGGATTCTTCTTGCGCCAGCAGCTAGTTCGAGTGCACATAACACACACTCCTTCCGAAGTGGAGGTAATCGAGCATGTGCTCAAGCCGAGATCGATTTCCTGATTCCAGCTCAGAATTGGGTTCCGAGCTCTATTCCCTGATTGGGAAAATTTTAATGACGAAAGGTTCATTTAAAGGAGAGAAAGGTCTGCCAGATATTTAAAGACGCAGAATACTTTTAATAATGTTACTGATT
Organism: Cloeon dipterum; assembly: GCF_949628265.1. Taxonomy (NCBI): domain Eukaryota; kingdom Metazoa; phylum Arthropoda; class Insecta; order Ephemeroptera; family Baetidae; genus Cloeon; species Cloeon dipterum. The sequence continues at coordinate 13,100,761 of NC_088789.1, forward strand.
AAAATAAAGATCAAAATAGCGTTTCCACTTCAGGTATTTGTTTTCCAAATAACAGTTTGCATAAAAGGTTAAATGGTTTGACAAAAACTTCATCGATTCAGGAAAGAAATGGGTTGCTCATGCAAACTAGGGTTTTGTTGACCTCTATCCTTTTTTATAAGGTTTGATAATTTATGGATGAATAAAAATTGTGTTGGTAACCACGCCAACACATTCTCATTTTGTTTTAGATCTTAGTTTGCTTATAGCTATATCACAATTTGACACTGCTTTCCAAGCACATTCATATATTGACAAGGAAAATTTCAACAATTCATCAGATTCTACGCTGGGACAAAAATAGATCTCATGTGATTTGAGTTGCATATATCGTGATGTAAAATGTAAACCAAGTTTAGTGATTGAATGTTTTTTTAAAAATGATAATAAAATATGTAATTATTAAAAAAAATTAAATAAGGATAATTTTATATGAGAATAGACCTTGTATTTTGAAGAAACAAAAAACATTGAAGAGAAGTTTTAAGGCATTTTTACGTTTGAAACTTTTGAAAGCTATTCTATATTAGGATTTAAAATATTCTGTGGTTTTTTACTAATCCCATTAAAATTGAATATGTTAAATAGTTAAAATATTAAAATCTTTGTGATGGAACAAAAATTGGCTTCAAATTTCGACTGAGGAAATGCCCATTGGGATTTTACTCTTTAGGCGCTCCAAAACTCGCTATCACCGTCGCATAACAATACTGAACTTACTGACTGATTTTCTTATTCCCTCTGTTATATATATAAAAAAAATGTTTTGTATATTTATCTGTTGTGTTCTGAATGTGGGGAGGTGTGGAGCATAGTTGCTCTGCTGATTCGCAATAAAATCACTTTGAATCTAACAATACAAAATTGTGCGAATTCAATAATATCTCCTACTAACTATAAAATGTAGTTTTCCCTGTGAGAGCAAATTCTCCGCCACTTTAGTGATAATTTACAATTGCGTCAATCAAGCAGGTCTAAAAAAGGGAATAGAAAGGATCCATTCACCAAAACAATTTACTAGCCCCAGCTCGCCATCTGCGCGGGCAGGGCGAGAGCGTGTGTTGCCGGCGGCGTGTCAATATTTTGGCACATTCGCGGCGGAGGCGCTGCTGCGTTGAATTGATTGAGCGAATTATGAGCGGTCGGGTAGTAATAAAATAATAATTGGGAGCGAGAGCAATATTTTCGCAACATATGTGCGCCTTCGTATTAGGTGGTGTATTGTTAACTGCTGTGCTCTCGCCCCCCTCAGCCACCCTTGCAGCCGCCGCCGCCGCCGAGCGCGCACACACACGAAACGCGCACATGAACACGTACATATATATTGCCTCTGATAGCCTGTAATCGGATTATAGGAAGATAGCAAGCGAGCATGCGAGAGAACGACGAGAGAGAGAGAGAGAGAGAGAGAGAGAGAGAGAGAGAGAGAGAGAGCACATCAGCGTAAGGATTATTTCCATTATGCAATAAGGCCTCGCATAGCAGCCTGGAGCGGCACGGCGGAGCGCCAGAATTAATTGAATCTGGCATTAGTGCGCTATCACCTCACCGACAGCCACCTCGCCGAAAATCCAAGTCTTTCGCAAGACCACTTGAAATGAGAGAAAAGTTGCCAAATTTGCGCGCCTCTCCCCTCAAGCGATATTTGGTATGGTGTGGGGTGTCGAGGAGCCCGGAATAGAAAAGTAAAAGTGCTTAGCAAAGGTTCAAAAAAAAGGGTAATACGTAATACTGTAAATCAGAAGTTGCAGCTTGTACTAATCCTTGCCTATTCTTTTGAAACATCTCTTGGTGATTATAGGTAAGTGAATGTAGATATTTACAGAGTGTCAAAATTAACGGAAATTAATGACAAACTATACTATATCTTAAGAGTATTTCGAAGAGCTTATTGTTAGTTTAAAGAAATTGTTAATCAATTTCTTTTTAAACCTCAAGAACAGGTACGTTTTCTCTCAATTATAGTCAGTGTAGGGTTGATTAATAGGAATTAAATTTAGTTAACAATTCAAATTAATAAAAATTGTTGCCCTTTAACAATCTATGTATTTTAAGGTAATAATCAGTCATTATTAAGATATTACTATATTGACTCGCAGTGTGCGGAAAAGTATGGTTTTAAATTTCACATATTAATCTCTGTTTGAAAGGATCCGTGAGCTATATTACTTCTATCAATTAGACAATTTGAATCCACAATTCGTGACTATTTCACGGGAATCTCAATAGTGTGTAAGATCGACAGGGCAATCAATTGGAAACTCTTTCCAACTGTTAAATCGATTTTCGTGTTCGCTAAAGTTTCACGAGGAAAGACGTCAATTCGTCTGCTGTGGTCGGCGCCCCGCAGCTAATTCGGTTAAATACGCCTTGACAAGAGGCTCGACTCCTTTTTTCAATTGGTCGAGCAAAAAGAAGCAATTATCGGTGTGCGGCGTTGTGAATCATCATCAGTCAAAACGAGCAAAAGCGACGCGCGGCATCAAAACACGCCAGCGCAGTGAGTTTATCTGCGACGGCGGCGGCGGCTGCGAGCAGGGTGGTCTCCTCGCGGCGGCCGAATTAAGCTGCTTGAAAATGTGTACACTTCTTATTCAATTCATCCGCTCTTTTTCGCCATTCAAGAGCATCAGGCAGCGCTCACTCGGCGTTATTGACGGCGATCAGTTGCGGCCGCCGAGTAGAGCGGGGACACGCAAACTCGCACAAAAAGCCCCTCGCATCACACGAACCGTGATCATAATAATAAATAATAATGCACACTTGTCACTCACGCTAATAAATAATTCGCCGGATTCCGCGTAACAAATTGAATCGGCCATTGTGTCCGGCTAACTGAGCGGGAAAAGATTTGAATTACGCGCCGCATTCAACAATTGTTGGTGTCTGCAATCACAATGAGAGATAAGCAATCTGAATAATATCCAGTTCAATTGGCCCTTCTTATTCTCTTAGCGAGAGAGGTATGTCCGGTATTCGGTGGTTCAAATGATATAATATAGGAGATGATTCTTAAATTTTAAAAATGACGAGGCAAGAAAGTTTGCACGCGTGATCAATAAAAATTATCGATTCAACAATACAAAAATAAATGCATGGTTTACAACATCTGTGATACAGAGATTAAAACTAAGAGACCGTTCACTTCAAACAATTAATTTTGTATCGTTATAAGTTAATGCTATTTTTTTAAACAAAGGGCAATTATTTTGAAGGGAAAAGTCATGTCATCAAGTGAAAGAGACATTAATTAAATTCTTTGGCCTACATGGATATTAAGTAAAAAATCACGCACTAATGGTGGATTTCAAATTAAGCTTGAAAATACTTTTGCGGCCTTAACTTGCGCGAGAGCAGAATTTTCGCCTAACACAAAAACATTCTTATCTTGCGAAAAGGTATTGCAAACTCAAGTAGCGTTAGCGAAAACAATAGTTAACAAAAGAGAGAGATCGTGTGCTCAGCCAGTTCAATTATTAATTTGAACCCTCTCAGTACCGGTTAATTCATTATTAATCAAAGGCAAACATTCGCTTTGCGCGCGGCGAGCTGTTTATTTTCCTGCCCCATTTCATTTGCAAACAGCAGCAGATTTAAAAGCAGCAGCAATTGTTGTGCCAATTAATTTAGGTCGTGACGCACTCTCTCTCTCTCTCTCTCTCTCTCTCTCTCTCTCTCTCTCTCTCTCACTCACACACACACGTCGATGCGAGCAGAGCAAGCATTGTTCCCTCTCCAGACAGATGCGTCAAGATTGTGCTTGCTGCATGTATATATCTCATCAGGCTGATGATTGCTGCGTTTTATTTATTTGCCGATGCTGAAGCCGCTGCCGCCGGTCCCCCGCTCGGCTTGCTTTTGGTCCTCCACGCTCTGTGCTGTACCTAACGAATCACGCCCCTTTATTTATGCATGAATGCTGTGCAGGCCATATGGCCATGCTTCATCACGCACTCTCCAACCCAACACACATTGGCCTCTGATGATGAAAAGTCAATTCATTTTACCAGCGAATTTTGCCGCAGAGATGTCAAACAGCGCCGCGCTACAAAAATGAAAAAAAAAACTCGGGAGGGCTGCATGATGCTTCCGTCGGGACGGGGGAGGTGGCTTAATTTGTTCCCCCGATTTTGTATGAATTTTTTATGATTTGGATTTTCTCGGTTTACTGATTGACGTGCAAATAGATGCATGGAGTCAGTTGTAAAACGGCTTTGATATTTAGACAACGAGTAAACTAGATATTTCTGCGGAGTTTTATTCTCATTCATTGATAACTAACTCACAATGACTTTTCGTATATTCATGGAAAAGAGAGGAAATTTAGGTATATTTTTTAAAAAAAATCTTAAAATTGGTAATCAAATTTATTTAGCTCTTATTGCCAGTTTTTTGTACTGGACAGAGGATTATATTGAGGAAAAGAAAAACGGCATGCGATAAAATTTGTCTTCCTGAGGGAAACGTGAGCTAAAAAGGTTATCAGATGTGCCATCACGCAGCAGAAGCAGGGGCGATTTGTTGTGTGCGCTTGTCCTCACTCGCTCGCCGGTGCGGTTTCCGAGCACTTTGAATGAATCTGTTCCTGCACACGCGACACTTGATACCTGCATATCTTTTTCCACAAATGCATCCAGCCAGAGATGCATGCGATATTATGTGCACAGTAAAAAGTGCATCTGTCAATATTAGACGAGAGGGATCCGGTTTCATGTAGGACAAATATAAGGCCGACGCGGCGTGTTTCCTTGTTCCTCAGAAGAGTAGACAGATTGAGGGCTAAATTGTCGCTTCAAATATCTATGTATGCTGGGAAATGTATACACGTGTCCAAGTAGTGTCAACAAATTTAAGTTGACTATCTTTTTGTCAATATTTTTCATTCATATTTGCAAAGATTGCATGCAATTATGATTCATATCTAAAGGATTTAAATTTAATTTTTTCAATTGAATTTGGTAATAAATGCAATTGCGTCTGGTTTGTATAGCTCAGCCTGCGTATAAAAACGCACCAAACGAGTTATCTTTATTTATTTAACTGAATAGGCATTTTTATTAGTCCCTTAGAGGACAAAGCCAGAGAGGTATATAACATAATATGCAACGTCCAGAGGCCCAGTTGAGGGTCAATTAATACTCGTACATAATTCAAAAAGGCTACGAGGATGAATATTTACTATATAAAATAAAATGATTAAAAAGGTCAAATTTTAAATTTTTATTAATTTGTTCCTTCCGCCTGCATGGAGGCGAGGTCATAAATTATGCAAAAGAGATCCCAAATTAATTCGAACTCTATAGCGTTAATAACAACAGGTAATCATTTAATGCAGAATCGATATCGCCATTTTGGTTTACTTTTTAAAACCTAGATTATGAAACACAGCACAAAAGTTTAGGGTAAAATTAGTTAGCCATAGAAAGTGTTGTACCTTTCAAGTTTCCATAGATACAAATCAATATGTAAAGAAAATCGTATCTTCTGTAATGACAGAGAAATTATAACGTTGGCCGCCTGCGTTGACAGCGTTGTTATTACACAAAACATATTTCTGTAAATTCAGCTGGCAAATTCTCGGCACGCAAGGAACATTAAAAATCCATTACCCAAATTGGCGCCAGAGTAAAAATGCCATCAAAAGCGTCGACGAGGGACGCGCGAGCTGCTGAGAAAGCCATTTTGGCGTAATCGCCATCATTAGAATAATATAGTGCGGACAAATAAATAATGGAGCTTATTTGAAATGCACGTTTAAAATGTTTGTTTTGAGAAGTACACTCAGCGAGAGAGAGAGAGAGAGAAGAGCGAGAGGGGGATGTGCTCCACCCGCGCCTGGGACGCGTCAATTATACTCTCAACGCACAATAAATTGTTGTCTTTATATTTTTCAGACTCAGTGAAAAGAAACGGCAAGTTTTTTTCGGCTTTTTATGCAGATGTGCGAGCTCCTATATATAACATCTGTACGAAAGCGACACACTTGAGTGAATATTAACTAATTTTTTGACAATTTTACACACATTTCTCTGATCGAATTTAAGCTGTTCGAGGTTTCAATCTTAAATTAAGTTGATGCAAACGTTAAATTTTGAAATGTCTCGGAGGGTCCCAAGGAGACGGCAAGCAGAGTGGATGCATTTCGCTCGCTTGGTTTTCACCGTGGATGCATTGATGTATTGAACAGCGCGCGTGCTTAATAAGTCGTTTTCATCGGCTGGAATTCAAGGCTGACGTGAGCGCGGGTGCAGCAGTTCAGAAAATTAAAAAGGTGCAATCAAGCAAATTGAAATCGAGAAACGAATTTGGGAACCCCCGCGCTCGCTCACTCGTTCGCTTGCTCGCTCGTACGTTGCAGAGAGACTTCAAATGCGCACACACTCGCTTGAACACCCAATCAGTAAATTGCGAAAAGCTCTCTCGCTCATCGCGTTTTTCCAGCAGAAGCAGAAATAAAAAAGCAAGGGCTCGGCTGGCTGCTGGCTGGCGCTTTTTTGTTTTTCCACATTTATAAAATGAAAAAGTGCCTTTATTTTAATGCCTCGTTTTATTATTAAAAATAAAAAGCGGTGGCGGCGGCAGAGAGAGAAAGAGAGGGATGAATATTCACGGCAGCCGAACATTATTTTTATTTGCGCTGTTTTTAAGGTGTGCTCTGCCTGCCTCTCTGCTGCAGCAGACGCGTGCAGGTAAAATAAACCATGCAGCACAGCAGGGCAGACCGACCGAGTGAATGAGTCGCGCAAATAAACACACGTGAGAATGAGTGGAGTTGTAGAGAGTTTTTAATTCCCGTGAGAGCGAGAGGCGCTGTAGCCCTCTAATAATGTACACACACATACATGCACACATACACACACATCGCGAATAGGCACTATATACGTGCTGCACGGCGCGTTCACACAAAGAGAACGAGCCTATGGCCGGTTTTCGGCTGAGAAAAGACTCCAGTCGGAATCCCATATAATCTGATTCAAAGAGTGATATTCGGTACAAAAATTTAGCCTTTTTCTGTGAGACGCTTATCTTGGAGAGGGTATAGCAAAAAGCACTGGAATATAATCGATAAGTAGGTCCCAACTTGTCTGAATGGACCAATTAAGTATGAGTCAGAAAGTCCCTCTCATTCAATGCGTGCATCGGTTCGACAAAAGTCTTTCTCTTGATTCGCCCTCGACGACCAACGTCCATGAGTCGCGCGATTTTCCTTTTCTTTCTCTCAGACAACTGGTCCACAGAAATATTTTTCTGCTGCTGACATTCGATTTACAAAAAAGCAAGGGATGCAGTATACCCTTCCATGTCTCAGGTATTTATTGCAAAATTAGGCTCTAATAACAAATGCATCCTAGCTCTTAACGATAAAATGGCCCTAATTTGAAATCAGCAAAATTCCGGAAATCAAAGAATGAAATCACAAATTGATCACCTTTGCGCGGATCGATTAAAAGGATGAGCGACTTAGAGATATTTTGAAGTAAAAATGCTTTAATTCCATAAATAAAAAAATAAAATGATAATTATTATATATTAAAACAAATTAATGTCGTGCTACACAATGATCTCGTTTAATTTTCAAGTTAAAATGTCATTTTTCCACTACCTTTGCTTACAACAGTTAATTTTTCAGCTTTTAAAAAATCTATAACCTCACACACTCTATGACCCAACGAGTTAAATCCGGACCCGGACCATAAACGTGCAAAATTTACAGCCTCATCTGGGCTTGATCGTGAGTGTAGACGAGCCACCCTCGCAAATGGGCGGTGGTGAGGGTGGCAGGGCGGGCGGGCGGGCGAGTGGGTGGATGGATGGATGGGTGGTTGATGCCGGCATGAAAGATGACACACGCACGCATTAGATGTCAACTGGAGCGTGAGAGAAGAGTCAGCGGAGGAGAGATATCCGTGGATGGGTGGAATATGGGCCGAAAATGTGCGGGGGTCCAGCCGCTGTCACAACTTTAAGGGGATGATGCCCAAGCACCGCGCCATTGTGGTCGCGCGTCTCGAGAGATCATCTTCGCCCCCGCAGACATGTGACACAGGGCTCTCGCCAGCTAACTGCACCACCAGCTCTCCATTCTGACGTCAACGGAAGTCTTAATTAATAAACAATTGCATTTAAATTACGTGCTGTTCCAACGGCCTTTAGTAGAAAATCCTTATATTTTAAGAATCCATGAAAGAGCTATGGAAACCCCATTTAACAGTTTGATATCAGTTCACTGACTTGAAAAGTAAAACAAATAATTGCGAGCAGCCAAGAAAACTTGAACATGCTGTTAATTAAGCAATGCTAAAATTAATTTCATGATCAGAACTAATGATTTATGACGAAGGTCAAACCATTTTTGTTATGTTTTAATGCAGCTAAATTACGTAACTGAATAGAGCATGAAATTATCCAATTTTTTTAAATGATTTAATCAATCATTTTCATTTTACTTTACGGTTGCTGTTGAGCTTTTGTACTAAAAATCTATACCCCTGATCACCAAAAACGAAATCTTTTCGGCTCGACAAAAGTCATATTTTCTCTGGGAAATAAAATGCTTCTTTATTGAGGCAGAGCCGTACGCGTCAAGTTATATAAATTTCCCGGCTTCCGCGACTGCTATCAAAGGCACATAAAAATTTTGCACCTTTTCCTCGGAAATATCTCTTAAGTCGCATTTTACACACCTTTCAGAAACATATCGCTATTTAGGCGGCAGCAGCGCAGCCGGCGCTATCGCGAGTGACACAAAATATTTACAACCGTGTGTGCCAGATACACACACACACTCGTTTCGCTCGCATAGCTTTCTCAGTCTCCCCTCGTTGGCGCAACGCGGCACAGAATGAAAAATTCAACATTTTTCATCTGGGTAGTTTATTTTTGAGGATATATCTGCGCGCTGGTACCTTTTTGTAAGGGGAAATCTCGCATCTTTTCCGACACATAAAGCATCCAGCAACCACCACCGTCGCATTATGAATACGTAACTCGCGTGCGTGCCAGCAGGAGCAGCGCAAAAAGATGGAGACGCCGCGATAGAAGGAAATTCTCGCGATTTATGGCCCGTGTTGCTCGGCTCGGCCGCCACTGTGCGTTTTATTGTCGGATAAGCAGCCGAGATTAAGTATAAATCACCCAATAAAGTGCATTCCGAATGCCGCTCTGGAATTTAACGCCCGGCACTAAAAGCTGCTGCTACCGCTCTTGCCGACCGCTGTTAAATTATTAATAATATTCGGGGGTGAATTTTATGCCCGGCATGCAAATGCGGCGAGAAGTTAAGGCCAAGTAGACCACTGCCGCCGGCATAAATATGCATGTGCAAGCGTAACAAAATGAATTTTCCACCCCTCGAAAATTTACATTGCGTAAACCTTTCCTCTTGAAACCGCCCCGCAATCCAAGGCACTTTGAAACTTGGGAGCAAAAGAGTAATTCAGTTTTTTAAATTTTTAAAGGCTTAATTTGAAAGTAATTGGTTAATTCCATTTTTAGTGTCAAAGATGGAGCTCTTTATTCCAAAAATTTCAGTTATTCGTTGAAAACTTTTCACTTCCAAAATAAAATTGTTATTCAAAATCTTACCTCATGCCTAAATATCATTTTATTTTATGTATTTGTAAGGCTTTTTAATTTTCAATAATTTTTCACCACACAAAAAAAGATTGAAATTTGCACTTACCCAAGAAAATTCTAACAAAATACCAGGATGAAGCTTACCTGAAAGAGAAAAATTGAAATGTTTAAAATTATCTTATGTATTGTTTTCAACATTAATACTATTGAAATATTATTGTGCAGTTTCTAAATCAATATCGGTGGCTTCCCAGCACGCAAGTGGACAAATTGACATAGTTTACGTGGCCTGGGGGTACAAATACAAATCTAAGACAAATGAGGCAATTTCGGGAGGTTGAGCAAACATCGCGCCTCACGCACGCATACAAACCGCGGAAAACAGAGGAAGCGAACACGTGCACGTACGCGTTGCGCAAATAATTTACAAATATAGCACACACGGGCATATTCTGCGGGGCGACTTAAGTGAGAGAAGAAGAGCGAAATAAAAGGCGGTGCGCCGTTGGCAATATTTCTCTCCCGGATGATTGTGTTTTCCATGGTCAACAGCCAAGCTAGAGGAGGTCAACGCGCGCGCCCCGCAATATTAGAATGATATTTTTCGTCTCTGGCCGCGTTTTATTTTTAGCCATATATATATAATACGACCCAGAACCCACGAGTGTATGTGGAATAATAAAATAAAATATAGCAGCCAGCAGTAGGGAGGAAGAGAGCGAGTGTGTATGTGTGTGTATTCGGCTGCAGAGCCAGGGGGAAGCCTACCGCCAGAGCTACTGCTTTCGAGCCTATTGTTGTGAAAATCATTGCTTTTGAGTAGGGCTTGGGGGAGATTTCATTAAGACCAGCACCGAGTGAAATACACAGCAACCGAGTCGAGAGAGCGAGAGAGAGAGAGAGAGAGAGAGAGAGAGAGAGAGAGAGAGAGTCACTCTCGGAGAGAATGTATTACGATTTTTTCAAAATTCACAGCATGTTTCGGGATTGAGAGGTATGCTGCGGGAGAAGAATTCATTTCAAGGGAGTTTTTCTTCTAAAATTAAGAATAAGTGGCGGTACCCTTTCTGGGTGTACGTGTTGCTGGCAACCTTATTAGGGGGCTCGCGCTTGCTCTCCTTGACGCAAACCATCTGATGCACTGCTTCTCATTACCATCATTTAATTACGCACGCACTCTCACTTCTTGCACAACTAGGGTGCGAAACCGACTGTTCACAATCGAGTTAGTTGTTTTCCGTTGATTTTCACAATCCTCGCCTAGGCGGGTGACGTGATTACGCGATTAGCGCCAGCGAGTGGAGTGCTCGAGTTAATTTACTGCTGCTGAGCTCTGCCTATAGCCCTGAGTGAGAGCGCGTATCGATTTAGGGGATGGGCCGGCAGGTCGAAACCTGCAGCACGGTCGTGTTTTACAGGTTGCATATTTCAAAATATAAATTGACATATGGATTTTTATGATCACTGCTTTGTGATGAGAAAAAACAATTATGACTGGTTTAATTTTAGAGTCAGAATTCTGTAATTATTTATGGCTGAATTATTTTATGGTCTGAATTTTACGATCGAGATGAAAATTGTAAGGGGAATTTGCACGCATGAAAAGTAAGATTCTTTATTAATTTTGACACAACAGCGTAATCAATAACTTTACTTTTACTTCGTTTGCTCTAGATTCAAAGCAATTTTATTGCGGATCAGTATAGCAACTATGCTTCAAACATCCCATATGAGAACAAAATAACAAAAAATATCATTAGGTTAACGGAGGGAATAATCGATAATTTCAGAAAATTTCTGTGCTCAACCCCTTGCAAAAAATCAAAGAAAAATCTTTGCTTTTTAGGTCCATATTATACTTAATATTAAATAAATTAATTATTCACTTGTTGAGTGCAATATCATTTTTATTTTATTGTAAAGCTGAGTAGGCGGGAAATATTACAAAAATTAAGTTTTCCCTTGCACCAACTGATAAAGGAAATATTGTTGAAACACCACGATTTATTAATTCCCTACATTAGGGAAAACACGCTTGGCTGCGCTGCTCTGGGAAGGCCTCGCAAAAGTGTAAGTTGGAGGAAAAGCTTTCCATTGGCGGATGTGGAGCACCGGAGTGGATGGAATGAAAAGCGAGGCCTGGCACGCGCTGTCGCCCGCCTGAACCCCCTAATCAGGCAACACAATCATGCGGCTTAAAATCATTGGTAATTCGGCACATAAGATGGCACACGCGGCATTTATTTTCGTCACTGCGCTCGCACACGTAATTCACTTATTCCGCTTGTGTGATGTGTATGAGCGGAATAATTTGAAATTCGCGTCATGTTGGCGGCGGCGGCGAGAGAGTGCTGCTGCTGCCGGCGCACTTTGTTGCTCCCTACGTGTTCGCCATTTACGCCGAGCAAGGTGCTGCCGTTGCAGGGCGGCTCGCTCAGGGGGTGGCTCGCCCGCCTCCGCCCGCCCGCCTCCAGCCGCATTAGCATGCACGGCCAGCTTCCCAATTGCGAGACGCCTTCAAGAGAACCCGGCAGAGAGAACAGCAAGCCAATATTAAATAATGCACGCAGCCAGAAGCCTCTCTCGATAGACTTGAGTGAGTGCTCTCGAAATGCAGCCGCGGCTGATTTTTCTTTTGCTTTCCTACGGTTGCCTCTGGCTCTGATGGAATTTACACAGCTGCAGATGAAAAGGGGCTTGGCGACTGCGTTACCATCGAACGGAAGCATGGGTTTTACAAGTATTTGGATTTGATTTAAAAAAAGAGGGAAACTACTGGGGCTGAATGTTAGTGAAACGTGACGGAAGTTTTCAGGTTATTAGGGTGGTCCCGAGGTTCCAAAGAACCCTTTCTCACGTTATATTTTTTTTTAATTTTCCATTGGTTTTATGCTTGAAAAGCGGACATCGTCCAAAGGATTTTTCAATATGAAGAGAGTGAATGTGACAGTTTACAAATAAGGATCAGAATAACCTTATGCCACTATAAATTGTAAAAAATATTTCTTATTTCTTCATAAACTGCACATTTTTGCAGTTTTTTTCTGGCAATTTTTTAATAGATTTACTTGCATGCCCATATTTACCAGTAATACACCAAATTTTACGTCAAAATAGAACTTGAACTTTTTCCCAAAGATTAAAAAAATACCGGTCAAGGTGGCTATAGGCACTATTAAAGGATTGAATCAACCATTTGTGTTATTTTGAAAAATTATTTTTAATTCGATCTCATCATCGGTACCATGCACAAGGATAAGATGAAAATCAATTTTAATTCCACACTTTGAATATTATGCAGTCTGAATATTACTCTCTGATCCCGCTTTCGATCACCTTTAACCTGCACCAAGAGCGGCATTGTCAGAAATCAATACAGCGGAGATCGATTAATCGGCGCCGGCACTATGCACACACACGCACTTTTCTCATTCGTTTCAGGCCAGGCCCCGCTCGTGCCGGCGAAGGAAAGTTTAGAAGAGAGGCCAGAGGGGTGTCAAAGGTCAACGCTTCTGAATAAACTTTCGCCAGCTGCTCGAGACGCAATTAAATTCGACATTTATTATTTGCCGGCTGAATGAGCGCCGAAAACACAATGGACGCGCGGCGCGCATCCAACTCAGGCCAGACCAAGAGCACGTGCTTTGTTATTCAAAAAACACGAGACGGCCATCGACGCACACAGCCGATTATTGAGCTTCTTCACCTACATTTCTTCAAAGGAGATGCTCTTATTCGATTCTGCGCCAGCTTCCATTCGGAAACTTTCGAGAGGCAAAGTTTCTCCTCCTCGTTGTTTGCAAAACAACAGATTGATGACGTTTATGATTGGCAATTCCAAAGGCTTATTTCTATATTTGCTTTCTACCCGGCGCAGAAAAATCAATTTTGACTTGCAGCACATTGCAAAAAATATCTACTGATCTTTATTGTTTATTATTGTGGTAAATATAGGCATGCGAGTAAAAAAAATTAAAAACTGGTAAAAAAACTGCAAAAATAAGCAGTTTAGGAAAAAATAATAACTATTTTGTTACAACTAGTGGTAAGATGTTATTCTGATCCTTATTTGTAAACTGTCACATTCACTCTCTTCATATTTATATTTGATGAATTTGATTGGGTGAGATTTTTTTTAGAATTTTCGGTCCAGGAAACGGCAAAATAAATGAATATTCGATTCCGCTTTATTTTCCCTCTTTTTGGGTAACTCCCCAGATTGTATTCAGTCAGTTTGAGAGAGCGCTGATTCTTCTCCATCAGTGGTTCATCATTTCTTCCGCCTGCCGCGCGCCCTCGCTTGCAGACGTCACTTGCTCAAAGGAGCTGCGCCGCTGATATATAACATTATTTTGTATTGTGTCGCCGCCTCCTTTTCCACTAACTTATTGTAAGCTTTCTTCTCTTTGGAGAAGAAGAAACCGTGGGTAATTTTATTACTTCTTGCCTCCATTATTGCTATTTCAGCAACGTACGGCTTTAAACGCGATTTAATTAAGATTTGCAAATCTCAACATTGCAGAATATTTTCTTTTGGCCTGCATGGAAATTTGGTTTAAATAAGTATAGTTTCACTAGAAAACAATTAAAAGATTGGCTGCGAGTGAAAATCCACTTTTACTCAGTGAAACCCTTCTTAAAATTCTTAATCCATTCAAAGTTTTGGAATTAATAAATCAAGAAGTCATTTGATCATATCAATTCTTAGTCATTTTTAAATTACTTCAAAGGTAGTATTCAGAAAGTTATTCATCCAGATAATTTGTTCGATTCATATTCCAAAATTTTCTTTTTAATCGTCTTTATTGTACTTTGCATACCGTAGCCTGGTGCTACACCTAATTATAAAATTATATAATGTGTGGCACACGGAAGACAGAGAGCGCGAGTGGCAAAGCTTTGAGTTTGCTGATTAAAATGAGGTGCTCTGATTAATCCACCGAGGTGCATTAATAATGATGCAAACACTCCCGCTTTTAATTATTATTATTTATGTATACAAACAAGAGAGAGAAAGAGAGGGAGAGAGAGAGAGAGAGAGAGAGAGAGAGAGAGAGCCTGCCAATGCAAGGGCACTGACAAGCTCTCTCTCTCTCTCTCTCTCTCTCTCTCTCTCTCGCGTCGCAGTTTGTCTAAAAGCTTAATTAGTTAATTAGCTGGTGGCGCTTGTGCTTGCCTGCTTTACCTGCTCCTCTCGTGTCTAATTAGTACATTTCGAGTGAACGGCAGGCATTATATTTGCATCAGAGAGCGGAGCGTAATTTCAATTGACATCTCGCGAGTGTGTTTGTGCTCATGCTGCAAATACCTCCGCCGCCGCCGCCACCGCCGCCGCCGCGTACAGAGCTGAGCGAGAGACGCGAATTTCTCATGCGAAGCTGATGCGAGCTCTCTCTCTCTCTCTCTCTCTCTCTCTCTCGTCGCTAAGTAGAGAGTCTTGTTTATGCTGCGAACGCAGCTGCCTCTTTATTTTTGCACTTCACGAGCGAGTAAGGTGCTGCCAGCGGGCTTATTTGCTGCTCTCGTCGCGAATTATCGCGCTCCACCGGCACCAACCCTGCGTCGCAACTGAGAATTTGTGAATTTACTCGTGAAAATTCAGCGTCACGCACCCCGACAGCCACTCAGTTTCGTTGCCGCCGCCGTGAATGCCGTCTTGTTTCTGCTTTTCTGCGGCCAGAACCAGTTTTGGCCCGACAGTTTGCCAAGCGATTTAAGAGCGCCTTTTTCTATGGAAACTCTGCAGACGGGAGAGAATTGATTCACAATATTTACAGCGAGGGCTTAATGGCTCATTCAGTCTTTTACATCAAAGTTGATATTTGTAAATTATGTTTATAATTAAACTGAGCTGTGAAAACCTTACCCGAAAAATAAAATCAAGCTTTTTGCGGCTGATTTCCTCCGTCTCTCGATGTAAACGACAGATCCTCTCTCAAACTTCTGCTGGATTAATTGAAAACAAAGCCGGGTGTCCAAAAGTAGATTGATGTTGTGCTCAGAGACCCTTCTTGTAGTGGACTTGTAAAAGAGACAGAGATAAGGACCCACCGTGATGGTGTTGAAATGAGGGGAAGATGTACGACCTCTGCTCGATTATAAAGGAACCCAAATCCAGAAAATCATTGGCCGGTCGTGGCTCGAAAATAAATGAACTCGGGGTAACGTGGAATACTATGGTGATGATTTTTATATTCTGATGATTGTGATTGACTGTAAACGTAGTGCTTAATTCATGAATCACTGTTCTGTCATTTAGTTTTATAATTGATAGCTTTCTTAGTTGCAGAAGCACCAATATTAATTTTAAAACCTTTTCTTTCATAATTGAATGACGATTGTGTGCTAACGCATGATCAATTTGACAAACGTTCTCATAACTCCTGACGATATTTTCATAAATTTTCCCACCCCACTCGTGATGATAAAGAGTCATAAAACTCAAATGAAACCATTAATTATCGCGAGTGACGAGAGCAATATATATAGCTCCCCGCGTTCCCCGCTGATAAAACAACACACAATTGCAGTCGGGCAGCGTCATGAATGCAAGGCTGCATCCGCGGGCACGTATATAAATTATTTTGTAATTCCTTGCGCGCACAGAGAGCGAGACGAAATCTTTTTGCACGCTCGCTCATTGCGTTAATAAATCGCACTAGTCGGGAAGGAAGGGTGGATTAATTACGTCGGAATTAAGTGTGGAGAGAGGAGCTGCTACTGCTACTGCTGCTGCTGCAGGCTGGCGGCGGGGTCGTTAAATTACCAGGGGAGATGCTTATTTGATAAGGCCATGTAGCACATCAACAACACACACTCTCGCACAGCAGCTAGTTGCTAAATCGACTCGCTCTCTGCTGGGCAAATGACATTAAGGCACGCACTTTTAGCGAGAGAACTTGCTTGCCGGCGCGAACATTATGCTGCTCTTGCGAGGGACGTTGAACTTGCCTCTAACTGGATGTAATTAGACGAGAATACTTCAGCTCCTACAGGGGCAAAACAATGTGGCAAGAATTTGATTGTGTCGTGATAAATTGCGTGTACGTATTTACTGGAAAAGCTGAGCGAAACTGATGAACACATTTAGTGCCTTAGATTCCTCACAGGTTTCGCTTCAGGGAGAACTAAAAATGTACGGAAATATTGTTCAGCGATGACATTATGGACTCAACGTTACTTCAAAAGTCTGGCCCCTACTTTTGTGTAGATTTTTTCTTATACGTTTCGTACTCAGAAGATAGGTAAAATTTATAAGATGCATTGAAATAATAAATCTAGAAAAAGGATAACATCACGCCATAATCTATTCGTTGCATTAATTCAAAAGATTTTAGAGTCTCATTTTAATTTAATTAAATCAAAATTCCTGTTTTTTTCACGTGCTTATTCTTTAATGAAAATTTTGCAGCTTCATTGTCATGCATTTATGCCAAGTGTTGTTGTGCGGTTTTGTCACTCCGACGCCGCATGTAGTGGTGAGATGCAAAGTCGAGTGCATGTGCTGATACGCACTCGAGCTAATAAATCTGAATTAAAATATGCGCATCAAGCCCCTACCACTTCAATGCCATGTATTAACACAGTCTGACTCAATCTTAATCCAAAGTGATTTAAATCGAATTACAAGTAGAAGGGTTACAGCATATCCTATATATTTTAGCAATTATTTTTTAGAAGCTAAATTTCAAGCTCTAAAGGTATTCTATATAGTGGACTGGGATCTGCAGCCTGCTGTGCTTTCCTGGCGACAACAAAAACGGCACATGCTAGGTTTTTTCCCTGCAACTGGATTTCTCATTCAGAGTCAAATAAGAAATGGTAGGGAAAAAAGAGATTGATCTTTTTCTCATTTTGGTGTAGATTGACAGTGTCCATTTAGCTCTCGGTTGCATCCGCGGGTGAATTAGAGTGAGTGGCCATCACACTGGCGAGGGGAAAAAGTGCTTTGATTAATGAGACAAGTGCTCGCTGCCAGTCAAACGAGCGTATTGATTCATGCAAATACCGCATCGACCGGCCGAGCGCTGGCAAGTCGCGGAAAATCGCAAATTCGCAAACACAACTTGCAATCGCCATAGGTTTGTGTTTCCTGAGGAGCGAGCGTCATTACCTAGAGTACACTAGCTGCCGGCAACGTGGCCTCGTGCATTTATTTCCTACTCCATTGCACGGGCCTAATTGGATGGCAGGACAGGCACATGCGCTCTCTTTATTGCGAGAGAGAACCGTATGTGTGTAAGCCACTGCGTAATACACCTTCATATATGTATGTACTTCTGTGCCTATGTATGTGAGTGTGTGTCGAATGGAATGGAACGGCGGCAGGCACACGAGAGGCCACCCACGAAATTTATATACGTCCTCTCGGCTCTCTCTCTCTCTCTCTCTCTCTCTCTCTCTCTCTCTCTCTCTCTCTCTCTCGTGGAGCTATGTTGCAGCCGCAGTTTCAACTACTGCCAGCTTCTCAAAGTCAATCACCGGCAGCGCGTTCACTAACTCACATGCAGACGTTCGCCGCCGCTCAGCACGCTGGCAAATTAATTAAACGTCGGTTACGTGGCACCATGCAGGCGAAGCCACCAATCACAATAAGGAAACTCTCCATAAATGCTCCCAAAGATTATTTAGCGAACGTCGCAGAGCTCAATAAATATGTATAAAAAGTTACATGAATGCAATTCACATTTGTATCAAATCCAATGCAACTTGCGAGCCCATGTTATTCATCCACGGTACCGTGTTATTCCCGCCCTAGCTGCTTGCTATGAAAAATACCCCTTCAAGAACGTCCATATCGATTTTTCCCGTCTGAACTCACAATTCATTTATGACAATAATTTTAGCGTGTGTTGGAATATTTTTTAGCATAGGAAGTGAACGGCTCGACTATTTTTTTGATTTGCTGATATTTTGTAACGCTCAATGAAAACTTAAATATTGATTTGTCGATAAGTGTAAATAACGATGTACTAGAACTAACCCAGCTATCACAATTATTATTTCAAGAGGAGTCATTTCAAATTAAATTTAACAATTTTAATCATTATTTAAAATTCAATCAATTTCATTTTGATTTTCTGCTCTGAAGAAAATTCAAGATTAAGATAAAAATTTACTTCGACCCCAGAAAAAAACATAAATGTAATTACAAGCTCAACATTTCGTGAATAAATCACAACTTTTAATTTTGTTTTTGGCCTATATTTTTAAGGTAACTAATTTAACCGAAAAACATAATTTAAACAACTTTTGGTACTCATAAGTCCTAAATACGTTTCTCAAAAGGCTCCTATGTCATGCAATAAAATATGACTGCTCCACTTCCCATCAGCCAATGAGCACGCCATTTGCTTGACGAGCATTAAAATCAGTCGACCTAAATATCTTCTAAGACTCTGGGATCTCAGAGGCCATGCTGAGGAATAAAAAACGAAGTTCATCCTCGCGTTATTACCCTAATTTACGCCTCCACGCGGTTTTAAACGACCTGGAAGGAAATAAAACAGCGGGAGTGGGCTTTTCGCTCCCTCTTTCCGCGAGGACGGCACCGCGAGTGTCGCGTGCATAATTTTTACATCTGCGACAAGTTCAAATAAAAAAAGAAAAAGAGCGTAAAAAGCCACTTCTCCATCGCGCCTCACTGGCGGCGGGTGATAAAATTTGTATTTACTGTGCCAATTACGCGCGGCGCGCGAATAAAAAGCACGGCAATAATGATTGGGGATTGACGACGGATATTTCACGTCCAAGGCTTAAGGTCTTTATCGCGACTGGCTGCTGTTAATGCATTTACAACTGCAGATGCGTCGGGGGGAGTGTTCAATTCATCTTTTCTCTCTTCTGGCGCATTAACTGGAGCACTGGGTTAAATAAAAGACCATTCACGACGTAATGAGCGTGATAAAATGTTTGTCATAAGCACTTGCCGTACAAAAGATTTCTTTGTGATGTCGACCGCATTGCACTTTATGACACAAGAGGTGCGGTTAATACCTCGCGAGAACCTGATTTGAATGGTGCCTGCCTGTTCATTGGCCTTATTGGAGTTTCTATTAAACTGTCTTTATACCAAGCACAGAGCGCGGCGTTCGTCATTAAGGAACTAGTCAAATGTTTATTAGTCTTACTAACAGCACAGCTAAAATTGCTTTCCACAGTCCACACTTCTAAGACTTCTTTTTGTTATGTAAATATGTATTATGAAGCTGGCCAATCATTGTACTTCACTAATATATATT
The DNA here is from genome assembly GCF_949628265.1 of Cloeon dipterum. Classification (NCBI taxonomy): domain Eukaryota; kingdom Metazoa; phylum Arthropoda; class Insecta; order Ephemeroptera; family Baetidae; genus Cloeon; species Cloeon dipterum. Next base: position 13,120,617 of record NC_088789.1, read on the forward strand.
TTTTAATATAAATGAAGGAAGTTAACAAAGAAAAATAATTAAAATCCTAATAATTAACTTGAGATTCGTTAATTACGAACAAGCCGTTATAGGATTAGATTATGCGATTTTTAATTGTAAATTTAAAAATTGTAGACAAAAAGTTGCTTTAGGGCAGTTTTATAAAATTGAGATTCGAGAGTCAGATAGCTTTGATTGATTACTGAAAAGTTGATCAGTGGATCTAAATTTTTACGCAACACTGCTTAAAAAATAATACCAAACTAAACGAGTATTTTTTCTACCATTATTGTCTCTGATCACACTTGGCACCTAATAATGCTTTTGAAAGAGATTAAAAGCAGACGTTGGGGATGAGCATTTGGTAGTTTTCGTCAAGTGGTGGCGAGAGCACGAAGCAGGGACTCGAGTGCACCGCCGCGATTGGCTGCTGGACAAAACGCTATCAAGACGAGCGAGAGAGCAAACAAGAAGTTCTTCCGCAGCTGCAGCCATCTTACAGCAACCAAATTTTAGCTCTTGGGGCCCCTCTCGGACCCTCATTTATGCATCTGGTACCTCGATTATAATTACTCGCGGGACGAGGGGAGCAGCCGAGGTTGCTGTTGCTGCAGCAGCGGCAGTAAAAGTGGAAGAACTCGTATTAGTGACCATTCGACATGCTCTATCGCCCTTTCTTGTTAATTCACTTGCACCCGAAATTACATTCTCGACGGCTGTGGGAATTTTTTCTTCTTTTGTGTGTGTAAACACTTTGCTCGCCGCTACTGCACTCTGCTGGTGTTTGCGTTTAATTAGATTCATGTGACTCTCGGCCGCACGATGTGGGGCCACAAAGGGCGTGGAAATCGGCTATTTGGACGCACAAATCACGCTAGATTTACGACCTGCATGCCAGTGAGAAAATTCTCCGAATGTGCTGATACCAAGAGTGTCAAGAGGAGCAGCAATAAATTTTCAACTTGTTAATTATGAAAGGAGCGAGGCAGTAAAATTGCCAATTGTTGACTGCCGCGAGAGTATATATATTGAAACGAGCCAATTCTTTTGTATTTTCGGCGCTAAATTGATTAACGATGCCTCTCCGAAAGGATTTCGCCGGCAACAAAGCATAGAATCGCAGGCAAATATTTGGCAAAAACTGTAAAAGAACCGCAAACACACTAGGCATGACTAGAAAAATTGACAAAAGCGTTTTACGGCCCGGACAGGTCCCATTATTCTTTTGAATGGCCCCCAGCTTGCTTCTTTTGTGCGTCGCCCCGAACAAACATTTGCTGTGTGAAAAGTTACGAGCGAATTTCAAAATGATTTTGGATTTTCACCATCGACGACGGCCTGTGGTGTGCCATTCCAAGTGGAAAACCACGCGGCTGAATGCTTTTTCTGGATAAGTTATGCCTGTTTAAGCTGGGAATGGAGTCACGATGTCAATGCTTATTTATGTTAAACACGCATTCTCTCCGTCCACTCTGTGCACACGCATTATGCTCTTTCTCTCGTCATGTTTGTTTTGTAAAACAAAACTAGGAGGCAAGTTGCTCTAGTTGCATTAAAGAGTCAAAACGCGCCGTGCACACCGAATTCTTTTTCACTCTCGCTGTCTGCTGTGCTGTGAAACAGCTCTCGCGCTGGCTTATTTTACATACATCAGTGGGTTTGTTTGTTTGTTTGTAGTCTCTGCCTGGGCAGGCATTGTGTCGACAGAGAGCAGCCCATTCAGTCAGCCAGTCGGTCGGAATAGACAGAAAGCACGCCAGACGACAATCGCGCCCGCTGAAATGGCGAGGATAAAACCAGCTAAATGTCGGACAATCTTAATTGCATTAGTCACACCGCGCCGGCCAAAAAGCTGTTGCCACTGCAATCACAAAAAGTAGTCACTTTTGTCTGCCTGCTGACCATCTTTTTTGTGCTCCGCGGCCGTCACAAAATAAGAACAACATGCATGACCGCCACGGAGCCTTTATGCCTCATTCTCGCTGCAAGTGTGCACCGCTTTTTTTCCTCCACATTCCGCGGTCGTGCTTAATGATCGCGCGCGTGATTTTATTTTAATAATAATAGCATGTATGGGAAACTATTTCAATCGTGGGACTTTTCCTCAAAAAGGATCACCGAGACCGCACGTTTTTTTCCAGGCTTAATTGAATTCGTGAAGGTGTCAGGCAAAAAGTCCGGAGCATGTGAACTTTTTGTCCGATTTCCTCTACGATACACGACTATTTTGTTTAAAGCAACTCCTGAAAATGCAAATGCCAGTTTTTCCTGTATTCATGTTTTGTAAGGAAAGTACAAGCGTCCAACCCATGGCGGAAGTAAATCCGATCCCGCAGCTGCGTGTCCAAATTACTTTCTTCTCCCCCAGAGGCACGTTCGAAGATTTAAAATATTCATCTGGAGCTTATGAATTGCAAGCACAAGCAGGAAAGCGCACCCGCCAGCTCACAAACTATGCGTGCGATTGCCTCAGGCGCAAAACATTCCTCCTGATGGTCGAGTACGGTGGAAAAAAAATTGCGTACCCGTGCGGAGGGAAAGGAAGCAGGAAAATCTCGGGTGGACAGAAATTTCGGGCTAGAATGCAGCGTGAAAAGCAGCGCTGAACGGCGAGAGAGAGAGAGAGAGAGAGAGAGAGAGAGAGAGAGAGAGAGAGAGAGCAGCAGCAGTAATATTTTCAAAGTAGTAAATAAGGGAAGCCATTTTCGCAGCAGCGCGTTTTCACGTGGCTGCGCAACAGCAGCAGAGCAGCTAGGAGATCCTTCGCTGGTGCTCGTGTGCAGTTGCCAGGGCAACGGTAGCTACAGCGAGAGAGCACATCGATCATCTCGCACTCGGGCTCTCTCTCTCTCTCTCTCTCTCTCTCTCTCTCTCTCTCTCTCTCTCCATGTAACAAGGAGCAACGCTATGTAACGAAAAAATAAAGTATTGCCGCCGCCAACGCTGCTACAGCAGCGCTGGAAAGGAACCAACCAACCCCCGGCTTGCTTCTGACGTTTGAAACAAACACAGGCACAAAATGCGCCGGCAGCCGAGCCCCGTGTGATAAATTTCACCAAAATGGGGGACTTGCTGCGATCCGTGCTCAACAGATAGGAGACGGAAATGGATTATAAATGGCGACAATCCATTTTTGAGACGTTTGTGAGAGCAAACTTTCATCTCCAGACATTTGCTACAAAAAGAATCGATGATTATGGTGGAAATAGAAAAATGGAGACAGGAAAAGTTTTTGTTTTAGTGTTGTTTAACTGGTGTCAGCTGAAGAAGCAAACGAGTTTGCTTTAATTTTTTAAGTCTCACACCAAATTTTCATGAATAATGAAGAGTTGAGATTATTGTATATATAGTGAAAATGAGCACAAATAAAATAAGACTAAGACTCAACGTTGGAGCCCTAACATACTTCAAAAAATAATATTATATATTTGTATTTATCTTGCAATTAATAATAAAGTGAGTTTTCCGGTTAAAGTAATGGATGAATTAATTTTACATATATTTCACATTTGTTTAAAACACGCAATTAAAGGTACACAGAAAATCTATAAAATTTTGCTGGTTTACGCGTCAGCAAGTAAATGAGCAACTTGGCAAAGAAATCAATAAAGAGGAAAATTTGATGGCTACAAATTCTTTTTCCTTCCATCGCACATAGCTGGAATCATTTCGCGCACACCATCCACGGAAAGTCGAGATTTATTGCACCAAAGTTTTCTCTCTCTCTCCCTCTTTTGTTTGGCCGATTGCGCTAAAACAAAGGCCGCCTCGATTGGTGAATTCAAGTAGCCAATCAAACTAGAAACAAAAGCCAATAAAAATATTTGCTCTGGGCTGCGATTCGCCGTGTGCGCGGCGCGCGCGGTTGCAGGCGCTGTTGCCCTCTACCACGGCCTCCAAGTACCGCCCTTTGTTCTCTGAAAAACGAGCTGCGGCGGGCGCGGAGCACATGCTGCCGCTGGTCGGAGGCCGCTCGAAACTTGGCGTCGGCCCTCCGGTTGTGCTGCCACCAGCCAGCAGAGCCGCGAACTCGCAGCGCCTGCAATCATGATGGCGTATGCAACCCGCGACGCGCATGTGTGCGCCCGGTTGCTAGGTACGAAACTTGGATACCAGCAGGCGCTCCTGGCTGCGCTGGTGATTTGTTCACTTCATGCACAGATCAACAATTTCTAATAAAAATACGGGACAGCATACAAATTATTTTTTGGCTGGCCATTAAAAGAAAGCAATGAATATTCAACTTACATTCAAAACTCTGAAACTGATCTCGGGCAACAAGGGTTCGTTTATTGGTCAACGAATGAAGAAAAAATCTCTATATAAGCTATGTTTTCTACTGAACCGATATCGATTTTTCTCTGTCAAAACATCGATCGTTTTAAAAATTTGGTGTCTTAATTTTTAGCCTTCCATCAAAGTAGCAGATTATTCCAGTCACACGCTCCTAGGCGAAAAGCGAAAAATTTCTAGAGGATACATTGATCCGTTTGAAAAGACAGCGGCGGGCGCTGGCGCCGATTTGAAAAGCGGCGTCGGGCACAGCATTTTCCAAAGTGTCCCACAGCTCATTCGGAACTTATATTTGCAGTGAAAGCAGCATCAGCACAGCTATTCAAATAAACGGGGCGGCCATTGAAACGCGCGCCGTTGAATTGATAAAATGTTGCGCCGCGTGCGCCAGTGAATAGAGGAGCCGAGCTGCAGAGCGAAGGAGTCTATTGATAAATGACACATCCGAATATAAGCAACTGTAGGGTACCCGATTTTCGTGGTAGCAACTGGCATAATGTTTGAAAGAAGAAGAAAAATAGAACACTCCGGCTGCGAAGTTAAATTCTTGCACTGCAAATTAAACACTGCCTTAAAAAGACCTGACATAAGCTCAGCACTATTTATTGGTTAGTTCACAAAAACCGCCAAAAATTTAATTGATATTGTTCTTTGAGTTTGATGATCGTTAGCAAAATAAAAATTCTTAAATCTTTTTACTCAATACTTTCAAAGAAATCTAGAAAAGTTAATTTTAAAAGAGCAGTAACTATAGATTTATGGAGATTTTCATACAAATTGCAAGGGGAATTGATACTCAATTTAACTGTCAGTAAAATGATAGATAGCTTGAGAAGATGTTTCCATCTAACCAATATTGATGAATCCTGTATGGAAATAGAACGTCTTTCGTGAATTATAAATAACTGAAACTGTTTTAGGTCATTGATTAATTATTAAAAAAAGTTGTGGGCATTCAACTAATTTCGATTATTACACTAGCTGAAAACTTCTTTGGCAGAGCCTGGAAAATTTTATCAATTTAAATTTTTATCAAAAATTTGCCTGAAATTTAAGTTGGTTAAAGACCAAAATTAAATTTGTTAAAAATGGCGCAACCATTTTCAAGATGTACGTTCTCTTTTATACTCTAACAATACGTCTCTATTTTTTAATTAATTATGCTATCGTTAAACTCGCTGTGATAAAATGATGACATATTTATAAGAAAAGGTCTGCATCTGTAAACAAACACCAAAACGTAAAAAATCAAAAGAATAAATTTTTTGCAGGAAATTTTAGAACATTGATAATCAATTAAATAAACAGCCCAGCTATCATTTGACAGAATACATATAATAATGAAACGAAAAGTACAAAAAGTGGTTAAATATTGGTCGATTTTGCAAAACTAATTTCAGAAAGTTGTAGCTCTCTTTTTTAAATGAACATTCGAAGTTCCACTTGAAAAATAAACAAGTTGAGATTTCCAAATTATTATAGCGCACTTTCATTAAAATTTCCCATCCTGAATTCAAACATTTTTAGCAGCTTTGCTCTTCCTTTCTAAACAAATTAACTGCGTGACAATTTAAATGACATTGCGCTCTGAAATTGCTGACTAAAACCATCAAAGTGACGATCATCGGCTATAGTGCCAGCGGGGGTAAAAGAATAGGGAGTAGCTGGTGGTGGTGGGGTGGCGACGGTGGCGGTAGTGGTGCCGCTGGAGGTGGAATTGTACCAGTTGTAGGTGGAGAATGGGGTTTTAGCAATGCTTTTGTGTGTTTTGTGCGGCGATAGAGGAGTGAATGCGAGTGAGCGGCGGCACAGAAATATGCATAGAAAGTTAGATTTGATTCTGGACAAAAGCAGCGGCAGCGACAGAGGAGGAACAAGTGAGGCTCACAACAATACGCCGGGCACAATAATATCATCTAGCTGCTGCTGCCGCCGCCGTCGTCGTCGTTGCCGCCACCGCCGACGCCGCTCTTGTGGAGCGAAGCAATGCTCTTTATGCTATCTCACAAAAGAAAACTGCGCCGGCACACACACACATTATAAAACGCCACCAAATGTATTTATAGCGAAGGCGCGAGCGAGCGAGAGAGAGAGAGAGAGAGAGAGAGAGAGAGAGAGAGAGCGCTGACAACTGCCAGGCTTAACCGTCTCCAGCCCAGCTGGCTGGTATTCATTGTTTGACTCGCGCAAAAAACGCAGCGCCGCCTCAATCCTCGCTGCCGCGCAAATGGTGATTAAACTGCCTTCCCGCCTCGATCCCCCATTCTTCCTCTTTGCTTTGCCTTGTTCCCGGCGAAGGCGAGAGAAAGAGGTACCGAGCGCGACGGTCACGTTTTGACAGCCCCCGGCGAGCTGCCGAGCAACGTTTTCCGCTTTTTAATAACTGCTGCACAACACCCTGCTAATATTGCCATAATTAGAGCTCTAAACTTTGCTTTTCCAAACACTCAGCTCGATTGTTAATGAACTGGGCTGAAGACGTTTTCAGAAGGAACTACAAGCCACACCAGGATTTCAGGGTCGTTATTATTTGATTTAAATCTTTATGTTTCTGGGGGAAATTTCGATGATTTTAGTATTGCTTTTCTTTTTAAATTTAATCGCAGGTTAGCACAGGACTCGGAATGAGGGAATCAATCAATTTTATATTTTAGCATTTCATGTTTTCATTTTAAATCACATATCAAGCAATTTTTAACGTAACTACTTATTTTAAAAGCATTAGTATTTATGTTTATGTTCTTTAAGTAATCCAATTTGAAACAACTTTTCAACCTGCAAATAATATAGCAAAATCAAAGAAGCACTTGATGGGAGATGTAGTATTTCAAGAGCGGTTTCAACGATTAGTCTGGTTTTATTGCAATCGTTGAGGGATTGTGTTCATTGCAGAAATTACAAAAGATGCCACTGTCCACATTTTTCATCGCACAATTTGCACTCTTACAAGAATCACTCGCTTTGAGGCACCGATGATGTTAGTCACTAGATTTACAAATTTGGAACAAACCGTGAATTGCAAAACGGCTTCAAAGTGCGGTTTTTTCAACAATCATGTCTCATGACAGGCGTGTTTAGGGACTTATCAATCTATCTCATCATCTTGCTCCGCCTCATAGTTTGTGCAAAATATTTATGGTTTGCCGTTTCAGGTAGATTTGCAGCCGCCAATATAGTATTGCCCCCCCCCCCCTGGTCCCACGTGAGTTTCAACTTATCATTAATTACTTTACGTAATTCTCCCTTGCACTCGCCCTTCTGGCAGTGGCGGAGTCTCGAGGACACGGCTACCCTGACGGCCCATTTGGCAATAGGGGTTTGCTAGTGCCCGGCTTCTGGCGACGCTCAGCGACCAGTAGAAGCTAGATTAGCTCGTCTCGCCGTCTCTGCGGCTCTCTACAGAATGATCACCTCTCCACCTCAGGGCGCAAGGAGGTGGCGACTAAAATAAATTGTAGTGGGGGCAATACTATATTGGCCGCTGCAGATTGTTAAAGAAATTTTCTTACCTGATAGAGCTTGCCTATGCAATGCGCTCGTCAGCGAAGCTAAGCGTGTTGCATAGCCAAGCGCTCTGGCAGCATATTTATAGAAACGGTTCTGCGAACAGCCATTGCAAATTCATAAACGCTCAAACGGAATGTCCATTCATATGCAGCACGCTGACGTTAATCCAAGAAAAAGAGTCATTATTGAAATGGGTCCAGTGTGTGTGGCGTCTGCAGAGGCACGCATCTCCGTATTTTATTCCTCTGCATTTCCACATCATCCATATCGACATTATTTTTCTCCTCCTTTGTGCCCGGCAGCCGAAGAGAGAGAAATAAATGAAGGCGGCAGCGGCGTTTTTTGTACCATACAATATTTACATGTCAGCCCAGAGTATGGATATGTAATTTCGGAGTTGGTTTTGAAGAGAGTGGGCACACCTTTCAGTGAACAACAATAGACGCAAGGGTGGCCCCATTGTTGGGGTAACGCCGCCGTGTGTATCAATGCTGCCAAGATTGATTGACTTTTTGCACATACTCGCTCGCTCTCTTAACGCTGTGCCACCTCTTGCTCTTTTTTTCTCAGCTCCGCTGAACGCTTGCAAAATACAGCTGCCGACATAAATTTTCACTCGTAGAAATGGAAAACATGTAATTGAAGCAACATGACATTTCCTTTGTGTTATCATTCTTCAGAGCTGCAGTGCTTGAAAATAGATTATATTGCGGCTTCTTTTTTGTTTAGCAATTTTGGCTTGTATTTTCACATTTTCACTCATCTAATTGCTTTTACTGCATCAACTATCAGCAAGAATAAACAAAATTATCAGTTATCATAAAAATGTATTCTAAAATATTTATTACTGGCACAATCTGATCAACAGTAGATGGATGTTTCTTATTTGATTCAAAATTATCCTTCATGTCTTGAGAGAAATACGAAATAAAATTTTAAAGGCTTTACATATTATTTTATTTTGATGAACTTCTAGATGTTGAAACAAATTCATCGGAGTGCAAAAGCTGTTAATTTTTCTGAAAACACTTATACTCCATCGAATTTACCTACCTTGATCGGCTTTGAACCACAAACCACAATAGTTAATGATATAAGGTCATAACTGAAACTAAATTTCAATTTTAACCGTAAGGGAATTTACGGAATGAACGTAAGCCAAGAGTATAATTTTTTTAGATACATGCAGTTTCGTGAGTGATTTTTTACAGATTTTGGTTCAGCATTTTTTATTTTTTTTTGCACGGATAGTAGTGAATGATTGCTTAAATAGCGAATTATTTAAATAGATATATAAAGGATTTGATCTGATCAGTGTTATCATTATCGATTTTTTCATTGCTGGCCGTGCAATGAAACAGAAGAGATTCATAATTCAATTTCTTTTTTAAAAACTTATAAGCTATTAGTAAATCTAATAATCTTGGATTCAAAATATAATGATGATCAAATCCAGCTATCTCCGTCAAACTAAAATTGAGCCTAATTTAATTTTGACAGCAACTGTTCGGATTATACGTCTCTTGGCATATTCAGTCAGAGGAATAAAAGTAACTTTGAGTTTCACAATCAGCAGTAATTTGTTTTCAAATCCAGCCTCTCAGAAAGCCTCCGCTCTTGTTTTAACTATATTTCGGTGTTAACTTGGGTCAAGGGCATGGCGCGCAGCTGGAGCACCACTCACGCCGACGAGAGGGCAAATTGCAAAAAAGCCGTGGATGGATGGCGAGCCGGCGGGTGCATTCATTTGATTTGGAGAACACGGCACGGGGTGGGGGCCGGGCTGTTTTGCATAAGGGCACTCGCGCTGGAAGTCAGCGGCGGCGGTGGAGGCGGAGGTCTGCAAATGATGATGATGAGGATGAAAAGAAGCGGGATCGATTCCTGCAGTTGTGTGCACGCCACTGACCAAGAATAGTGGCTGCTGGACCACTTAGGCTTCCATTCAGGCCGCACTCGCTTTCTATTCAGCTAAACAGCTCGACCGTCACATAAGAGCACGAGGAATAGCAAAAGCAGCCCTCACAGTCAGTCAAATATCATCCGATGTCTGCTCTGCATGCTCCTCGGCCCGTCCGCGTGCATACAGCGCGCGCGGCCAAAGCTAATTAACTGGCCTCTTATTGCTGACGAGCATGGAAGGATCTCGTTCGCTCTCCCGCTCGCTCACTCGCGCCGCGCAACTTGATGATGCCGCCTCAGTAATTCTTATCAATTAAACCGCCGCCGCGTTCATTCCATTGCGGCATGCTGCCCTCTTCACATCTTTTCACGTTTCGAGCGCGTGCTCGGCTCGCTCTTCCCGAACATATTGCCTCCGATGCGGTCTGAGCTGCGCGTGTGTGTCAGTCTCTCAACCCCCCTGCCCTGAACCAAGACGCAAAAATGCCTGCCGCGTATTTACGAATTGCAAATATTTAGTTCGAGATCAAAGTTGAGCATCTAGACCAAATTCCGATCGAGATGGATTCCTACAGAATTATTGTTTTTCCATGTTGATTTCACTAGATACTATATAATATATAACGATATTGACCCTATTGATTTTTCTGTTAGGTTTATAATTGGTCATCAAATACAATAAGTAAAAACATTCATATTGCACTTCAATTCTAAAAAACTCGTGTGAAATTATTTTTGTTCGATCAGTACTATTATTTAAAATGACGTTATAGCACCAACTTAATAATGTTTTTATCGCTTGATATGAATTTTAATTTCAATGAAACATAGTGGTGGTGACACTAAATTTGTGAGATTATTAGAATTTGATGATTTTTCACCTCTAAATGTTAACCATTCCGTTGGCTCGCATTGTTAAGGCATTCTCAGGAGTGTCAAAGCAATGGGAGATATATTTGAGCAGTTCGGGGATCTAATACTGGCTACCCAATGTCAGAGATGGCAAAAAGTGGTTAGTTTAGTGACTCGAAATAGTCGAAATGCTCAAATAGCTCAACGAGCTGGGAGGCGCACCGTCGCCGACTCGCCACTTGCTGGTTTGCGCACCTTTCCAGCGGCTTTATGGACAAATGTCTGGCGTTTCAATTAAAGACCTCTGTGCGGGGAAGCGAAAAGATGGCCACATTGGGCCCAAACTCCTTTGCAGCCACTCGGGCCACTCAGGCACCATGTTATCCGCTCGGCGATGTTATTGGGACTTGGGACCCATTGAGCTCATAGCCCAAGAGAAGTGCTGTGCAGAGGTTAAAAATGTTTTTTATAACTTTTTTGTGCCTCCATAAATGGACAGGGTTTGCAATTTTGTCCGTCCGGTTTTTTCCACGGATGTTTTTACTGGAATAAAAGGAATTAATATAAATTTTTACACTTTTTTTAAGCAAATTTACAAAATTTTGCAGGTTTTGAAGTTCACGGAACGATTTTTTTAATAAAAAATCAGGCAAAGTAAAATGTTTTCATTTTTGAACATGGACATTTTTCATGAAACCCCTGAAATATTTATTTAAAAACGTTTTGTATCAATTAAAAGCGATGGCAGTTCTCAGATTAATCAATACATTATGAAACAATTTTATTAAATTAATTCTTCGGTTGGAAACACTACAAACAACAGTATGGAAATATTTTATGTTTCAAAAGCTATTTTACCACCTATAAATAAGAAGTTACAATTCACAGCATTGCAGTAAATTGTTCACCCTTTTCTTGCTAGTTCATTGATTCAGAAATAACAACAACCCCTCTATGAATTGCAATTTTTTACTTTTTTCGCCCATAGTGGAAAAAAAGTTAAGACTCACTTTGACATAAAATTATCTAAGATTAGCACCTCGCAACCTTCAAATTTAATGAATATTTCTTATCTAGAAATTTCATGATACAAGGTGCAGCATGATCTCACTGTTTGAAATATTACTCCAAATAAAAATGGATGGAATTTTGGGTGTGTATATTTTTTGGCGTTGTTTAAAGGGAGAGTGGTGATATTTCAAAAAATTTATCTCTCTTTTGTATTGTGCTCAGTTAGCATTTGATTACAGTCGATCATTTTGAACAGCTGGCGAATCCTCAATATAGCTATTTTATTGGTAAAGTGATGCTGATGAGCCCTGAGGGGCCTAAATAGAACGGGAACGTGTTACAATATTTAAATCTAACACTGATCTAAAGCATAGTTGTTGTTGACCAATAACATTGAGAGCACTTTTTGCTTCGCATTAGCAGCTGTGAGTAAAACGCCAGAACTTTTCAAACGCTGCGCCTCAATAAAAAAATGCAGAAAGGAGTTGACGATAAATGCACTAAAAGTCAACGAACTTGCCGAGCATCAGCCTTGTTATGGCGGTCACGAGCATAGGGAAGCCGAGCGTTAATTGTTTGCACATATACATATGCGCGGCGGGTGAGAAAGGGTAGTGTTGTGCTATGGCTTCTCACTCACTCACTCAGGCAGTCAGTCAACTCGGGTGCACCAATTAAAAGGGTCCGCGCGCGCCATGGCAGGCAGAATTTTCTTTTGTGCACTAATACTGTATTGTTATGCCCGCGGAGCATAAGCGAAAGGCAGGTGCCGCTGCTGCAAGCATAAACCAACGCGGCGTAGTTGGTTAGTTGGTCGTGCCGCTGGTGCCGATGTGTTGTGAAAATCAACACACAATTAACGAACGGCTCAGTCGGCAGGCAGTGGGGCGCCGCGGCGTCGGCTTAACGCGATCTTTGTTCCCGCTTGCTCCTTCCTCTTTCTAATGAGAACTTTGTTTTCATAAACACGCGAAATCACTTGCCTGTGAAAACAAGTGACGAATTTTGACGCCTTGCTGAATTCGCGCGTTTTTCCATTTCACGGATCAATTTTTCCGTTCCGGAAGCCCGACTGTTAGGTTGCTCCGGTTCTCGCGGGATCAGTTTTCAAGCAAACATAAAACTCATTACGGCCGAATCCATTAGGAATGATGGGCGTGAGAGGAAAAGAGCGAGTTTGCATCAGCAGTCTGATTTCTGGCGATAATAATGTTTGCCGAGAGCGCGCTGTGATCGTTATTTAAAGGTGGCTCGACTTCTTATTTCCTGGCACTGGCGAAGCTTTTCTCATTTCCGCACCACCCACGGCTTTATTTAATAAAGTATCCTTGCACTCTGCATCACAGCACTCGCGACGGCTCAGGTATTCCACCATAGGCGGCAGAGGGGCGTTTGGAATATCCATTTATCTAAAATAAACACTCAAATGATCTTCAGACAACAGTTTTCAACCTGCGGAAGCGAATTTTAAATGACTGCAATGGAATTCGAACTGCTCAGCTGTTGCACCAGTTCAAACTCTAAAATTTACTTCATTTTAACTCCAGCCGTCGGACTAAACTGTAGAAAAACTAACTAATGGTTGATTCACGGTATACTCACGATTCAAACTATAGGTGTGTCTATAGTCTTGGGCATAATGGTATCTGTTTTTAGCTATATTAGGTGGATCCTATCCTAGAACACAAGTATAAAAACTTTTCTAAGACTGCTTTCTTTAAGATCGTAAATTTTTACTGTACTTAATGCTCAATCTTCTTTTGTTTGCTGTTGATATTGTCAACTTCCCGCCACTACAAGTTGCATATATTATCAAATTTTGGGATAATTCTCGTAGTAGAAATAGGTGGCAGAGTAAAGGTGAAGCGCGTCTTTGTTGCACCTTCACCCCCACTGCATCTTCAAACTCGCACGACAGCAGTCGAAACGAAAATTTACTCTCCGGCTAGGATAGAGATTTTGTGCGAGAAATTTCTAGAAACTATTTATTATCAGACTCGCACTACATACAGGGTAAGAATTTATCTAATTGTTAATGTTTGAAATTGATATTTTCATGATAAAAATTATTTGTTGTATTGGTGATTTTAATTAGTTGTACTATTTCACAGTCATGAGTCTTGATCTTAATCTTACTACTAATGCCAACGGGTCCAAAGTAAAGACGATTTCTACCAAAAGACGCATTTTGTCACGTCTCCTCGATCCCACAATATCGAAAAGAATGTTCAACATATAAATACAATTTGTCACATTTGGAGCAATTTCGTTGGTTTGAGTTCAGGATCAACGTTAGCCATGACGAAAAAAGTCTTTTAGCTTCTAAGCAATTCAGGCAGATCTCTTTAATTTACCCAACTAATTATTATTATTTTTCATCCCAACACTGCGGCGTTTCAAAGAACCATTTAATCAGATTGTCCACTCATTGTCAGTTGACTCTAAACTCTATCGATACGTGCGATATTTGATTAATTTGGCACAAACACATACTTAGAAGATGATGGCAGCACTATTAATAATCTTATCTCCCGTCGCTCTAAGCCTAAATAATTATATATGAAAAAAACTTTTAAGCTTGCAAAAAATTTACCTTGATAAAGCTCAATATCAGTCAAACATTCTGCACTCGCAAGTACGTAAGATAGATATTAAAAAATAAATAAAAACACAGTCGAGGACGAGTGGTGGTCGTAGTGCGGATTGCCATAAAAATGCAGCAGCTGCGAAACAATGGGCGCGGACAAAGAGTTGTGGACGTATCGTTTTGGCGGCCGGTCGCCAGGCTGATCTGCCGCAATCGCTCGTGCGCCGTTCAGCAGAGCTGGTCTGATTTATGACTTATAACTTTCCTATCGGTTCCATATCTAAAAATGCGGCACAACCCGTCCGCCACCATAAATTTGTTATCACAAAAAGCTCGGCGCGGCATATGGCGGCGATTCTTTGTGTTTCATCGCGGGGAAATGTTATTTTTTCGCGTGTAATAACATTTTGCTCTCTCTCTCTCTCTCTCTCTCTCTCTCTCTCTCTCTCTCTCTCTCTCTCTCTCTCTCTCTCTCTCTCTCTCTCTCCCTTTCATACTCCCCCAGCCTGCAGGGTGGCTGCCTGCGAAAACAATTTTCTTTGTTCTCGCATCATGAATTACAAACGATTCGCGCCATCTGATGGCAGCAATTTTTTATTGATTAAAAATTATCCGGTGATTCCATTGATGATAACCGCCAAAGCATATTTTTCGCGAGGATCTGGTGCATGCGGTTCGATGGTAAAAAGCTGGCTAGTGTGTCTGACAGCGTCTTTTATTCCGCGGCCCCTGACGATTTGTCATTGTCTTATTTTCCAACCCATTGTTCCAAATTTTCGACCGGGTGGAATGAAAATCCATTTCGCCTACCTTTCTATCAGTGCCAGTCGAGGAAGAATGCTCTTCACAGCCATTTGAAGATCCGTTTGTTGAGCAGCTGAAATCATGAAAATATACAGTTATTATTAACAACTAAAGAAAAATAAACCGAATTGAATTGAAATAATATTTAGATTGCAAAAATGAATACAGGAATTAATTTGAGTTGCGAATTTTCTCGAAACTCATTGTCAGAGGGTATAAAGAAAATAGTCAGATGATTCTTTGAAGGATGAAGTCATTTTATTTATTTAATACTAAAGGAATGCAACAAACCTCGAGTGAAAATTTGTTCTCAGATAATTAAGATAATTTTGACACTAAAAAGGACTATGACACAATTTTTAACTCTTTATATATCACTCTTGTTTGTATTCTTTTAACTGATTGAGAGCTGACATGATAAGCAGCTAGTTAATCGCTTTTGGCACTGTTTATAAAGATAAGTTAGCCATTCCATTTGCACATTTCAGCTGAAAATGACGAGATATTAATGCCTGTTTCGCTTAATCTAAACGCTACGCGAAGGACAGGAAAATATAATAGTAATGACAATCGATAAATCTAAAACGACGGCCGCTTCCTATTTATTAGCAGTGCATCACGATTTAATTATCCGGCGGCGGTGCTATTTTAAATGAAGCACGATTTCCTCCGCAATCGCAGGGGTTCATGCAACGGTGACTCTCGTGAGGGTGATTATTGCTATATAGCCGAGTCACAGTCACGTTATAAATCCATATTAACGACCATACTAATGCGCGAAATCATCAAAATAATCACTTGCTCAACGAATTTTCTTCTTCCTGCGCCAACGTTTGTCACAAATGGCTGCAAAAGGGTAGAATTTCATCAGCACGAGAAGCTTCGCAGTCAGATTTTAACTGCCAATAATTAAGCTTTTGTTTCAACAATAGTGCAGATTAGGAAGCCATGAATCGTTCATTCAAATAACATTTCCAGCGTAGTTACAATCTTAAAAGCTCCAAGCACGATTTTCGCAATTTTGCAATGAACTTTAAATAAATTGTCATGAGGGTGTAATAATTATTTCTTAGCAAAATGACTACCTCACGATTGATTAAGCAAACAAAATTATACTCTGTTAAAAATGGTGAAAATTGAGCAGAAAAAACTATTTTTTAAGAGTTTATGTTTCTTGATATGAATTTCACGAAGTTGCTAAAAATGTTAAGTTTTGACCCAACTTTTAATCATGACTGGTGTTCATGACTGTGAAAATAATCTATGTTACGCTCTGGTAAACTGAAAATAAGAATTTCATTATATCCATAGAATATAATGTATGAGCAACATTGATGGGCTCAACTATAAACAGCTATGAACAAATCATTTATAGTACCAGGTAAAACATATCAGCCGTTAGCCAACTTTGCAGCTGTGGGTTTCAAGACCAAAATTAATTTGAATGAAAATTATTGTTTTGCTTCCTCTAAGTAAGGTCTGGTGCCCATCCCGTGGTGACTCTCAAGATCCAGTCTCCACAATCGGAATCTCTGTCGTGAGCATGCGGAGGTTTGAACTCTTCCTTTGGGATGCGGTGCTGAACCCTTTTAGTCACAGCACAAGCATTTTGCATCGCGGAGGAAAGGGCAGATTGAGGGCACGACACGGGTGCCGCTGGTGTTGCGCAGCCAAGCACCAGGCGGCGTCGCGAATTCGATATGATCGGGAATGAAAAGGCGTAATTCCATCAGGCAATGAATGCATCTGCGACAAAAGTGATGTATGGAGCGTTCTGAAAGAGCACAGGCAGCCTGCCTGTGTGTGGAGCAAAAGCAGTGTGCATGTGCTCGCGCGCGCTCGTCTCGCCATTGAAAGGAGGCGCAGAAGAAGAATAAGAAGACGATGAAGAAGAACTTTTAACAATAGCTTTGATTCCCATCTTCTCCCCTGCTTTTCATGCTTTTTTATGACGTCATCTATTTTTTCCTCTCTAAAGACACAACGAGACTACTTGTCAGAGATGCCTCCACAATAGAAACTGCACAATGCACGCTGTTTTCCCTCCCTTCCTTTCTGGCCCTGCCATTCTTTCAACCCGCTGGCTCTCCCTCCAGGACTACACATGCCGATTTGAATAGCAGTGCCCTGCACTTGCTGCCGCCGCCGCTGTGCTGTCACGCCGCCGAGTTGCAACCCTTTCCTCTCACGCCAATTTTGCAGCATTTGAGTTCACGTGCACCTAGCTGGTAGCTGCACCCAACGCAAGAGATAAACCAACTCGTGGGCAGTGACTTAACGCATGATCTTATCAATTCATAAGATATGGAACTGAAAATTACTAAGGTTTTAAATATAAACTCTTAATTCAATTCATAGAATCTTTCTACCATGGTAAACGAGTTCCTAGAATATACGTTCCTTGATTTTTTTTCGATTTCACTAAGCATTTAGAAATTTACATAAAAAAGTAATCGTCATTTAAGAAGCTTTATATTTTTAGGTGAAAGCTATTAAATCATTATTAGTTTATTTGTCAGATATGCTCTACGAATAACAATAGTGGACGTGACTCATGGACAAGCGATTCTTGTACTCACTCTTTTTCGAGATAGTGACTCGATATTATTTGACAGACCACCGCGCCGGTTAAGTCGATAATGGAAAGGTAGCCCAAATCGCTTATCTTTTATTACGCACATATAGCTGTGATTCACCCCGCTTAGCTATGGTCACCTCCTTGTCCCCTGATTTGCTCGCAGATAAGCGGCATTTACTTTTTGATTAGCAATATAAATGCGAGCATTCAGAATTAGGGGACGTGCATTTAGGTACGTGGTCTCACCTCGTCAAGTAATCGGCCAAGGATTTCAGAAATGGGTTGCTGCCTTTTTGACTGTATAGGAGGCGTTGTCCTCACCATTTTCCGATGGGCACTCTTTGTATTCAACGTTATTTTTCTGGTAAGAGTCCTATAACCTTAGTAAATTAACACTGCTTCAAAACCATAAACCACCAAAGCGCTGAAATAATTCAAAGATTTTGAGACACCATTTTAAAATCAATGTCCAAATGAGGTCTAAATCGTTAATTTATAATAGCCTTTTAAATTTGCTGGCTAAAATTCAACTAGGGGATATAACTTTGCAAATATATAAAAAAAATTCAAAATTGTGTCTAATTTTTCTATTTTTACACATTAATGAAAACTCCAACAGTAAAAAAACTTTTAGAACTAAGCATGAAACATGAAAAATGTAGCAATATTAATTTTAATTTCCTGGTAAGTTGCAATAAATATTGATTCCCATTGATGAGTGAATTGAGCAATGTTGCTAACTAAGAAGTTTTCATCCTCGCTTTTATAGGTCGGTGGGATCTCCTTGATTGTCACAGGCTCGCTATTATTGGTAAATATTGGCGAGGTTGATGACTTCATTTCGAATGATGTAAGTAAATTATACCATCTTTTCTACTCTGTCTTTAATGGAAAGCTCATAGGCGGAGATTGGAGCCATTATTCTGATTACAACGGGATCCATCTCTTTCTTGTTGGCCTTTTTAGGCTGCTGTGGTGCAATTAAAAAGTCGCCATGGATGATGAACACGGTAATATATTATGGTTATCATGAATTATAAATTATAACTAAATATTGTCCACAATTTTTAGTATGCCGGTCTGCTGTTTGTCCTTTTCGCCACTCAACTGGCTGGAGGCATAGTTGCCTTTGTTTATCAGGATTCTTTGGAGAACGGTTTCAAGGAAAGATTGGTTTACTACGGAAATAATTATGACACAGAGGAATTTGCGAAGAACGCCTGGGACAAGCTGCAGAGTGAACAGCAATGCTGCGGCGTGGGGAACTTTACGGATTGGCAGGAGTTGTTTGTCCCTCCTAGGGAAAACCCCCCAGTCTCTTGCACGTGTGATGAAGGCTCAGATGGCTGTGGTGCACAGATTCCAAGCAATGCAGACATTTTCTACTACACTGAGGGCTGCTACACAAAAATCCAACCGTTCCTTCGGGACATGGTCTTGTCAACAGCAGGAGTTGGCATTGGGACAGCACTCCTCCAGGTACAATAAACAACATGAGCTTTGACGAGTAAATCTACATACTTTCAATTTTCAGTTGGTGGCTGGACTATTCTCACTTTGTCTGGCGAATAGATTTAAAGAAAAGAGGAGGAAGGGATCACATTAGTCAATTATTATCACAACTTTCGACAACTTGAAGCCAATTTTGAAGATAATAAGTCCGGTAAACTAGTCAGCATTTATTGTTGTTATGGTTGAAACCGAATAAAAGATATTTGTGGTAATATATCTTGGTGATTTATTTCATAGACTGCTACTTACTAAGAAAAAAGAATATCATCCAACATTCTACAAATATTTCAAGTATTTTATATACTGATTGTCCTACGCTGGAGCTATATAATATAGAAGATATAAAAATAAAGAGCTCTCTAGAAAAAACATGATTATTTTTGGTGCAAAATTTGACGTAAAAATCCGTCAAAGGCAAGAAATAATTCTTTTAAAATAAATACACTTCACCAATATATCGATCATAAAAAGCGAGGATTTATATATACTATTCTATATACTGCTTGCAATGTTTTTTTTTTTATAAATTGCAAGCTCTGCTGTGTTTGCTTAGTTTCTAAAACAATTTATGGCAATGCAAACTAATTGAAATGTATTAAGATTGTTTTTGCCTTGGCGGGTAGGCACACAGATTTTTTTGAGAGCTCTTTAACCGTAAATTGAGACAAATTATCATTTAATGCATTGGTCAAGAAGGCTCAACACAAGTTATCTTGAAGATAAAAACTTATGACTCGAGAGGATTGGGCCCGATTCCTTACATTTCTCTGCAGTGTAGCTATACAGTTAGTACGTAGAAATTCAAAATGCGGAGTGAGCGAATCCTGAAAGCACAGAAATGGAATCTTGTTGTTATCCACGTCCTGCTCTTGGTAGGCTATAATTAATATATTTTGGTTCCTATAAGATATAATCCAATCTTTTTGTTCCAACTATAACCAAGCTTGGAGCGTGTGTCTTGATTGCGTTATGTTCCAAATATTTTGATTCGCTTAGATATATTGGCGCCTTTACAGAAACCGATAAAGTAAGTTTCCTCAAAATAGCTTGTTGTTGCATAAAATTTATTTTTTCAATGCAGATTCTCATTCTAATTATAACTTTGATCTGCACGAGTGGCCTACTAGCACTTTTATCGATACTGGGCTTTTATGCTGTAATTACATTAAAGATGGCATCTGTCAACTGGGTAATAGTATTTTATCTCAAATTTGTCAAAAGATCTCATGTCGCAATATGCTTTAACATGATTTTTTCCAGTATTCAGTTTCAATGGCTCTGGTCCTCATGTTTAACCTGACCAGCGGAATTTTGATTTTCACTTACCAAGACTCGATCACTTCTGAAGTGAGAGACAACATGGTCAGTCAAGCGAAGGTTTACACCGTAGCTGGGTTAAGTAACAATGAAGCAGCAGCTACTTTAGCTTGGGACAATACCCAACTGAGATTCAAATGCTGTGGAGTCAACAACTTTAAGGACTGGAGAGCATATAGACCGCAGCTCAGGGGCTCCCCAAACTCATGTTCTTGCAAAACGGAAGAAGAATATTGCAACCAGGAGTTAAATGTGTTCGACCAAGGGTGCTATAAAAGAATGGTGGAGGATGGAAACGTGTTTTTGTTTGCGATAGCAGGAGTCACTTTTGGAATTTCGTTTCTCCAGGTATAATCTCAAATATATTCGAAGTAAGCTTTTTGCCATAATAAATACGTGAAATTCATTTTAGTTGTGTGCCGTTAGATTGCTGGAAAAATACAAGCGTGATAAGGAGGATTTGGAACTGCGGGTGGAATTTTTCTCATCAGATTATTACACGTGAGAATCATTTCAATAAAATCATTGCCTATGAAATCAGAAATTTATTCATGTTACAACTTTATTTGAACGGCTCGTGCCAAAAAAGATATTCTCGATTAAATAAGATAGATGCGTACATACATATCATAATTATTTCCAGCAAACAAACAGATATGGCTTTCCAACTCTTGTCTGAGCTGCGAGCTGTCGAAGTGTGCACACAATTTCTAAAGAGTAAGCATTGTCGAGCTGCCGCCGGTGTATTGTGTGTGTGCTGCAAGTGCATGTACCGCCAAAACACATATTTATTATTATTATGCGAGTGTGTGATGGGGTAGCATAACGGGCAGGGGCAGCAGCACTAGTCTCTCTTTTCATTGTTGCTGGCGCTGGTGCCGCTGCAGCTCGACAAAAGCATTGTTCGTGCCAGTATTGTTCTTAATCAAATGAGAATACATCTTTCTCTTGTGCTGCTCCACGTACACCATAATACACACACTCTATACATGCAAACGGCAGCGGCGGCGGCGGCAGCAGCAGCGTAGCATATCTGGCTCTTTTCGTGCTCTCGCCCGGCACCAGCACTCCATCATTCTCGCCTATATCTTTTGAATGCGCTCGCATACATGCACACAAACACCCATTGAAGCCACTCGCTGGCTGCCTGTGTTGTCTAATCTGCTCGCGCTCAGTTTGTTTGGCCAGATTATGAATTCAGTTCGTGTTTGGAGCCTCACTAAAAGGCTACTCAAAAATTTTCAAACTGACTTTGCCTGAGAAACTTGGTAGAAACTTAAGTTTGTTATTTTTTGTACCGAGGAATCGATGGAGGAACATCGGTGGCGAGATAGCGTAGAATTTACATTATGCAGAGCGATCGTGTGCCTTCAGTGGCGAAAATGAGAATGAAAAAAGGCGTCACGGCTGGGTGCAGTCATCACTAGGTGGCTACGTACATAGGAGAGAGTAGAGTGAAAGATCTTTTGTTAGGTGAATAAAGGCCGCGGCGACGATGGTGGTGGCACTGTGTTGTAGAGAGAGGGTGAGGGAGGGAGAGGAGAGAGAGAGAGAGAGAGAGAGAGAGAGAGAGAGAGAGAGAGAGAGAGAGAGAGAGAGAGAGAGAGAGAGAGAGAGAGAGAGAGAGAGAGGTGATACAAATCTGTAGCTGCAAAGAATAAAGTATTGTCATATAGAAAGAGATAAAACACAATTGTTCACAGGCACCCTGCACCCCCGCAGCCACCCTCTTTCTCTCGCTACCTCTTTTCTCTTTCGCTAGCGCTCTCTTTTCACCGACCGCACGGAAAAAGCGGAGAAGAATGCACGGCGAGAGAAGAAGAAGAAACATCGTCATACGTATTGAATAGGTCACAATACAAAAGAGATGACGAAAACTTTTTATATCAAAATGCTGCTGCGTTGGCGGAGAGGAAGGGGCGCACGGGGTGGTTCGCCAGACGCGCAAGAAAATACACGCACCCGCGCCACCGCCGCCACAAATTACGTAAAGAAAAATCGACGGCTTTGATGTCCGAGCAACCGATTTTGCTTTCTTTTCTTCCCTTGTCGCATTTAATGCGATAGAATTGAATAAACCCGCCGCCCCAGACGCCCAACCCTGATTGAATGCGTCCGCTGTTTATTTCAAATATTCCATGGCAACTTAGTAATCAGCTTAAATTTGTTCCCTTCTACTCTAAATGTTGCATGGCATATTCTTCAACACTTTGTGTCTTTGAACATGTCCAACTGAATGAAACTACAGGATAACGTCATTTGAAGTTGTGCCGCACGGCGAGGGAGACAAGCGGGTTGCATAAGTTACAAAACACAGGGGCTCTGCACAAAGTAAATATAAGCAAAATATAAAAAACTGACCGACCTAAAATTAAATTAGAAATGAATTTTTTGGGAAAAATATTTAATACATATTATATCAAAGGAAATAACAATATACTACATGTATTTTTTTTTAAATTTCACCAAATAGCTCTTAAGAAATGAAACTAAAAGAATTCACTAAAAAGCTAAAGATAAAGGAAAAAATATTACATACGGTATTTTTAGCCAACCCACTTTCAGTTTGATCGCAAAGTACACCATTGACGAACACATAGAGTGAAAAAATAATCGCGAGAGGCGTCTTCCTGAAAGACCACTTGTAGGCAAGTACAACCGCCCTTATTCTCCAACACAACCGCCGCCGCCACCGCCGACCGGCAGCCAGGCATACACACACACACACACACACACACACCACTATCTTCCATTATTAAATCAACCACACCCCTTTCACGTCTGCAGCATCGTCGGAGGTGAGCTCAAGCAGTTTACAAAGCTCTCCAACACTGACACTGCTGCACCAGCACACAAGCCGACCAAAACAAGCCCTCCACGGCGATATAAATACATAATACTTTTGAAAAATAATTTCCCGCCAATCAATAAACAAAGAAAGTCTTTCGAGTGATTTTCTTCCTTAGAGACAGGATTATGTACACGCAAAACTCTTCATTAATTGAAATTCCGCTAAAATTGATCGTGATGCAAAATTTGAGTTTAAAAAATGAAATCTATCAACATGTAGATATGCATTAAACAAATTTTTAAAAGTTGTGTTGATTTTGCTAAAGATGGGTTGCTCAGAGTAAAATTTGGAGAAAAAAATCAAGTTTTTGATTGAAATTCCTTACAAGGTCCTATTTTATGATGATGTAGCGGTTCCCGCTTATTTAGTGTTGACTAAGTTTGTAATACCAATTGCAACTTTAACGCTAAATAGGCAGGAACCGCTACAATGAATTGAATTTACCTAACATTTTCCTTACAGCGAATAACCGTCATCGTTATTGCTCTCCTATAGTTTTGGCTTTTCATGGAAGAACAGACAAAATTTCAGAACATTTAGATTTTCTCTAACTTTACGTGAAATAGGGCGTTGGGCAGAAGCTGAAACTACAAAAGAAGATCAATAACGATGACGGTTGATCGCTTTGAGGAAAATTTACCCGGCAGTTTAATTCATTATGTGAAGAAAATTTGAGGATTGTTAAGTTCATATCATGGAATTATCAGTATTTTAATTAATATCAAGCCGTTAATATATCTGTCTCTGTTAGTTATGTTAGATATTAAAATGTTGAATTCCCGGAAAATTCGCACTCAAAAATGTCGCTGCAAAAACAAATTACTAACACTCTGCAATATTGCATAGCAACATCTACCTGCTATCCTTTTTTAATATTTAAATTAAACCATTTATTGAAAACTAACTGTTCTCAACATATTTTTGCAAGATTTTGAGTAAGAGACGAGCAAAAAAATAGATTTTACTCTTGTCAGCGCGCAAATGAGCCTCTCTTAAACAAAATTTTAAGGAGATATCTCGTTATCAGTACTCTAAAGTGATCATTTTTGCGATTACAACCTGAATTAAAATATTGCACACTCCACTATTGTGGACCCCATTTAAGCTTCATTATTGTGCTCCTCTGTGCTTTCAGCAGCGCATATCGAATCTTGGGCCAATAGGAAAGGAGGCTGGCTGGCGCACAGAGCAAAAAAGAGCAGATTCGGGCCAGAAGACAAAAGCCGCAAGAATGGAATCATAATGAGAACACAAAGGCAGCGCGAAATTTGCTTTCTCTTTTATGAAGCAATGAAACAGATCAATCAATCTGCCGAGCTGAATGTAAGCAAAGGCTGCGCTGCGCTCTGCATCGCCAGCCAGTCAGGCAGCCGGCACAGCAGAATGAGCGAGAGAGAAGAGAGAGAGACGATGATGATGATGATGGGCTTTGTGTTGTGACGGCCATTGTTAAACGGCCTTTGTTACTTATTTAGTCACTCATTAAAGGAGCGGTCAAAATAGACTTCCTCTCTTATTATGAATGCATTGAAAATTAATAACTTTACATCAGACAGCAGTAGATGCGATTTTATCTGACGGGCCGCGTGAAAAATCATTCTCCCGCCGTGTGCGCGTGCGAACCGTTTGCCCACAAGGGACCGTGTGGCTTTCCATTTGCAATTCAATATTTCAAACGGGTTAATCCTTGTTTTAAATCGCTCATTTGACTGTTGAAATTTTTAATTAAAAGATGAATAATGGTTTAGCAATCACATTCATAGCTAAAAGTAATGTATAAGTCAGTGTTGCGGTAGTCTACCCTCCTGTAGGAAAACTGATTGATTAAATGCCAGATAATTCCAATATATTAATAGCGAATAAAATAGCTCTGGCCAGTTCTGTTTAAAAAAAAATAAGTATAGCACCTGCTTGATGATTCGATGTCAGATGCCGTAGAGCAATTTTAAAGTAATGAATGGCACTTTCCCATTGAAAGTTAATTAGAAAAAGTCGGTAATACTCGAGCCGGCTGTTGGAAGCGTCGGTTCACTTTATTAAAGCCACACACACACACCGCAAAAGACAATGCTGCGGACGTCATCGTGTGTATGATTTTCGCATTTTGAGCAGAATAATGAGAGGCGCGCAGGGTGGCGAACAATAGGCCAAGATGCTTATGCTGTGAACTTTGTTAATAATCCCGCAGCAACGTCTTGTAACAATGAAAACTATAAAGAGGAGGCGAGGGAAGCTCACGTAGGAGAGAGAGCGAGCGCGTTCAGAGAGAGGACACGACCGTCGAGCAGCCAGAGAGCGGCTGTTGATATTAAACCCCCCTTTTCTTAATATCGCGCGCACGCTGATTTATTGTCTTGCCTTTGCGTGCTCAACCACTTAATTCCGAATCCTCTGCTTTTGCATCTCAAGACTGTATTATTCGCGCTTGCTCCATCCTGACCTATATTAATGCACTCTATCCGACAACTTACTACTTAATTAAATCAGCAAAATCTTCAATTAAGATGGGAGACTAGAACCGATCCACGAGGGTGAATAATAACTGAGATTAACTATTGAGAAGGAGAAATTAAATGCTATGAGATCGGAAAATATATGACTCATTAAAACGGCGGCAGAAATGCCTCTCTGCTCTTATTTGGAGCCATGAGAGGCACTAAATTTTAGTTTGTGTTACAGGCAAGTCAAAATCTGAATGGGTCTTTCTGGATTTAAAAGGCAAAAAAGAGGAGTTTATCGCGAGTGCGGTGGTGGACGAGAAGAAAGGCGAGAGTATAATCCCAGCCGCCGGCAATCATCGCACCATTATCTTTGGCAACAATTTCAACAATAATTCGTCGGAGGCGGTTGTGTTAACAATGGTCGGGAACAATGGTCTAGGGGGTGGGTATTGAGGGTGGTTGGATCGGGGTGGGCAGCAGCAGTGGCGCGCTCACACACATGCACGGACGGGGCGGCGGTGGCACCAGCGGAGCACCACTGAAGAGAGAGAGAGAGAGAGAGAGAGAGAGAGAGAGAGAGAGAGAGAGAGAGAGAGAGAGAGAGAGAGAGAGAGAGAGAGAGAGAGAATGGTGGAGGAGTGATGTTCATTAAAGCAAGGGAAAACAAAAGAGGAGGCGTATATTGTACTGGCTGGCTGGTAGATATGTATAGGAACAGCAGCAGCAGCTCTTCTCTCTCATTCTCTCTATATGGTAAAAAGGAAGCCTCTATTCTTTGCATTATAATATGAAGAATAGCCCGGCCGCCTGCACCCCTTTACTGCCTCGATTGTCTATATAGCTTTTAACATGGGTCCCTCCTGCCTCCTTTATTATTATGCTCTCAATAGGTACATTATTATTTCCATCTTTTATGATCAAGATGATAATGCACACATAATTCCCGCAGCTTGGATTTTGCACGTCGCCCAGGACGGCTTTTGCTCATCGAATTCGCCTGCTGGCGCCGTCGCTTTTTGTTCGCCAGGCAAAAAAGAAGTGTATTCGCCAGCGAGCAGCAGACACACGATTCTAGCCTGCAAAAAGCTTTGGGACAAACAACTTTTCATGCTTTAACTCAAGTTAAATAAAAACTTTCAAGCCCAAAATTTGAAATTACAATTGAACTAAAATAAAATAATTGTTAACATTTTGAGTACTTAAAATCGCAAGTCATTGCGTTGTAGTTTGGTAAATTTACAATATCGTAAAAGGCTGTTTATTCATTGACAGGAATAATTATTAGTATACTAGAGGCTTCTTGGAAAAGAGAGGCGCTGTGCGTTATCAGAATCTTGGATCAGAGAGATTTCCTTTTACGCTTAAAAGCGTTCCCCCTTACTGGAGGCTGCAAGCGTAGAAATCACTTGTCATGGTTGGAAGAAGGGCCCTCCAAAATTGATTTCCCTCTTTCTTCACTCAAAGGAAGTATTAGCGAAAAAAATATATTATGATCTTTTTGGAATTCAGAACAGTGACGATGGTTAAGTTATTCCTTTAAAGCAATCTGGTTAAAATGGGGGATTTCATTTACACAGAACATTTAAGCAATTCCAATTTTCTAGATAACTATATGCATTGGATCCTTTTTACTTTTTTGGGTCAGACCAAGATTTTCGCGGCAAAAAGCCCTCAAACCGACCTTAATTAAATCTGTTGCCATCACGAGTTTTCTCAAACGCATTTCACAGCCCGACTAAGACACAATAATGACATTTTCACGGCTGTCTATCTCAAGAAACGGAGGGTGTAATAACGCAAAAGCAGCGCAAATTGCCTGCGTGCGATCATGCAGGGTGGTTAAAATGCGCCTCTCCTTTTCGACGGAGGTGGCGACAGACTGGCAGAGAGGAGGAAGATGCTCTAAGGAGACGCACGCAAGCCAGTCTCAGCACTTACGCTCTAAGCGGGCGCTGTTTTCATTAATTCGCCGGCTGAGGGTGTGAACGCAAAAAGCTTCATTTCCGTTCATTTGCTTGCGAGCGGGAAACCCATAAATTTCGCACTCCGCACGCGTCTTACTTAACGGCGGCACGTGTTTCTCGTCTCAGCATTGTCCCATTTGCGATTTATAAAAGCGAACGTCTCACCAATGTGGGTAATATCAAAACATGTTGCGACAGTATTTGAATCGAAATTTTGATTAATTAGCACGACAAATACGAAACTTAATAAATCAGAGAGTCCATTTTTAGCCCGCATTCATTTATAGATTGAATGGTTAGGTGGTTTTTTCAAACGAAGAAAAGCTATACTTTATCAAAGCTTTAAAGTTTTCAAGTATACTACGAGATATTTGATGCTATAATTTTCATTTGAAATTACAAGCATAGCTTCTTTGTTGTATATAGTGAGCTGTATATTTTTTGTGTTTTTAAAACAAATGCGGTTTTTACTCCTGGTTGCAACTCTGGTTCATGGGCTTCTTGTCCCGTCTGAGGGCAGAGGATAACCAGCTATCCTTTATATTGAATTTCTACTGATAAAGTATTTACAAGATAAATGTGTGTGATTATTTCCCATGACGTTTTTAAGCTGTGCAAAAGTGTTTCCTTTTCAAGTGCTTACTTGAATAACTTTTGTATATAGGGTTATTTTAAAAGACGGAACTGCAGGACAATACCAACAATTTAAGAGTCTTGAATTATTTGATTTCTCGCAGTAGGTGATAAAAAATAACAACGCAGCTTTTTTGAACGAAAAGAGAACAATGCAATAAAAACGTGCACAGATGTTTGTTTATAGCATTATAGGAGTGGTGAATAAGGGCTGCATTTTGATCATTTTTTGCTGCATCATGGGCAACGGGCAACAGACAGTCTTTTGTGGAGCGTTTTGGCCTCTAACTCGATACTGCTGTCGCCGTGTGTGTGTGTGTGTGTGACGTAATTTCCAACACTCGCGTGTATGTTATTCTCTCTGGCCGGTCGTTCTTTCTGTTCTCTTTCTGCGCCGCGAACAATGCGCGTGACACACAAGGAAAAAAGGGCTGCAGCGCGGCAGAACAGGTTGTTACATAAGAATGTGTGTATGTGCGCTTTGTGTGGCGTGCAAGCGAGAGAAAGAGCATTGAAAGCGGCTGCTGGGAGGACCATGCTGGCCGGCTGCAAATAATGCTGCCTTTCATTGTAAAGGATGTATGAAATTTATTTCTAGTTCTAGTCGAAAGACAAAGAGCAGCCTCAGCGCAGCCCCACGTGAGAGAGAGCATTATTTTGTGCACCGCAAACCGAGTGAACTGACGCGAAACCGTATATTTGCACAGCGTGCAGGTGCAGGTGCACCGCACGGAGCACTGATGAGACCATAAAGTAAGAAAAGCTTGTATGCTCGCGATTAAGTGCCATGCTGTCAGCTATAACACAGGAAATAGGATCGATCGATTGCCCTTCATTTAAACAACGCTTTATAAACTTGGAATCCTTCTTTTGTGCATGAACAAAACAGAATCGTAGTAAAAAAAACACTTGGCTAAGTGATATTTCTACTTCTATATATTATATTATAGTCTATCAAGTTATGCCGAAACTGTTGGACGAACGAAAGTTGAATTTAAATCAGGGCTGCAGTTAATAATATGGTTTTCACACCACATTCATATTATCTTCTTAAAAAAGGATGAAGTATATTGTAGAATAACGTTTAAAAAAGTCCATGTGCTTTTTTAATGGTCTCCGCCCTATACTGGAATCTTTTTCAGAAAACCAGCCCATTGGCTTGCATATTATTAAAAGAGGCATTCTTAATAATGCCAATAAGACAATGGGAGATATTTGAGCGTTTCTTGGATCTTTGGTTGACCAATGCCAGAGATGGAAAAAGGTGGTATTAATTTAGTGACTCGAAATGCTCAGGTAGCTCGATGGGCTGGGAGGTGCACCGGCGCTAACTCGCCTCTAGCTGGTTTTCGCACCTTTCCAGCGGCTTTCGGGACAAATGTCTGGCGTTTCAATAAAATACCTCGGAGCGGGGAGGCGAAAAGATGACCACATTGGGCCCAAGCTCCTCTGTGTCAACTCAGGCCCGCTTGGTGATGTTAATGGGACCCGGTGAGCTCATAGCCCACGGGATGTGCTGACAATGAGCAGAGAGGTTCTAAAAAAAGGTTACCCGGCAAAAAGATATATATACTTCGTTGCATAAGATCTCATCAAGAAGAAATAAAAAATACTCCCGTTAAATAAATGGTCGATCGTTGCAAATTTTCGAGAAAAAGGGCATATCCTTTTTTATTATTGCACTCGTTGGAGTCAAAAAGTTGGAAAATCAACTTATCGGGTGCTTACTGCATTAAAAGCTTCGAAAATGATTTATTTCAATTTTGACGCTTCAACATTATTTTTCCAATCAAGAAAATAACTCATTGTGGAATTAGGACAGACAAAAGTTAATTACATTATTTAGCAAACCCGTGCATATTTATTACTCTTTAGCCATTAAAATCATCGTTGTACAGACTTCGCAAATAAAATCTAAAAGAAGCAGTATTAAGGTTAAGCTCAGATGCAACTATCGACTAACTTCGTGTACAACACTGAATATAAGGAAAAACGAGATAAGTTTATAGAGCGCTCACTAGAGTAGCAGAATTCAATATTAAACTCAGCGTGGATTGAAAATCGATGATTTTGAACAATTGGCGGTGAACTAAAGCGAAAGCAAAGGCCTTTCTTCTGCAAATTTCTTTGGCTAGCGGCACTGGCGCTCGAATATTGCCGAGAGAGTGTGTGTGTGTGTGTGTGTGTGAGAGAGAGAGAGAGAGAGAGAGAGAGAGAGAGAGAGAGAGAGAGAGAGAGAGAGAGAGAGAGAGAGAGAGAGAGAGAGAGAGAGAACGGGGGTGCGAGGAACATCAGAATGGCAGTCATTGTTGGTGTGTGTGAGCGCAGGAGGTTACAATTCCCCGGCCCTGGTGGTGCTACTGCTGAACACAATATAACAATGCCAGGCGCAGAATGGAAGAAAGAACATGGAATATTGTACAAACATCTACACATACAAAGAATGTAACAAAAAAGACAATGAATAAAAAAGTCAGCCATTTTGGAACGTACTCTCTCTCTCTCTCTCTCTCTCTCTCTCTCTCTCTCTCTCCCGCGCTGCCTGCTTTTTAAGTGTCATAGAAAATGATGCGCTTTTGTTAAATATAAAAAAGAACAAAAAATGTAAAGAAAGAGAAAAAAATTATGAAAAGATATGAATGCAAAGAGTTTTGTGGAGTGAGAAAAGAGGTTCAGATGATGATATGAAAGAGCGCGCAGCGTGTTTGTTGCTTGCTGGTCGCCGAGTGTTGTGTGTGTACGTGCACCAGCCGCGCGCGCACTTTTCTTCGTTCTTTTCTTCCTCTCTTTCGTCTCCGCCCGCCGCTTTTTATATTATTTTGTATATGAAAATGTATATTATAAAAAGAATTGTGTGTATGTATGAGAGAGAGAGAGAAAGAGAGAGAGCCACGTTTGTGTTTGTTGTTTGCATTGTGTGCGCGCGCCAGCAAAGAGGTATAGGCAGGTAGGTGGGTAGCGCGAACAAAAGGGAAGGACGCACGAGAATGAGCGAGAGATGATGGAATGACAGATAAAAAGACAAGTTGGAGTAATTTTTATGTAATTTATTTTTTGAAAACAAACGACGACGCGACGGCGACGCCGCGACGAACAAAACTGCTCTCTGCCGGTTCGTTTCCTCCTTTTGTGCGATGTGCGAGCCGTGCTGCTACACTGATTATTTTATTCTTCAGCAGGTGTTTCACACAATGACAGCCGCGTGCAGCTCGCTGCTGCCACACTGATTCTGTGTAAAAGGGCGCCAAATGGCAAACACACCGACTTAATTGTCTCGTTTCGCACTCTCTCTCTCTCTCTCTCTCTCTCTCTCTCTCTCTCTCTCTCTCTCTCTCTCTCTCTCTCTCTCTCTCTCTGATCGATTTTCCTTGTGATATTTCATTTGAAAGAGGTACACACGCAAAATTTGCTATTCGAATTGTGCGGGACCATATTGAAAACTGAAAATTAGTGTAATGGGTAAAAAGTTGGTATCTGCATTGAGAGACGTTTTGCTTTTTTACAGCTCGTATTTTCCATGAAGACATTTAAGTTTGGACAGTTAAATTATTAAATTTTAAACGAAGCTGAACAATTTATTTTCTGAAAAATAAATTAAGAGATCTACACAGATAATTGGAACTGTGGGAAAATCTTTTAGTAAAATAAAGTATTTTTTCCCATTAAGATGTTTTATTCGCGAGGGGATTTGTATATCAACATTACCGTAAATTTCATTGATGTATGCTTAGCCATTTTTACAGTTTCCTAATGATTTATATTTAAGTTGTTTAAAATTAAAAAGTATAAATGTGAGGAATGAGGATCACACCAACACTATAGCCAATATTGGAGCGACCAGTGCGGCATATGCGACGTCTCTAATAGTTTACAATGAATAAAACCACCCCTCTACCGCTGCTACATCAACTAATTATAGCAGCCCCAGACACATTTTACCTGCGCCGTTAAATTTGTGTGAGCAGCACCGTCTGTTTCGCTCTCATTGTATATGCTTGCTTTTTCACGCATATGGTGTCGCAGAGCTCTCAGATGGAGTGAAATTCGTGAATTTGTTTCGGTCAAATAAAAAGCAAATCGAAAATATTGCTGTCACTTTTTGTTGTAGAAGCACATTATGTGTGTGCAGATGAGCATTCCCTCTTAATGATATATTTCAGGGTGGAGTGAAAGCGTGATATTATAGCATAAAATCAACAGCATGTGTCTGCTGACGCGTTTTTTATCCGTCTAAACATAACTGCTAGATCATTTGGAGACCTCCCGCAGGCAGCTCGAGCATTTTGGTCCACACCTGGCTCAACAATTGGCGTATGCGTAAAGGATCGCACACTCAATCTATCCGCAGTCTGACACGCCATCCAAATGGGTGTCTACATTTCGAAAACATTTCAATCGTTTTAGCCAGTAATTTCATCAAAGAATTTCCATGTATTTTATTCAAACTTAATTATCACAATTTAGAACGAATTGCAGATATTGCTTTATTACTCTCTGAGAAAGACACTCACGTATAGACTCACCCGTTGAATGTGAAGATGACGAATATTCAAAAGATCCAAATGCTATTAATGTTTTTACCCATGAGGCAATTAATCACCTTAATTTTGATTAATTTGATATCATAGTACCGCATTTATTCCAACCTATCTATTAGAAAAATCTTGAACAAGCGACATCGCTAAATTTAATTGTTAAAGTAAACTGCAAACTTGTTTCCTTCGTTTCCTGCATAATATATTGCCAAAGATATTTTTTATTCGAAAGTTAAAAATACTCATCTGGATGACGGTGACTTTAAGGTCTGGTATTTTACAAATTAAATGAAGACGATGTATCGTTTTTGTTTTCTTAGCTTAGCAAATGTACACAATATTGCGAATATTGTGGCATTTGAATTTTGCGAGAGTTGTGTCGCAGGCAAGACATGTGGTGGCCGGCGAGGACGAAGATTTGCCGTCACTTTTGGATCTCTTTTCTGTAATCAGAAGGGAGTTTTCAACGACTGGTGAGTGGGAATCCTCTGCAGTATTCTCTGCCTGTGTGTTATTTTGTTTTGCAGGTATGCACAAATATGCTAAATAAGACTGATTGAATTTAATCCTGCAATAGAACCCACGATGAACAGTAAATATTTTGCTTGAACTTCAAATTATATATTACAAAAACTGAAATGTGGAATCAACTACCTCATGAATTAAAAGAACTCTGAGATAAAAATCAAGTGAAACAGTAAGTAAAGAAACGGCTTTTCTCGTAATATAGTTTAAATATATTTCTCGTGTTACAATACTCGTTTTGTGTGGACACAAAATAGTATTTTGTAGTACAATTTTTTGATCTGGCTGCGATTAGCAGCTGACCGGGCACCAGCTGATAATTTGTCTGCATTGCCTTTACTTGTTATGTTCGTAAATAAATATTTTCTTTGAAAAAATACTGCTAATGAGGCCAGACAGTACGAAACAGTTGCTCTATACGACGATGTACGAGAACGTGCGTTAGTAATTTTCTCTTTCAAAAGTTATTTCTACACCACCCACCCTCAGTAAAATCCTCACGAAATAGGAGCCATTTTTAAATGCATACATATTATAGTTTAACTAAATTCCCCATATGTTGTTTTTGTTTTTTTATTATTTATTTCATTAGACACCAACGGTGTACAACACAGAGTACATTATATAACGATATTATTTAACTGCAATTTCTTATATTTAGCAGCTTGAAATAAGGTAGTTTGAATTATTTATTAAAATTTAAATGATTTTTCCATTTTATTGCCCAGAATTACAGACTACCTAGCTATAAGATGTTTAAAATTAAACGAAAAGAAATGCCAAGTCATGAAATTCAGAGCCGGTGGTCACGGTCGCTATAGCAGAGTTGAACTGGGAAAAACAGAATAAAATTACCTTCTGCTCTTCAATTAATTATCTCGGAGTTACTTTCCAAACTGCAGGTGTATGTTTTACCAAACATATCGATAAGAGAGTTAAAGCCTCAATATTTGCAACAGGCAAAATTAAAAATTTGTCAAAAAGTTCTATTGTCACAGCCAAAAAATTATTTGATTTAGCTATTTCTCCTGTTGCCTAATATGGTATTGAAGCTGTCTGGAAATACTTGACTTTAAAAGACTTAAATAATCTTGAATGTGCAAAGTCAAGATTTTTTAAGAAAGCCTTATGTGTCGATAAGAGAATGAAATCAAGATTTGTATATGAGCTAGTTGAGACTGATTATTTTGTAAATGACATAAAGACAAAATTCTCCCTGTCAGACACACCTGTGTATATTAAATTCTTGGATAATATGATGCATAAAAAACAAAATATTCACCCTAATTTTTACAGTACCCCTGCTATGACAAACAAGAACTGGTGGCTACCCTATTGTAAAGATCGAAATGTTTTTACGAGATACTCTTTCAATGGTTATCATTTTCTGTTATGTAAAGACAAACGTTTTCATCTAGATGTTTCTGCTAATTGTGTTTGCCAATTCTGCGATGAAATCTGCTTAGACATGTATCATTTCCTCAATTGTAAAAATAATTCAACTACCTTATTTCAAGCTGTTTTTGTTTTTTAAAATTTAATTTAATGATAGGAACACCACACGGCACGCCTCATATCGAATTCAAAAGCACATGAGAACGATTTTTCCTTAGCACACTGGCCTATGCAGATTGCAGAAATTGCCGATTCGAGAGCAGCAATTTGGAGCATTTTATTCTGGTACTTGCGCAACGCACAAAAGGCGTGCGTGTGTGCGTTGGGCGGCGGAAGAAAAGGCGACCTGCTGCACTGATGGCTGGCATAAATCTCATTCTGCCGCTCGAGGAAAGCACCCTGCCAGCCGAATGAGAGTGTCTAAGTGCTCGTCGTCGTTGTTGAGAATGAATATGTATCATCTCTGCTGCACGCATTATCCGCGACGGGCAAGCTCCATGTGCCATCAACAACTTTTATATTATTCAAATGCCGCCCATTGTATTCACATCATATTTTGCCGCTGCTGCAGCGGCAGCAACAATAACACCGGCGTCGAGCGCTCTCTCCACAAAGCGTGCACCTTCTTACCGATTTTCCATAGAAATTGCTTCTTCAGAGTGCTGTGCAGGGAGAATTTATTTATTTTATGTGTGACATAAATTTGGAAAAATTGGTCAGTGGAGAATAAATGGATGTGGAAAATCAAAAACGTCCATAATAAATAAGAGTTGAATTAGTATTTCATCATTAATTTTACATCATAAGAAAATGGAAATAGCCAGATAAATATTATTTGCGGTAGTCGGGTTATGCATGCATTAAAAACGTATCTAATTTTTCATATTTAATTATAAATTGGATTATTTAATTGTTTTTTAGCCGAATTAGAATTTAATTGGATTAGCTAGTTTCTTGTTCGAAGGAAAATGGAAACCTCATTTAGAGCATGATTTCCATAGTCAATCAAACAAAATATTACAAAATATTTTTGCAGATTTCCGCAAAAAGAAAAATTTAGCTCACCTGTTCTACTCATTTTGTGGGTTTCTAATACACTAATTAATTTTTATCAATTTAGTTAAGTGATTCAAACAAAAATTAAAAATTCACTGTATTCTTACATGCCAATTAATGTGATTTTCGCGTTTTTCCATCACTAAAAAATACCGCAAATCGCTGCAAGCCCTCTCAGTGATTTTTTAATGTCTTGTAAGCCTGATTTTCTATAAGCTTTTTTGTCAGGATTAGACTAGCAGTGGTAAATTCAGACGGTATTAACGTGCTAAACCCAAGTAATATATAATTCCAAATCTTTTTGCTCTGATAATATAGAATTGTTGTTTAATCAGTTACCTCTTCACTAACACTAGCATTAAAGCATAAAGTCTTTTTTAAAATGAGAGAGAAAAATGAATTTTCGTTATTCAGCTCTTGCTAAATGGATCATAATGAATCCCAATCCTTATGTGAAGGGTTGCTGCACCGAGCAGAGGTATATTTGTTTGTTCTCTAATGGTGCATAGAAGCAAGTAGTGGCGTGACAAAGTTATTTTGCATGACCACAAAACCTGTGTGGACTGACAATGTTAAAAATTAACTCATTGAGCTTAATCCGATTTACATAGTTACTCTCCTTGGAAGTACATTATTAACACTGAATATAATTTTGAATTTATTTAAGTGAGAATAAACACGTCTATGACGTGTAGATTCCTATAACTATTTCATAAAAATATATATCCCTGAAAAATAAAATCAACTTGTTCCATTGAGAAGCTTTCCGCGGTTGCAAGGTGGAAACTGCAATAAATAGAATAGCGTGTTTTAAGGAACTCCATGCGGTGTAGGGTGCAAATGTACTGAGAGAAACCACTGAGCAAGTGTCAACTAACTGTTCGATGCCGGTAGCAGCAAATTTCCCTT
This sequence comes from Cloeon dipterum, assembly GCF_949628265.1. Classification (NCBI taxonomy): domain Eukaryota; kingdom Metazoa; phylum Arthropoda; class Insecta; order Ephemeroptera; family Baetidae; genus Cloeon; species Cloeon dipterum. The sequence continues at coordinate 13,157,289 of NC_088789.1, forward strand.
TTCGCCGTCGCCTGATGCTCACCCACCTACACGCGCGTGGTGTGTCCCTTTTGAGATCGCGAACTTCCCCGTTGACGGGGTGAAAGAAGAGTAACTGGCTGAAGTAAGGAGCAAGTGTATTGATGAAAGGCAAAAATACACGAAAAGTGTACACGCGAGAGGATGGACGGAGCGAGCAGAGATGTGACGACGGCGGCGGCAGCGGCGCCGGCGCTGGGATATAAAAGTGAAGCGGACTTGCTTATATGTATACATGAAACTGACTGGCATCACGACAAAATTAACACTATTCAGGAGCAAAGCAGCCTACTATGGGATGGAGTTTTGTAAAGACGCGACCTCCAAGCTACCCCCAGTCACCCAGCCAGCATCATTGTTGCTTCAATCTGAGCTGCATTCACCACTCTTTCATTCAATCTTTACAATTCGTCTCCGCTTCTGCTGCTACTGCTGAAATATATTTTCCTCCTCCCGCTCCACGCCAAATATATATGAAAAAACTTAGATTCCCTCCTCCTTCTACTCCTCTCTCTTTTGCTCACTCTTATTCATACACACATACACAAGACGACAAAATTTCTGAAAGAGAACTTGCATGAAAAGAGAGTGATGGTGAAAAGGTTAAATTATGAAAAGATTTTTATTTCAATAGGCAAATTGACTGCTGTGTGTGCTCTTTTTTTAAATATTTCGCTGCCGCCTTCGTTCCTCACTTTGTTCTCGTTCACTACACGAAAAAGTGCAATTTGTGCTTGCATCGCAATTCCGATCCTATTGTGAACTCTCACGTTTTGCAACTTTTTGAATCACACGCAATCATGTTTTGAGTGATTAGTTTCTTCACACTTGCTAGCTACGTGCTGAATATTAAACTAAATGGTGGCATCAATCAGCATTAATTTTGATGTTTTAATTAAGTCAGACTTTCACTTCAATTGCATTGGTGTGGTAGAGAGTTATCCAATTTTTTTTATGGAATTTAGCAACATTTTTATCTCTAATAAATGTTATGGAATGATTTTAATTAATAAATAAAATTTTATAACGGCTACTCCCAGGGGCACACAACAAGGAATTTACAGTAGGAGAGCATGTGAAATGTTATTTTTCTTTTACAATTTTGTAGCCTTAATATTCTTTGTTGTCTGCCTATTGGGATAGTAACTATTGAAAAAACAATTTTAATCATTTTTGTTGTCGTTACGTCAATGCGCAATAATAAAATTAGGATCATCAGGACGGACAAAGAAAGAGTGAAATTTCAGATTTTGCCTCATCCCCGGAAAATTAAACGGGTAATGATTTTTCTCTTGATTTTGATTCTTCTCGTTGCAATAAACAATATAGATGAACGGCATTCTCTGAGGGGACCATTTTACAAATTATTAGATGGTATGTATTGAAGGTAAAAGCGATTTTACAAAATTTGTCTGTAAAACTTCGCGTGTCACAGAGATAAATTTTTATGTTTATTAAATAAGCAGACATGAAAATGCTCTTTAATTAAGCTGTGATTCGATCAGATTGAATAAATTTTAAAATCTGATTTTCTTATTTATTATAATAACTTCTGGTATAATATGTTGCGTTTTTTGTATAGTTGTTTTGATTGTCCCTATGTTTTTGCTGTAATGTGTATCTGAATGGAGAATTAATAAATTAGGTCGATATATTTTGACGCTTTGACAAGTTTGATGTTAGATAGAGACAATGATCCCAGCCAAATTATTTTCAGGGGGGGGGGGGGGCAAAAGGAAGAAAAGGAAACTTCCTTTAGGTTTCAGGATTGTTGGCTTATATCTGGTGTCTGGTTCCTTAAAAAAAATTCATAATCTCCAATCTCATTTTAGTATGTATTATTTGTTTCGTTATAATTTTTTGTTGCATGAGTCATCAATAGCACAATGTTATGCTATTGATGTCATATTGATGTTATAGCGTATTGTTGATTTGATTGTTGTATTTGGTCTGTATTATTTCATTGTTGCCGTGTAAGAATCGCAAATTGTCATTGTTGTTTTCTAACTGTTAACGCGAATATTCAAATTGTATCATTCTTCATTTGGCAGTTCATTGTAACGGACGTTTAGTAGTTCGCGGACCCAAGAATTTGGGGTAAGTGCCATTAGTGATAAAATATTATTGTAATTGTAATTGACTGAATGTATTACAGTCCTGTTGGTGATTAAACAAGTCTGTGTTAAAAGAAGAATTATTATTTGGTCAACTCTTCCCTGCGACCAAATTTGGTGACCCCGCATTGAACTTAGTGTGAAGAGGTTCCATCACGATCATGGCCCAAGCTGGATCCACGACTGCTCCGCAGCGTCGGTACAACGCCGATTTCTTATCCGTACCATTCACGCCGCTCTCGCTCGACATGTTCTTCGCTCTGCTGGAATCAGCGTTTGACATCGAAGGCATCACCGATGAGGCCGTGAAATATCACATTCTCGCCAGAGATGTTATGCTACACGAAATCGGAGACGCGGCGCGGGACCTCATCACCAGTAAGCCGACTGAAATGCCATATACGTCATTGAAGAATGTTCTGCTGCAGACTCTCAAGCCAAAAAGCTTCACAGCAAGCGTCGAGAAAATGCAAGCCTTGCAGATGGGGACTTTGCGTCCTTCTGAATTTTTGAACCGCCTGAGAAATTGTGCGAACGATGAATTGCGCACCAATCCAATCTTCATCGAAGAGCTCACGAAATGCTGGCGCAATGCTCTGCCCGCCGGATGGCACCCTGCCCTGATTCTCGCTTCGGATTTGACGAAGGCAGCAGAGGCAGCTGACGCCCTGTACGATGCTTATGGTGCTGCAATGCCTTCTCAAGCAGCAAGTGCACCTGCAACTGTATCTGTCGCTGCAGTGCAAAAGCCCAAATCTCTCGAAGCTCGAGTAGCCTTAATCGAGGAAAATATTGCCAAGCTTCTCAACCTCATGGAGAAGGACGAGCGAGGACGCCAACCCGACCGCGGTCGAAGCAGGTCTCTGAACGCACGACTCGTGCAGACCGACCTTTGTTTCTACCACGACAGGTTTGCTAAGAAAGCACGCCGCTGCGTCAACGGCTGCCGCCACTTCCAGCAATTCATGAAGAGCCGCGCTGAAAATGACAAGTTGGAAAACGAAAAGGGCGCCCAGCAGTAGAGGCGGTGCTGAGCCCCCAAAAGTCTACCAAACGTCTCTTCATATATGACCCGCAAACAGACCGCACGTTTCTCATAGACACCGGCGCAGAAGTGAGTGTCCTTCCTGCAAAGCTGCTTCCAAAGAGATCCAAGACAACTGACCTAGTGCTCACTGCAGCAAACAGCAATAGCATTGACACATACGGATTTATAACCCTCAACCTTACATTTGGTTTCCGGAGAAGATTCGAACACGTCTTTGTAGTTGCTGACGTCGACCGCCCAATTCTAGGAGCTGATTTTTTGGCCAAGCACAAGATGGCCGTGCACTTGGACGAGGGGACTCTCGTCGATAAGATAACCAACCTTTCGGTTGAAGGTATCGCCGAGCCCTCAAATTCGCCCTGCTCTGTCAAAATGGTCGATTCGTCGAACGAATACTACAGCACGTTGAAGGACTTCCCTGAACTTTTCAAACCTCCGGATCTCAACCAACCTGTCAGACACAAAGCCATTCATCGAATTCCCACCACAGAAGGCTCTCCACACCATGAAAAATTCCGTCGCCTCGCCCCAGACAAGCTAAAAATCGCCCGTCAGCTCTTCGAGGAAATGGAGCAGCGAGGAGAAGTTCGGCGAGGGGAGAGTGACTGGGCCTCCGCGCTGCATCTCGTCCTGAAAAAGGATGGGACCTACAGACCCTGTGGAGATTATCGCCAGCTAAACGCACGCACCATTCCCAATCGTTACCCGACTCGTCACATATACGACTGCTCTTCAGCCCTTCACGGATGCCAGGTATTTTCAAAAGTGGACCTGAAAAAAGCTTATCTTCAGATTCCCGTGGCTGAAGAAGACATACACAAGACAGCAGTAACGACGCCGTTTGGCCTGTTTGTATTTCCGAAGATGCCATTCGGGCTAAGGAACGCTGGCGCCACCTTCCAAAATTTGATCGACAGCATTTTAGGCCAACTGCCCTTTGTTTTCGTCTTCGTAGATGACCTACTCATCGCCTCAAGAACAAGGGAGGAGCATCACAGCCACCTGCGCGCCGTCATGGAAAAGCTCCAAGATAATGGCTTAACACTCAACGTCGAGAAATGCAGCTTTGGCGCCGAAGAATTGGAGTTTCTCGGCTACCAGGTAAGCAAGGATGGTCTTCGTCCGCTGCCTGATCGAGTAGCCGCGATTTCCGAGTTTCCCCTGCCCAAAACGACCGACCAACTGTCCCGATACCTTGGCCTGCTCAATTATTACCATAGGTTTATTCCACGAGTAGCCCACCTTCTATCTCCACTGCATGCGCTCTTAGCGGGCCCGAGGCTCCCCAAAAAGCGCCCACTAAATTGGACAGATGAGGCACAAGAAGCATTTGAGAAGACAAAAGAAGCCCTGGCAAAGGCGACAGTGCTTGCTCATCCACTCGATGGTGCACCGCTTGCTCTTGTGACCGACGCGTCGGACTTTGCGATCGGCGCCGTCGTCCAGCAGCTCGTCGATGACCAGTGGCAACCGCTCAGCTTTTACAGCAGGAAATTGACTCCGGCTGAAAAGAACTACTCAACCTATGACCGCGAACTGCTCGCTATCTACAGTGGAGTAAAGAAATTTCGATATCTCCTTGAGGGCCGGCAGTTTAAGGTGTACACCGACCAGGAACCATTGACGTCCGCATTCAAGGTGAGAAAAGAAGATCGAACTCCACGTCAAATTCGTCACCTGCAGTATATCGCCGAATTTACAACTGACATCCAGTACGTTCCCGGACAAGCAAATGTGGTGGCGGACGCGCTGTCTCGAATTGAAGCCGTCGAAATCCTGGAATTGACGTCTGAAAACGTGGCCAAGGCGCAGCTGGATGACGAAGACATAAAAAAATACCGCTCGCCTTCCAGCTGTCTGAATCTTAAACCGTTTCCCGTGTCCGGCAGCAAGTATCAGCTATGGTGCGACACGACAACCTCAGAAGCGCGCCCTTTCCTTCCAAAGCAATTTCGCCGCCCTGCCTTTGACACCATTCACAATCTGGCTCACCCTGGCGCAAAGTCAACGTCAAAAATGGTGTCTGCAAAATACGTTTGGCCATCGATGCGAAAAGATTGTTACACTTGGGCTCGAGCATGTCTCGAGTGTCAGCGCTCGAAGGTAACCAGACACACGCAAGCTCCTCTTAAGCACTTCAAGACGCCAACTGAACGATATTCTGTGATACACATCGACCTTATTGGTCCGCTTCCGATATCAGAAGAGTTTAGGTACTGCCTAACCATGGTGGACCGCTACACTCGATGGCCTGAAGTCGTTCCCCTGAAATCCATCACCGCCGAAGATGTCATCCGCGCCTTCAAAGACAACTGGATAGCCCGCTTCGGCACTCCAAAAGTTCTCGTGTGCGATCAAGGGAGACAATTTATTTCAAACCAGTTCAAGCAATTTGCAAGCAACGCAGGTATTCAAGTTAACCATACAAATGCGTACCACCCTCAGTGCAACGGAATGGTAGAAAGATTTCATCGCACTTTGAAATCAGCTCTGATGTGCCATAAGACACCCTGGTCGAAAGCTCTGTCAACCGTGCTACTTGGCCTACGCTCCGTCCTGAAAGATGACCTTGGTTGTTCCCCAGCCGAACTAGTTTACGGCGAACCACTTCGCCTTCCAGGACAATTTTTCGTGCCGCCGCCATCGCTCTCTCTTTCACCCCCAGATTTTCTGACGAGTCTTCAAGCGCATACAGCGGAAATGTGCCCAACACCAGCTGCGCATCATAGCGGCCGAGCATTTTTCGTGCACCCCGAGCTAGCCAAGTCCAGCCATTGTTTCATCCGAACCGACGCCGTAAGACCAGCATTGACGCCGCCGTACACAGGCCCCTTCAAAGTCATCAAGCGTGGCGAAAAAACTTTCGAGTTAGAAGTTAAGGGTAAGCCAAAATCCATTTCAATTGACCGGCTGAAACCCGCCTTCATCTTGGCGCCAGAGCCACCCATTCTCATCGCCCCACCTCCGAAATTGATTCAATTTGCACCAAGTCCACATATCATTCCTCCACCTGAGCAAGAACCTGACGAACAAGAAGATCACGCACCCGAACCACCTCCCCAACCTGCACTCAGCGTCGAGCCAGCCGAGCAACCAAGAAATACAACTCGATACGGCCGCCGAGTAAAACAACCTGTTAGATATGGATGTTCCTTTCAGGCCTCCAGCCTACGGAGGGGACTACTATAGCGTATTGTTGATTTGATTGTTGTATTTGGTCTGTATTATTTCATTGTTGCCGTGTAAGAATCGCAAATTGTCATTGTTGTTTTCTAACTGTTAACGCGAATATTCAAATTGTATCATTCTTCATTTGGCAGTTCATTGTAACGGACGTTTAGTAGTTCGCGGACCCAAGAATTTGGGGTAAGTGCCATTAGTGATAAAATATTATTGTAATTGTAATTGACTGAATGTATTACAGTCCTGTTGGTGATTAAACAAGTCTGTGTTAAAAGAAGAATTATTATTTGGTCAACTCTTCCCTGCGACCAAAATGTCATAGTTTTTGTTGTAATTCAGGTAAAATCTTTCCTAGTCTCAAGGTTGGGGTAGTACACGTTTTTTTAAATACATTTTAAATCAATTACTTCCAACGTAATTTACGATGTTTATGTTACATTGAACTTATTATTTTTACGTCTCTCTCATGTGGCTAAATGAGAAGATCGCAACGATTTTAACAGTGCTCCAGAACAATATGGCGTGCATAATCCAGGGCAGGAAGCATAAAAACGCGGCGTGAGTGGAGAGATAATGCTCATGTCCCCGCGCTAAATGACGTTTGCACTCTTGAGGGACACCGCAAATCTTTCGCGGGGTGGTTCGCGGGGTGGTCCGCGGCGGCATTGTCCTCTCGATCGAGGGTGGTTGCCGTTGCCGCGGAAGCGCAGAGGGCGGATGACTGCTCCAGCCGATCTGAATACACTCGCGGGCGAGCAGGGGGTGGAGAGGGTTGCATTGATGATCGCTCTCCGCCACGCCGTCACTCCGCGACGAAAGCATGCAGCTAGCGGTATCTCGCGTGTGCACTTAATCGCCGGAGATGCAGCCTTGATCGTGCGTGGTAAAAAGGGGTGCGTTTTCAATCATTATTATCATTACAACCAGAACGGCAGAAATTTATCGGGTTTTCATTTTCAAAAAGCAATAATTTAGTGAGATGAGAAATTTGCCAGTTCTTATTAAATTATGAATTAGAGCTACAAAAAAGTGATTGAAGTCCAAATTCTCTGAACTCACAAACACAATTTCCAGGCATATAATAATTCAAACTGCTGGGGCATTTAATTGCCAAAAATACATTTTCCAATCAGTTTTTTTTATTAAGGTTGGGTTAAAAATAATGAAATAATTTTCTGCAGAACGCAGAGTAAGTTTCTCATAGAGATGTGAAAATTATGTAAAAAATGTTGCGACTCGCCATGCAGCGAGAGATTAAATCCATACCTGGTAGCTTTTGCACCATTTTGCTATTGTTTTCCGAATTATCGCCTACTTGATATAGTTATTTCTTGGTTTCATAAAGGAAAAAATTTCACCAGTATGGATACAATTTAATTAATTAAAAGCTAGTCGTTGAAAATGGACTCCGTTATTATAGCCATCAACAATATAGTACTGTTTTTGTTAATGCCATCAGCCCCCCATTTCCATTTTGTCACATGCGTCCTTCCTGAAATCGGACACCAACTTTGGAGAATCGCATTGCAAAAAGGAGCTCGTTGCGTTGTTTGTGTCATTTTGCTGAACAAAAGCATTGTGCACTGCGTGGTATTAAAGTACAAACGCAGCAAGAGACTTTTGTTACACGGCGACGTGCGCTGTAACATTTCAAACAAAAAGATGCCACACATCACTGATTTTTATGAGTTGCGAGACATTTCGGCGCGGAGAGTTGGTTGGACTGGTACCAATATTAGTAAGTGTCAGCGGCGCGCGATATTGCTTTCATGCCTCTCGCTGTGTGGGCCTCATCGGCGGTGCCGTCTTTTGTCTCGTTGACGTTGCAATTCGACCATACACCAACCTACAAAGACTTAGAGGGAGTTGACTGAAACAGTTACTTTTCAATAAATAAACATGAATTGAAAATATAAGGCTGATTTGCTTTAAAAATTAATTTTAAGCTAAATTAATGCTTTTAAAAATCCTGAACTCTTTTGACTCACAAAATTATTTTGAGAAATGTTCTCACTGCAGAACTTTAAGATTTGGGGTAAAATGTCTTCACTAAGTGCTTGAAGTACATTTCAATTTCAAAATATTTCATTGTTGGCCTTAATGAAAATTTAGCGACTGTTCTGCACATGAAAACAGCACGAATGAAGTAGCAGTGAGGTTAAACGTTAAACCAATCGTTGAAATGAATGAAAATAATTTCATCATGTATACTAATCAAGCATCAAGCATGATTTTAGTGAAATTTCACTCTAATCCAGTTTTGCATCAACACTTGAGGAAATCGGGAAATTAATTGTAATGAAACTGTTGTAAAAGTTAAAGATATATTATTGAGTCGCAGTGGTTAATTTAGAAATAAAATATTAATTTTCTCCAAAGCTATTATTTATAATTCAGGATTTTTAAGCCCAGTTTTGTTATGATTGCTGTAGACTTTTTGTTATTTTGCTGATTGAATAAAAATCCACATAGCATGCATGGTGGGCCATAATATAGAAAAGAAAGGCGTGTGCAGCACACCAGTTTCGGCGGCGATTGATTGCGCCGATTAGCGACCGAAAATGAATTCTATCTAATGAGTGGTCACACCTCCTTTTGTGCGCTTCAGAGTCGCATATACGTCATTTAAATGCGGCTGTCGAGGACAAAAAGCATCTCGCCGTCGTCGGCTGCTGCTCTCCATTGAACGGTGCTGCCGGCTGCCTTTCAATTTGCATTTCAACAAAAACTAGTGCCGCTATTCAATTTGAGGACATAAAATACATCAAATTTTGAATTGAATGCTCTCCGCTTTGCCCGACAGAGAGTCCCTCTGCCCTCGGCTGGTTTTGAGTGTATCACCACCATGCTGTTGCCCTCATCCATGTGTGCATGTGTGTGCGTTCATTCAATGTGCAAGCTGCCTGGTTATATAGTCGGCTAAAATACTCGAGCAATTATTTGCGATTCAATGAGCAAAGGGGTACGGTCAAGTGGAATTTTGCACGATTACTTTTCTATATTAAGCTGCTCATTAATCACAAAATCTGATTGCTTAGGTTGAATATCAAGTAATGATTTATTTAAATCATTTTTCGTGAGAGCATCGTTTTTATTTTAAAACCTACTACACAATTTTGATTTTTCTGTTATGGTATAATTAGGTTTTTTTCGCTACAATAGTTTTAACCCCATAATGCATTGTTCTTTCCTGCGCGAAGCAGGGAATAAATTTTTAATTTTTAACACAGCATCACGACCTGCATGAGTTCATCTATGTATCAGTTGAATGAAATTTAAATTTTAAGAAATTATCCTGAATATTCATTAACATTCAAAATGAAAATTAATTACAATTTGATCTTTGGGGTCGGAAAGTCGCAAGTTGTGGGGCAATTTTTAACTGCCATAATACACTCCCGATGACATAATCTAATGAAACAATGTGATTTCAAAAGATCAGCAAAAAGGAAAATAGGGTTATGGAAAAGCTACAGTTCTCGCCGACTTTACCGTTTACACGCATCAAATCTGTCGTCCCTATACTATAATAACATTGAAAGGCGAAAACTGTAACTCGGCGAGAACTGTAACTTTATCATAGAGCAAAAACACTTTTCACGCAACTAACTAAAACATTGAAGGGGCTGCCAGAACATCCACAACATTAGAGAGAACAAAAACGATAAGACATTCAAGATTATATCGCATTTTTCAATTTAACGGGTGAGTGAAAAGTTTTGATTATCCCCTACCTCAGCATAAAGTATGAAAGGCACGTTGTGTCACCCCAAGAGAAGTACCGCAAACGTCAGTAATGAAAACACGAGTTGGCAGGATGGGCACAGGTGGTCAGGTAATCCTGGTTGTCAACGCGCACTGATCGGTTGGTCCACTGTGACAGCCCACCGCGCGGGGTGGCACATGGTGTGCCGGGGGCCGCATGGGCGCGAGGGGCACCTTGCGGCGCGTCCGGCGGATTCGCACTGAGCCATGATTTGCCAACAAAGGCCTCGAGAGCCTCCACCTCCACGGCAGGCGGTGCGCGCGCACGCCACTTTTGTATGAAATAATGTGCTCGTCATCGGCTCTCTCTCTCTCTCTCTCTCTCCTGCTCACTCCATAATATCTTTTATCTGTACCAACTCCCCCTCATCTCGTTCTAGTCAAAAGCCAAAATACAAAGCCTACATTCTTCGCATTGAAAACATAACAATAGACTCAACATTGCATAGAAAGCATCGCGCGCACAAAAAATCGTCCGTGCCGCCACCACTGCCGTCACAGTCGATATTGAATATTGCCCGAGTTATTAAAAAAGAAGGCTGAGGGAAAATGGGCATAGTAATAATTGCGTTTCATACTATATATGAAGTATATCCCAGCGATGAGTAAAAAAAGGCTTTTGGGGGAGCGAATGGTAAGTGGGGTAGTGGAGGCACTGATTGTGAGTTAGGCCGCAAGACCGTGTCTGCTCAACTACCTGCAGACTCGCGTGGCTCCACGCACAGGTGTGAAACTCGGAGACATGAACTCTCGAGCCGAAAGGTGAAACGTTGCAAAATGATTGATTAGTGATTACTATTTCAATCCTGCTCAATTCTTTTGATGCAATTTTAATTCATATTTATTAAATTACACTCGTATTGATATATTATGTACATAGTTCCGAGAACCGTGAATATTCAAATATTTAAATGAAAAACATTTATCAGTAGGATACTATGTTTACCCCAATGGACGACTGAGTTTAACATATCCAAGCCAACTATCAGTTAAAAATGAATTAAAAAAACATAACATTTTTCTTATTGATTAACAGGGGCGAAAATAGATTTTCTATTCAACACCGATTGTAAAAGAGGATCAAATTCGGCGGTTTATTGGATTTATTTTGATAAATTGGAGGTTTGAAATGGTCTGCTAGTAGATCAAGAGATATAAACAATATACAATTTTTCGTCGGTTTCTTTAACTGATTATTTTGAAAATAATTGAAAGAAAATTTTATGAGACATAAAATATGTACAACAGATAACAAAAATTACAAATCGAGATCAATGTTCACAGTTCGTTTTGCGTTGCCAGCTTGAGACAGGGTTAAAAAATTACCAATTTGAATTTTTTTCAATTAAATTAAAATTTCATGTTGTAAGAAGCAAGCAACTCTCGATTTTACTGTAGAAATTTGTGCTTGGACTTGTCCCGCGCACGAACTTCGATTTTTGCAAGGTCCTATAGCACAATTCCTGGAATAAATCGCGTTTTCTATTCTGCGTATGCACAAAAGACGCACGCAAAGAGAGCCGTTTGAATGTGTTCGCACAAAAGTCGATCTCGAAATGCCATTATCAAAACTGCTGCTGTGCGAATCGATAAATAGGCCTGAAGAAAGGCTGCAAAAGTCAATAATGCATGCAGCAACGGCACGAAAATAAAACTGAATTGAAAATTTTACAATAAGGGACTTCAATAAGTTGGGTGTATTATTATACGAGAGCCGAGCGCGGCGGCGCCGGCAATGGTGGTGCTGCTGCTGGTGTACACAGGCAAAAAAGCGGCTCCATTGACGGAGCCAGCGAGCGAGCGCTAGAGCTCACACACAAAAATGGAGAGTTTTCAAAAGATCTATTGTTGTGAGTTGATATAAAGGCTTTTCCGTATTGATCGTCGCAATGCCACGAAATAATAATGCAAGTATTTCTCAATTTAATTTGTAGCTCATTGTTTCCTTAACAATGGGAAATGTATAGGGGAATTGTGTGTTGCTGGCTGGTTGTGCGCGCTGCCGAGCTGAGGCTGGCTGCTGCGACGACGACGGGATGAATAGTAACGCGCCGCCGTGCGCAGCCAACTCGCTCACTGGCACCCAGCAGCCCTGCCATGCCAGCCACCGCCGCGCCGACAGATTTTAATCTTCGGTTTAGCGTTCGTTGTGTGCGTGAGTGCGAGTACCCATACATTGTCCCAGCGATACACGCACCATACGTGCGCCGCTTTTTGCTTTCCTGCCTGGTGTGACGCGAGCCAGGCACTATGCTTGCTCGCTCCCTCGCCAATTTTATCTCGCGATTGTTTTTGTTGCTGATGACTTCATCTGCTCCACTGGACGCATTCAAACTATCGACGCAGCAAAATTGACCATTGTGATAGGAGACTACTTGATTTGGTTGATATCAAATTCATCCTAGCAATTAGAGGGCATTATAATAAATTATACGATGAAACCAGTCTCGTCGCCGCGTTAGTAAATATGTATATTATTTTTATTGCTTCTGTTGCATACATATTGTACATCTTTTGCAAAATTAAGGGCTTATCTCAATTTTCCATTTCTTTCATTTGAGCTCATTTTAATCTCGATTAAATATTTTGCGATACGCAAAAAGCCACAGCACTTAATTCGCATTAAAAACTTTAAAAAAATTAAAAATGTAGTTTAATGTATGAAACCGCACAAAAAATGTGAATCTTTAGATGTAATTTTTTGTGAGCTTGGCAGATTTTCGTAGTGCAGGAGGCACTGCAATAATATTTTCTCGTTTGGTGTATTTTGATAAGACCAATCGATAATTGGATCATTTTGGACATTCTGAAAAAAAAACATTGTTAGCTTTTCTAAAATCTACCATATCAAAAGAAGCTAAAATCACACAAGAATCAATAAATTTTTACATTCAATAAAATTACAAAATTTACATGCAGAAATATTTTTCTGTATCTTCTATACCCCAGGAGTCATCTGAATTTTTCTCCATTGCAAAAAAAAAATGAATTTGAAATCTAAGGAACGTTTGAGAAGGTTCAAAATGGCACAACTGATCGACCCTAAACGAATTACCATGATGCAACGAGAATTATTGTACACAGCTTAAATATTCGATTTTGAACGCATTATATTTAGTTAAATCCTCTTCCTTTGGAAATCCATAGCTCATTTCACCATCTGAATATTTTTCCATGGTGACCTTTGCTTATATCATTGGAAAATTTTGTAGTAAGTCAAGAGGCCCATTTCAAATCAATCAATTAGGTTTCCCATCTTATGGTTTGCAGAACAAAAATGCATATATGCAAAATGTTTGCTAACCAGCCAGCTTTTTAATGGTAACGTGGTTGGTACTAATTAATTTACGCCGTGTACCCTCCTCGACTCATTGCAGTAGCCAGGATGGAAGAGAATCCATTCAATTACCGCCTATGGTATAACAATTGGCATTTCTTAAGGTTAGTTTGCACCGCCGCGCTCACAATCAGAGGGAAAATTGCCTGCGCTCAAATAAACGTGCGCGAGTGAACGCTGCCGCCGCTCGTTGTCAATAGAAAATCAATTAACGCTTTTTGAATGCATAAAATAATTTGCCAACACGAACAATACTCATTCAATAATGTTTTCTTATTGTACGCGCCAACGAATATTGAGTTTGAAAGACGCGTGTGCTCTCTCAAAGAAAACAGCAGCGCTTGGTATAACTCCAGCGTCGCAGCTATAAGAAAAGCTTCTCTCCTTCCTCGATATACATGGGTGAGTGAAAAGGGAGATGTTTGAGCACAAGTTTGTTTTCCTCTTATTCTTCTTTCCTGGCGTCTCTCTTACAGCGACGCAGCTTTAATTTAAACTTTACAATACAACCAATTTCACAATCAGCTTGACATTTTGCCAGTCTCTGTCCAATTCGGTCTTATTTGTGGAATGTTAATATATTGGCAAGCTAATAAATGAGCAGCAAAAATATTGAGATAGAAACCAAGATCCAAATTGGTTTATTTCACTAAAAAACTACACAATTCAGAATGAAAGAAAGAAACATTTAAGGGTTCCCAATTTCTTCAAGGGAGAAGTATCTATGCTTCATATAGATTCAACAAATGACGCTTAAACTGTGATTTTGTACTCGATCAAGAAGCTAGGGTAGGCCTACACAAATAAATTAGTACCTTTGGAATCACTAATTTACAGATAATTTACCTGAGAGTTGTTGTAGATAACGTACTCTGGGTTGACAAGGAAATGGGGTTTTGGCTTGGCCACAATGCTGTGGTATCCTTTAGGGGCCTCCATATTTCCATTCATAGGAGCTTGGGCCTCGTACATTTTTCCCACTGCCACCTTGCAGAGGAGCATCTTCCTGATGCACTGATCACAGTGTTCGTTGCGGTGATCCTTACACGCCGCTTTGTAGCCTTCAAATGTGTATTGGTTACACTTTGAGGAGAGATTGGCAAAGTAGATCCCTGCAATTATATCATAAGTATTGTGATGCGCGTTACATTTCCAAAAAACAATTTCACCTTTGCCAAACATTCCTTGTGGATTAGATTTCTCAATGTTGAACCCATGCTCCACAATGGTGTCAGCATCAGCACTGCAGGTTCCATGAAACAGGTGCATCTCAGGCACCTTCTCGCCTTTTGGGTAATCAAGGGCAATTTGTTGACGCCTTGACGTGTACTTCATCCACAGAGTTGAGTTTTTGACTTTGTAGATCTGGATTGAAACACACACCAGTGATTCAAAGAATATAGAACTGTAACTATGTAATATTAACTTTATAATGCATGATGTTATCAAATAGAAAATAATTTTCCAATATATATCAACACTTTGGTGTCTGTTCAGTTCAATTTTGGACGTCACCCAATTCGACAGACGCCTAAATGTGCTATTATAATCAGGACACATCTCTTCAAACAAGAGATGGGAAGATAAAAATTATTTTTTATGTGTATGTATTTACTTTTAAAAACCCGTTTGAAATGGACTATTAACCTTTTGAATTTTGTATGAAACTTTGACTCCGTAGTGAGCCACTCGAGACGTATCCATTTTCTTAGAAATCCACGACAATTCTTCTTTGGAGGCTTCTTGAAGCTCAAAGCCTTCCACCCAGTCAACCTTTCGAGCCATGCCAACAACAAATGGGATCAAGCTGTAATACAAGCAAATACCTGCAGTTTATTATTAAGATAACTTACACAATACATATGTATCATACATAAACCATCTTTTGGTTCAGAGAGCATAATATTTTATGTACAACATTAAAAAAAGAGGAGTGCACGAACAGAGTACATTATTAAATGCATTATGGTAGACTCACCATTTTCGCCCAACTCACACTTCTCGCTAGGATAGGGATTAACATTGAATCTTCCCATCAGAGCGAGAAGTGTGAGTGAGCGGAAAGTGTGAGCCCCCCATAATTATTTACATTATATATGTATGTACTATATATGGGGGACTCACACTTTCCGCTCACTCACACTTCTCGTTTTTTGATGGGAAGAATCAATGTAATGCCCTGTCCTAGCGAGAAGTGTGAGTGTTGGGCGAAAAGTGTGAGTCCCCCATAGATATTTTTTTAAATTTCAAATATATACATATAATGTACATGTGTACGATAATATAAATGTATCCGTAACTTACTGAGCGTTTTAAGTTCAAGTTTGTGTTGTGAAACGCCGTTAAGCGAAGTGTTGTGGTTGCTGTTTTGTGAGGAGTTGGATGAGATCAGATGAGATAAACCAGAACGAGACAGGAGACACAGTGACAGCGTCGATGACGATTCTGTAAATACGAATTCCAATTATGTACAAACATATCACAATATAACAACTACTAAAATAGTGGTCCGTGCCTTTTTAGTGCCGTTGCAGAGTGAGCGTGAACTTGTTATTGTTAGGGCTGACGTTGTAATAAATTTGTGGTAGAGTACCAAAAACAAAATTCCAACCAAATTCATATTTCCTCTCCCTGCTTACGATTTACGCTTGCCACGCACATCGCACCTATGCCTATAAAAGTACCTATACCTATCGCGAACGCAAACTCACAATATGCAGTAGCTTTATTTTAGCTTTTCGCTGGATATACTGGCAACCCTCTTGAAACTTGATTTTATTCCTCTGGTCACAGAAAATGGCAGAAAATAAATTAATTATATTTTAAGATTTTTCTCTCGGTCCAATATATCCACTCCTCGTCCTCGTCCTTATCCTTGCCGTCGCAGAAATAGTTTGTGCCAGAATTCAAATATAATACAGCATCTCATTTTCTACTCTAAATTGCACACAACATCGCTGAAATTTCTGACTGCGACGGACACCTTATTAAATATAAAATTGAAGAGTCCAAGAAAAAAACTCAAGCAGCTTCATTACAGACAAGGAAGCAAAAGAATAAAAGGAGCATTAATTTTTATTTTTTTGCGAATGACTTTCTTATTCGCTCCTTTCTGCTCCATATTTTATGATTCAAATTTCGGCAATTTCCTGCTAACTCCGTAAAAATGATAATCCATGTAGTTATGGCTTAATTGTTTTACAAAGCTGATCCCCTTCTAGGAGAAAAGCGAAAAAAGGTCTGTATAAAAATTCTCAAATATTTGCATCAGCAAAATTGCGCATTATTGCTGTGAATATTAAATTTTATAACATTTTCTAACTTCAATTTCCATCAACTCCTCTGTTTCTTTTCATAGTTGCACGAAATTATTTGGCATATGTATGGTAGCATGAGATTTTTACGATAAACAATATATGTATTTAATCATACCAATTTTCAACTCCTCACAACCTGAGGGTAAAATTGAAAAATCCAAGTTAGCTAGAATAATGCTAAATACATATTTTGTAATATTTCATTGTTTCTTTTGTAAATCTTTTAACTTATAGATTTAAGAGGTGCAGTGATCGATGAATGATCGGTTATATTGTTGGCAAATAATAAAATGCAATACATATATATGTATTATATATGTCATGTGTATGATATAATTTATTGTCATGTACATATTTGAGTAACATACTGTATATTATTTCCTATTATCCGATTCATATGTAAAAATGCTGACCTACAAAATCACAAGCGAAAATCACTCTGGATTATGTATTATTTATACGAAAATTCTGAAAATTCATAACATTGAAATGTATGGTCTTGGGTGTGCTCCCCAGGGTCGGCGGCCGAATGCGCAAGCAAGAGCATGGTGGTGGCGCGCCCTTAATAACAATGAAAGCTAGCATAATAATAGGGAAGCAGAAGAATAAGGAGCATTTCTGGATGACTTTTCTTCTTTCTGCTCCGCGAGGCTAGCCTCATTCAAACTCAAAGCCAATTATGTCCTCCATTGTTGGGATGCTTTTCATGCGACTCTATGGCGCTCTGCAGCGAGCGAGCGACAACCCGCGATACAAAGCAACGGCCCTCCGCCCTCTCCTTTCAGTACACAAATGAATCATGCGCCCGCCAACAATGCAATATTGCTTTTTGCGCAAAGAAAGACTCTCGCAAAGTGACGTCACGCGATTTCATGCATAAATTGGAAGTTCCTGAGAGTCATCATTGAGTCTTTTTTGTGAAACCAGAGTTTTCTTTGTTTCAGTGTTCAAATTTTCACAAGGGAAAATCCTTCGGGTATGTACTGCACTGCCCTCCAGATTTATATCACGATGCAAAACGCTCTCAGCACACGCAGCAGAAGCAGACGCAGACCCTACAGCTAAAGAAAATTCATTGACTCGTGAAGCTTCGAATGATGGTAATGATTACTAATATTGGCATTGGCCGCATCAGAATGGAATATAAAAAGCAGCCAGCGGAATGGAATGAAAGAGCATCTATCTTCGTGCGCGATTTCTTTCGATAAAGTGCCGATTTCTTATAGAACGCAGCATTTGCGGCGCTTCATTGACTCTTCATGGCGGGCAAGCACACTTTTAGGGGGTCCATAATGAGTGTCGCTATTTCTACCCTCATGGCTCCCGCCTTTCAACTCAAATTTCAAACACGACCACCCACTTCTGTTAAGGGAAGGAATAACAACCAATGCAGCAATATCAGGCCACCAACAGTTAGGTTCTCCAGGCACCTTACTAAGTTCAGGACGTATATAATTATATTATGGTTCATCATTTGCATTGCAGTTACTGAACGAGAAGTTGAAATTCGTATGATCCAGTCACATTCCTCTTCCCAGTATGTTAATATATCTCAAAATGTGATGTAGCTAAACTGCTCTAATCATAAGACGAAATTAAGAAACATAATATCTGGTTTTTTTGCACCGATGGGTGAGGAGCAGCAATTTTATTACTTAAAACGTACAACAGTAAAACAGTTGAAAACCTTTGTTGAATTATTTTATTCAGCAGCTTAGCCCCATATATTATGCACTTATCATAAATGTTGTGTCAGGAATCAGGGAAATTTTAAAGTGTCATAATTAAACATTCGGAAATTAAGACATCGCCAAAACTTGGTTTGCAAGAAAAGGAAAATGTGTTAATGGGATGGCTGAAGACGTAAATCATTATTACTAAGTGTTCAATTGTTAAGAAAACCAGTTGATATTTAATTGGTATCAGGAGGGGGACCAGGAGGCAGAGGAACGTCCATTTCACGATCCTCGCGGTCACTGTAGATGCCACCTTGTCCATTCCTACGGTTGTCAATCGGGTCCCTCTCTCTGCGAGGCGCTTTCTCGATGTCAGAGCCAGAAGAATGACGGCGCTCTCTTTCACGGTCATAGCTGCGCCTTTCATCACTCCTTGAACGGGATCTAAACAAAATTCAGGTGAATTATTCACAACCCAATTCTAAAGCTAAAGTAGGAAAATATCGGGAGTGCAATTAATTTTTCATACGACACTCAAATGAGACTATTGCAACTTGATAACCCATTGAACATTCAAAAACCATTAATCTTTGGTTGAAGTACTTGCAATAATTTTCATAAGTCAAATAATCTATCACTTCAATCAATGGTAAAAATTTATTTATCAAATTGATTTTAATTTGGAAAACTTAAGCACCATATTTTATTCAATTGCTTCTGCTTTTGGCACTCATAAGAGATATTTTTAACACATAATAAATTAGTCAAGTGATTTTAACAAAAAGGAAATCATACCTGCTGAAGCGCCTCCTTTGCTGGAAGAATCGTCCTCTTCCTCGGTTATTGAATGGTCGGAAAGGTCTCCTTGTAAACCTTCCCCTGAACGGTCTTCCACCTCTGAAGTTTTGTTGGAAGGTGGGTTTGTAGAAGGTTCCTCGACGGGGCACCCAGCGCCTCCTGTTGCGATCAAAGGACCTGGACCTTGAACGGCTGTAGGAGCGAGACCGCGATCTGCGGCCATAGGACCTTGACCTCGACCTGGAACCTGAACGGGAACCTGACCGTTTACGTCTGCGGGAGTCCCTGCTCGAAAAGCTGGCGGAGCGGCTGCGGGAACGAGAAGTCGGCCTTTTCTGGTACTTTGATCCCTCCTTTTCCGGGGTCGGGGGTGCTTCCTCAGGCAGAATGTTGGTCATCTCGACCTTCTCCTCCTTCTTGTTGATGCGGAAGCCAGTGAAGCGACCAGCTGGCGGACTAGCGGCTTGCTTGTTGTACTCCTCGCTGTGGGTGTTCTCGTACTCATAGCCATGGTCAAAGCCCTTGTAGCCCCACGTTTGCTTGCTGAAGAACAAATTATTGCGGTGTTAATGAAAACTTCATATGTAATGAGCGAGTGGAAATACCATTGATTGATAGGTGGAATTAACGAGAATTGCTTTCAAGGTAAATAATTATGAAATTATTATCCAACCTAATATGCTGGAATATAAACACATGACCTTGAACCATTTTTAATTCCAGAGTAATATAAGGTTCAGATTAGAAACCAGAAACCTATTCTGCATAACTCAAGTTTGAGAAAATTGAGATAAGATCATTACCTAGAACCTTCATCGTCATATGTCCATCTGGAAGGAGGCATCTCCACGTAGGGCTGTTTAGGGACTGCACCAGCACTGCTAGCAGAAGCATAGTGACCGTGACTTTGCTCAGCATCTGGACTGTAGAGCGTTGCTTGTTTCTGCTTAGTGGTGTAACCATATTCATCGTCTTTGGGATCAGGTCTGCAAAAGCATAATGATGTTCATCAAAGTCCACTCAGTGACCACTCAGTGTTTGTTTACTAACCTCATCCTTCCCTGTTCCTCCATCTTAGCATAGTAAGCGTTCAATTTACTGCCTAATTCACCTAACTCTGGGTTAGGACTTAACAAAAATGAAACATCAGAACACATCACACAATATAAATTGAAGGTTACCTCAGGTCCATTTTTTTGCCAACTTTCTTTGTCCTGTCGTCATCCTCAGAGCTGTCCGAATCCTCTTTCCTGGCTGCCCTCCCAACATCCATGTCAATGTCATCAAGATCCCCATGACCTTTTTTCTTTCCCTTTTTATCGTCCTTTTTCTTCTTGGTTTTCTCCTTCTGCTTCTTTTCTTTTTTCTTCTTTTTCTTTTCCTCCTTTTCTTTCGGTTTCCTACATTATGAGTTAAATACAAAAATTTCAATGTGCTCTCTAAAATTACTTTAGGTTATCGATGAACTTCTTGAGCTTCTCTTCACTCCCAGGTTCCATTTGATCAGCAAAAGAAGAAATCAAAAACCTCACAGGATCCAAGCTCTCACTCTTCTCAACCTCCTTCACTGGTGGCAATGTGCTAGCTTTGAGTTGGAATGGGAGGTCCTTGTCAGCTGTGTAAAGCGGAATCTGCTGAGGTGGAGCTAGACGTAATACAACAAAAAAATGCTTAAGCTGTAAATTTGTAGAGCGATTGAAACTTACGAACAGGAGCAGGAATTCCCTCTTTCTGTAGCTTCTTAGAAAAAGGGGAAAGTGATTTCTCATGCTTATCCTTAGAATGCTTCTTCTTCTTTTTCTTACTCGGTCTCTTGGTTGAAGAGTCAGAATCTGAACCTGATGACGACTTTGAACTTGAACTTGAGGAGCTTGAGCTAGATGAAGACTCAGAAGATGAAGAGGAAGATGATGAAGATGACCTGTGACGACGCTTCTTGCTTTTCTTCTTCCTAAAACACGATTATTATTGCGTTAGATAATAGCTCCATGGAATGCGCTTGCATTAGGATTACTTGACCAGTTTCCAAGACTTTAAATTTACTTGCAATGAAAAAATATTTCTTAATTATAAACCATCCACCTACTTCCTGTCCTTCTTCTTCTTGCGGCTAGAATGTCCTTTTTCCTTAGTGTCTCTTGGCTTTCCAGCAAACCCTAATTCAAAGAGGTAAGATACAAATTTTAACGCAAAAAGATAATCTCACCTGGCTTCAGAAGCCCTGAGGTGTCCATTGCAATCGGCTTGTCAACCACTATGTTCAAACCAGCATTCTTCAGCTTTTCCTCAAGGTAACGCAGTGATGCCTGCGCCTCCTTGTGATACGGCGAAATGGTAAGAGCTCGTTTGTAAACCTGCAGGGCTTGGTCAAACTTCTTCTCATCCTCAAGCCTGATAAGAATTGAAATTGATAATAATATACATGAAGCCTTTAAAAGCTGGGTTACGAATTTTCCCCACCCAATTTTAACCAACCTGGTATTTCCCATGCCAAAAACCCACTATTTTACCCACGGCTCCAAAATTTATAGTATAAAAATCGAAAAAAAAGGAAAAACCAAAAAATGGTGTTTATAGCTGTTTTTTAACACAACAAAATAATACTGCATTTATGCGCATTGCAAAATTGGCAAGCCCAGGGGTATGGGGGATGAGTTTTTGTTTCTTAGAAAATGCAGTGAATAGCAAATCTGAAAAACCCTTAAAATCCTAAAATTACCCCCAATAAAACCCAGGTGGGATGGGCAAATTGTAAAAAACCCAGGTTTTTCAGAACCCTTTATAAAGGTTTGATGAATTTGAAGTGTTACTTTCAATGAAACTTACTCTCGTCCACAGGCCACTAGAGTTTCGGCCAAATAACCTTGGGCATTCGGATGGTTAGGATCAACCTTTAAAGCCGTTTCAAAGTCTTCAATGGCCTTTGTGAATGCTGTGCCGTTTGCATACCTTTAATGCATATTTGATAAAGATTGAACAGATTATATGATTTAATAAGTACTTACAGTGCTCCTCGTGCGACCAATCCTTCAACATTATGTGGGTCTATGCTCAAAGCAGAATTCAAACATTGGAATGCTTCGGTGGTTTGGCCAGCTTTGAAATGCACAATTCCTTCATTCACCGACTGCATGGCCCACTTTGCATTCTGAGTCTTGCGCAGCTCTCCACCATATTCTTCCATCGGGAACCGATTTCTAAAAGAAAAAATAGGTTATCTAAAATTAAAAGGTCGACATGATTTTACTTGAGAGATTTCATCAGAGTTACAGGCGAATCTGGGTTCATTCCCAGTTTTTCCTCCAACAATTTTGTGTTATGAGGATTTTTGAAACCAGATGATGACTCTAAAATTTCGGAGTAGACTTCAGATTTCTTAGATGATCCCTTCCTATTAAATAGATTCAACAAAATAGAGAATTAATGCACTGCCAGTCTTGTTTGACCTGAAATTGAGCATTAGTAGTGGCAAAGGCATAAAGATGCAGCATTCAAAGAAACAACAAGATTAACGAATTTTCAATTGGAGTTGGCATATTTGTCTTACTCAATCATCTTGTCTGGGTTTTGATTCCAGTCCGATAGCCAAGACTTCATATTGGTGAGCGGCCTATCGCACAGACACACAAGGAGTTCAATAAATAAATAGCTTCGCTTGTTTTCAATTGCTTTGTTATAAATTAAGACATCGTGTATGAAATTTGCTCGTTTCTCTTCGCTTACTTGTAAGATTCTGGCAAATCATCGGTGAATATTAAACCTAAGGCTTGGCCAGGTTGAGAATCTTCATCAAGCATGGTGACAATTAATTTTTCAGAGTCTCGGCCAACCTATATACATAAGCACACATATTATGATGTTGAAATTGTTGACGTGTTGCAATATTTTGAGTAACGCTGACAGCGCTTTTATTTTGAAAAAATGTAGGAAAATACACAAAATAATTAAAAAAATAAAATAAAAATAACAGCTAGTAAACAGTGTAAAAAAACAACACTCACCTCCACGACCTTAACTCTGACGACATCCTGTTGCATGATTTGTCGGGGCTGGTTCTTTTTGTCATAGACCACGGGCCCCTGCGGCATCCCACTTGTTGGTAGGAATGCCTAAGTGCAACATGGATCAGAATTGCCAACAACGAACAAGTCAATGGCTAACTTACTTTGACATTGAGGTCAGCAACAAATCTTTGAGTGACTCCATCTGAGCAAAGAACCTTCAAACAAACCCCTACAAGATTCTTTGAAGTGACTATGCAAATAAGCAGCTCCTCAGGCTGGACGCATCGGAAAAAGTGGACTAGCCTTTGGGACTTGTCGAGTCGAAGGAAAAGCTCGTAGGGAGGCAGGCAGGCATAGTATTCTTGCAAAATCAGCGTTTTCAAATTAACATCCGAAAGATGCAGCTCCAAGGGAAAAATCTACCTCCATCCTGCTCGCCTTCCAATTTCAAAGCTGAGCGTTTACATTTGAGCAAATCCGAGTCGAATAGTTCGTCGGCCTTCTGAGCGATAAACTGGTGCAATTTAAGGCGTTTACTTCGATCCTGTAAACTGCGGGAGCAACATGTTCATCCCAAAGGTAAAAGCGGCGCAGGATGCATTTCGTTTTATCGGAAAAGCAGGGGCTGAGGGATTCCCAGGTACACAGCAGTTGTTTTACCTGAACTTTTTGATTTTTGGATGGCATTTTGGTCTCAATTGATCATTCACGTGATCATAATATTGTTTAGAGGGCTGTGCATTGTATATCTCGAGAAAAGAAGATGTGGCTGCAGCATTAAGTATTGCTTGGCTCGACAGCATACAAGATGTGCTGTTCTTCCAGACTGCTTAGCACTCCAGCTACTTTTGTTTAATTCCATTTTCTTATGGACCGTGCTTATTAGCTTTTTAATGGCTTCACAATAATACACTTTGATTGATTGGCAATCTAAATCATTCATTTCCATTTTAAAATTTCTGAAAAATGAAATATTGGGTTACAGCATTGGCAATTCATTAATCTTGTTGAGTCTTGAAGAAATGAGTGAAAAATGGCGCTTGACAGGAGCAAAGCGAGTTTGTTATTACCTAAGTTTTCGTCCAAGATAGACTGAGTAGTCAACTTCCTCAATGCCTAGCTTCTCTAGCTCTCCGGCGCTTCTTTCAGTTTCCCAGACTTTGGATAACTGCTGACCGTGGAAATTCAGTGAATTTTTCACGCACTCCTTATCCATAACCTTCCAACAATGCAGACCGTCAGCTACTCAGGGATGTCAGACTGCAATGACAAGGTGTTTATCAGGTTTGAAAATTGTTATCAAAGTTCCGGTGACGTGTAGGAAATTAATCAACAATAAACAGAGTGAGAAACGAAAATATTATGTTTTCGTTAAAACAACTTGGCTCAATGATGAAAGATGCGTCCGTTCATTACAATAAAGGGTGCGGATCAGTAATGCAGCTTTACCCCATTTAACTAACTCCATACATACATCCGGAGCAGAAAACAAATAATTAAATTTTGCTTAAAAGGCTACGAGGCTAGAATAAATACGATCTCTGTACTTTTGACTTGGATGAGAATAGTCAACAAATAAATAATAAATTGGTACACAAAGTCCAACGAAAATCTGACAAGCTTGTGATGGACTCATACTGCAATATTGGCTGTATGTCCACAAAGTTGTTGTGAAAAGCACGTATGATATGCAACGACGTGTCATAGCAACCAAAAGCTTTATCTAATATAGCACAATGATAATTTTTTGATGTTGAAAGCAGCTAAGCAATATTACAATAATATTGATTTTATTAATGCGGTCTTCCTCTCTAGGTTCATGGCCAATATTGAGACAGCAACATTCTTGAATATTTAAGTGTGCTCATATTAAAAAGCATTGCGTCCCTGTTTTAAGGAATTGCTAATTGCACCGAGTGTACGTTCTGCCAAGGTCAAAAGCGAGGCAAACGAGATAAAAAGTTAATATGACTGTGTTCACGACTAAAATGGCTTCGCTTTTGACCAAGCTTTTGAGTGGGCGATTTTCATTACCAAATTTTCGAAACGTAACATTCTGCAAAGCCAGATAATACTATGAATCGATCGGCAAACAACGTATCTACTGAGCTGAGAGCTGCCTGATCACCTAAGTTGCAATTAGGGAGGTAAAATCGAGGTTAATTTACCATCATAGAGTCGAAAAACGAACCACACGGAAACACGGAAGAAGCCGACAGAATTGATGATTTTGTTTCGAAGCGGCAACTCGAATCAACTTCGGCTTCATTCGGCAGCAGTCGTTGGAGATTATGGGCTTCTGCTTACATATTTGGCCGCTAGAGAGTGATCCTGTCGTCAAATTGATAGAATTTTTGTTAAAGCCGCGGCAAAATTATTAAAGGAATCTATAGGCCCTATAAGCCTTTCTTTGGAAGCATTGATATTATGCCTCTACAAGACTACAATGAAATCGTTAATCGTTTGTATTTTTGTTTGAGTAAGTTTCAAGTTTCGTAAGACTCGATTATTTATTCATGCTGCTTGCAGGTTTCATCCTGATTTTTTTGATTATTTTCAGCTTTATAGAGGCTTTTTTACAATTCTTAAATCTCATTAATGGGATTCATGGACAATACTATATTACCTATATTAAATTTTTTCTTGTTTACGTTCGCACTTAAATTTTTATTTCGCATATTTATTTATTTACTCCATATTCCGGTATAAAGTCAATTAACAGTTGCACAAACAGACACTCTAAAGTGATATAAGAATGAACTTCTATAATGACCATCGCTAAAATCTCAAAATTTTTGCGTTTGCGAGACAAGACACATCATCGGCTCAGCCAAAAATTTGTTTCGCTCCTACGACTATATTTATTTTAAGTAGAAAGTTCATTTGCTTGAAGTAAAAATGAAACAATAATCAATTGTTAGGTATATTCCGACTGCTTGACGAGTGATCATCACAAAAGACTCTAATTATATTTTTTATCGGAGGTTAAAGGTTCTTTTTCAAAATTATTTTATTGATCAATGGTCACTTAATATAATATTTTTATTTGCCCGTTAAGTTTTATGTGTCAAACAAAAATTTGTTTACATTAAATGTGTACTCAATAACGCAGAGAAAAATCTTCGACTAAGTGTAACAAATAAATTGTTCATATAACTTTGCTTATACATAGCAGAGATATTCCATAAGAAAAAGTTTAAAGAAAATATTATGCATTTTATTAGACAACTATAAGTAAAATAAAATGCTCTCTTGATGTTGCTACTGTAGACACGAAATATATATTACTCAGCGCTGGTTAATTCAATACTTTTGCTTATGGCCCTCCGTGCTCTCATACGCATCATCATAATCTTCCTCTGGAATTTCAGAGAGGGTGTCGGGCTCCCTACAAAAATAAATAGTTTTCACTCTTGATATTGTCACTTTTCGTACCTCAAATTATTCCATATGTGCTGTATTTCTCCCGAATTCCAGTTCTGCAGTGTTGATTGTTCTAATTCTTCCTCTCGGCTGATTTTCCTCTTTAACCATGGTTGGATATTTTCTTGGGTGCCTGCTGACTCAATGAATTGCTTCTCAGTTTGTTGTTATTTAGCTGTAAATGCCACAAATACCTGCCAATATTGTATGAAACGCGTTTATGTTCTGGCCTGCCTGCTGAATGTCAATGGTTGGAGCGTCACTGTCGTTTGTGTAGGAATGATTAGCGCTGGACCGACGCCGCGAAGTGGTGTTGCCCCAGTAAGACGTTGAGCCGGAGGATGTCAAATCAAGCTGCGAAGAAGTAGAAGAAGTTCCAAAAAACCAAGAGGATGGTTGGAACGAAGTTCCGGAGCTGCGACCTTTCCACTAGAACAAATTTTTTAGTAAGCGAAATTTGTCTACTGTTTTTAATATTCAGAGTGAAAAGCTTAAAATTCAAATAATTTTAAATTAAAAATCACGTGGACATTAACTGTGAAACACTAGATCATAAATTTAGTATAGTATATATTACTTACAGCAAGGTTGTAGAATCTTTTCATCATTGCTCTTTGCTTGGCACCTTTCTTCATGGCAGTTTTGACTTGCTCATTAAAAACAACCCTCGTCAAAAATATAAATACACCCTGTAGTCGAGAAAATAGTAAACTTTTCACTTCAATTACTTAAACGCTAAATAATAAGTCTACCTGAAGTCCATTCAAGGTGACGAACGCATAAGCAAAATTGTGGTCCAATTGAATATAGAAGAAACCAAATATCCAGGTCACGCCAAGCAGTGAAGACAATGAAAACCATCCCTTTATCCAGACTCTAGAATGAGGAGTATCGATACCATAACTATTCTTATATTTCTCAATAACTCACTTGACCCGCGACATGAAACTTTTTTTCTGCTGAGTGCCGGCCGTCACTGCCACTCGCATGGCTAGGACTAACACCACCAAGTTGATCTATATTGATTGTAAGGTGCAAATAATGCAAATATTAATGATTTTCGCATTCATTTTATAGATTAAATAATAAGGCTATTACAAAATATTAGTCTCTTTCCCAGAATGGTTTGGTTATGCCTTTCGTGTTTTACTGTTCTTTTACATTTTAACAAAGCTGTCTAAGGGACATTCATATTTAATATTGATAAATTAATATTTTGGAAACATTTTAACGTTTTAGATCGTTTAAATGATAAAAATAAAACTCTGAGCATGATATTAATTCCTATATAGTGGAAATTTAAATAACCAAGCCGTGGACTCGCATTGTTGAGCGTATATGCTTTACAAAAGCGCTCTCAATGTGAGGATCCGAGCGAAGTTTGGGGGTCGAGAGTGGGCTAAATTGCGCCTAAATTTGATTATCTTGCATTGCAATAACGATTCAGATTCGGGAGGATTTTGTGAGAAAAAAATTCCAACTCGCTGCAGTCGACAAGCATGCGTGAATTAATTTTACGGGGCGAATGTCTAGCGTTTGAACTTAAGACGCCAGTGTGGGGTGTTTTTTTTCTTGACTGGGCTTTTCCAGTGAGGCTCGTGCGCCCATGTTATTCGTTCGCGATGCTATTGGGACGCAGAGTTTTCGCGAGTTGTTTGCTGTCAGGGGGTCGCTCATCTCAAAAGAGGTGAACCAATAAAAAAAATCGCTTAATGAACAAGAAAAACGCTTTGTTACCAAGGTGAGGAACAGAACAGGTCCCATGAATGCCCAAATATAATTTGGTGAGGACAACCAGCACCTGAAAACACGAATTTGCAAATTTTATTGGAAAAATATGAGAATTTTGTATTGCGCTTACAATTCATCATTTGCGTATCCGTGGTCTTGGAGGCAAACGGTGACAGCGACAGTTATTCCCACAATGATAACAGGAATACCGTATCCTAGGCAAAGGTAGATTTTTGATAGGTCGCGGCCCGAGTCGAAAACACGCACCACCAGTCGGTACAGATGGTGCCCTTCGACGGCCATCCACACGAAGGCGGCCAGGAAAATATAATGAAGGGATACCGCAACTCCCACACACACTTCCTGAAATGGGTCATTTCATATGAAATTAAAAATCATTGTGATGATAGCTTGTAAAAGGTTGTCTGCTAAGTTTTAGATTACCTGTGACAGCCCAAAATATGAACGGTCAAGAACAGTCAATGCCATCAGATGCCCAACCAATAAACAGACGCACAAATGTTTCCCGATCGAGTTTCGCTCCCCTTGAATTCCCCTAAGTTAAAATATTTAAGCGTTATTTCATTGTATCCACTTTTAAAAAAGAATTATTTTGTACTTGAGGAAATGGAGTACGACCAAAGTCACAGTCAAGCTGATGACACTTAGCGAACTGAAGACGATGCTGATTATTTCCATTATTTTATCTTTAGCCTGAAATCACAGTCTCAAAATCACGAAAAATAGCTTAATCAAACTCTTCCTACAATATATTGATGAACGTCCATCAGCAAAGCAAATGATGACAAGTGATTACACTCGCAAATAGTGAACCAATGGCTCGAGTTCAATATCTGACATCCTCTAACATCCCATTCACCGCAGCACCTTGGATCAAAAAAATTAAACAGCTCACTTTTTATGCGACTCAAATTGATAAAATGGCCTTACCCAGATGAAGCATTCCAAAATGCACATCGTTCTGTGCCTCGAATCGCTGTCGGTTTTTCTCCTGGATACAGTTCGTGCCATATTGTTTCATATTGTGGCCCCTTAGCTTGTAGAGAGTGTTTGAAAGTGACTAGCACTGCGTCATCAGAGTGAAATTCGTGGATTGGTTTTCCATCTGGGCCGAGCAGTGTCATGCTGATCATTCCTGAATTGATCTTTTTCTTTTCATCTCCCATTCTGAAAGAATAAAAAATAACCTTTTCCCAGAGCCATAGCAAGGTTAAATTTGGACAAACCTGTTTATTCTTGCTGGAAATAACTTTTCTGCGAAAACCATTGGAATTAACTGCCCAACAACCTCTAAATGAATGTCACTGTCAGAAAACATCTTGGGCAGTTTCAGAATCCTGATCGATGAGCTCTTTTGAGATATTTCCTGAAGTGGAAATTTAACTATGTGTTCAGAATGTGACCCTAGTTAACAACTTGGTTATATATCTTCTAAGCTGAAATATATTTTATTTAGCAACCTGATCTGTGTTTCAAAAATCGGGATTCCATTTGAATGTGTCCTTTAATGCCAGTCATGTTGTAATTATCACCAATAGATTTCGCCTTTTCTGTGACAGAGAAGCCAAAAGTCTCAGTCAGCTTATTCATTTTCCATCCCAAATCGGTTATTTCGCTCTGGTTTGTTTTAAAATAAATTATTTGATTTAGATATCTGCGCTCAATCAGTGATACTATTCTAACCTGATTCAACTGTTCCCATGGCTTAGTTAGTATCAAAAGTTTGTCAATCACTCCCAATGCCATTTCAGACAAGAACTTTCGTTGGTTTAGCTTATTGACAGGTGGATCTTCGGCCTCCTCTTGTTCTTTAAGCAGCATTTCAAGTGAAGTCTATATGGTTTCAGTTATTTTAAAAAAGATGCTCCAATGCCAGCAATACTATTTTATACCATGGTAAAATTTAAAGATGTGTAAATTTCGTGCCCAAATAGTGACGAGTCCTTGATGTATTGATCCAAGTCCATTATCAACGTGAATGGTGTCACTTTTTCCTCTTCAATCTACCAAAATCGATCGCAAATATTGAAATACATATGCAACGCGCTCTGCAGATAAGCTGGGCGGGTTGCATACATAAAGATTATTAGGCGTACCAATGTGGTGAGGTTATTGATCCAGGTGTTGGTGCATTCAGCGTAATCTGGCCATGCAGTATTGAATTGTTTGTCGTCGCCGCAGGACCAAAAAGCCCTGCCCTTCGCATCCAGGGGGCATTTATCGTCGCAAGTAACTCCGCTGCAACAACTCCATATTTTTCCATATTGGTCGTTCTTAACGCAGTCCTCACATCCACCTAGAATCAACACCTAAATTTAGGATTGCAAATTACTCCCACATTGATCTGAACTTTCTGT
The DNA here is from genome assembly GCF_949628265.1 of Cloeon dipterum. Taxonomy (NCBI): domain Eukaryota; kingdom Metazoa; phylum Arthropoda; class Insecta; order Ephemeroptera; family Baetidae; genus Cloeon; species Cloeon dipterum. The sequence continues at coordinate 13,188,081 of NC_088789.1, forward strand.
CGTGGTCGTCTCTGTTGTCAAATCTGTTGTAGTAGCTTCATCGGTGGTGCTCGGCTCAGGGGATGTTGAATTTTCAGCTTCGATTGTTGTAGTTGTATTATCATCTTCTCTTCCAATGGTGGTTGTTCTCATAGTTGTTGTAGTAGAAGTGGTGGCAGTTGTTGTCGTTGTATCAAAAGGAGTGTTGGTGGTTGTGTCAGGGTCGGATTCTGTAGTGAAGGGTGTTGTCGTTGTAGGGTCGGATTTTGGAGTGGTGGTGGTTGTTGTCGTAGGGTCAGATTTTGGAGTGGTGAAGGTTGTTGTCGTCGTAGGGTCAGCTTCTGGAGTGGTGGTAGTTGTATCACATAATTCTTTAAACCACACACCCCAGCAGTTAGAAAATTAAATATTCTGGATTTACAGTGGTGCTGGTGCGGCGGTTCGGTGCAAATATTCACGTTCACAAATAGCTAAATTTACCTTCGTCATCTTCAGCGCTCGCCTCGCACAAGACAATTGCAATTTCGCTGGAATCCGTTTCTTTAAGCTCCCACGAAAACAGGAAATTTTCTGCGATCATTAATTTAAAATAAGTTTACTTAATTTTAAATTTTTTACCTTCATCGTAACTGGCGCACAAGACTCGATTATAGCTTTCTGGATTTATACTGTCTAACTGGATTAAATCGCTATCAAACTTAATATTTTCCCAGTCTCTCCATATAACATCAGTTGAAGATGCTTCAACAAAACCAGATGAAGCGATGTAAACACCGTCTATGTTCAGAATTGCTAAAAATTAAAATAAAATATGTTTTTAAAATATTTTCCTTGATATTTTTATGTTAAAATGCAAAATTTTCAATCATGGCATTTTAGCTAGCAAAAGTAACGCCTCATGGAGAAATAATCTATCAATAGCAAAATGTTCTTTGTTTTGATATATGCCAACCATCCTCATGTGTATAATGTGACTTACGTAAGGATTTAAGCAATTGATACAAATTCATAAGCTCTCCTCTTTCATCAATGGCGGCTGGCCTGCCATCAGGTTGACACAAGCTTTCAGGAAATCCTTAGACCTAAATTAGTCGAAATATATTTTGAAATTCGTTGCTCTTACCTTGTTCGTACGTGGTAATGAAGTAACATTTTCCCTCAAACCTGCACATATCACTTCTTGGGCAACCCGCAGTTATGCACAGACTGTAAGATTGATCGCACGGGCTTTTGGATTCACAAAAAACAGGAAGTAGAGACTGCGACGGTATTTGCACTGTACTTCCCCAAAAACTTGACTTAGAATCAGAACCTTTCCTGCTCGCTATCATGGTCTATAAATCTCAATTAAGTGAGGGAAATTTTTCAATGACAGAATACTATACCTGTGGTCGGGAGGGCGGTTGTAGATTCACGTATTGTGCAAGCTTGGGGCCTGCATTGTAGCATGTTGGCTCGATTACTTGAGAGCACCAGCAAGTGTACTCGTCTGCAGTGACGCTTACGGGGACTGGTTGTTGGTCGCAAGCTTTTATACACGCACGAAATGCATCTTTGGTAATATCTCCATTGCAAACCAGTTCTAAGCACTCGTCGCTCTGGTTGGTGCACAGGTCGTAAGGAGAAGATTTGCACCCTACAAAATATGTTACAAGAAATTAATAGAAGTCTTTATTTTATTCTCATTTCTTCGTGATTGTAAAAGTTTTAATCCTAAATTTCTGAGGGTGAGATGTGAGATGGAGAGGTAAACCTTCAGTGAAATATTTCGTTCTTGAAATTTTTGCTGGCACAAAACTCAGGCTTAAAAAATTATTAAGTGTTAACTAAACCAAGTAAAAGTAAAAATTATTCAAATAAAAATTGATATAAAGATTTTTATGTGTCAATCAGACGTATATTAAACTTGGGGCAGTAGGCACGAAAACCAAACTCTCCATAAACTGATGAAAGCGTTTAAGGGAAACATTTTACCTAATGGATATCCTTTGTCGTCCGAAAAGGGTCCACAATACGGCCAACTATCGCTTTTTGCACTTAATGACTGTATAAAATTAAGTATTAGGAACACTACTAAAGTTGTTTTCCTGATCATCCACATTTTCGTCTGAACATACTGAGGTACCAAGTGACAATGAAAACCGCAAACGCCAGCTTATCTAAATTGCACAATATTAAGCCTTCTGTTGTGTTTGGGAGGGTTTGGGGGATTAAAAGAGTGACACCGCTAAGTGCTCAATTATCAACGTTAAAAAGGCAGCATCGCAAAATAAATAGATGATAGAGAGCAAACAAGGCTTGATGACGGCGAGGCTTGACGTATATTCCATATATTGTCTGTAAATGAAAGTATATCTAATTCCGTATTTACTTTGCTTGATTAGCGTAATCACTTTGGCACTAAACGTTGATTTCAGGCATTCAAAAAGCGTAAGTCACAAGAGTGTGTGCTATTTTCATTTATAGATGGAGGGTATATGGTTATCAAAGATAAACAAATTTCATTATTTCATGCTCTAATTTTATTGTAATTTTAAGAGATCAAGATATATGGAATCATTAAACTCAAAGCCCACTTTACATTAATCAGATAAGGATATATTTGATTAAATTTAACTTGCATTAGAAGAGACCTCGATACTATATCACAATATGCTTATTAAAAACACACACATCATTTTTATCAAAAAGCATTCATACAAAATTTGCACCCTTGTGGAGGAAAATCAATTTGCAACATTAGCAAACAATTGGCTGAAACTCATAACTAGTATATTAAGTTTGACTAGCTGCATGATAAGTTGTATTATTAATTTAAATACCACCCCGCTCCCGCAACAAACTGCAGAAAATTTTAAAGCTATTATTTTTCTAATGTTTTCATCGGTTTAGCTCTACTGACCAGACCGACCCCCTGATTTGTGAGAAATTCGCGAAAACTATTGTCCTTATAACATGACGAACAAATAAACATCACTGCAAGTCAGGGGTGAGAAAATCTCACCCTGTCGCATGTCACTGCTGCGCGGTGCGAAAAACTCACCTTTAATACCCCAGGTATCGTGACATACGGCGGGGTGACATTTTCTCACCCCTAACTTGCAGTATACATAAGCTTACAAGCCTCAGTGGGTTCAGCCCAGTTCAGAAAAGTACCTAGTTTTTGCCTCCGCACCGTAGTATTTCGTTTATAAACTTTCCATGTTATATTGTTGTTTATTCTTCCTCTACAAGTCATACAATAAGCATATATAATAAAAATCACAATTCACGTCTCTCCCGTGAATATAATTCACGTATCATGCTGAGAAGGTGCAAGCCAGCAAGTAGGTATGGGTTGGACTACTTTTCACGATCCTCCCAAATCCGATTGGGCTCGTCATGACAATGAAAGTGAGTCCAACAAACGTACAGGCTCGCTTCAGCCTGTCGGCGACCCCCCAAACATCGCTCGAATTTTCGCATAGCAATTACAAGCCGTGAATGCGTTAAACAATACGGGCCAATTGGTTACATTTGTTACACTTCAATTTTGAACGTGACAACAGGAGTGCCGATCACGGTCAATAAAAACATTTAGAAGTAAATTAAAAAAAGGTTTTATCGAATCCGAAAGGTTCACTTCAAATCTTATAATTCTTGTCGTTTTCCTTTTTAAAAAAAGATAACTCATCTATATCGTCATATCTTCGATTTTTTATCGTATTTATCGATTTTTTATTTCCTTGGTACACGTCATCTACTAGTGAGTTCCAAACGCGGTGTCTATTTCTGTTTTTACTCCCGCAGCTTATCACTCGAGGCCAGATGGTCGAAGCGGCAACAGCTGCTTTCCCCGACCATTATCTCGGTCGACGCACCGACCGCCAGAACACTGATTAGCATGACTGACGAAAATTACCAATGCGCACAAGCAATTCGGACCGCGGCTCACTTCCTTCGGCGGTCAAGATCTCGTGCGTTCCGCAATGCACACAAACTCATGCCGGGTGGTGGCGATCGCGGGCAGCGTTTTGCGCTAGGTCAGCACCCATATAGTCTGATCTGGAAAGCCCCTCCGAGTGCGTGCACCGACCATCCCCTATCGACGAGCTCTGAAACCACCCGCAATACACCACGGCTGCCAACATGGCTGGCGAAAAACAGCCCTCTTGAGGTGCTCGCGAATCGATCATTCCAAGCAGGAGGAAATTTTTTGCCCGGCGTCGAGTCGTGAGTTTCGACCGCAACTTCCTCCCTGCAGTTTGTTGGTGCGCGATGCGTCGTCCGGGGGAGGCCGCTCAAATGCACGCCCGCCACCCCTTCCGCTGCGATGCCGAGGGGTTGGCCACGGTCGTGTGTCTGCAATAGTGTCGCATACCGAGGGCTGCCCACACGACAGCACCAGCCAGGTAAGTCGTCTCCGCGTCTGCTTTTGTAATTAGGCCCGAAATTTAGCGCACTTGCGAGTGCAGTTAACGCCGTTTTTCAGCAAGAACGTGCGTTGGGCGGTGCCCCTTCGGCTGCCGGCTGTCGTGCCACAAACTTGCTTGAATAAAAAGCACGCGTTCAAAAGATATTATTGATTTCTTCGAGTCACGAGCAGCATGACGATTTTAAAAGAGGGTTCGTATCGCAAAATTATCGATCTAGGCTGGAAACGAATTTTCTCTCGCGGTTTGCGAATCGTTTTCCGGCCCAAAGCGTGGTGTGTCCGAGGGGTCGCGCGAGCCTCGTCAGTATTACACCTCTGGCTGCTGCACGAACGAGGGTGCATACGGTTCTTGTCATGCGGAGCCGGCTCATAAATGATGTTGTGTGAGAACAATGGCCAGCCGAAACAGGCGTGCTTAATAAATGACACTCTAGAGCGAGCCGGCTTTCACAAAGGGCGCCAGTCACGTAAATGCCAGTGCCGGCACTTGCTAATTTCGTATTTTTTGTTGCGCGTTGGAATCAATGTTGCGTCACTACTGCTGTGCATACAAGGGGCGTGCGTGTGACGTCCGGCTCGCGGGGTGCGACCTACCATTCGCGCAACTCGTTAAAAATTGACCAAGCGATTGTCTGTCAGCGCCCGCTTGTTTGCCGTGCAAACCACTCTCCCGTGATTTGATGACACACAATTTGTTCCCAAGTGTGCAAAACCCGTGATGTTTATTTCTGCCTCTTTTCCCTCGTAAAATGCACTATAGATCTTTTTTAGGATCGCAGTGAAATTTTATCTTTCCTGCTCCGATGCGTGTGGCACATTTGTTAAAAGCAGCACTACTGGGACAACAAAACCGATAGACTTATCAATTGATCACAGCTTTAGAAAAGCTAATAAAGTATAAAATGATGTAAAAATATACTGGCTGGTTTTGTATAAACTTATTGAAATTTCGAATAAAAGAGTAATTTCCAACCGGTCAATTTTTTCAGGGAAAACTTCCAATTATTATCTAGTGGATTCATTCGCTCATTCAATATACTATATCGTGAATTTTGCTTATAGCTCTATTAAAATTGGTAAAGTTTTGGCGAATCATCCAAGCTGCTCTAAACTTGTAAGTTTGAAATAAGCATACCACGTAAAACGCGATGCGAGCTATTGTGTACCGCTGTGTACTTTGCACCGATTTCCACAACACAAGAGTCACGTGCCCCCGTGCTTAGCATATTAAAGGAAGCTGAACGAAGCAGACAATATGAGCTGCTCTCCAGTAGAAAATGGAAAAAGTGCACATTTTCCGCACATTAGATTGTTATGCAAAATTTGGCAAGGAAGAGCACCCGCGAGGGAGTGTTGTTTTTTAATTAAGACGACGAGGCAGGTATGCCCCATTGTTGGTTCGAGGATAACCGTGTGTCTCGCTCGCGAACATGCATATATGCAAATAGGTTCGTGCCAAGAGCGGGAACAAAAGTCTCTCTCCGGGCAGTAGCACATCTAAGGCCTCATTCAAATATTCCAGCTCAAAGGGCCCAAAGTTTTCTCAGAAGCCACGACGAGCGTGTGTGAGCCGTGAGCTTCGCATACTTTGGATATTGCACTACTTTTGAGAGCCCCTCTAGCTCGACGCTGCTTTGTTTCACCAGACAACGGTTTGCGTGGCCGATAGATAATCCTCAGCAGGATTTGATCGGACGATCAGTTCATCGTTCCTTTGAGGGGTAAAAGTAATAGTCTACTTGCGATGCAAAGCTTTCATTTCAAACGTCCCTTCTCTAACTTATAAAGTCTGCATGCAGAACAAAATCCGAAAAAGCTCACTATCAGTTGTTATATATCCGGTCAGGTCTTTTCGTTCCTCATGCTGGAATGCCAAAATTATTCATGCAGTTGGGGCGATGCAAAATTAAAACGGCGGGTCAGGCAAGAGCGAATTGTTCGCGGTATTCATGAATTTTATACGACCTTAGTTGCCTGCCGTTGGAACGGAACGCGCCAATGGTTTGACTTCCTTATTCCGCACCAGAGGTGCATTTCAGAGGCTGATTGCTCCCATGGCTTCGACCTTTTGGACCTCTGAGGGACCATGTTAAATTAAATCCCTTTTGCAATCAAATTTAAATTATTGCAGTGCGAAAAGGTTTTATTATATATATTTTTTTAAATTTCATTGCTTTTACGTTGTTATTTTTGCACACCTTTAAGTTAATAAAATGTTTTTTATGTACATTACAGTAAATATTCGTGTGTGACAAAGTGCTCGTGACAGCAAACGCGCTATGAAATTGATAAGATAATTTGCTATGACAACAGGTAAATTTTGCGCTTGAGTAACTTTGTTTTGTAACGTGGACGACGATGATGACACGCCGTTGTTTGTGTTTGATAGCGCAGAAAAATATTTACTTTCTCTACACTGATTTATAATTTCATTTCACTTAAATGATAATTTAATCAATCCATACGTTTTGAAGTTTCTGTTGTAATAACTTAATTAACCAAATACCAAATACTATGCATATGCTCTCAATCTTTGAATACAAGGAATGAGGATTATTTTATTTAAAAAAATTTAAGCTTGTGGCCTTTATTTTGCATGATTAAGGTAATTACAGGCAAGCTGAACATGACAAGCAGAAACTACGTGAACGCGCGAAACATAAAATGAATCGACTTTGTCATAACGTGCCCTATTACTACTATTATGACTTCGTTTCCAATGTTCCCCAACGGAATTGCAACATAATTATAATCGTCATGGCAGAGTTATTTTCCAGCGCAGCAATTTAAGTTATCAATTATCCATTTGCCAAGTGAAGCGCAATAGTTAGTATTCACGAGAGGGCTGAACAATGCCGCACCGCGACTACTTGCGGTGCTCGCGCGTGGTTTCAAAACATCTGAGCGAGTGCAATGAGCCCGTCAGCAGAAGTGTCGGGTGAAAACTGCATTTAATGAAATAATAACTCGCGACACAATGCAGCAGCTATAAAGCAGCGCGCGCGAGTTAGAAACGACGAAAACGAAGCTGCTTGCATGCGCTGAGCAAACAATCTCGCGCTCGGCGCTCATTAACTCATTTGCGACGCGCCTTTGCACCAGTGAGCACCGGTCGCTGAGCTGCTTTTTCGGTGGCATTTCATTATTTGGTTCCGCCTCATTTGCTGGCATGCTTGGCGAGGAATGATCGTTAGCGCCGCTTTGTGGAAGGCTCTTCTTCCTTGCTTGAGAAGGCACTCTCTCCCAAGCTAATAATAGCTCCAGGTTAGTTGACGTGTCTTTCAACTCCGGTCAAAGTTCACGAATTTGGTTAGAAATAGATTCCCAGCGTTCGTGCCGCCGTTTCTTGGTGCCACTTCTAGTTATTTTCATTAATTGTTTGCAAACTTTTAAAGAAGACAGGGATACAGTGTTAATGATTGTTCTCGTTGCACAATTTTTTAATGTTTCCTCCGTACCGTACAAAAGCAAGTAATGGGAAATTTCCACTTCTATCTTGGGAATTTTTCCAAATTTAAAATATTTCATGGCTGGATATATTTTTATATATAGTTTTTACAATTTTAAAGCATTGGAAAATGTTTGTTAACCAATGAAAAAGGATAGTTACAAAGCGTAAAACAGTTTTATGACTTTAAGGACTTGATTTAGTCCGAAAATTGTGAATATTTCTTGAAATTATTTAATATTTTAATTAAAAAAATATTTAAGCTTGATAAACTTAAGGAGGAAATTTATTGATGAGTAAACAATTTTTCAATCCAAACATAATTACAACGAGAGTGAAGTTCATTTGCATATTAACGCTGCATCAAGTGAGGGGTATTTTGAGTAGATAAGTTATCTTTAGAAATCTTGACAAGTTCTCTTTTCAAGGATTTTAAAAAAGCGAAAGTCATCGCCTGCCTTTATTAAGTTTACAACATTTTAAAAGGTTACTCTTTGCCCCTCACAACTCAAAATTAAATGACATGCTTACTAGTTTAGCTATTGATTTCGTGGAACAACCTCTCAGAAACTCGAGTCAAAACGAAAAAAAGAGTTAATAAAAATCTGCATTATATAAGTAAATCGTTTTTAGGACCAAGTTTTTTAAATTAACCACGTAATCATGTAAATCCACCAAGGATTGATACTGGAAAATCGATGTTGCGATTAAAATTGCGCAACTTTCAACAAACACCCAAATTTTCACAGTCGAATTGATTGTTGCAATTTTCTTGGAAATCGGAAATTTGCGTTTAGTTGTTGAAAGTCACGCAATTTTACCGGGACCAGGACAAACTCATCCCTTAGGACTCCGTTGAAGCCAAAATTTATCTAAGTAGCAGGGTAAATTTTTGAGAAAAAAGGCTGCAAAGTTAGCATGCTTCTCAAATAGCGAGGACTGTCTCCTATTTTATTTCACAGCAAATAATTTCCCCAAAAGGTTTCAGTCACTGTTGGACAGATCTCGATGAGAAGAATCGAAACCTGCCAAAAAAATATGGTCAAGTGCTGTAAATTTTGGAGAAAAATTGAACTTTTACTGTAGCAAGTTCCCTTTTTGACTATTGCAAATTGTTTATCGATCAACTGCTAAATGCATCCAACAATTCAAATAATTTTCAATTGTCGCCCTATATCAACCCACTTTAACTGGTCGAATGATATCCTTGCCTTTTAATCAGCCTGCTGTCGGTTTTATTACATTTTACCCGAAAGGTCAGCCCATGAGACCCATAACACTGTACTTCAGGGCACCATCTCTGCGACATGCAGTGTTGAAATCAAATAGATATTGATTCGAGCCTGCGGCATAGAGTCCGTTGATAATGGGAAAAAATGGTGTTTCTGGATAATTCATGAGGGCAGCGCGGCCGTCATCTCGTCATGTGATAATGCTGCGCCATCCCGCCCGCCGCCTCCAGCTCTCGGGACAGTGATAAATTGGCAATCAATATTGCCTACCAGTCCACTTATTGTGCGTGCGGTTATGCTTTTTTATTCGTGGCGAGCGTCTCTCATTTTGCATACTCTTCGATCCATTTCTTTTTTGGGCCGCGCACGTGTGACTAGACGCCCTTGTTTTGGCATCGTCTGGCTCTTGAGTTCTTGGGATATACGACTCTGAGATTTTATCTGGCGAAGGCATTGACTTTTGACAACATGGGTCAGACAACGTATATTTTTTTATGTATTAATTGATGCATTTTTGAACCGAGATTATTTTAACGAGTTCATTCAGAAAAGATTAATGACTCACTTCTTCAAGCGAGGACTCTGTGTTTTGTGTAGGTTTAGTCTTAAATCATACTGCAAGCAAAATTAAATTCCGCTGAGCAGTTAAGAGTCCAGAGAGTATAATTTATGCCATGGCACGGCACTGGCCAACGTATTAATTGCAAAGCTAGCAGAATGACGGTCGGCACCTCTAATTCGATTTCCACTTGTCTGCGGTCCTTTTGTCTTGCTTTGCAAACGTGCCATTCAAGCAAAGGGCCAGGCAAACCATTAAGCAGTGCTTTTCGTGTGTTGGCAGGATGTGGGAGTGGGCGTACGTCGGAATCAACGCTTCAGTCCCTGGGGATGGAGGGCCCGAGTGTGCAGCTTACCTCAGCAAAAGGGTCATTTGGGTGAGTGTGTATTGTTAACTTTTGCCAACGAATGCTATTGTTGAATCACTCGTCTGCAATGGAAGCAATTTAATTCAACCCAATGGGAACAAATGGTCGTCCTAAAAATCAATTTTATCGATTTTCACCAAAACTTTCAAATTTTATGGAGTTTTAGGAATGCTAATTTCGTGCTTATCGTGTTTTCATTGCTTTTTTGTCATGACTCCGTATGGCTCTTAATTTCAAATTTCAATTTCATTTTCCTATTCATGATTTAATCAAATCCAACAATGGCTCTGGTCTAGTTTGAAATTTGGGCTTGATTATGTTTCTTGTAACTAAAAAATTAAAAACCTTGTGGAGTTTAAAAGGTTTTAAAATTACAAAGTTAAGTGAGATTACAAAACCAAAATATTATTGCATGCAAAATTATTGATATTGTTTTGTCAAATCTCACTGTGTCATCACGTCTTTGCATTTTGACTATCAGATCGAGACAGTTTACACAAGTGTCATCGCGTCGCTGCTAATCGCGTGGGGTTGGCGACGGCTCACCTTCTACCAACCGCCCGACTACAAAGTGCCCACGCCGCACCGTCCAATCTACTCGCAACAGCAGCTGCAAACCAGAACCTACCTCTTGCTGCTCTACAGCTTCATTTGGGGCGTCGAGGTGGGCTTCAAGTTTGCCTCCCAAACTGTCTTGTACCTCCTAAATCCATGTCACATCGTCACACTGATTCAGGTTTGTAACGAATTTTAATTTTTGATTCTACAATTAAAATCTTTTTTGTTTAGAGGTAGCGAGCTAATTAAACTAATTAACTGTTTAAAGAGTTTAAATTTACGTCTAATTAATATTATTAATTCAAATCGACGTTTTAGCTCTAAATGATATGTTAACTTTAATATATATTGGTCAATAAGCAATCTAATTATGTGTGTTAATTAGTTGTACCTTTTGGCTGCACCTCCCAGTAAAACTGCGAGTGGTTGGTTCCGCCTGCATCTTAACTACCTAAACGGTGCAATCCTGGCTTTTGTTTTCCCAGTCACAGACTCGAGACAGGTAAAACCCATCAGCAGCCTTTTTTTATTAGCTGACGACGGTTATTACTTCATTTCGACTTGCAGCTACCTTTTGAGACTGTCACATACTGGTTACAACACTCAATGATGCTCATTGTACCTGCATATCTCATCAAAATCAAAGGTACAGGGCAAAGTTGATTATGATCTGAAAGTGCAAATTTCGATTGAATGAAATATAGAAACGCCCTTTTTTCTATCGATCTATGCAACCTGTTTGGCGTGCGTGTCGAGCAGGTTGCGGCCCTCAGCAAATTGCCGCTGATAACTGGTGACTTTTCCCATTGCAGGTGTTTACACAGTTGAGTCTGCTCGTGATTTTAGTTGGAACGCCTTGGCTTATGGATTCATCCTTCTGTACCACTTCCTTGTACTCAGTTTTGTAGGAAGGGTAATTTTTCAACAAAAAAAATATATATTTTTAAATATTTCCACCTAAAATTTAATAATTTCAGCCGTTTGAAGTTAACTTGAACCACATGCTGTGCCCTCTTCCTGCGGACCCGTTCAACGGCCAGTGGTACAGGTCGGCCGCGGTGATTCACGAAGCTCTCCTATGTCCACTGTGCAGCAAGATGATGTGCCTTTTCCAGGGCTTCATTAACAAGGTAAGATGGACAAATTCTTTACTTGGTGCGACATTCATTAAACTCAACCAAATGTCAGGGAGATTCCTACGAAATTGCCTGTGCCAAAGACGAGAATCAAACATCGGACAAGACTTCTCTCCACGGAGGGGCGAAGGAGGAAAACGGTTCAGCGATGACCGGCCACCCTCACGCGGAGTAATTTGCAAAAGCCCCTAGCTGTGGCTCATATATGATCTCACTCTGGCAGAGAAAACGCTCACATGAACGACTTGCCACAGCTATTCACTCGAGTAATTTAAATTTGACTGCTAAATCAGTAACTTTGTAGAAGGCCTTAAGCGAAGTCTGTAATGGATCTTGTTAAAGTTTTGATCAGAGAGAGTGGGTTTTAAGGATTGCAGAGGGTTAAAATATTGCGTGTATTTTAAAAGTTGTCATTGTTAGATGATTCTATAATCGGATTACGACAAATTGAAATGAATCGACACTCATCCACGGTTGTGACAGAGCAAATAGATAGAAGTGTGTGTTTCTGGACAGATGTGTCATTTCTAAGAGAACGGCTAATTATATGAAATGTTGTGAATTATATAGAAACATTTCTTGATTTGTATCAAATCAAGATCAAAAGAGCATTGTTTAGAAAAGAGTGTGTTGTTATCAATTTATACAATTTGTGGCCTCTTAAACAGACATTTATTGTGATAGGCTTGCGATTGTGCGGGGAGTGAAATTGGCTACAAATCCATTTGAAATGTTGAGCTACTTAAAGGTTTTGTGGTGACAATGATGTGAGTATGGTCTAACGGCTTGATTTTAATATAAATGAATGCTGTGTCCAAAATACTGTATAATAATTAAATAATAAACGTTTAGGGAAATATAAACTCAATATAGCCGAGAGAATTGCCAGAAAAATATTTAAACTTGATTTTTATCAGAAATGCAATAATTTACAAGCTATACCAAGCATGTGTGGGTGAACAAAATAAAAATTTAACTGTCAATACTACTTAGTAAAGCTCCTCTCGGAAAAAGAGCTTGGAAAAAATGTTTAGAAGACTAAGGAATCTGAGTTGAAAGAGTTTCATGCTAGCCTGAAAATTCCGTCAAGATCTGGTCAAGAATGTGTTATATTTTGCAGTTGCAGATCTCCTTGGAAGCATCTCATGTTTCTGGGGTGAGAATGTGACTAAGTTGAATAAGTTTGTGATACTCAAAGAAGATAATGGCTATCCTTATTCTTAAAGCTGGATTCAGCAGCATGTGTATTGTTTTTTTTAACTTAAAATGAGGAGACAATACAAGTGGTAGATAATTTTCATGATATTTACTCCCCTCTTCACATTTAACTGTGATTAAATATAAAACAAAACTAAAACCAAATTGCGCATGAGTGATTCCAGACAATTGTATTGTTATAGGAAGAATCAGTTGAATGGCGTGTCTTTTTTTGCAGTTTTAGCATTCTGAACACTTAGAGTAAGTTACTCTTGATAGTCTTTCAAATTTATGAATCATACCTTCAACATTCTACTTACAAAATGTAAACCAATAATAAAAAAGTTATACATTTTTTAAGTCTGCAATTTTTATGACCCCCACAGAAATATTGCTGTTTGAAATTGAAAGTCAGACATTCTAGAAAAAACTTGTATTTAACCAAGATGACATATATCCTTAACAATTGATTTAAGAGCTTAAAAGTCGTAAAAAGATAACTTGTGACCAACGAAAATCAACAAATGAAGATGTCACTGTGCTACAAAAGTTTTATTCGAATAGTGTATTTGGTCCTGTCAGTATAAAATAATCATATCACATAACAAACTGGCTGAGAATTCCGAATCCACAGAAAATATACCAATACACAAGTAAAAACAAATTAAACAAAGTGTGCACAATGTGCGAATGGTCTCTATTCATCCATTAATGACTTAAGTATCCCAAATATTTGAAAATTTAGATAATTTTGTATATAAACAACTAAAAACTCCATTCTACGAGACTCGTGCATGTCATTTGTCTTCAGACTCTATAGTCGGTGTTTGCAGGGTTGAGGGAGTTGTTCCCTGAGCCAGCTCAGGGTTTAGGTGAGCCAGGGTGCGGATCGCCTCCGCTATTTGATGAGGGCTCATTCGTTGTGCAATTTGAACCATTGCGTCAAGCGCAATTTCGGGGCACTCCTGCAATATAGTTGATTTTGTGAGCAAAATGGTTAAAATCGGTTATGGTTTATAATTACGTTCAAAGCCGCAGTGACTCTGCGCACAACGGCGTCCCTGTGGACGCAACGAATGTTTTCTTGGACAATGGATGTACTGCGGAACTGCTCGTCAAGCTGCTTCAAGAGCCATTGAACTATCTCCTCGTTGTTGTCCCAAAGGTGAACCTGAAATTAAAATATTAACAACATCAATTTTTAAGATTTCTGGCTAATGTGTCAGATATTTTTGATGCTACTTTCATAACTAGTGATTGTCTCCAACGCTTGAATTAAAATTTGTAATCATGATGAAAGAAGCAAAATATTAATATTTTTCCTCTCATCTACAAATTCAAGTGAGTGTTCAAAATAAAGTAATGTTGATGTAGAACTAAAGACAACGTAAAGTAACAAGTTTTCAAGAGCATAAGGTGCTCTGGGTAAGAAATAATTTTAAAAATATAGAAACTTACCTGAGTTTGACCTCTATCTTCGACGAACCACCTCCGTAGCATGGCTTCAGTCTGGCCAGGGCCGAGTTCAGGTTGCACCGTCTCGAGCTGAGTTTTGACTTGCTCCTCCAAGAGCAACCGCCGCATCCGCCAGTAGAGAATCTTCCTCGAAGATCTCCAAGGGACAATGTCTTGGATAACTCCCTTCTCCAGCATCCTCTCGGGCAAGTCATGCAGGTCGGCAAAGTGGACCGCCACTTGGTGGTACATGGGCAGCAAGAACTTTTCCCGCTCCGAAATCTTAGTTGCAACCGAAGGGTCGCTGGTGCTGTTCTGCTGCTCGATGAGCTTGATCAGGGTCGGGTCGAGCCTGCGCATCACCTTGATCAGGTCCTTCGCCCTGAACCTGATTTCCACAATGCCCTCAGGCTCGAGCACGCCTCCTCTGCTCTCGGGGTCGGCGTACATTTCCATGTGACGCGGGTTTATGGAGGGGTCGACGACGGCCCAGGCGCCACCTCGCAGCTCCCCGTTTGGTGGAATGTAGACAATGATGGGCTGCTTGTACTGGTGAAGGCCGTCCACGATGTAGGCGCCAAATTTGACTACCTGCTCGTACATGTCTTTCATGCCGCCAGAGAAGCCACGCCAATTGGCGAAAATAAACAGGGGCAAGTCCTCGCGGCCGAAGTCTTGAATGGCCTGCGCTGTTTTGTACGCCGAGTCAGGGAACCACACTTGACCAGCTTGCGAGATGGTCTATAAAAGTGTAAATAGTGCAATCATAACCAAATTTAATATGAATTAAGGTTAATCTGCACTTTTGAACGTATGTTTGCCTAACACATATTTCAATTTATTTCATATTTATCAAATTTTATGGCAACGTTTAGAATTAATTTGAAAATATGACTATCAGAAAATGAACAGTGAAATTTGAAAAATATCCATCCTGACACTGAATCTTATCAACAATATCAGAGTTATGTTAACTTGGGTTGTATTTCACTCAAGACTTTCATGCAATTTGCGTTATAGAAAATTTGATAGAAAATTTTATAACAAAAGAAATACTTATAAGAAATACTAAATCACACACCTTGGCTTCAGAATCTAAATTAGCAGGGTCAGCAGGCAAGTTGAGCTCTACCGTCCTAGTTTCCACAGCAATTACTCCTACTGGAATGCCTCCCAGCCTGGCCCTGCCACAAACAACAGTCTGAGCCCAAGGCTGCAAGATTTCCTGGAATGAGCCAGCGTCAAAGAATCCGCTCTCCCAGGCATTTGCGTTGGCTGCAATTTGATCAGTTAGAATAGATCCATCAATAGTTTCCTTGACTTTACTTGGACTAGGTCGGCCAGCCAACATCCATCTAGGATCATAGGGTGCCTTAGTGGGCATGTAAGTCACATCTCTCTCAATGGGGTCAACAGGGGTAATAATGGGCAAGGGACCACCTTTGCGCTGTGTTAAGAAGAAAATTGTAAGCTCTGTCTATTTTTTCAGCGAGGGTT
Organism: Cloeon dipterum; assembly: GCF_949628265.1. Classification (NCBI taxonomy): domain Eukaryota; kingdom Metazoa; phylum Arthropoda; class Insecta; order Ephemeroptera; family Baetidae; genus Cloeon; species Cloeon dipterum. Next base: position 13,203,923 of record NC_088789.1, read on the forward strand.
CTCACGTTTGGAATGTATGAGAGCCACTGGAGGATGGTGTACACGCCTTCCAAGTCACCCTTGGCAGTAGTGTGAGACACACCATTATTGTACATGATTTGAACTCCACCCAGCTGGTTGTTAGATGCATAGACTTCCCTTCCAAGGAGCTGTAGAATGTTAAATAAGACAAATATTGCAAACAGACGGAATTTTTAATTGTTACTTTGTTAAGAGCAGCATAGCCAGTCAGGATGATGTGGGAGTTGTCCAGCTGGATGACTCGCTGTCCAAGACGAACAAGATAGGAGCCAATACCAATAGCTCTGCAGGTTACCATGGAAATGGTGACAATATCTTGGTACGCTTGAGACGTTTCTCCAGCAATCATGCCAGCGTAACGCAGGTTCTCAACGCCAAGACCATCTTCCTTACCTAAAAAGGAATATAATTTCACAATATCAAATAACCCCATGTTTACATTGAACTATACATGTCAACTAGTTTATGAAATTTACAATGTTAAGTTGAGTTAACTCACCAATGATGTCTGTAATTTTGTATCTGGCTTCACCTTCATCATCAATCAAAATAGCGTGCACAGAGTTCATTGCGGAAACTTTTTTGAAGTCCTCTGGGGTCAAGTACAGATACTTGAAGCCCTGTAAAATCAACCAGTAAGCAAAATAATTCAGGATGATTTAAATCTTACCTTGTCAGGTTCATCTGGATCCTCCCAAGCAACTTTGAACAATGGCTTCAACTCGTCAGCAAGTCCGATTCTGGCACCGCTGTTTGCCGACAGGTAGATTCTTGGTATTTTCAGCTTTCTGGAAAGTTCCGATGCTTTCAAAAAGACCAGATCTTCATCTGGTCCAAACGAGCCCACTCTGAATGTGATGTCGTTAGCAATGACAATTATGTCACGTCCTGTGGGATATTCTGGCGTGTACAGGGTGATCCTCCAAGCGACCATTCCAGCCTGAGTGACAGTGTTGTATTTTCAAGTATTTATGTGAATAATTGACATACATTGTTCTCTCCAGGGAGACGCTTTTGTTCTACAAGAACACCATCAGACTCCAGCACCAACTCGACGCAGTCAATGACTTGAGAAGGAATCTGCAAGTCCTCTGAGGTGGCAAAATTTTAGTAAAAATTGGATAAATAATTATATGTACTATACCTCCTGGTCTGCCCTCAATAAACTCCTTCCAGAGTTTTTCTGTGTTTTGCCTGAACATGTCAGGGTAATCGTAAACGTAAGTAGTTCCTGCAACTTGTGCCTGGAATCTCTTTTGTTGGAGGTAATCCTTGGTCACATATGGTGTGGAAATAGGCAGCCCATGCAGAACTCCTTGTCGAGAGCCATAAGACTCAAACTTGATCTGAAGTTAAACATCAGTTTAATTTTCCTTAACGAGGAAAACTTGAATGAGTTACTAACCACTCCAGATTTGGGATCAGTGACTTCTTTGTAGAGGTTAATATCAAGATAATAGCCAGAGTCATTGGCCAAGCAGAGTCTGATGTTTGTTAGTTTCGCCCCAGGCGAGGTCCTGATGGCCATTCTCAGTTCTGCCTGCAACACTCTCAGCTTCCAAAGGCGTGGACCATACCGAAGCACCATGTTTGTAACGCATTCTTCAATCTGCAAGTAAAAATAAATAAAGTAAAAGCTCAACATCTGTTAAAAGCAATGAAACCTTGGCTGGATCCATGATAACAGATGGTACAAAGTTGAGGAAAATGTGGTTGCAGTCAGTTCGTCTGCTGTCCGGATGCGAAAACGCAACTTCCAGCTCATCCATGGCTTCAAGGATAACTCGTTCGCCCTCATTTTGGAGGTACTCAAAGGAAGCTTCTTTGGTAATTAAATCAGAGTGCCTGATGATTGAGCGGATGAAGAAACGGAAGTCTGTCACCTCTTGACCTTCCGCGACCTTCAAAATATAGTTTTAATCACGACCCAAATTTGAAAAACGCATAATTTACCTTTGCTTTTCCCAGATAGAGGTGCATTTTCTGATTGGCCGTAGGTAAAGCTTCCAAATTATAATTCTTCATTCTATTCAACTCCAATTGGAATGCAAGAGCTGGCTCTAAGTGCCTGTAAATTCTGTCCTCCCTGTATCCATCGCGATGCCTGAAGGTGAAGAACTTTGGGAACTTTTGGCGGTCCAGCACCAAGAACGTGACTCTCCTGATGCTCCGCTCTGCCAGATCATCAGCGTGATTTGCGCAAAATGCGGCTAATTTTTTGGCCATGGTGTTGTCATCTATATCGTTTGACGATTGCTTGACGGCGACGTTCAAGATGTAAAATGGTTCAACCCTCTGAAAGTTCCATAAAACATTGCATTATAACCTTTAAATTTAAGGGTTGCATTATTTAATTTAAACTGAAATTTATATCTTTCCTCCTGCCATAAACAAAACTCATCAAGATCAACAATTTCAGTTATTTGTGATATCAGCTATTTGGCATGTCTGAATTAAATTATTTGATCCTACCTTATTGATCTGCTCAACAGCATGCTCTCCATGAGATGTGCTGATGTTGATTGAGGTCGAGAGGCGGCCTTCGCTGCCTTCCACAGCTTCCATGTCACCAGGCGAGACACAGCGACCATTGGCCATATCGTCCAACACATCAATTAATTCTTCTGAGTACTTCTCAAATTCCTCATAGGTGGTAAACGCTGCCATTACCCCCGTGCGCTGGCAATTTTCCAGATCATAGGTGGCATCAACAACTTCATCTGGTCCACCGTTTCGATTGTGAGGAATGCGGTTGGGGTGAGAGGTGGGCAGCAGGAATTGGAAGTGGATGCAACAAATTTCGCCAGAAAGTTCCAAATGTTCCAATCGTGTCAGGTCATACGAAATGTATGCCCTCCTCAGGTACACCTCAAGAGAAGCCATGCAAACAGCTTTGTTCGTGTGGTAGAAGAAGTCGTGCAGAATATCAAAGATTGACGTCTCAGAGAGAATCAGTTTCTGTAAATTTTCCGGATGGAACTCGTGGCCATACATGTCGATTGCTGAGAGGAAAATCGACTCCATCTGGTTATGTCGAAGTTCGTAGGCAGGCTGGTGAGCTGCGATCAGCACTTGTCTGGCCCTGAGAGCCACCCTAGAGTGCTCAGAGCGGTTAAGAGAGGTCAGTTCGCTGAGAGTGGAGGCGAGTTCATCGGTGAGACCAGGCTCGTTTGCCCACAAGTGGTCGATCAACATAGTCACAAGCACGTTTTTCTTCGCAACCTGTGTGTGCGAGAAAATTGTGCTTGTCACTGCTGCCATGTCATCCTTGTGCTTTTCTCTTATGGCAGACACACATTTGTCGTAATGACCTGGAATTGAACAAATCAATTATTTACCTTGCAGATGTAGTTTAGAATTTATATTTGACTGCCACTCATTTAATAATGTAAATTATATTCTTACAGCACAGAACACTGAATTTAGAGAAGAGCATACAACTTACCAAGCTGGAACTGGCTTTCAACTTCGTAATATTGTCGCAGAAGCTCGTGAACAGCAGTCTTCATGCGACCTCTAATGCCGTTTCTATAACGCTGCACTAGCTGCACAATGCCCTGAGTTGTGAGGAAGAACACGTCGCGGTCAGCTCTTTTCTGCAGAGTGGCTGCGTGGGAGTCAATTACGCCTGCAATTTGCTGACTTGGGAATTGAGCAAGAACAGAGGTGATGTTGCTTTGGTACTGAGACATCAATTTGCGGATTTTCTTTTCCACTGACGGTGGAATGCGACCAGAGATGGATGAAATCACTTCCTGAAATTTGGTAGTTGAAGATGATTCAAGTAAATTGGTACTTCCTCTTTCATAGAGTGTATTTCCATTTTTTTAAACTTAATTGTGTTTAAGAATGGCACATTTATACACAGTATATAAATTAACCAAATCTGGTGGTAAAAACTTCATTACCTGCAGTTCAAGTAGAGGGAGGTTGGGGTCCCTGAGAGAGCTCATGAACTTCTCAATGATTTCTTTGCATCGCTGCACATGGTAAGGGTCAGGCAAGCAATATCCGGCAAGAGTATTTTCCAGCTTTTGCCTGTAGCTGTTGTGGATATAGTTGAGCTTGTCATTGTACGCCACACCAATTTGCGCATCCATCAGAGGCCCCTCGTACTTTTGAGCCCTGGTCACCAGGCTGGGGTCATCAAGCTCAAGCCGGGCAATAAGTGCGCCTGCGTCCAGCACCGCGCCAGGTCGTTTCTGTTGGAAGATGTTTCCACTCTCTGGGGCGGCGACGTTCAGCATCATTTTCATCACTTCGATTGTTGCGTACTCCTGGCCACTTTGGACATGTCCTCCGTCCTCAATGAGCCAGTTGACCAGTTTGCCAGCGGATGGTGATCGCAGAAGTGAGGGATCGTTTTCTTTCTCAAACACACAGGTCTGGTTGCCAATGACAATGCGCCAGCGGTCCACCTCTTCCTTCATATATGTCAGGTAACTGGCTCCGTCGATAGATAACAGGAGAGCTACAATTTGTTTCATCATAGAAGGTTTCCGCGTTTTGAGTTAAGTTTTAACCAACCTCCATCAGCCATTCTGTGATAGTCAACTTCCTTGAATGAGCCATTCATGATGAGAAAATAAGATTCTGGACCAGACCGAGTGACCTGCACAATGTACTTGAATTCTTCATTAATTAGCTCAACAGTCATGCTGTTTTCAAGAGTATTGGATCCCTGGATTTGTCCTCTGAAAATTGATTATAATTACTTAAGTTGATGGTGGCCAAAATAATTGATTTTACTTTTCTAGAGACGTCTTGAAATTTTGGAAAGATGACTCGATATTTTTGTCTGCAATTTGCAGCGCTCCGCAAATAACACCAAGAAGAATGTCTGGCTTTTCAGCTTTCACTCGCTCAGAAATAAGCTTGTCCAGCCACTGGGTGTTGATCACATTGGATTGGAAACTCTCGGTTTCTAGAAGAGTTATCAAGTACTCAACAGTTGTGCGGAAATCGCCTCTGATAGACAGCTCCTTGAGGGCAATGACAAGGTTTCTACAAAGAGGAATGAAATATAAAAGAGATTCTCACAAGCAAAATAAACATACTCTCTAGCCTGTTCTCTGTCTTCTCCCCACGAGAAACAATGGCCAAATTGTGAGTCAGCAAATTCGTGCAAACCGCCAGCAGCTGCCACACTGAAGTACCCCCAAACATTCTTGGATGAGCGGAAATTTAACTCTTGAACTGTTCCAGAGCTGGGCTTGAAACCTGATTAAGAATCTCAATTGCCATTGCATCGAAATTATTTGGATATTTATACCTTCATCGGGATTTTCACTGGTGATGCGAGCAGCAATGACGTGTCCGACAGGTTGTGGCTTGTGCCTTGGGTTGTCAAAATCAATCTCAGTGTCTGTCCATGGAGGCTCGCTGTACAGCATCCTGATATCTTTGATGCGGTGCAAAGGCAGGCCCATAGCAACCTGAATAGCATTAGATGAGATTTAGAATTACTTTAAATTTTTAATTTTGTGGTTTTTTACCTGCAGCTGGGCAGCCGGCAAGTTAACGTCAGCTACCATTTCAGTGCAAGGATGTTCCACTTGGAGCCTCGGATTGAGCTCAAGGAAGAAAAAGTTTCCATCCGTATCATACAGGTACTCCACAGTGCCTGCACTCACGTAGCCGACCATTTTTGCCAAACGTACAGCTGCCTTCTCCATTTGTTCAAACACTTCTTCAATGGCAATTACACAAGGAGCCTCTTCAATGATTTTTTGGTGACGTCTCTGGATAGAGCAGTCACGGCCAAAAAGGGAAATGGCATTGCCATACTGATCAGCCAAAAGTTGCACCTCCAAATGGCGCGCACACTTTGCTAGCTTCATCACAAAAATTGGAGAGCCTGGCACCTCTTGTTGCACCTATACTTTTACCGTCAGATTCTCATAAAGACGTTATTTTATTTCAATTTTACCTGTCTGAATAGGTTTGGGAACTCATCAACACTTTCAGCTTTCCTGATACCCTTGCCACCGCCTCCCTCACTGGCTTTGATCATGACAGGAAATCCAATCTTCTGAGCTGCAGTCAATCCTTCCTCAGCAGTGGTAATGCAACCCTTTTTGTACAACTCAGTGGATATCTTGATTTTCTTTCCGCTGTATTGAGCAATGAGTTCTGAAAAACGAGCCTTAATTATGTAATTAACCTTGAATTAATGAATATCATTTACCTGAACCGGACCATGGCAGTGTTGGAATTTCCGCAGTTTGAGCTACAATACTTGAAGCGATTTTGTCTCCCAATGCCCACATAGCTTTCTCTGGGGGTCCAATAAATGCAATATTGTTCTTATGAAGCAATTCCGGCAGTTTTGGGTTTTCTGAAGCATGCCCCCAACCAGCCCAAACAGCCTAAAGGAAAAGTTTTATGAAACAATCTTGCAACTTGGGCCTTTACAAATGTACCTGAACTTGCGATCGCAGTGCAATGTCAATAATCAATTCTACATTGGCGTAATTATTGTTGTTAGTCCCTCCAGGTACAGCCACATAATGATCTGCCATCTTGATGTACTCAGCATTAGCTATTAAAGCATGAAATTAAATGAGTTTCAGAAAAAACGTAAATAGCAGATTATACCTTTCAAATCCTCTGGTGTTACCATGACGACAAACCTGATGGCCCTCTCGTGCCTGAACATCTCGTACGACCATCTTCGGATGGACCGCATGCACTTGACGGCGGCGATTCCATTGTTGGCAATCAGAACCTGTGGATAAGCACGTAGGCAGCCGGGTTAGCTAACTTATAATAAAAATCCCTTGCGTTTATCAAACCTTATTGATGACTCTTGTGCCTCCGAATTTCTTGACAAATTCCTCAGGAGTTGCCACAATGAAGTCCTTTTCCAGCATTTTCGCCTTGAGCACTGTCCCTTGGGACATGCTAGGCCTGAAACCAAAAACGTCCATATTGAAAGACAACTGTCAAACTGAATAATCTGTTTGGTGGGCTTGTTATCGCGCTGATGTAAATTGACCCAAAGAGAAGATAGTTTGCTAAAATAGTGCCAGTCATCAAGAGGATGCGTTTGGCGTAAGGCGCAGGATACTTGACGTGATCAGTGACCTTGCATCTTTTATGGACGGAACTATTTCATCAAAGTAAGGATGCATTTGCCTAGCTTGAACTTGAGGTTGATCAGCGCGCGCGATAAAAGACCTCAATCGAGTGTTTTGCAGCAATTATAATGAATGCAATTTTCCTTTCGACCTGCAATGACGACCACTCAACGCGCGTTTCACAAGAATTGATCGTATTTACAATAACAGCCGTTAATAGCAAGTTAGAAATCAAGATTTTTACACCATTTAACAAAGATCTAAATATTTCAGCCAAAAAATGTGCAAAAGCTTTGAATAATGAATAAATTAATGCTTTCAAAACTGCTGAGAGCCGCAGTCGTATTTTTAATTGCGAAACCAAGTTGCTGAGGCAGTTTTGCAAGATTGAGGAGCAGGTTGAGTTAGTTAGTCGAAATCTAGAGGCTGACTAAAATTCTCATTGGAACCATGCATCATAAATGCAACCACTAGCTTGGTTGCTTTTTTATCAGTGGTAGTAGTATATGATAAGGTTATTTTGCGTGGCTGAGTGGCGTTTAGATAGAGTGCCTGTCAGAGAGATTTTAGTTGCCATTTAAGCGTAGAGCGTAATTACTTAAATGTGAAAGCTGTTTATTTACTCCGTAAAAGTAGATTGCAAGACTGATAAAAAGGTTACAATCAAATTAAGATATGAGAAATTGAGAAAAAACAATGTCAAGTATGGACCAGCATTGGTATGGCATGATGTTTTCCTCAAAATTTCATTTGAAAGATTTGTGGTGACTACGCAGGCAGTAAATTTTAGAATCAATTTTTATCTCAAAAATAATGTTTTGAATTTGTCGAGATTTGTAATAACTTTAAATTTCTGTATTTTTTCAACTGTTAACTTTTGAATCATGCTTCCTTAGAAAAAAACCCGCTTTTATATTGAAAATTATTGCGCTGTAATTTAGTGAAATAAGTTATTCTTTGTGGTCACCAATAAATTCATCGTCTATGAATCTTACGGGCGATATTTCACCTGCCAAATGAAAATAATGATTGCGCGAAAGCGGAAGTGGGGCAATCAGCGATGAAAATGAACGAAACAGGTGCACACACATCTTGGAAGTGATTAAATAGCATTGACCTGTATCTGTGCGAGTGGCAGCGGCCGGTGTGCACCATGAAAGGTCCGGATTTATTTTACCGATTTTTGTCCGCGGCCGGTGAGGAGCACGTCAGGTTGCACACTGATTGTGAGTTTCTGGCATAATTAACCAGCAGCAGCCGATGCAGCAGCCTCATTAATTAATTGGCGACCAATCGCACGGACCGAACCAAATAATGCTAATAATAATTACGAATATATCACAACATGCACGCGGCCGCGGTCAACACAAACATTTGGTGGCTATTTTTACCTACGCTAAGTTCGCACTGGCATCAGCACCCCATCGCGACGGTAAACTGCACTTGCAGCTTGTCTTTGCGCGAGATTTTAAAAATATTAACGCACTTAATAAGGAATAAATTTGGGATATAAAACTCACCATAAAAACAAGCCACAATCGAAGGCAACCTATGATGACCTTGACCAAGAATACCACATCCGAAAAGCAAAACAAGCCAATTTTAGCTTGAAGCGAAAAAATCCTATGATAATTTTCAACCGGTTCAAATTGGACTTAACTAGTTCGTTCATTCTTAGTTTAAAATGACATTCTTGAAAAATAACTATATCTTTTCAACGTGTCTGCTATTTCTCCTGCCACGTATATTAGAAATTTAAGTGCGAGCTCTTCCAAGGCCTCAAAGAACAATAAATAAATTAAACATTAAAAGGTTTAAATGCCGATATCCTCAGAAAAACGTATTCACGTATTATATCATCTCGTTTTTATTTGATTCAAAATATAACATTTTTAAAGTGGGAAAAGAAGGCTTCCAAATTTCCGACAGTTTTGAATCGGAAAAGAGGCAACAAACAGTTAAAGTAGCGAACAAAAATTAGGAAACTAACTAACGCCAGTTCCTCATTTACGATCTGAGAAATCGCATGAATGTTACGAAGTAGTTTGACAAACAAAGATATTTCCAAATATATGACAAAAAACAAATTTTCCAAATATGTTATAAAATAGAAAAATAAAAAGACAGCACTTAGAGCTGCTAATGGAGCACCTTTTGTGTTTCTCGGGTTCCATGTTCAATCTTAGGCATCAAGCACGGTCATCAAACAACAGAGCACATGTTCATTGCTCCAGCTTCCATTCATGACTGACATTAAACGCAATGCAACTGCGCGAGATCCGCTGCCTCAGCTATAGCTATTGAATAATGAAACAACCACTACTTGTCGTCTTCTGGTTGCATACTAACCTCAGTCTAAAGGCTGAATAGTCGTGCATCTCGCGCCAACAAAATCGCTACGAGCGAGTCGAGCGACTCGCGCTGCACTGGCAGCAACAAACGCACTCGTCTATTGCAACGTCAAATAGTGAAAGTGCGTGAATGAGTTGAGTTCCTCAATCGACTGAGCGCTGACCCTCCAAAGGAATTCTCGTGAAACGGAGAATCACCTGATGTTTAAATTACCTGGTGAAACGCTCGAATGGAGGAGCTCCAGTAACTATGGGAGAGGCCATGCAAACATCACGCCACCCGTTCGCGCAGCTGAGATTGTGCGTACGGCATTCGCCTCACTGGGCACGCGACTCTTTTCGAAACTAATATCCAGTTTTAGCCGGGTTCTTCCTACCTCAATAAATGGCCGCACGAAATGCTTTCGGCATGCTAAATTTGCCTGTGACGTCCGCACCTAACTCGAAGGCGAACAATTGTGCTGAATGGATTTGGCAAAGTGTCTATAGTGGTTGAAAGGGCTTGATACTCAGCTGACATGCACACGTATATTGGAAATTGAAGCTTGATAACATAAATAAATAATGGCAAATGCCTCAGCTAAATCTGACTTGATCGTTCTCCTTGCAAGTTGCTGTTTTTGAGCCAAATTTTAGACAGTTTTAAAATATATGGGCTGTACGTTGTGCTGATTACTTCCTTAAATGCAATATAGATAAAAAATGCTATAGTAAAAATCTTTGAGACAGCTTTAAAAAAAATTTAGATTAATTTCAACAAATTATATTACAATTATATCACCACGGGAATTTGTATCCTTTAATTTCCAAAATCAACCCACAAAATAAGTATACACTATTTAAATCACTTGTTTCTAGATAGAAGGCATAAAAATTACTAATAAAATGAAGAAACAACAGATGCAAGCGCTTGATTGCATGGATTTTTTACTCTGGCATTAATAAAGTGTCGAGTTCATTCAAAATAAATTAATTTTGTACTATTAATATCAAATACACTTTTCCACACTGAGAAAAGTGTAGTGTAAAACGATATAATTCACGATTTTAACTGTCCATGCAGTAATGGTTACTGCTTGTCATTTTCTGCCTTTGTTAATGGTATCTTAAATGATGAAATTCTTTGACAATAATATTAATTTTGAATCATTATTAACAATAAATATCAATATAATATTGTGACATGCACAATAAGGAAACAGCAGAATACAAAAAATAACAAATAATCAGATAATTAATCTAGAATCTAGATATTTCAGGTATAAGAAAAAGTTGCTTAATTTTCTTCTTACAGCAGACGAAATTTGAAACATCGGGAAAAAAAACAGCTGTATGTAGTTCAGTTCAAGTAAAAAAATTTACTGACGCATTTATCTCAAATTGAGATAAACCACTTGGTCATGAGCAAAACATGCACTTCATTAATGATCACTGGACGCATTAAAAAAATTGGATCTCGGGTACAAGGCCGAGACAAAAATTACGTTTTCATCGCTTTTAAGATATGCAACACGTGACAGACAATCATTTTCTTACAATTTAGTCAGTTTCCACCCACACTGTAAAGCGTTCAAAAATTAATTGGATAGTTAGGTCAATCTCATTGGAATCTCATTGCATGGCTTCTAATCTTAACTACTTTTGGCGTCGCAATATTTGATGAATCATGGGCTATCATTGACAATGAGGTGGGAAGAAAAAGAAAAACAGTCAAAGTGGAAATAACATAATGGAAATGGAGATATCAGAGCTAATTTCATATGGTTTGACCTTGGGCCTACGATAATCGCTCCCCGGCCCATGTGCTTCGACCTTTTAAGAAGTGCAAATCGCGTGATCAGCATTCTATCTTGCACACTGCTAGCACCCTTTTATCATTTGCCGCTCGGCTGACCGATTCTCAAGATGCTCGGTTTATCTGATCAAATTTACGTCTTGAAAACAACTTTCTTAGTCGATTTGAAAAATGCGTATATTCGTCCCAGAGACGTAAGTTTGTCATACTAATATTGTCAAATGCAAAGAGGCGTATTCGGTCACTCTCCTGTGCGAGCTTTTCGCTTGACCGTCACTGTACGCATTGGCAGACAATGGCCCCAGCGATGGCTCATTATCTAATATTCAACAGCTAACACAATAGAAGGGTATCCGAGGGTCAAGAGGAAGCAGCGAGCGCATATTTCTGTGCACGCGTGTCGGGCTTTACCTGAGTCTCTTCCTGCGCTCATTGGTGCCGAAGGTGTTACCGTAGGTAACTGAGTCGACAAAAGAGTCCTGTCTCTGCAACTCGGCGAGCTCCTGCATGTCCTCTTCTTCATCCTTATTCTCGTCGCCGCCGACAAAGAAGTTGGGCCGAGCCTCGCTGCTTTCTTTCCCCTCCATCTCAACTCCTGGAACATTTCGCAGGAATAAGACCACGTTTGAAAATGAAGAGGAAATGAAGGAAAAGCAAAGAAAACCCCCCAATATGGCGCAAATTTTGTATCTTTTTAATAACATTTGATGCAGAAATATTGCGCAGAATTGCGAAGATAGGCCCAAAAATCATGTCAGCATAAAGAGACCGAAGCAGAGACACGACAGCGCGGAAGGATTGACGAACCGACCTTCTGGCTCAGAAGGTGTTGAGGGCTGCTGCAATTGAGGCTCTGTGGTTTCTAGTTGTTCCTCTTTCTGGCCGAAGATGCGAGAAAAGAATGACATGAGTCCTGCAATCAGTAACAGTATTACGAGGATCAGTGCCACAGGGTCCATCGGCTGATGTCGGCCGGACGAAGTGAGACAGACTGGGGTCGCAGCCGCTATAAAGAGACAGAGAAAACAAGAAATGCAAGGACTCGCACTATAGCGCAGCGCACAAAAGGGCAAGACGAGAGCGAGAGAGAGAGCCGCAATGACCCACGAATAAATTATTTTTGCAACGCAGAATGATGATGATGGTGCATAAAGTCGGCATAAAAAACTGCAGCAGAATGACGAATGTAAAATGTGGAGATTCAAATTTCAACTATTAATTTTGTTACCGCGTATTTAAAAATTTGTATAATGTTACAAGTTGTATTTGTTCTTTATTTAGCGATTACCACGTACAAGATTTATATAAGTAGTTCTAAACGGGTTAAGATAATTTCAGATACAGTACAAATGTTGAGTAGTTGTAATATTTAAAATTTTTAAAGTGAATAAAATCTTTAATCTATTTGTAATTAGACCTTTGCTTCCTCCTGAGTGAAATTACATTTTTTTCGAGTATTGATTCAAACATAAGTACCATGAAATACAGAACATGTGTATAAAGAATGATTTGTATATAACTAAAGATTTAATATTTCTGTATAAGTTTTTGGCAAGATTTTAACGCGATAAGTCCATCACTCTAAAAATGAAACCAATGAGTTTTGAAGCGTGAAATAATTTGTGGGTACCTACAGGGATCACCCCAGTGTCAGCTGCCCTCCTTGTGCACCGCACCAAAGATGAAACTCGAAAGAGTGCGGGATAGCACGCGATTGCAGATCCGCCAGATTCGGCCCCCCTCCTATCACCAAGATTATGCTTCTTCAGCTTCTTCTTCTACCAATTGCGATTGCACGTCATGAGACCAAAACAACACTGATGTGAGAGCCGACGAATGCAACGAGCAAAATCATACCCACCACTCATGATTACGCTGCGAAAATGACTGACACTCACCGTGTCATTCAAGTTAATAGCGTAGGCAAACGGACCTTTACGCTGGAGTAGCAAAACTGGCGCTTCCCTTTGCTATGCATTTCAACAGGCACGCAATACACAGCATCTTATGCAAGAAGTGCCAAGGCCGACGACTCTCGTGTGTTCATCTGGCAGCCAGGATTTATTAGAGTTAAGTGGAAATTGGAAATTCTAGCGGTTTCCCTCGTCATTGCAGTTGCAACAAGAAATAGTTGACGCGGACAATATTCCGACTACTCTGGCTATATATTAATGATACGTATGTTTTAAATGTTTGGGTTTTAGGTAAGGATTCAAATAGTAAAAATCAAAGGGTTTATATCCCAAGAATTCAATAAGGTACTGTATCTATGTGTGCGCGCAGTAAGTGCGGAGCGTGAAATAAATTTGTCTTGTGCCATTTGAGATTCATTCCTTTCCTCCCAGAGAAGCCACCACGCAACGCGCACATTTCATGAAGGTGTGGAAAAATTTCGCTTGTTGAACTGAATGACAAATCAAATCCAATCAAATTTCAATGCCACAATCAAAGAACCCTACATCATAATTTTCTGCGGTTTTGTAAGATATAAAAACTTTCTCAGGTCGAATTTCACCTTTATGTAGTTTGCTCTCTTCTACTCCAGATTCGTTATCTATTGGCTCACTGTATTAGAGACCATGCCGTTGCATTTAGAAAGTGCATCTCCATGACAGGAGGAATCAGTCAAACCTGTTAGGCTTTTAGCTTGCGCACCAAAGAACGATGAATAATATTGGCAGAATTTCATCGACTATTTCCCCTTCATAATTCTAGCCTGACCGGATCCAATAAGGTTAGGTCAAGAAATTCTAGGAAAAACATTAATAGTAATGGGGAAATCTTTAGGGATTGACGACGAAGGAAATCTGCAAGTTGAGGCTGACTGCTCCTTAGAAATCTCCACCTTATTGTGTGTGCAATAACGCGTGAAAAAAGTGTGCCAGTTGAATGACAAAAAATCAAGGTTGTTACGGCGAGGAAAATTACTTTTTTGTCCAATGCCCGCGCGTACAAACTGAACAGTCAGCATCACGTTGAGTACGCACGCCAGGATACATAGTCAAACTTTCAGAAGTAATGTTGTAGGTGCATTGAGATGATTTGCAATAATAATAAGCGTAAACCTGGCGCAAACAAAAGTGAATAATACTGGAATTTTTTAACGCAAATTAAATACGAATCAAAAGAAAAAAACGAGAAAGAGTAAAATATTATGACTTTTAAGTTTTGGAACAACGACCTAGTGGACGGCGCGTATAGAAATTATGTTGTATAACCCTTTCATCATTTAATTAATTTCTATCGCACGGATTATAACAATGATTATAATTGATTTTGATTTGAGCGCGGTAGTAGATCTGATACTCGTATGTTGCAAAATTAAAAGAAATGATGAAACTTAATAAATTGCAAAAGCATGGTAAAAGAAGCACAAAAAATACAAAATCACCATGAATAAACAAAATATGTACCTCTATCCAAATTGAGCACGTATACAAAACACACACACACACACACACACACACAATAAGCATGCTTTGAAATATTCATGTTGGTATTTTATTTGGCATACATACATACACACATGATAATTATTAAGTATTTGGCAAATTAAGATTCGTGACGAATTGACGTTTCGTATAATTTAACAATATGTATATATAGCGATCAAGGAGATTTTTAAATGAAACCTGACGAATTTTCACGATAACATAAACGCTTATACAATTTGAAAGCGAATACACATGTGTGAAGAAAGTGACAGCATAAATAGACAGGAACATTGCACTCACCTTACTGGGACTGCTCTCCAACCAGAAAAAAATGTTTGCACTCGTGAGTTGCACAGCAGACAGTTTTAGAGGGTAAAAATTGTGAAGTACGGATACAAGTGCATATCGCCTTAGCGAAGGGGCTCGACTAGTTCAATGTCATTAGTTAAATCAGTCGCGGTCAGTGCACAAAAAACGTCAACACGAGAAGAGCTAAAATAGAATTTTTCATATTTGGCCGCGCCACACCCCCATGCACCACTGCAATCATCAGTACTCCTCACCACTTGAATACTTCAAAGAAAATTCGATATAGCATTGAAAAGTCATTTATTATCCCCTAACTTGACATATTTGGCACTAAGATTGAATCTGACCAAGAAATCAAATTTTACGCCTTATTCTCAAGTTAAAATCAATTTATTTTTAGTGTTGAGTTGATGCCTTGCGTAATCAGGCGATATCAGGCCATCCTGAAGCTTGCAGTGCTGCCAACATAACTTTGTAACTTAATAGTACTTCGACACTTCGACAGCTGCTCTTACTACGTATTACTAGAGGTAATGGCAGTTTGTTTACGAATCTTGCCATTCATTCCTGCGCAATTAAAATTTTAAAGTAATGTAATTGTTTGATCAAAGATAGATTGACAATAGTTACATTCTTTTTCACTACTTTTTCCCACACATTCAAGCTAGAGGCCGTGCATGGTTGCGTTCAATTTTTCAGTACGTATCATATCTATATCTTTTTATATACATAAATTATTGCGGCTCAACAAAATCACAGACTCTGGATCACACTCGTGTTTAGTGTTTAGTCTTGGTAGCATGGTAGCGGAAAAATTGAGCAACTTTCAACAACCAACTGCGAATTCCCTTGTTGCTTGAAAAAGGGAACAATCAATTCTACAATGCAAATTTGGGTGTTTGTTGGGCGATGCGCAATTTTACCGCGACCAGGAATTTTGTGTGTTATGTACATTATTATGAATTAATATTGATTTTTTGAAGAAAATATTGACCAATTGAGTATGAAGTGATGCAAGATTTTATTGCAACTTCTATACGAGATATAATAGTAACCAACTTCAAATATATTGATAACATGAGCAAGAGAATGTGGTAATGATTATGTTAGACTTAATGCTGTGGTAGCGCCCCTTCCCAGTAACCCTTGACATAAAAGGGTTGGATTTTTATTTTGTTATTAAGTTGAATTATAATTATTGTTTAGTGATTTTTTGCAACACTCAAATTTGTTTTTCCTTGTGAGCTTGTGAGAAGTTCCTAACTAAAAGGCTCTTCCACAGCGATAAATTCTTACATAATCATGGACACTACCACTGATAAAATCTCGTTTCTATGAGATGTTTATGTGAAAAATAAATAAAAATTGCCTGCATTGTGTAGTAGTTTACAGGGATTCTTGCTTAAACTGTTTTGTAGTGGAGGCGTTTGAAAACGTTAAACTGATCCTCCTCGATGAGAACGAGTTTGAATTCTCCGTCGCCTTCCTCCTTCTTGTACAAATTCAGCTCAAAATCTTTGAAGTCCTTCTCAGTGCTGCAGAATCTACAGCCATTTCTGCGGAAGATCCTTCTGCCCTGCTTTTCGCCATAGATCACCTCCAGAGTTAAAGATGCCTTTTTAGGCACCACAATATTCTGTTTGATCGTGATCCACTCATTAAGCCTTAAACTTATTTTGCATAAATTAATATTTTTGAAACTCACACTATTTTAAAATAATACAAATTTTAGATTCATTTTTAAGTCATTTTCCTATTGATTAATCCAGGAATATTAATGTTTTACCTCTCGCGTGGCGTTATTGAAATCTCCTTGTTGAGCATTTCGCAGCCTCTGTGCTGAACTATGGCACGGACTTTCAAATTTTCCATCTTGTTCCCTATCTCAAACGAAACCTGATGAATCTTTACCTGCAATCTAAAATAATTGTTCAATTTAAATAATTAACACTCAGCGCTTATACAAATCTTACCCATTTTCTGGTTCATCAGATGATTTGCCCACAATGTCGACCATGCTCTCGTCCAAGGGACAGAAGATCTCAAAGTCCTTGATCTCAACGCACTCATTGGCGACAAAAGAAAAAACATTCTTGAATTGTGCATTGGTAAAACTTTTGTAATCTGCTCTCGCTATAACATCTTTGGCATCCTTGAAGGGCCCCAGCATTAGACACTTTGGCTCAGACTTCCTCGGCGTTGAATTTGGATTAAGGGTCCCTTCTGGGAAGATGGCTTGTTTAGACAGGAAGCGGACATATTGGTGTTGTTTGTGAATCAAGAACTTCTTCTCATCCATGTTCAGCCAGTGGGCGATTTCTTTCAGATCCTGCGTCTTTACTGTCAGCAGACGGAGTTCCTTAAGAATATTGTTGCGGAAAAACTCCCTGGTTACCGTGAAAAGACAGTTAAATCAATCTTTTGACAAACAAAACTTACTTAGCCTGCTCCGGTTGATTCTCATCATATCTTCCCTTTGCGTATTGGAAACACGCCTTGACCAAGGATATTTCAGAGTTAATGTTCATCTCATCAAAACCCAAGAATGTTTGCAGAGCTTTAACGTCAATGCTTAAAAAGTCTTGAGTACGTGCCAGAAGGGATTCTGTATTTTTTACCAACAACTGTAATTGTCACCTGGAGGTTGAAGCAGATATCTTTTGTGATTTAGTTTTCCTAATAAATACCTTTGTGCAAGCAGAGTGAAGATATTTATTGTCAAGGTGATTGCTAAAAATCTTCCAAACATTTTGCTCAAATTGAAAGTCCTGCTTAGTGACTAGCTTATTGGCAGTCTCCTCTGCAAGTTCCTGCAAACCAAACTTTTTAGCAGCGGCAGCTAGTTCAATGCAGTCACTCAGGTTTCCAACTTCGGTAGGAATCTCGCCAGTGTGACAGTACCTAGGGCAAATTAGTTTTATTGATAATTTTAAAGTTATTAAAAATAGCTTTTTTTAACGGAGTAGCTTGCTGAGTTCTATCTACTCATTTTTGATAAGACAAAAGTTATGCAAAAAATTCAACTAAAAACTTACTCCAAAATCATACGAAAAATTGTGATATTGGTGTCCTCAATTTTGATTTCCTCTTCTTTGGAACTGGAAATCTGTTGTCCAAGGATTTTGCTTTTTTCCTGCAGGACACTTTTGTTCCCGAATAGTTTCTATTCAATTTGCTTTGGTTATAAATGGTAGAAATTTATAAGTATATATGCACTACCATTTCATTCTCAATAGAGCCGAATGTGAACACAATGTCTGTTCCTATACCGTTACGCAGGTTAGTAATCTTCTTATTTTCATTTGTTTTCTCCGGCATCTTTCCACCTTTGAAATTTCTTCCTGCTTAAAGCACCAATCAGCCTCAAAATCTCTGCCAAAAAAAAAATTAATAGATTGCTAAATAGACGGAGAATCCAAGATTCACAGAAATTTCTAGATAGAACAAAGAACAAGGCTCGTCAAGAATTCTGACAATTCAACCGAAAGTACAAAATTGCCATGCTTATTTGGAGTGTCTGAATTTTTTAAATTGCATATATTGCAATGGGTGCAATCTTGACATGTTTGCTCTAGCATGCGGCATAAAATGCGTAGAATTTTCCTTGACAAGCGCATCCCCAAGACAAGAAAATTAATTATTTTTTAAAAGCAATTGACTTTCTTTAACTAATTTGATTGCCATACAACCTTAAAACCCTAAAAACTTTGCGATCACTGCAAAAAAAAGAAAACCTATAAAAAAATTTTTTCAAGTCATTCATGTTAAATGAAAGTTTAATTAGGGTTGGATCCAAAAGTTAATATTTTATATCGAGAAATTTTTTAATGAGTCGGATCGCAATTAGGTAATCGTTATTATTTTAGAATTGGGAGATTTTCTGAAGGTGAATTCTGTCAACTAGCAATGCGTAACCAACCTGGCTCTGAAGTTGTAACCGCAGGGCCCTCCACTCTCCACTTGTCGCAATAACATAGGTTGCTTGACTTGACTGTCACTTGTATGATCGTAAGATTATTTTTAAGGAGAGAGGCTATTATACTGCGTTATTATGCACCCTGGTGGTCACACTTCTCAATGAAATTCACCAGTTGTTAAAGCCCTTAGTGTTTGAAGCCGCCAACAGATGGCACCACCATAATATATATTTTCTTAATAAATATAATTTGAAGGAACTTCCGCTGCGATTTCAGACTCAATCCAGCTGCTGCGCATTCATAATTTAATAACCAGAAATTTAAACTTACTTTTGAAACTAAAACCAAAATCAGTCCAGCCATTCACCGTATAAACGTCGAACACTATAATTAAGGGTTTATACAACTTTATTGGTGGGTTGTTGAGTTTTTCTAAACGTTGTTTTCCTTTCAAACACGTCATGCAGAACAAAAGATAATGCAATCAATATGACGGCGTGGATGATTCAGTGCATTTTGAATACTTTTTTTGGCTGTCCCAGCAATTATTTTGCCTAATTTTTCCCGTCATATCACTGCTGACTTAATTTTTATAGTGTTATATTATGGTGTTGGAAATGAATATGAGTATAATTTTCGATTCAAAACTTTGAGAGCTACCCGGATTTTAGGGTTTTATGAAAAACATTAAATTGGCTATATATACTTCGAAATCTATATTAAGATATCAAGCTGAACCAAAAATCATTTTAAGCAACTTTTTATGCTGGACAACTTTTGTGGGGATGGTGATCTATAGTAACGGTGTGAAAAACCAGAAGGATGACTTCAAACACTAAGCATAAACCCTTAGTGTTTGAAGCCGCCAACAGATGGTGCAACCAAAGACTTTCTTAAAAAATTTTGTTTTGAGCGATTTGAGGCGTTTCCGCTGCGATTTCAGACTAACTATTTAGTATTCTTAGCTATTTATTATTTATTTATTTTTTTTAGTATTCTAGCTATTTAGTATTCTTAAATTTATTTGCTTTTTTTTGACGTGCTGATAACCAAAATCGGTTAAGCCATTCGCCGTAAAAACGTTGAAAAAATTTTTATTTCAAAAAATAGTTTTTCACGATTCTACGGCGATTGGCTGAACCGATTTTTGTTTTCAGCATGTCAAAAAAAGCATATTAATTGAAGAATGCACAGCAGCTAGATTGAGTCTGAAATCGCAGCGGGAGTGCCTTAAAAGCGAAAGTCTACGGTGGCGCCATCTGTTGGCGGCTTCGAACACTTAGGGTTTATGCAACTGGTGAATTCTAAAAACGCGATAGGAGGCTGAAGAAGGAAAAGGGGAGTTAGTTACCACCCTGAAACCTTAATTGCTCGTCAGAGGGCACCAAGACGAGTTAAACGCGGTAGTCAGTTTTTTATTATCTGACCAGCAAACGCCGAGATGTCGCGTTCTTCAGTTGATAAATAAATTTTGATTTTTCGACTGGAAACCGGTTTTTTACCTTATCTTAAATATCTAAAAAAATTAAACATCACCGTCGTGAAAATTTCAGGGTAGAAAGAGAATACCATGTTTTGCTGACCTTCATATAAGTAAATCATGTGATTTTTTATATTCGATTTGAAACTCAAATTTGAAATTTGCTGACTTATTGCTAACACAAGTTTTCCACCAGAAAAATGTTGCTTCAAATAGGTGTTCAGTTAAGCTTGATATTCCGAGATATACCTGATTTTGTGTTAAAAAAACTTTAATCCGCGGCGTAAGCACTCAAAGTTTTGATTAGAAAATTTTACTCAGTATTCTTTTTGGGTCAACACCACCAAAATATTATTATGTAAAAATCAATACAGTGATGTGACGGCAAATATTTTTCATATGTGTGTATATATATATATGGGATAAAATTTTTGATTTTATCCATATATATATATATGTTTATATTTTCGTACATAAAATAATATTGAAAATGTTAATGTGCGTTGACCAACAAAAGCTAATAAAATCTTCATTTTCATTGAAATTGCTTTGGTTGTATAGTGAGTAATATAAGGTACTTAATATTCACTAATTAAAAAATTTCAATAGCTAGGTGAATTCTTTAACTTTCACGCATTTAAGCCAAAATTTCCTGACTCCTGGGGCTGTTGAGCGAGATTTGACTTGAATGTCGAATGTTTTCTTACAACAAAAACAAATTATATTATTCCATGTAAAAAAGAGATCAAAAAGCTTGTGAGAAAAGCAAACTGCTGATAAACATTTTGGAAACAAATTGACGAAGGTTGTGTTTAGGAGAACAATACCAGAGTGATTTAGCCCAGCTATATTAATTTTCAATATCGTCTTCGCGGCTCTCCTGCTGTTTCACATTGGCCTCCTCTGCTTGCCGTGTTGCATTTTATTTTAACATAATTAATGCATAATTTATGCATAATATATATTACCTATATTATTATCTTCAAAATTAAGCGATTTTTAACTTTAATTAGTGTAATCTGAATAATAATCAATAGAATGCACGTGAGGAAAATAATAGTATAGTAGTTTGTAAATATTATGCCTTTTATCATAATTTAAACAGCATGATGGTTTTTATTTCTATAAAATAATTAGTCTAAAAATGTTGGCAGCTATGTTTAAATGCTCCCATCACTATCACGCATGTGCGACGGCAAACAGCAGCTCGACCAGCAGACGGGGATAGGATAGACGGCCGCAGCACCTGATACACCAGCGCACACAAAAGCAATGAGCTGCAGCAGAGGGCAAAAACAACAGCTCGCGCTTCTCCATTAATGGTCCATCATGGATTTTCCAACGCCTGGCGACTCAGCCGACCTGGGCTATTCTCTTAATGAAGACCGTTTCAATGGTTCCTCTGTGTCTGGGGCGGAATACATACTCGGGGAGCAGGTGCACCAAATGTCGCTTGAGCCCCTTGAGCCAAACTCGGCTAGTTATGATTGCCATCAGGACCAGCAGCAGTTCGCTGCAGAGGAATATGAATACTGGAATCAAGTATGATATAACAAATATCAGACTATATATTATTTGGACTATAATTTTTTCCTTAAATTCATGCGCATGCCATTATTTTGATCTATATTTGCACCAAACTCATTCAAAAACCATATTTTGAGGATTGAGCTAAATAAATCACATTTACCTTCATATTTTGATTTATTATTAAAGAATGTGAAGGTTTACAGAGTATACACATTGTAATATCTAATATTATCTAAAAACCGCAAAACTCAATTTTCAGGATTCCGTGATTGGCGAACTAACTGCTGAGGAGATCCGCTGGTTTTACAAATCAGACACTGACAAGCGATGGACTGAGTTCAACGGATATGATTCACATCATATCGAATTTTTGTATCGACAGTACAATCAAGAGTGGCATCAGGTCTATAACGAACAGCAAAGCAATGGAGGCGAGGGAGTCGGAGTGAAAATTCCAAAACACCAAATTGTCGTCAGAGGAGGCATGTACGAGGTTGACGTCCACTCATGGAAAGGCTACTCCATATTTTGGCCAGGTTTTTATTTTTCCACGTCTGACGCAATGACGTTGAAATTCGACATGTCACAGTGGAAATATTATTGCAGGCGAGGAATTCCAAGTTACAAGAGGAACTTGGTTTTACGGTACCACCTGGCAACCCGTCGAGTACCCACCCTGTGAAACAATAGAGCACATGCATCTCCAGCTATTTTGTGGGCAGAGGCTATCTGACTATGCTGACTCTGGCTTATCTCAGAAAGAAGGCAAAATAATATAAAATTCCATATTTGAATTAACTTATATAACTCAAATGATTACAGTTTGGCACACCGAACAACTGCCTGAATTCCATGTAGACTGGCACTCTCCCAAAGATGTGTTCCTCCACAATGAAACTGCACCTTCTAAGCTAATGAGAAGCGTGACTCAGAAATTGGGATTTCAAAAACGTAAAAAACAATAAACTTTTCATAAATATAACATGCTAATTAATTTATTATCTGTGCCATCACAGCAACAGGGTGTCGCTTGATGAGAGGATATAAGACTCCAGCTTTAGCTACTGACTCAGCAGATAGAATCACAGACATCACTCATCTTGTTTTTGTTATTCATGGCATTGGCCAGAAGATGGACATCGGAAGAATAATCAAGAATAGTAACAGGTAAGAATCAACTGACGCTTGAATCGAGATTTTAAATATTTAATGAGAAAAATCTATTCCAGTTTCAGGGATTGTGTGACATGGCTTCAGAATAAATATTTCCCCAACTCCACTGATAGGCCAGAATTTTTTCCTGTGGAATGGCGAACGTCTTTGAAGCTCGATGGGGGTAAATATGACTTCCTACACTTTTCAGTTCAATTTGACTGTAGCAAATAGTAGAGAGGTCTAAATGCATAAATATTACATATCGATAACAGCAGATAGCAGGATGTGCATTGCGGTTTTCAGACATTTCTTACTTTTTACTTGTTATAGCTTGTGTGGCAAAGGTTTTTGTGATTACATACTTTGCGTATTTTTCCATCCAACTATTGTTTGTTTATCGCAATAGAGGTACTACAAAAATCTTTTTATGAAAAAAATTGCAATCTTAAAAATGTTGATAAATCATTCCATCTCGGCCAGGTTTTGGCCACTCCTGTAGGCCTTGTCCCTTGTCATGAGTAGCCAAAACCTTTTCGAGATGAAAATATTTCGACTTTTTTTAACAACACAACGCGGACAAGTCCCATTTTTCATCATAATGCATTCCTCAAGTGAAGAATTCCTTAGAAAATAATTTTGTTGCCTAAAAAAAATTATTGATTCTCTAGCACAGTTTGGTAAAAGGGTTTAATAGTAGGAACCAATGAACCAGTGAAAATCTTTGCCTTAAGGAGGAATGATAGTGGATTTCCCCGCCAAATCCTTTAACACACATACAGATTGGGTCCTAAAAATCATGTACAGTTAAAAAAATACATAGGCAGCACTGTAAATTTTCGAGAAAATCGGCCTCAAACTTAGCATTGTTTTAAATGGAGAATTTTCAACGGAATTGTGTAATCGCGATTTACTCTGAAATTCCGCATTTCCCCAAAAAAAGACTCTGGCTATCCGATAGATCTCGATGAGAGGATTCCAAATCATGTGAGAAAACATAGTGCAGCACTGTAAATTTCGGAGAAAATTGGCAAAAACAATCTGATTGGTCAGCGCCCAGCGCTGCTGGCCAACAGAGGGGGGCGTTTCATGCCGTCGCTTCTGGTTGCATTACAGAAGGTGGCCGGCGCGCAACTCAATTATCATTTTAATTACGTTTTCATTATCAGAAAAATTTGAAATTTTCGCACATGGTAGCAAATGAATCTGTCCTTGAAAATCAATAAAAAATTTATTTATATTACACGCAGTCTCTGATAGCCATAAGGGTCCGAGTTTGCCTCTGAAAATCATTTAAATTATTAAAATAAAAAAAACATTTTTTCTGAGATGATTCTTGAATAAATTAACTTAATTTTGGGTATTTTGATTTTCCCCAAAAAATTTTAAACGTTCTTTAACGGCCAGCTGAAATTTTCAGACGATTTTTTTTCAAAAATGGTGAATTTGAGAAAATTTTGCTGAGTGGGGAAAAACTGGAAATTTAATCAGCTTTCAGAATTTAGGCAGTATTTAAAGCTACTATGAACTAGTGAATTTTAATGAGGCCAAACACAGACCCCTTTTGAAAATCTGCAATTTTTGAAAAAATAAAAAATTTCTTTGAAGACTCAAAAGCACTATTTTTTATTTTCTCACTGTTAAATTTTCATAAATTTTCTCACCCCGGAAGCAATTAATTTCCTATGCTAAAAAAAGAGGGCGTAACCGGTAAAATTCGAAAAATTAGATTTTGGGGCACTTTTGGTCAGAAGTACATGGAAAAAATAGGTCAGTTAGGGTTAACTCAACATGAAATTTCATTTTTTTAAATAAAAAAATCACTATCATTCCACTTTAAAAAGCTAGAGAGGATAAAATAAACCTTTCCTATGAAACGCTGCACAGAGTTGGGAGCCCCTAGAAATTATGGTATACGTCATGATCACGTGGCAGCGAGGCCGGTTGCATACATACCCCAACCGTGCTCATGTTTCCCTTAAAGTGTTCTAGAATAATTCATTTATCAGCGTCCCATTCAGCGTCTTGATTTTAGAATATGTAGAAAACCTCCATTTATAAGTTTAATGCCAAGA
Source organism: Cloeon dipterum (assembly GCF_949628265.1). Classification (NCBI taxonomy): domain Eukaryota; kingdom Metazoa; phylum Arthropoda; class Insecta; order Ephemeroptera; family Baetidae; genus Cloeon; species Cloeon dipterum. Next base: position 13,229,066 of record NC_088789.1, read on the forward strand.
TCAAAACTTTAGTAGACATATAAATTAAGTAGAGTTAAAATAAAATTAGCTATTAAAGAGGACTAGCTCCCCTCTAGCAATGGCCTATACAGCCTATTGCCATGTGTAGTTCCGGGCAGATGGGGGCGCATTGCTATCCAAGGTGTCTTTGGAGGAAAGTCCCCGGATCAAGGTCAGAGAGTCTCATGGCTCAAGGTCATCGACCCGTGACATCGCTAGGCTATGGAGTGGAAGGGGTCAAACCTGGATCTGCAGCCTGGTGGTCGCGTGGTGCTTGTCAAAGCAAAGTCATGCAATGGGCCCGTGCAGGGCTTACTTAACGGGGCTTATCACCCTTCATCTGCCTTTTTGTTTCACGTTTCAACATTTAATGTAGAATAAATTTAATGACTCTTGTGTGCATGTTTAGAAAATGGATCAAAACTTCTTGGCTTTTCAGTTTGCTCATTTAAAAAAGTTAGATATTTAGCATAGATAAATTTTGGCAGAATATATTATATATTTCATAAAAATTTGTGCGATGGTCAAAGGAAATCTGTAATATTATTAAAATTTTGTCAATAATTGAAGCTCATTTGGCTGTTAAAGTTTCACTTCAAGTTTGCTTACATTTTTTACCACTTAACCAGTTCATTGACATAAATAATAATTTCGTGCAAAGTAATCTTTTTAAACCAAACTTTTATTATTTTAGACCTAGTATCGGCCATTACTCCTCTTCATTTGGAAAAGCTTCGGTCCTTACTGAATGCCAGCGCAATGGACATCATGTATTACACAAGCCCGCTGTTTGGGCAAGAGGTATCTAAATTTATAACCGCGTGTGTTTTCCGCTTTACTATACGATGGTTGTTCTTGAACAGATTCAAGCTGGCTTATGCGTCGAACTGAACCGGCTATATTCGATGTTCCTTGAACGCTATCCTAACTTCAAAGAAAATGGCGGGAAAGTAATTATAACGCTCATTACTTCTCTTGGCAAACATTATTTCATTGACAATTTTAGTGTTCTGTTGTCGCTCACTCCCTCGGCTGTGTCATCCTTTACGACATAGTGACTGGGTGGTTGCCAAATGATCCCATGGCGTGTCTTCAGGTTTAATAATTTTTTACTGCGTTGTCGATTGTGTCGTTAATATGGTAATGAAATCCGCAGAAAGCTAACAGCTCAGAGGGCAGGGAAGAGATGCTCAAGAAGTCTGGGCTATTGTTCGAGGCAAGTGCTGCAGATAAAATCATAAAAGAAACAAGCAGCAACAAGTTTGTTTTTCAGATTGAGAACATGTTTTGTCTTGGATCTCCGCTGTCAGTCTTCTTAGCATTGAGGTGGAAAGACCCGCATGAGCCGGAAAACCACGACAAAGTCCTCCCACCAAAATTGTGCAAGCGACTGTACAACGTTTTCCACCCTGCTGACCCTGTCGCGTACAGGTAAAATAATTTTCCAACTGCCAGCCTCTTAATTACTCACCTCTCGCTTAGATTGGAACCTCTTTTGGTGAAGGCGTACAAAACCATCGCTCCTCTAACTCTGCAATCATACAACGCAAGTGCCAAGATGCCCTATGACCTGATGCCACTGGAGCCGATCCAAACTGAATCAATATACTTGAGGAAGATAGCCTCTGCTGGTGATTATTCGGACAGAGATGAAGCAACCCCAGAACCTGTGAGCAGTTCGATTCCATCACCGCCTACTCCATCCAGGGGTTAGTTGGCTCAATTTGAAATAGTATTGCCATTTAACGTGTAATATAACAATTTAATTCTGCGCAGATCGGTGGAGTTTGTGGAGTTTGATGAGAGGTGGTCGTCGCTCTGTTCAGGCAGAGGGAAGCCATGAGCCTATTGTCAAAGGTAAAATTTGATAGATATCACATTTTTCAAAATAGCTAACAACTTTTAACGATTTGAAGGATAGTTTTATAGTTGTTACTAACTTGCATATTTTTCCAATTTTTAACGTACTCGATTAGAAGGCTCAGGATCCCCAACTCATCATCATGAAAATGCTTTGAGAGGTAAAGCAAGCAAAAGCATGATGTAGTACTGTTTTGATGTTTCGCTTCTTGTAGAGTTTGTTGTTCACAATCATATCAGCTTCCACTTATTTCTTTCCTTGAAGGAAGAAGAGCTAATTTTGCTGAAATTCTATATCTCGACTTTCAGCTACCCTGCTCAATTTTCTGAAGTGAATTTTGTGATAAATTAATCTTATTTTTTCCCTCTTTATTTCCCTAGGGCTAGAACACAGGCTGGACTTTGTTTTGAGAGAAAACCAATTAGCCACAAGCTACTTTGCCGCTTTGACATCACACACCGCATACTGGGAAAACTATGACGTCGCATTTTTCATCCTAACCCGTTTGTTCCCTCAACTGGAACAGGAAGCCCAATTGCCTACAAACTTTGTTGATGGGTAAGCAATTAAATCTCATATGTTTAATTCAACCTTTCGAGTCAAGCATGATAGTGATTCTGTTATTTTTCCTTTCGTCAGATCGCCTTGCATTCAGAAGAATAGTCGTCTCATCTAGAACACTAGAATCTCATCTGTTTGTTATAATTTCTCACATCAAGTTATGGGAAATTAATGCCAGTATATTTAATTCCAACTGAGATTATTTGAACGCCAGTTAAGAAAAAATACGTGGCCAAATTCATTGTCATGAAAAAATCAAAAACATAAAAATTAATTTGCGTTTGTTCATTTGGTGTACTTTTTTATTATATCTGGAAAAATTTGTATTTAGTAATTATTTATTGGAATTAAGCCTTTTTTAAACTATTTTGGAAAGTATTGATTGAGCCATGACGGGTAACATAACAAGAAATATCTAAAAAGAATCAATAAGTATAGCCATACAATTTATATGCTATTTTTTCAGACCTAATTTTACGCAGTTAAAAGAGAAAAACGTGTCCGCCTATTCCTACTAGAGCCACTGGCTTGCACTAGTCTAATTTTATGACAAGCTCAAAATGCATTTTCCTCTTTTTAATTTCACTAAGTGATAATTTTGAATGTAATCTTAGTTCCAATTTTTGCATCGGCTTTCACATTCGTTTAAGCAACAGCATGTTGATCTTCACTTTTTCAAATTGATTACTTCACCTTAGGAGAACAGCTGCCATTTTTCAGGTCAAATTAGTTTGGCTTTTAAAAAGAGTTGTGATAATTGTCTACTTTTGTTCAAAATAATCTATTTGATCACAGGTGATTATATTGCGTAGTTTTAGTAATTTGAAATGAAAAATAGCCGTATTGATTAAGGACCACTGTAAATTTCGTCTGGCTATTATGCTGTCCACTTTTGATACTATGGTGAAACAACGTGCGCCAGTAATATGTAGTTGATGTCCGGTTTTTTTGGAAACCACTACGTGCCTGTGACATTAAAATTGATTAGCAAATTCGATTGTCGCACTTTGATGTCGCCCTCGGATAGCCATTGGAAAACTCTAATCAAATGTGTGTTTCTTTGGAGGTACGAACCGGAATCACCACCGGAGTTCTGTGGCTGAATCCTCCAGGCTGAAGCGGGAAATTCTCCCTTCAGTCAGTCAAACAGCTTCCTCCCCTCGCGGGACAACATTTTGTGTTGTATTGTACACAAACAAACAATATCGCGTTTCAGGTATACTTACAACAATATTGTAATAGGTCAAAATTGTGATATCAATCAGATAGCAGTCTTGAGCAAATTGCTTGCTACTTTTGATGATGTTTGTATATGCATTACCAAAGTGAACGTTATTGATGTACTATTAAAAAATAGACTAGCTTTGTAGTTTTTGTTAGGTAGATTTGTTCAATAAAGAAAATTTCGCAAATAAATTGAGTGTTTCTTTCAGAATAAAAGAAACCTAACTTTTTTTAGATCAGTAGCATTTTTATTTTTGTTGACATTCTCATCTTTTAAAGTGAAATTGTGCCACAATACAATAGTGATATTGTGATTATAACAAAATATACAAACAAAAGTCCCATCGTTCATGTACATTATCTTGTGGTAATTAATATACACAGTTCGTATTAACTGCAATCAGTTTTCGCCATCAGCTTAGCAAACTATAGTAGTTTTCATCTTTGACAATCTCAGCGCAGTTTATCATTTTCCTCTATCGATGCAATTACCATAATGCGCGTCATAGCGTTCACAAAATAAGAACAAAAACCTTGACTAGAACTATTCTTTATATCCAAGCTGCTGAATGAGATTATTTGTATAGGTTAGGTTCGTTTTTACTTACTCAAGAGCCTTCAAACCAAAGCTGTTGATAATGGATTGAAGCATATTTAGAGAGATACCGCAAATAAACCCGCTGGCAGATAAAACTCTTCAAAATAAAAAATGAGCAATTTAGTTTTTTAGAAACAAATACAATCTCAAGTAGCGAACTTGACACAAATCTACACAGACACGCACCACACTACACAATCTTCGCTTTCAGCACAGCATATTAGCAGGTGGGAAACAAATTATGTGATCATCTAGTTGTACTGAACGCAGATAAGCCTGGATCAGACAGGAAAGAGACCAGACCATTTTGCTGTGTCAAAGTGAAGCAATAAATTTTTACGTAAAGCGCTCAATAAATAATTATGGGCATTAAAATCAACTAGGAAAGGACTATTATATTCAGCAGAGTGAGAGTGATCCAATAACATTAATTCTTCATCACAATTCTAGGAGAGACGCGCAAGAACTCAACCATTTGCACAAAATAAAAAAATCACAACCTTCATATAAAATAAACGCGACATTAAAAAAGCAGCACAAAACAAAATGTGTGTACGATGATGTGTCTCTCCTCTCACAAGACAAGGCAAAAGAAACGTCAGCCAATGTAATCGATTATCCAGTCTAATCCTTACCAACTAACAATTCAACATTCAAAAATGAGTTCCTAAATTAAAATTAGAGAGATTAAGCAGTTTAATCGATGACCGACTGCAGTCGCCGCTCATTGTCAGAGGGATATGCAGTTGAAGCAAGTATTATTTAAGACTCAAACTGTTGCCAGAATCAGAAATCATCTGCTAGTCCTCCTCCGAGCTCCTCTTTTAATTATTATTACTGACGGAGATGCTCAAAAATTCCTACACAACTACTCGTAAGTAGATGAAAATAGTTGTCAATTGATTACTCATTTAACCAATCAAGGAGAGTCAATTCATGTCAAAGCTGCATCTGGAATACACGGGATGCCGCTGCTGGTGAGTGGTTTCTTCTTTTTTTCTTCGTCGAGCCGCTGAAACTAGATGATGTTGAAGCCGGAAAGCAAAAGTCGGGGAGGCGCTCATAAATTCATGTGCTGGCTTCAGGCGGGGGAGGAGGCTGGCTTAGCTCGTCCAGGGCCATCGGGTGAAACCGGCGACACCTTAAAATCGTCAAACATTGCAGACACATACAATACGGACGATTTAGGCGAAAAATTTTTATTTGATTATGAATTTTCTCCTCCAAAAAGATTTACTTGTCAAGCAGAAGCCATTTAAATAAAAATTCCAAGATTTAATAAATTAGTTGAATTCCACATTTTTCTATCTAAAATAAAAGGCGCTGAGCATGCCATTAAATTTTATCGTTTTAGGAGAAGCAGTTATTCAGCAAATAATGAAAAGAAAATCAAGTTTGTACAAGAAAACCGTTCTCACCTTGCTCTGTTCTCCATTTTTGGGTCACCAGGAGGTGGGGGAGGGTTAGGAGATGGAGAATGCTGCTGCTGTTGTTGTTGCAGCGAGTCTGAGTCTGCCTCACTGCTCTCTTCGCCGCCAGGGTTCAGGCCCAGCAGGTATGTGGGTATACCCCGAGACTCGCGATTAGTAACGGAACCGCCTTGAGAGCGGGGCCTGCGGAACGTGGATTAGTCATTATCAGAGAGCCAACAGGACATGCTGAGGGGGTGTGCGCAGTCTGTGCTCAAGAAGTGGTGGGAAATATCGTCTGCTCGTGAGATTTTATGACAGGTTCTAGTCACTTGTTTTTACAGAATGTTACACAGGTGTGAGGGTGATGCATCAGTTTTGAGGAAAAAAATCTGTTTTCATTTGTGCAGTTCAAAATTAATGAAATTAACCTTTTTTTATTAAATTCTTATATTTCCTTTTGATCGAACTTAAAGCTCTTAGCTTAAGTAATATAACATGATGGTATATAACTAGCAATAAACAAAAAAAGCTACAATTTATATCCGATAAATTAGTTTCAACATCAAAGTTACAGCTAAAAAAAAATTGAGAATCTGGTATTAAAATGTGAATTTGTGTCATTGAAATGTTATGGTTGTGTCTACTCAAAACTTTGAAGATGCAGCAAAGTGGTGAGTTAAAATGTTGGGTTAATGAGAGAGTGCAATCATCCATTCGTCATGGCTTCGACAAGGCAAATATGAGGAGCGCCCATTGCAGAAGTATATTTACACAAGAGTATATATAAGTATATATAATTTGCGAGTCTGCTGCAGGACCTCACCTTTGCCTTATGGGCACCACAGGTCTAGAGTCACTCGTCATGATGGCCGTGGTGGCCGAATTCGGCCGTGGCCGCCGGCGGTGGAACCGCAGGTTGAGCTGACTCTCGTCGGTCACGTACTTGTCCCCCTGGCGGCGGCGCCGCAGGGCAGGCGTGCACCCTCCCAGCTCCTCGTCCAGCTGGGCAGGCACGGCTGGCGCCGTCGCACTCCTCCGCAACAGGCTGGCCAGCATTCTCTGCTCCTCGTCCGAAAAACGCACAGCGCAGTTGCCGTCAAGCACCTCCTCTCTATCACCCGAATAGCTGGAAATTTGTTTTTATTTTTTAAATAATTTTTTTATTTGTTTTCTGAATTTCAATTGTATTAAATAATACAAAATTGATCAATGAAAGACAGATAAATCTTTAAAAATAACAGAACCAGAGTTTTACTCACCATAAACTAGCCCTGGGAGGACTGCTCCTCACTGGCACTGGAATTTTGCTCCTGGAGTTACGTTTGCTGTCGCCATCTTCGCTCCGGCAAGACAAAGGCTCAGGAGTAGCCTCCGTCCTTGGGGGAGTGGAGTTAGTCTTCTTGGGAGAAATATCTTCTTCGTCCTCCTCATCTTCAGCCTCCTCCTTGATTTCTCTTTCAGTACTGATTCTCTGGCTGGGCTCCAAGGAGCCTCCCCTGACGTTTTCCTCAGCTTGAGTAACAGCATCAAAGTAAATAGAAGGGTCCTCGGCTGCGGTTAGGCCGGCGCCAGGACTGACAGGACTACGGGCTTTCACTATACCTGGGGGAGAACCCTCTTTGCTAATGGCTGTAAAATAAAAAAACGATAAATAAATAATTTAAGTGGTGGGATAATTATAGGAAATCAACATAGTAGGGCAAGCTTGATATATAGTTAATCATAGATGTGACCTTTGTTTTAATTTTCCCGATTAGTTTAGGCTTGCCAGATCACCAGGCCCTTTAATTTTTTTCTAATAGTAGACTTCAGTAACAATTTACAAAGAGTTTTAAATTTTCCCATCATTTTCCATCAAGAAATATTTTAATTTTTAGAATCATAATTTAGAGTTTGTAAAAATAAATCTTACAATTGGCAACTTCAAGTGCAGAGCCGCTACTGGACTTGAGGATTCCCTTCGGTCTTGGCTTGTCAAATCCATTTTCATGCACTACCTCAGGTACAACATCCGGCTGTTCAGGTTTGGAAACAACCCTAATCTCCAGTCGGCCAGAAACAGGCTGTGGCATGCACTCCTCTTCTGACTTATCACCCGTTGGAGAGGACAATGGAATGGCCTAACAGTAGAAAATGGTGAACTCCCTTTAGGCAAGGAAAGATGAGGGTCAACTTACAGGCACACTGAGCCTTCTTTGAGCCTCTTTGGTTTTTGTCTCTTCATCTCTCTCTTCCACGGTTCGTCTGCAGGCTACGTTCCTCATCACATCCACTTGGTAGACAATCTCATCAAATGCAGCTTGTTGCAGCAATGGAGCTTCCAGCGATGGTCTAGCAAATGACCAAAAGTTCAAAACTGACACGGCCGGTGTTATCGATGCTCACCTTATGTGGGGTCCGATGTCTGGACAGCTCCATGCGCGAGGCAAAGCTCCCTGCAGCTCAGGGAACTGTTCAATGCCTGCGATGTGCAGGCATGCGAGCCTCGGGCGCGGCGAAACGGACTTTTGCCTGACAGGCGTGGACAAGACCGCTGGGGTCACTGTGATTCTGCCCTCGACAGCATTAGCAACCTGAAACGAAAAGCACGTTTGAGATTGAGCAATTCTAAGAAGTGATTCAAGTTGGAGGTGGGCCAAGCGTCATGTGAGTGCAGGAAACAATAGGCGAAACGAAGCAATGGGTTGTTTTGCGCCGTTTTATTGCTTCTCACCTTGGCATCAGGCCCGATCAATTGGTTGCAAAAATAGCTTAAAGGTAAATGGGTCAAGGTCACCTGTGCATCCGCGAATATGTAACATGGGTCAAGGCAAGGCGCAAGTGTTTTTATGGACTCCTTGATTTGTAACAGTCTGAATAACAAGGAGTTAACGCAATATGTTTGGGGGTTTATCAGTGAAACTTTAAGTTTACACAAATATTTTTAAGACTTTATTGTTGATCAAACTTAAGATCATACAAGGGTGCGAAACAAAATAAATGCACAAGATAACTTCCAATGCCTTTGAGAGAACTTCATAGAGCATAATTTAAGCAAACTTAAAGACAGGAACAGAGAAGAAAACGTGTAGATTAAAATTCAGGCAACTACCATTATTTTTATGGTAAATAATTTAACATAAAAAATCAGTGCCAATAGCTCTCATGAATAATCCTAGCAGCACCGTACCTGATGGCTCAGGGCAGCTGGTTGTTTATCTTGTCGAGAGTCCTCACTGATTCTTGATAGTTCAGGAGGAGCTCCGTTGACTGGCTCTTCTGGCTTCTGTACCAAGGTAGGCGCTGGGACGTGTAGCGCGGCGGAAATCGGCGCTCTGAAGGACCGGTCAGTCATGAGAGCAATCGATGAATCTGCAGGTAAGCTCTGAAATCGACAAGCGTGACTTCTTCAACCGCATTGCACCGGCAAGGCAACTACACACCTCTCGGTGATGCGCTCTGTGTTCTGGACTCTGCAGATTTTCTTGCTTCCACTCGTTGTCTGTTTCTTCAGAATCATCAAACTGAGATTTCCATTGAGATGCCAAAGTGAGACCTGCAAAATGAAGCAAGAAAAGTGTCATAAATTTTATAAATTATTTTTATAGAGCAAACAAAAGATCAAGAGTTGATTTGAATCAGGATACGGCGAATATCAAAGAGTAAAAATAATTATGCACAATGCCGGTCTCTAAATTGAAGGTTTAAAAATCCGGAGTAGAAAATCAGCGATTTATATGAAAGGGGAAATATAAAAAGGAAACTTTTGATCAGCCTAAAAACATTCTATAATTCGAGCATCCTAATTTACCTCCTCCTCCCCTTGTGACTTGCTGAGACAGGTTGTCATCGTCAATTAGTGCGTATTGGGTGATAGAAGTGTCAGCGCCAACTCCACGATGCTTGCTTCGGCCGGCAGAGTGGAAACGTCTGACCCTATGCGCAACCTTCTCTTTGAGAGGTTCCCTGGGATCACTTGGAGAACCTCCTGCAGCAGCGCTGGCTGCGTTTCCACTCTCGGTCACAGGCTTGCCTGCAGCAGATGAGGCAGCAACACTAGTAGCTACAGTTGTCACGGCTGCATGCACCACAGCATCAAAGTAAAAAAGAAGAAAAGCAGAAAAGCAGAAATGAGATGAGGTCCAGGTGTTTTATATCATGATTTGACTGAGGGTAATTGTTTAGCTAAATCAGTTTTTGGAAGCATAGCAAATGGGTTTAAATGAGAGTGGCAGAAATGTTTAAATTACCATAGCTGCATTATTATTTTTATTTTAAAATATAAAGGAGTGAGCCAAATATTTTCAAGAGCATTGTACACTTGTACTTCTGAAGGGGATTGTTTCAATAGCGGCTAATTCAAAATAAAATAATTTACAAATTAAAATCTAAAACAGTTGAGATACGTTTTAAATTATCTGAATAGTGCTTGATTTACAGTGCTTTCTTAAAAGGTAAAGGTTACTCAAAGAAGTGAAGTCAAACTGCCATATAATGTAGTGAGAAGGTAAAATAGCTGATCTTCGATCATGTGGCAATTCCTGAGGCTAGAAACAAACCTGCTCTTGTGACATCATACGAGTAGACTGAGCCATCATACTCTGTAACTCCCTCTCTGACCCTAGGACTAGGCAACTCTGGCGTGGTCTCAGCTTCATCCGCCTTAGCACGTTTCTGATTGTCGTTCCCGATTCCGGAAGGAGCCGACACAGGTCGTCCAGACATGTTCACAGCCATGACCTCACCATCTGCGTAGAAATAAATTGAAACTAGATGTCAAGAATAAATTGGAAAACAAACCAATATCTCCAGTTGAGGCGCGAGCAGCTTGTTCTGGCTCCTCCCCAGCAGTTCTCCTTCCAGGCCTTCTCTTTGGCGATTTTTCCACCTCATTCTGTAACTTGTCAACGCTTACGACGCTGGCGTTGCAGTTTCTGTCTACAACAAGTTTTGCCTCCCGACCCTCAGTGCGCAGTTCGGTGGTTTGCTGGGGCTCCTGAATGTAAGCATCGCCCCTGCGCCTCCGCCGACTAGCTTCAAAGTCCATTTGAGCCTGTTGATGGAATTAATTAGGTTAATACTTGGGACTTCGTCGTTCCAAAAAGCTTACCTCAAGCTCTTTCCTGTTGTCAGGTTCAATATTTTCTTGGTTATTGTCAAGACTAGTAATCATGTTGTCCTCAACATGGTTGTCTGTAATACGACTAGCTGGCAGCATCCTGTAAAAATATAATTTTAACATCACTTTCAAACTTCCCCAATGCATTTTGTTTGATTTATTGCGAGTTAGAAATGCGATAGAAAAATTAAATAAATAACTGGGATACAAACCCTGTGGTAGGTCTACTGATAAGAGCTGGCGAAGGAGAAGTTGTTGTGCTGAGTGGCGCCAGATTTTCTGTGGTTACCTTCTCCCAGTCATATGGATCAGATTCCTTAACTCCTCTCCTTTTCATGCATCGCTCAAATAGACCAATTAACATCTGTGAATGACAAAGGGCTCAATTGCGGGTAAAATTGCTCAATATCGTAAACACTCACGGCATAATCGGGCTTTTCAGCGTATTCTAAAGACTGGATGTGTTCGAGGAACTGCCTGAGATCTGAAGGAAGATGCTTGAGCAGCAGTCTGTGGTCGTACTTTTCCTTCATCAAGCCAACCTGCTCTTTGTCTTTGATTTTCCTCCACGGTAACTGACCATTTACAAACTCCACGAGCATGTAAAACAGAGACCAGAGATCATCGTGCCTGCCCATTTCCTAGAACATATGTGAAAGTTCAACGTCTGTGTGTTTGTAATGCCATGGCTGGAGCCAACCTTGTTTTTGTGCGCATTGATTGAAGCATATCGAACCGTTCCTCTGAAACCAGCTGCCGCTCGGGGAGCCCGAACTTCGCCAGTTGCTGTCGTGTATTGTCTGGCCAGACCAAAATCCAACATGTATACTTTCCTGCAGTTTTGAGGCATTCGACCCATTGAGAAATTAGACTGAAGCGAAAATATATATTAGTGAACAGGACTTTTAAAAAGCGATGAACATACCGGTTTAATGTCTCTGTGGAGGAATCCCACCGAGTGGATGCTTTCAATAGCTTTGAGTATCTGTAGTCCCAATCTCAAAGTGGTCGCTAAAGAAAAAGCACCCCTTGGTTGCGCTCTTCGAAGTTCAGCAAGGTTTTTGCCTTGCAGTTGCATCACCACGTAGTTAAACCTATCGTTACGTCCACAGCCAATAAATCTACAAACATGATCTTTCCCTGCAACCGAAAAAAAATTAGCAAACGGCATATTGACGTTAACAATGTCCGCGCTTACCTTGCAGCTTTTTCAGCACGGCCACCTCCATTTTGAGCACTTGCTTGGGCTGTCGTGCCGACTCGACCTTGAGTGCGACCTGCTCCTTGGTGACCAGGTCGAGACCCTCGTAAATTTCGCCGAAGCCACCGCCGCCGATCTTCCGGGATACCTTCCATCGCTCTTTGACCACGTGGCCAGGCTGCAGCAGGTCTTCGCTGGTCATCTTGATGTTGTTGTTTTGGTCTCCGGCGCGCTCCTCTTCTCCAGAAGAGTGAAACTCGTCCTCGTTTTCTTCCTCCCGCTGTTGCTGCTGCTTTTGGTTTAACCGCTTAACATCTCCTTGCTGTTGCGTCCTGAGAACACACAAATCGATTTTTAATTTTGGTTTAAGGATTTTTGGAATGTTTTCAATCAGATTTAATGAAAGGAGGTGATCAGATTTTTTTAAGATTTCGTCGACAGTCGGCATGCCCGAACATTTTTTCAGCCAATGCGCCTTAGGAGATGTGGCAATTGAGTTCTAAGCCATAAACTTAACTACTAGTGACGAGTGAACAATTTTAACCCTGTTGATGGATGGGTAAATTTGCTGCTTTCGAGTGCACTAAGATATTCGGAAAACAAGACCAAAAGTGAACGCGTCGTGGTTTTATTCAAGAACCAAATTGTGCCGGTGCCTGCGGAATCGGGGAGGCTGTGTTTTGCCTTCTTTTCCCAGAGTTTATTCGAGGAGTCTTCTACTCTCTTGCGTGTTGTTTTGGCCGGCTGGCCAGCGGCCAACGGTTCAGCCAACAACCTCTGCGAGTCACAAAATAATCGTCCCAATAATACAGAGTCCGAGTTGCCAGTCCAACGTTCGGACACACGCTGCTGCTTTGCTTGTCAATTAAACGAAGACCAGCACGGGCGCTCATTTTAGGGACCCCCGTTTTTCTACTGAGGATTAATGACATCGTTGTGCAGTTTTGCGGGGGTCTTTTCAAAACTAATGATCATCTCGTCTGCCTAGAAACACTGTAGAGGGGTAGGACTAAAGTTAAATATCGAACAATAAACACAGAGCCAAGTGACGACCTTGACAAATTTACGCTAACAAATAAGCAACTAGTATTTTAAGGCAAGCCAAATTTCAGAGAAATAATTTTGTAACAATTCTAGGTAAATTCGACAAAAGCCAATAAATTTCCCGCTACACGCGATTTTGATCTGCTGTTACAATGAGAGTAATTTTGCCCATAGCAAGCCACTCATAACACTTAGTTTAGCCAGCGTTTTCGTTTCAACACGTGACTTTTCATTACCGCATGAAAACCGAAGCCATAAATCGCAAAACAAACTCCTTCCTGGGACTATAAAACATTATTTCGCAACGCACGTTTCAACCGTTGGCCGCCTTACAGCATCGTCTGCCGATGAGTTGGAAAAATAAATAGAAATTGCCGACGGCAAAATGATGAGGTGCGGACGAGATGCGCGAAGCCACCCACTCAGACAAGCTCATTATTCGCATAGCCAGACGATGCAGAGTTCATTGGCGTTTTTAAACGCAGCAGACCGAGAGTGCAATCGGAATGCTCAGCGCTCAGCACTTGGTCGCAAGCCCCGGCGCAGTGCTAATGATTTTCCCACTGCACTTGAGTGCAAGGCTCAAATCAATGCACCCACTCGTAGCAACGGTCATTTGAATAAAGAGAATCGCGTGGAGCTGCGCCAGATCGCAAAAATTGGGTTTGATTTTTTTTCTTGGGAATTACAAAGTTAATGCATACGCCAGGCCTATTTTTCAATTAAATGATTATCCTGTGTATAAATTTAATCAACACAAAAAATCGCTAAGAAAAATGTTGTGACAGCGGTCAATCGACACGAAAGTAGATCTGAAAGGCCAAAAATAGCTCTATCATCTATTTTTATCAGGGTTTCCTACGCTCTCAGACACAATTAGATTATATTTCCGGCAATAATCGTCTAAGGAATGCATTTCAGATCATTTGGAACGCAGCCAATCGCACCTTAATGCGACCTAATTTAATATGCAAAAACTCCCTGTTGCGAATAATAGATTGTCAAGCAAATTAGCGAGAATCCAGGTCATTCCAATGTCAAATGACGCCCAATTTCTCGCGTTTATTGGGGCGCGACGTGAGATTACGCGACGGCGTGTTAGCGAGAAACAAAACAATGGCACAAAAATCACCACGGAGCTTCGCTCACCGATCTTTTATTGCTTCCCATTCACTCATGCCGAAAAAAGTGATGATGTAGAGTGGGAGAGTAGCGTTTCCTCGCTTTCGCCACGAACTGAGATCAAAATCGATTTTGACAGGCGGCGGTTGCTATTTTGTACCGTCGCGAACGAGCCAAAATTATTTCGGCTAACCTCGAAAAAAACGAGAGTCGCGTGTAGCTAAACAAGCTCACACAGACTGACTTAATTAATTATTGAAGTCCCGCCATCCCGCGAGGATGATGTTTTTGCTCTGCTGCTGGGGAACAAAGGGCGGGCGAAACCGTCATCGCAGGGAATTTCACAAGAGGTAGCTGTCGAGTGTCTGGCCCCAGGGCGCTGTTTGAAAAATTAAAGCGTAATTACGGAGAGCTCGGAAATGGTAAAAAATGAACTGCAGCAGTGACATCAACAGTATGTCACCGAGGGTTTTCTAAAATGAGTTTAATCAGATTCATCATTTCTCATGGAAATTATGAATTAAATTTTTCTTCTAAAAAAGTTATGCTGCCTAATTTTAAAAATCAGGTGCTATTTATCAATAAAATTCAGAACACCGTTCAATATTTTCTTTTTTACAGTTCAAATCCACATTCAAAGAAATCAATAGAAACATATCTTCAAAATCACGAGCATTTGCAAAGAATCTGAGTTGGCCCAACCCTACGCTAAACTGTGTTGCTTACGAAATAAGAAGCCCTTCGCTTGCTTAGTTAACATACAATTTTCATGTCCTCAACAGAGCCCCGACAGACGACAGGCCGAGCCGCGTGAATTATGCAGGAGTGCCGTCCTGCACGGATACAAGCTTTGATATAAATTGCTGGTGCGACTGCAGGACGGATTCTCAGCACGTACATGCATCGCGAAGATAGAAAGGAGCGGCGGAGGCAAATATTGATTCTGCGATTGCATTAAGGTCAAGGCTGACGCAGCGCGAAAACAGCGGCCGAATTACGGCAAGGGAGCTCGCACGGGAAATCAAGCGGCCGTTGGGAGAAAAATTTTCCTCTCGCACCTGATGTTGATTGCCGAGCGGATTTGCAATGGTGTCATTTTATATTAGGCGAGAAACGGAGGAACGGATCAGCTGGCGGCCCCGGGGTCGCGGCCGTTCGATCCGAGCTTCTCGCTGCTGCTGACGGGGAGGAAAACCCACCTCCGTCGGCGCGGGGCGGGGGATGAATGGCTCGCCAGCCTCCTTGAATGAACAGCGGGTACGTATTTGAGCTGCCGCTGTGCAAACATGAAATTGGTTCAGACTGCGAGTTTTCGTTACACCCGTGTAAAGAGATGGGCCAAAAGTGTGTTTGAGTTGTAAATTGCTAGTCCTTTCAAATGGGATCGAAGAAAAAAGATTTAAAGACTCTTTTTAGCCCCACAAATGAAGGAGCTATATCTTTAAACTTCTTCACTTGAGTGGCACCGAAAATAATAAATCTCAATACCTGTCCCCATTCCCGAGATTTATTTCGTTAAATTTAAATCCAGAGGGAATGAAACTTTAAACTACCTCAAAATAGCCATGCCACGACATTTTTTTTAACAAAAACTGGTGCCCGGCTCTGACATCCATTTTTATGCATAAATTATTTCTGAGTTTAGACAGATGCTGTGGCAGTGATAAAAATGTATTATCATCATCAGACCAATCAGTTTCAGAACACCATGACAGCTATATATAGCAGTAAACAATATTATGATTTTAATCTTGCGTTCATGGTTGTTCTGCGCAAAGTAACTCGATCCTGCTTGCTTCTGCGTTTCAGGTAAAAATCGTAAAAATAGACTACTTGCCATGGATTGTTGGACAGAAAATGTTAGCGTGCTGGTTGATTCTTTCGATATTATTATTGACCTTCACTATATTTTCAGTTGACATGAGCAAAAGCTGCTGAACGACAGGGACATCAAACGCTCCACACAAGCCGCACAGATTACAAAGTAGCGGCACTGCAGGGACGATTTCTCAGACCAGCGCAAATGTTACTCTTTGATTTTGAAATCCCGTGCACTCGGCGAAAGCTGCACAAGGTGCCAACAGATAAAATGTCTGAGGTGCGCCGCACAGGTTGCGTTTTATTTTTCAGCGGTCGCCTTGGGTACACGGCGCAAAGTCAATAAACCCTGCGAAAAGACCAAAGAGCAAAATGCGACGCAGCAGTCGGGCCTGAGGGTAGTAAAATAATCTCCAGCAGCCACCCAACTCTTCCTTTCTTTGCTTCTCGAGTTTTGTTAGTGTGAGGTTCCCATCAGCGACTGCAAGCAGACATTTCCCGGCCCGACTTTGACTTGGGTCCGACCGCCTCGCGATTAACTTTTCTTTGGTGCAGAGAGGATCGATTTCAAAGAGAGCCTTGTTCACCCGTTAGCTTTAATGCATTCGCCCGTCAAAAATAAATGTATGCTTGTGCGCCGGCAACCACGCCCTTTCCGCGATTCCCGTGGAAAATCAGGCAGTCGTGTAGTCACTATTCCAAGGGCGGTCATTGTCCGCAAGGTCAACAATTTAGAGATTTAGAACTGACTGATCATTCAAGCTGAAACATCAATCTTTAGCAACAAACAAAATGGTTTTAAATAATTCAATACTTGTCATTTCATTCTTCTTTTTTCCAGGCTCCAATTACAAAATTTGGAGCAGAAACGCCCTAACTACTTTACATTTCATTGGGTTGGGAGGTACCCACCACACAAAAATTACCAATCCAAAAAATTCGTCTGATAGTTTTCCAGCATGTGAAACGAACATAACATAACTATATATTGAAAGAAATGCACACTTCTGACGCAGCATGCTCCAAGCAGAAATGATAATGCAAATAAGGGAAATTACAAAGAAAATTTTTTTCTCTCTTTGCCACCATTCCGTTTTTAATGTATTTTTCTTCCAAAGGCGCTCGCTGCATCCCTTGCGCTTTCGTCTTTTGATGTAGCATGTCAAGATCGAAGAGGGAAAACAACAAAGGGAATTTCTCTAGTGGAGTGCGCAAGTAGAAGATTTCTAATTCTCTCCCTTTTTTTCCTTTTTGGCGATATGGTGCGGTATTTTTAGAAAACAATTTAGCTTGCTATTACGAACGCCGAAGCGAGTCTTCGTCGGATAATTAGGCCATTAAGGAGAGGCGGAAAATCTGCCAGCGTCATCGAGTGTGCAGTTTTTGCCGACCGGCCAAGCACTCTAGAACGTTTTTGCTTCTTCTCCCCCTGTTGCCCTGGAAATGCTAGGGCGTCGCACGTAATTTGGGCATTCATCATTATAACCACCGCGTCTCGATCCGTGTGAACGGCTTTCGTGCTACCCGCCGATAAATTATGTCTTTTGCAATTTCTTCGCTGCAAAGTAAGTGAGTTTCCACCAATCAGGCTGCGCCGATCGAGGCCAGAATCAATCACATCAGTATTGATTAAAATTTATGGAACGTATCATCCAAATTACTTTTGTTTGATAAAAAAAATTTTTTGGCACACAAATTCATGGAACGGAAATTAACTTACCAAAGGTATATTACACGTTTGATCGATAAAGGGGTGCGTTGAGGTTGACTGACCACGAATGACGAATTCGCAACGAGGGATGTTCCGCTAGAGTGACTCACCACGCTATGATCTCAACTGTGCGTCGATATTTTTGCCACAGACAGTAAAATCTACCCGCGAGTCTACTTCTCACAAACATAGAGAAGAGAACTATGGAGTGGTATTGATCGAACGGAAGGAAAGCCCTCAACTTGGCTTTGAGAGCAGCAGTTCTGATGCAAAAAGGCTTTTCATTCACACCAGACAGAAGAGAAACGTGTAATAAAAGTCAAAGAGAGTTTGAGTTCACTCCACTGGGAAAGCGATCAATTTTTTATTTGATATTATGTGTTGCGACTAAAGTTGCAAAAAGCTAAGTTACGTGTACATTCAATTTATTTAGCAAGGCTTCGAAATAATTAGCACGTTCATTGTTGAAGTTGATTGCCATTACAACCTTGACAAACTGGTCGGGATTTCCGAATGTTCGCCAAATATGCACGTTGTCACGAGGAAGAGGGGAAATTCTCTTTCGTTAGTAAAAAAAACCAAAGAAAGCGATCTATTACGGGACTGTTTGTTTGGCTTGACTTCTTTATCAACACACGCCCGCTAGAAACACCTCGATCACTCACTTAAATCAGTCAAGTTCTATTTTGATTTGCGATTAGCCCTGACGCGAAACGTTCGCAGCAACTTGAGGAAAAACAAAAGCTATACATGGATGAATTATAAGTAACAGGGTGAAAAACTTCTTTTTAGTTATGAAAACTTAATTATGAGAGTCAATTTACAAACTTTTTATGTGTGCTCAACCGACAAAAATTTCAATGAAATGTTTTGTTGTTTGAAGTTGAAAGAAGCATTTTTATGAGCTATTAAATGTTCACATTAACCTGAGATGAATTTACTTTAGCCACGGAGCTCACTGAAACCATTCCTCCCGAGCCGAAATTAGCACATCGATTTTGACAGCCAATAGTGTTGCGAAATCAGAATCAAGACGCAGAAAACAAGACACGGTCGACACGGGAGGAATAGCTAATACTGCAGCACTGTGGGGCTAATTGTAAGTGCGACGCGACGCATGCAAGCAAGCGCACATACGCTCGTGCGTGGTAGCACAGCAGTTGGCCGGCGACCAACCGTCAGTCTAATTAACCAGCGCACGTATATTACTTTAATTCAGCGCTGCAGCAGCATAAGCGAAACAGCATTCAACCCTGGCTGCAGGCGGATTGGTGGAGGCGCAATCGCCGGCTGGCCGAAACCTCACACCTGGTTCCCTCGGCGCCGCGTGCTCCGCGAGCGCAGTTATTCTTCAGCTGCTAGCCGCCAGATGAATTAATTAATTAATCAACTACCACGTGCGGCGCGCTACACTTCCCTCTGTGCTTTGCACGAGCGCTAAGATGAAGAATAGAATGCTAAAGCATATACAATTTGCCTTGTATCTCGAGGGTTGTCAGGTGGTGTAAATGAAACGTCTTAAGAATATATATATATATATATACTGTGCTGCCCCGAGGTGTTAAAAGTAATTTAACTATTACGTAGTACCACGTGAGAAACATTTATCCATGAAATTAAATTATAATAAATTTAATTAATAGGAAATTGACTGTGATGATGAAAAATAACAAAATTTAATTTCAGTAGACATCAGGCGACTATATTGTACAAATTTTAAGTTTAAGTCGTGCTTGTCATTCATACAAAAATACGTTTTAATAACAATATAACTTCTTTGTTTAATCAAAGGGCTTTTAATACTGATTGGTATTGGTAGCTACTGACAAAGATATGTTCAACAAATAAGAGCGATTCTGTTACAGAAAATCCATTAAAAATATTGGAAGAAATCTATTGCTTTAGTGGCGCATTTTACTCAATTTTTTAAGTAAAATCCACCATTTTATAGCACCTAAGGTTGAAATATTTCTGTTAAAATATTATCTTCTTTTCTTATCCTACACCAAGTACTTTTAACAGTCGATAGAGAAAATCTACAAAAATATATTTCCCTGTGTCATAAAATATTTTTCATAAGATAAAATATCTCAAACAAGGTAAGGTCAACCAACTAAAGATTTTCAACAAATTTTATTAAGAGTTTTTGTTGGTTTATTTCTTTCTAGATGGGCGAGTCCCTGATAGTGAACAACTCTCGAATACATACTCCAAATAACATCGCGAGTTGTTGCTGGAACGGACAATGAGACACCTTTTTAAAACAATCAAAGCTTCAATTTCTTTTGCTGGGAAAAATTTATATTTTTTCTACTCCCTAAAAGCTCAATTCGTTTGTTGCAATGGCTGCCTGTAGAGGAGAAAATTCAAGGGAAGTAAAATATTGTGCAACATTAGCGCAAAATTTGCATATATAGTGATACGAAAATTGCTCAAATGTAAGTCTGGATAGTTTTCGAGAGGAAAAGTTTGAAGGGACAAATTGAAGGACACGGAGTGGAACGCAACCCCTAGAAGCCGCAAATCCAGTTTGCGACGCAACCGGCGCGTAATTCATTTAAGGCTTTATCGGCCGTTCGCTTGATGGCTCTTTCAACTCACGCGCTCATTAAATTCTACTTTGAGCCTTGCCAAAATAGGCACATCATTTCCTCTCTCAATAAAAACGCAAATCAAACCCTCGTGTATCAAAATTAATGAAATCGGCCACACGCGCGTGACAAAAATTGGCGTGCTTCAGCAAAAACTGTGAATGTCTCTTAAAACTTGCGAGGACTTTTCCAAACTATCTAACTTTTTAACTAAGAATTTCCAAATGTTTACAGGATATTATTTTGATTACTTGCTAAATTGCTCCTTATCACGCACAGCGTATTTTCGAGGCAAAAGTCAAATTTCTAGCCAATATATGAATGTCAGTGCTATTTTCCGAGCCAAGGCCACAGCCACCTGCTGTCCCTCTCTCTCACTCTTTGTGAAATGTCAATTCAGCTGCAGCATTCGCCGCCCTTCTGCTCGCCACCCCAAACGAGCCTAATTACAAATGGCGCTCCCCCTTCGAATAAATGCTTGACTTTTCAGGCCATTTACCGTTGGCGGGCACCATTTGCGGTCCTCATGAACTGAAATGTAAAAAATGTCCTTCTGATTCAAAGGGAAAATTAATTAAATGCGAAAAGGAAATCAATTTCAAATTTTTTTTACAGAGACAAAACTAAGAGGACAGGCGTGTAGCACTAGTAAACACCACTAGCTTTTTTATGGCATTAAATGTCAACGAACAGCTGCTATAATATTATAAATTAACTTACATATTTTATTTTGCTTCAAAGGCGAAATGGAGAATTTGCACAAATTTGAAGGGACCTGGATTCACGTTAACGTTGTTAAAAATGCATATTTTTAGGGCCTAAGAATGGACTGGCGCGCGGATCCAGAGCTCGCGAATCTCGATTTAGCACAGTGTTTGCTATTTTAAGCTGAATATATAGCGATTGAACTTGGCATTCGAAGAAGCCAGATTAATAGAATCAAAGCAGAACCGTTATTGCACGTCACTTTCTCGATTGGCAGTAAATAAAAACACAAATACAAAAAAAGCGCACGCAGACAGCATAATATTACAATTCACACAGCCCCTGCCATTGTTACTGCCGGCTCCACGAAAACGGAGACGCATACGATGAATTGAAAAATCGATTTTCCCTTCGCTAACCTTGCGTGAGAGTCGGGAGCTATGACCTGAAGAGGCTGTTTTCGGCGGAAAATATTGGACACAAAAGGAAACCAGAGCTTCCTGCCGTGATTTGCATAATTTGCCAATTTTATTGCGCTCGATTCCCCTGTGAGTTATGCAGCTCGGGCACAGCCGTGAACGGCTGGCTGCATAAGTCGAGAGGTAGGCGTGACCGCGGCCGCCGTAATCTGACACCGGGGCCGCCGGCGGTCCCGAAATGGGTCCCACGCGGCCCGTCGCGCTTCCGCGAGTGGCGGCGAGGCTCGGTGCGAGGCACTTACCGGGGGGCAGGTGAGCTATCGGCGTGTTAGAGAGTCCATCGGCCGAGGGGAGGCGACCAGGTGGGCCAAATTCGGCCAAAATTCGACTGAGATCGGCGCCAACAGCACTGGCACTGGGCGCCGCGAGTAAGGCCCCGCGTTTCTGCACGACGTACACGCGATTCACTGGCCTCTCGGGCGATCAGCGCCGCTGACAGGTCGATAAAAGAGCTGCTCGGCTGAGGTGAGAGCCACCGACCGCCATGTTAGTTTTGAGCTGCTGCAGCACTTTTCTCTCTCTCTCTCTCTCTCTCTCTCTCTCTCTTTCTCTCTCTTTCGTTTACGGCCGCTCGGCGAGCGAGCTCTTCGCACCACCATCTGGTATCCGGCTGCTCGAAGCTCGAGCCAGCCAACTAGATTGCCGCAACACGCACGGCGCCACTGGCCGGCGGAATGCATACTTTCTATTACATACACTCTCTCCATTTGACTCCCATAGAAGGGTTGTGATGAAAAAAATCACGACTTCTTGTAATTACGATTCCATTACATATTTTTGCTGAGTAAAAATTTAGCTGAGAAGTTTCTCAGGTAGCAGTGTGCTTTCGTCTCGTATTTCTTGGTTTTGCAATATACATAATTAATTATTACGTATCGCACTCAACAAATAAAATGAAGTTATGAAATTTGGAGCCTCTTTTTTGCATAAATAGATTTAAATTTACACAAAAGGCTGCATATAAAAATTACTAATAGCATAATTTTTCAAAATCGTGTATTTTTGGACCTGAAATATACTCGGCGTCGGCACATTTTGACGCATTTGAAACCCTGGGACTATAGTTGTTGGAAGAGTCTGACATTCTTACATTAACATTTATAAAAATTTTAATTTGGTTTTGGGTAAACCCTTTTTGGTTTTGAAGATTATTCCGTCTTTAGCGTTAAGCCCTTTTGTGGTTCCTTGATTTACCAGTGAAAATAAAAAATCGTGGAGTATAATCCAATAAATATTCATCATTTTTTTGAAATCCTAGCCACAAAAAGTAAAAGTGTCGTGGTTTATCATCAACTACTAGAAAGTTAGATCCGAGGAAGAAATATTTTACTGAGAAGTTAATTTATTCTTCTGTTTTGCTAACTGTGAGCAAATGAAAGCATGTCCAATGTCAACGCGTGTTTTGTTTACAGCTTAACATTATTTTGTACAGCAACCACATGTTTGTATGTATCTAGGTTACCGCAGTGCACTCTCGCAGTTGTTTGCTGTTTGCGGGGATTTTCGCAAAGTTTCTCACGCGACCCCCTTTCTTTTTCCTCTCGCAAACGATTTTCGCCCCCGGCATCTAATTTTAAACAACAAAACACTTTAGTTGCAAAATTCAGAATAAGGCCAATTTGCAAATTCGGTTCGACGCGAGCGTTCTCGTGTGTTTTGCGTGCGCGCCGCATGAATACACTGGCTAAAATGTGGGTTAACAACAATTAACCGCGCTGCCAAAGCCCGACAACGTGACCCCCGGCAGTAAATTTTAAAACTCGGCAGCCGACCCGACGGCTCTGACGCTAGCGCGAGATTTCACGGACCATATGCGCTTCGTTAGCAGTAGACTGAAACATACAATATTGCCTTGTGGCTACTGAAGAGGAAGCAGTCGAGACGGTAGCAGCAGCAGCGCCTTAGACAATGAAAGTATGCAGCCTGTACAGCTCGTCTTATAAACCGGCTGCATACCCATTATCGGCGAGAAATTAATATCGTAATTCGTTCTTTTTATTTGGTTCATATTTTTAAAAAAAAAAAATAAAAACACATTCACTCATTGAATTTTGTCAATTTTTTTTTAAAATTTAAATACATCATAAAAAATGAACAATTTTATCATGCTGTATTTGAGAAATGATTTTTGTGAAAATTTGTTTTCAAAATCTTCAGTTTCGATGTAATTTCAATCGAATTGGGATATTCTTCATTATAATTAAGTTCTTCCGTAAGAATACAAAAATATACGCGTAAAAATGTTCCACAAGGCGTACTTTCAAAAGATTGACATTTCCTCTTAATATTCTACTCTTCTTTTTCTTTATCAATGGTTTAATTATGTTTTTCACGCTATATATCACGTTGCATATTAAATTTCGATGAGATAGTAAACAATAAAGATTGAATTTCAAAAATTTTGAAATGTTTGGGTTTTGTTGGATCTGAATACGATTTTATCTTTATCCATGCCACACACATCTCTCGTCAGCCAGTCGATATTAGCGTGCGTATAACGACAGCAAGAGTCTCATTCCCCGTCAGTCGTTCGCGTTAAGAACACCTTTATGTCAAACAAAATATGACCGCAGCAGACGGAAATCTTCAGCTGCGGGTTAAAATAAAACCCATCAGCTCCCGCAAAATTTAAAAATAAAAGAGTTAAACTTTGTGTGAAGCAAAGTAGTGAGAAAGAGAGAGCGGGTTCTTTGTTCGCACTAAGCTTTCAACACGCCATCAAACCCAATATAGTGGCTCTAACTTATTCGAATTTAAATCTTCTCGGCTCGGACAGGGAGACAGTTGCAACATGCAGCCCAGACGAGAATTCGAGTCTCATGGTGTTTACATAAATCAAGCGTGACTTGAGGCCGGAACATATGTGTCGTAAGTGAAATCGCTTTCAGTTCAAAGTTTGTTGACTCTCGAACCCTCAAAGCCAAACTGCCAAAAATAAGATAATTTTTGTGTTGTGCTAAAGTAAAAAAATTTTTTTCGGCTTTAAAGTAAAAAAAACAAGCATGTTGTATAGATCCAAAATTAATTATTTTTTAAAACCCGATGGATTTATAGATGCACCTACACCAACGTGCTTAATAATTTATCATATTTCATCAAATGTAGTCTGAGAAAAAATATACTAATTTTAAATATAGCTTAAAATAATACATGACAAAATCTTTAAATGATGTTTATCCCGGTTAAAATGACAACATAGCTGTGCAAAAATAAACAAATTTATCACTTCTATCGCTTTCTTTTTGCAGCTATTTCCTTACATCGTCTTCCATAAATCAACTTAATTTGTCTCTTTTTTTATGTTTTGTCTAGAGAGTGTCATTCTGTGTCCAATGACCTGCACTGGTTAAAACAGAATTAACGGGGTTGATCGGCACCTGTGATTAGAGCCCAGCGTCAACAAGTTGGCACAGGAGAGTCGGCCAAAGAGATTTGGGAAGGCCCCACAGCGCGTGAGAGAGGCCCAGCTGCTGCCGCAGCGACCGACTATTTTTACCAAGCGCGGTCCTCACGAGGAAGTTAATCCGCTCGCTGAACATTAAAAAGCAAGATTTGAAATTTGGCAGGCAAAGAGGGTGGGAGACATTAAAAACGTCACATAGCCGCGCGAGAGGAGATTAATCGCAGCAGCATAATTATAACGAGCGCAGAATGAATATATTTATCACATCAAAACAGTTTCCGTCAAGGTCAGGAGGGAAGTTTCGCCGTGCTATGATTTGTTGTGATGTAGGTAGCAGAGGGGTTTTGCTCTGCGCCTCTCTCATAACGAGACAGACAACATCATTAGTTCGTTCGTGGTAATGCGTTTTCCTGCTCGCACTCGCTATAGGCGCCTTGGTTACTTGGGTTTCATCGTCGGCGTTGAAAGATCAAGGCTTTCCTATTTTGTTTTGTAACGGCGAAATCTATTATCTAGGCTCGAATTGGCTCTAAGGTTATCTAGAGGAAACTACCACTCTCGTGATAAACACTAACGTTTACAAAAGTTGGTGAACATTTAAACAAAATCATGCCAAATGCATACAATTTCAACGATGCTCTTAAAATGTTGGCCTAACCAGGAAACTCACAGAAGCAATAAAAATGCAATTAAGTGACAATTGACGCATGAAATCAAGTTTAATAGTCGGTAATTTGCGTATGCGTTCCTCATTTAGTCTATTTTGAACTCAGAACAAAGGTCTCTGCCAAAGTCTGTAAGAGTTGCGACCGATGGGTGGGTACTCCCCATTAATTTTACCCATGATTTAGCATCCTTGATAGTAAACTTGAAACGAGCTTGTCCTCGCTCGGATAGAATCAAAACTTGGCTGGGTTTTGCGGCAGCATCTGTCTGCGCTGTGCCAGGCGATTCTTCTTGTCTGCTCTTGCTGCGAAAATTTGCAAAAAAAATCCCCAGCCGTTAGAGCTGAGGAAAAAACGCGAGTGCCTTCAAAACAAAGGAGACTAATAAGTGAAAACAATAGAAGTGTGCAAGCAAACATTCGACGAGCGGCTCTTTACAATCGACACGACAGGCGATATAGCAAAATACATACGCCTCTTGGCAAATGCTCAGACGGGGCTATTTCGGAGAGGCCGGCTTTCAAAGTAGCAGGTATCATTGCTGGCGGAACTTATTTTTAAGTTTTGCTTTCGCAACCGACGACTTCATTAGAGTTACTCTGGATCGTATTTTTGTTGTTGTATTTCGTCTCACAAAAAGTTGGACGCGTGTGAAGTAATAGTCTGCATGCGCAATGGTGCTTAAGGTTGGACAGCACGTTATGCTCGAGACTCTTTGAGACTGCAGCTGGAAAGATAGCATTATTTAAATAAATTAATCTGGCTTCATTCCTCAGTTCTTTTCCTCCGCACGAATGCTGCACCAATGAGGTGTGGCTAATATTTTTGCTTCATTCCAGCATATTTCCAGTAACTCGAAATCCTTTAAACCATCACATGACATATAATTAAAAGTCAAGCCCACGCCCCTTTCTGTGTTTAGTTTAAAAGTAAAAGCAGTTTTTGTGTTTGATATTCGTTCAGAACAGTTTAGACTGAATCCATCAAAGCGTACAGAGCTTTGCACTGTTATGTCAGAGAACGCGGTACATTAACTTCAATTTATTGGGCATTTCTTGGCACGCCGATGCTCACCTTAAGCGTGTACCCGACCGATGTCACAAGCAGCAGTGGAATGCTTTTTATAGTGCGCACCGGTTTACGCGTCGATTGCTTAGGACCGATTCGTGATTTTCAGCAAAGAATAGAATGCGGTCGAAGGGGTTTGTTGCGCTAACAGGATCCCAGGGGAGGAGCGCATTGAGACGTTACTGCCGAAATTACTGTCAATTAAAGAGCCATCAATCTTCACTGTGCGCTTAGCTTTGAGCTGGAAATACTATCCTAGCTGTTTGCCCAGACAATCTCGTTAATTTTAATTGCTTTTGCAAAGGATTACTGCATGAAAATTAAATTTCTTAGATTTGATACTCTCTGCAGCAAATAAGTTTGTTTGCTATTCGAATTAAAGCCTGCGAATCATTTGTGAATAAATAGTGTGTGCCTGAATGCCTAGCTGCCGTTGATGCAGTGAAAGATCAGAGGTGCATCGGGATATATTTAGGGTGGTCCCGAGAAGTAATAGACCACCAAGGTTGCTGTCCTTGAAAAAGTACTCACTGTACTACGCATCTCTTAAGAGGGAGCAGCTGGCTGCGAAAGTTTTCAAATATTGGGTGATGGTGTCTGCGATATTTTTGCTCGCGTGTTTATATAAAACATAATGACAGACATGCGAAAAATAATTTCGCACTTGAAATAAGTTATTTCAAATTTAAAGTAACAAGAAACATTATGAAATTACATTGTAAGAACTTTGCATTTTTGATAACAAAAATTGAAACAATTAACTAAGACTTCGCATAACATTGAAAACTATCAAGTTTCAATAATAAAAAATAACGCTTAAATTGCTCTGCCATTTTAGGTTCTTTATCCATTCGATAATTATGTTACTAAATTACTATTTAATTTAGATAATTACTAAATACAAATTTCAAGCCCAATAAAGTGCGAAAATGTATAAAAACTTTACATTAATATAGAAGCTTCTTTAGGTTTATTTAAATCTCATAAACCAGTTTAGATTTTGTATGTGTAAGTAAGCATAAGCGCTAGAAATATATTTTATTGGATTTGGCTTACAGTTTAGAATTTCATAAATAAAAAATTGTTTTCTCTTCCAAGGTTCACGTTCAAGGCGTTTTATTCAGCTGGCGATCTCAATCACTTTTCTATCTTTAGGCTCCCATTTTTCAGTAGTACGTATTGAAAACTACACGGCGCGTATAGTAGACATAAATAGCACCAGGAACTATAAATTCAGCCTGCGTGGCGAGTGCACCAAGAGCAAACTCAATCTAAGCACGTCTGCCTGTCTTCGCCAAAAAGCAGAGCTTTGCGTACGTGTTGAAGCCACGCGCGAGATTAATAAATTTCCGAGCCTGTGCCAACACCCGCTAATGATAACGCAAACATCGATGCGGACCGCGAAGAGTGCTTTTAAATCATTCGTCCAGCGCGGCCGTTGATCTCTGCTAAATTCGCCACGATTTTGCGATTTCACGGAAGCCACAGATCGTTTGGGTTCAAAATAAACAGCAAAAACACGTAGCAGCAATCCTATTAGTGTCAACGCAAATGGGAAAACAGACCACTTCAAAATATTGCGAGGGACGCGCGGTGCTAAGGAAACAGACCAGCGTCAGCTTTTTCACTTTCGAATTCCACCTGATTTTAATATGTATCCGGCAATCAGATTTTGGCGTTAGAAGGTAAATAAAAATGCGATGGAGCGTATTGGTTTTGCTACTGTTGGCTGACTTGACAGATTATTAATTTTATTTAAATTTTATTTTATTTTAAAAATTTTTTGAAAATTCTTGCTAAAAATGACAAAAACTATCAGACTAAATCATTTAAATGTAACAAATGATTTCAATTTTATCAGAAATCCACTAGACAGAGAAACAATAAAAATCGCATAATTGTACTCACCACTTCATGCTCACTCCGAAATTATCTTCCTATGGTTTTATAAAATTCACTCAAGAATGCCCGCGCCCAGCGGGTGTGTGCCACCTATTTCAACCAGATACAATCCTCCGCTCCCGCTGGCACCTAAGTGGGTGAGCTTGAGAACGACACTGAGTGAGCCTCCTGTCTTTCTTCCATCCCATTTTCTCTCGCCGCCGCCACCCGTGCCCCTTCCGCCCCTATCATCCTTCCGTCCCGCCGACTCGTGTCATTCGTTCGAGTCCGCAAAAAAGCTATTAGTCAAAATTAGTTGAGGCAAATCAGTTTGCGGCCTCTCCGAAAATCACTAACTTTTTTCTTACATAATTGCAATATTAATTATTAACAACTTTTTATATCCCTCACCCACACCTTGATTGTTTAGAAGCTTTATAAATATTGATCTGTCTTATGATTGCCACGCTGCCAAGGTTTCGGTACAATTGCAGGCTGGATGTTGTATAGGGCCGTCATATTATACAGTCAGAGAAGCATTATTCAATTGCCAACCATTTTCCTGCCATTTTGTATAAAGAGAAAAATCAGACAAGTGTTAATTCATGAAATATCAGTGTTTTAGTTTGGTGATAAAGACGTTTATTATGCTCCCCAAATTTTGCACCGATACAAGTATTTCCAAAATATGTGAAATATTATTGTAGATTTTTGTGCAGTAGTACATATTATAAGTGATATAAATTATAATGATGCAATTTATAAAAAGCACTGTGAAAAATATACTTACTGCGAATTCTACTGCTCAAAACTATATTTCCAGTCCCAGCAACTTCACTGATTAACAAATAAATATTAAATTTCTAAATTTTTGTGATTTTTATTTTATTTAATTTATAATCGAGAGGACTCTGGATAAGAAAATAATTGTATGTTATTTATCTTGATGATTTCGATTTAAAATTTATGACCAATATTTTGTTAAATTTTTGCTTATAAAACGCACCTGCTGTGATTGGTTCATCAATATTCAAAATAAAATGTTAAACCGTGCACATTTTCCAACATTTAATAGAGTGAATATTGTAAGCACGCGCATTTCGTGAGCTTCTATTTTCACGCCACAACTCAATTTACTTTCTTGAGGGTAAGGTCATTCTGAAAAAATATAAATAAGTCGTAAATCCCGCCAAAACACACAAACCGCAGCGGAAGCCTCGCGGTCAGCCGTCCCTAGTGTATGTGTACAAAGGGTTAAACACGTCTTCGCCGACCAATAAAAGTCTATCTCACGAAACGAGTGATTATGACCTTCCAGTATATATAATCAAATCGCGTCGGTTTTCCCCGGCGGATGCAACAGAGAAAACTAGAAAACTTCTCTGTCTGTCTGTCTGCTCTCCTCCGCACGCGGTGACGTCTTTCCATCTGTTGAATGTATGACTTTGGCCAATGGCCTAATTCAGGTGCGGCCTATATTTCAAAAAGCAACCCTCAAGGTCGGAATACACCTTGGCACGAGCTGTGCTCATTTTTTCATGAAGCGACTTCATTCTTCGTGAAAGAGAGCGCAAAATTGGAATCTTCATAATTAAATCTGCGCACGTTGGCAGATCTACGGCACTTCCTGAACGCCCGAAAACTGGGTTAACTCGTTTAGACTACCTTGATGCCTCCAGACACTATATTTAATTTCGGAGTCAAGAGCGTTCCGTGCAATTTGGACAGTTCGTTTCGGCGTAGGTAATTTCAAAGCAAATGCAAGAGGCGTCTCTGAAACGAACGTTCGCTGTTGTTTTAATTAAACGGAAATGCCGAAACCTATTTTTACTTGACACATTTTTAATGTGGTTTCAGAGTCTCTGTTTCATTTATTGGCAAAAATTTAAATGCTTTTCATCGTATCTTTCTAAAATTTTATTAAGTTTTTTATCGTGGACAGTCACTTAGTGAACCTCAGTATTGATTTTTATTTTCTCATGAAATATAAATATTATAAGAGATAGAAAACGAGACTATGCAAGACGCGACACGCAAAAATCCCAGCTCGTCAGCTCCTCAGCCTTAATTAACGGTCTTCAAAGAGTAAAAGAAATTGGTACCTACAGCGTAGTGAAAGATTTAAAGCATTTCATCGCAAGCAGGGTGCATCATTTTGGACAGGTGAAAACCGGCAAAAATAAAGCGACGCTCCTCTTTTTCACACGTCACTATTTGCATGCATGTCAAGGTAAAGCCAAGCGACGCAGTCGTGTGCTTTGCAAAATAAGCGAAGCTTGATTTATTTTTGTTGGGCCAAACGAGCGGCGCGGTCAATGAGGCGCTTTCTTGTGGGAGGATCCTCATTAGCTTAAACTACACATCGTGGGCGTCGGTGCCTGTAGGGAAATCGCACGCACACGTAATCCCCACACGTCGTGTGTTCGAAAACAACCTGCGGCGTAGAAAACATGGGTGATAATGCTATCCTTTAAGCGATGAACCAGAAAATTCTACTCACGCCACTGAACAAACGCAACGGCCAGTAAAGTTATATTTTCTAGGAAAAATCAGCATTATTACTTATGGTATCAATAGGTTAAAAAATATTTTTTAAAGATAACTCCAAGAAAGCTTTTGTGCGTGGTCTCTCACCTTATCTAGACAACCTTTTTACACGTATGCTGAGCAGGTTGCATATATCCTCTTTAAATTAACTGCTGAAAAATTCATTTAATAAAAACGATTTTTTAGTCTCTTAAACAAATCCCAGTTATAATATTAAATGTTATAAAATTGTAGCCATCTATAGCCATCATCAACAAAGACTTCAAAGTAAGAAATTTAATTATTTTGTTTTCAAGATCCAGAGTCATACGTATAGCATGACATAAAGCAGTTTATATATCTTCTATACCTCAAGCATGTTGCAGTAAATTTTAATCTTTTCCTCTCTGAGCTGCTTTTCAAAAAGGGCCAGGGTTTCTTTAATCGAATAACTATTTTTGGTTGATTTGCAATATTTAGCAAACACGATAGTTTACTCTAAGTTCAAACTTGAGGATGAAAATAATTAATTCTGAAGTCTTGTTTTACCATAGATGAAAAGATGATAATAAAAGCCCCACGTAGGTGGGCACATCCCCTCTTTCTCTCAATTCGCTAATGATGTCTGTAGACAAATTCGTGGCTGGTCCATTCACATAAAGACAGACGACTTTAAATAATTGTTTTCTTAATTTTTTCTGCGCCGAAAAATGGTCACGGCCGAAAACTGGCTCAAAGTTAATTGGTGCGAGTGGGTCGCTTGAGAGAGACGCTCACGTTTTATCCAATTATTTAGAACAACACCTGATGATTTTTTTGCTAAAAATAACCAGCGACACACAGGAGCAGAGGGAGAGTGACGTCACTTTTTGAGTTTATGCCCCAACTTTTAACCGCAACGTTGTAAA
Organism: Cloeon dipterum; assembly: GCF_949628265.1. Taxonomy (NCBI): domain Eukaryota; kingdom Metazoa; phylum Arthropoda; class Insecta; order Ephemeroptera; family Baetidae; genus Cloeon; species Cloeon dipterum. The sequence goes on from NC_088789.1 coordinate 13,260,942, forward strand.
ATTCGTGGTTGGCGCTACACGCTGAGCCCCGACACTTTCTTTCTCCGTGTCCTGGATTTGCCTCATTGAAAACGAAATAAACAGCACCACCGAGCGCAGCCTATGTGTGCCTCTTGATGGAAGCCCGAGAGAGTCGATCGCTCGCACCAACTGACACCTTCAAGGTCCCGCTTCCTCACAAATAAACACGTTGATCATCTTCCGATTTATCACTGCTGATCCATAAATTTCTATCGACGGGCATGACGCATAATGCCAAAATCGACAAACACGCGTAAATACTAAGCTACAGTTATTTAGAAGTAAATATTCGATCAAAAATTGGATTGCATAACTCACTATAAATTCATAAAATTCTTCGTAATATACCTCCTGCAGTATAGTTTTAACACCGCATTTCAGCAATAATTCAGCCGTGCAGGCTGTATTTTATTTTTAATTTTCACTCTTAAATAATGGCTGAGGCTGTCATATATTATCTCATATCTTTAGTTACTTGATGTATTGGGTGGATTTAATTTTCTTTTGTTTATACATTAGTAATCTTACACAGTACCAGACTGGTCTAGGGCGTAGTGGGCATTTTGCCCGGTGCGCCCCAGATCTTTTAACTTGAACCTTATGGCATCCCCATATGGTCCAGGTGCCCCCAATATATATTGCTCAAATATAAGCGCCCGGTAGAAATTTTGTCCAAAGTCCGGCACCGATCTTAATGCATCTTTTGAAATCTCACAGCTATTTCTCTCATCAGTTGTTGGTGTCGACGACACGATAAAATAAAATAAAAAGTGCCGGTATAATCTGCTGGTGTAGAGGATCTAATTAGTCGTACTTTGATTCGTCTGCAAAAGTGCAAATAAAAATATACTTACGATGCGCTGAATATACATAATATTCAATATTGCCTTATTCGATATACTTTTCAATATTTTAGGTTTAAAACGATCTGGAATTGTGAAACAGGCATGCTTACTCGCTGTTACTGAAGCCTGCGCATGGAAAATAGTATGTTTCCGGCAGCTGTGCACGGCTCCAAATTACGCTAATATATCGAGGACAACAGTCGGTCCTTCCTGCTACTGTGTACGTGGGCACACTGTCGCTTACTTGCCATGGCATACAACTCTCATACGGAATTCTTAATCTGGCGTTCAATTTTTTGCCTTCTGGCATTATTCTCTGAATTTTCGAACATACGCATGCAACCATCGAACACTAAGCAGCCAACGAGCTTGAAAATCTTGAAACAAGACAATTTTGAAGGGACTAATTGATTTTTAATTTGTGAATGCTCTCTATCATTGTAATCATAAAATTTTCAGGATATAGCGTACTGTCAGCATCAATATCGACATGCGTATCTCAATGCTTGGGATTGGATGGAGCAGGGAAAACCTGTAAATATGATGAGAAAAGTGGCCTAGGTAATTAATTATTCCTTCTGATACAGGGAAGCTCACTCCATTATTAATTAATAACTTACGGTTACGTTTTAAACACTGTGCTTTCCTGAGTGTATGTTATCTAAAATTATTGATAGCAATTTAAACGATTTTTTTATTCTTATTATATATTATCAATAAATTAAAGTTTCCGTCCTACTTAACAATAAGTTAAAGAGGTTAACGCACAGGTGTCAAATTTATGGTACCACAGGATATTCAGTTTTGGCATTTATTTGTTTTTTTCCATTAATGAAGAGCACACGGATTCAGTCCTCGTTGGTCGGCCTCTGTAAAAATTCATGTGGTATAGGGAATGACAACGTCACTCGAGCGAAGCGAAGCCATGTTACATTTTTATTTCCTCTGGCAAACGCGCCTCATTGTTTTGAACGTTTCGGCCAACATGCTTTACCCGTGGAGACTCATCTCGCCCCAGTTTATCATTCTAATTTCGGTCTGTGACTAAATAATCCAGCTCCGATTTCTGAGAAAAACTTCTTCTTTTATTTCTTTGTATACAGTTGCACATTATCGCGTTTGCTGGAAACAACAGCTTGCGGGAGCTCAAGAAAAATAATTTTGACGGTATTAGTGGAAAAAAATTGGTTGCATGGCACCGTTTCATTTTACGCAACACTAATTCTAGCATTTGCAACGGTTAATTCATTGATGTCCACTTGCATTGGGCAATGCTTCGGTTTGTTCGAGAAAAAAGATAGTTGCGGTTTTGACAGAGCAACCGGCCAACGTAGATATCATTGCTATAATTTCGCAGCATTTAATTTGAAGCTCATAATTACAGCGATCGGCGGTTACTGCATGTCAGACTTTGTTCGGCCAACGGGGATTGATCGACGCGTAATCTGTGTATATGAGAAAAAGTGAATATAATTTAGTATAATATATATTTGCATGATTTAAATTATTAAAATGCTCTTTGCAGTGACATTGTGAGAGGATTGTCGCTCGACTTGTTGATTGAGTCAAAACTTTGTACCACTATATTAGTATTGGTCGCCATAAGGTTCGACAGCAAAGTTCCAACAAATATCCAAATGGTCATAGTTGATGAAGGTGAATTTATGAAAACTAATTAACAGAAAAAGGAATGTCCCTTTTATGGCATGGCAATCATTTATTTTAACCTATACAATAACAGAATAGTTGTGTGACCCAAGGGATTTAGTAATGGGAATATTTTTATCATTGATAAAGGCGACCACGCGGTCCAAAGCATAATGCAAGCTTTGCAAGAAATAATTAAACTTCTCATTTCTCAGGCTATTGTGCAATGTTATAGCAATAAAGCGGCATAATATGTTAAGCGAGAGTCCTCCATAGATTTGTGATGGAATCATCACAGGCATATTATATTAATTGAGGAATTTGAGTTGTTTAGGGTCATATTATATATATATATATATATCTTCCAGTATGAACCTTCAGCTATTAATATCCTCAAAATATTGTGAAATTTCCCAGATATGCACAAGGATGCTCAAAGGATATCCTCGAAACCAACAGTGAAACTGCACTATAAGCTGGGCACTGGCATGTCCATGAATGACTCCATGAACCCCGTCGATTTCTCTAGGACGTTTAGTATGACAACTAGGAGGGGCAGATGGGTTGACGCCATGGTCAGCCTTAGCCAGAAACCAGAGGGGCAGTATTACTCAGGACTCTACATCAGGTGGTTGTATCCAGGGTGTCCAAACGTAATTCAAATGGTACTTTAAATATTATGCAATTGAATTAATTTACAACCAGGATGACTGCAAAGTTGGACCTGCGTCGGATGAACACACGCTGATTATGGCTCTGAATGAACTTTCGGCGGCGTGGAAATCAAAAAGTCCAAATAAAGTTTGGGAATTAGCGATGGAAACGTCAGCTAAGGCTGATAACATTTACATGGGTAAGTGCGAAAACAATGCTCGAGGGTATTTTCCAATCATGATTGCTTGCATGGTCAATAGGACTGGGAATTGAGTTGCTCGGAAGAGTTTTGAACTACTTCTTGATTTTGACCTACGAGTGGTCTATGCCAGTAATGACCACAATCCCGCCAAAGACGTTCTTTCAAACGCCTTATGACAAAATGGTAAGATCTCTTAATGCTTTGATATAACTGTGCAACTGTTCCTTTTCAAGGATCTTGCGATGGATGGATACTTAAAAAAGGCCAAAAGAGACAACAAAAGATTCTTTTTAGGAATAAACCCTACGTTAATTCGCTATGCATTGAGTGATTCTGTCATGACCGCAAAATATGGGAAAGGAAAACTCGCTTCAGACGAATACTATGTCAATTCATCTGCAAGCAGATATATAGTGTTTTCCGATGTAATTTATCTATATGGATAGCTAATTTAATATATTTATTTCATAAAATGTTTCGATTACAAGGCGTGTGCATTGGTCTCCAACGCGAGCAACAACTATACTGTTGTGGTTCCAAAAGCAGGGGAATTAAACAAAACCACTTATGCAAAATCCGACACAACATTCATTTCGTTTGACGAAACAAATGATATAATGGATAAGGTATGTTTTTACTTTGATAATATTTTAGCAAAATAAAATATATTTAAAACTTTTTGTTATTCAGGTAAGAAGAATTTTTGATAAATACAACAATAGGATTGGAGGGATATGGATGAAAAACATAAGTCACGATGATTTCACTGGGAAAGTTTGCGGATGTGGACCTTTTCCTTCTTTAAGAGCTGGAAATGAAGGACTCTTTGGAGGTGGCTGTACGATGAAGAAATGCTTTACGAAGAAATGAATGTATTTTTATTCTCACACTTGTATTCTCTTTTACATCCCCACTTAAAATAATAAACAAAAACAGAATTTATTCTGTTAAATAAATTAATTAACTCTTCCAAATTTTATTATTTAGCTCCTTTGGAGCATTTGATTAATTGATCATAAAAATTCAAGATTTATTACCGAATATTACGATGTTGGGGATTTGGGAGTGAAAGTAGGGAAAGTTGTTTCTGAATATCGTCATACATACACACACTTATTGTTTTAAACATTTTCACAAAATATAATAATAATGAACGTGCGGTCAAAACCAGTCAAAACTTGAACGCAGAGAAACTTAAAAATCATTTTGTTTTGAATGACAAGAAAGTGAATAAAGTCAAAAAATTTGAGCACATATTTAAATAAAAAATTGTTAAATACACACATAGCAAAGGCGAGTGGAAAATGATGGGCGAGCGCATTGAAAAACAAGTATAAAATTTAGTAATTTAAAATCTTTAAAACAAGATTTTGTCTAAATGTAATCTATAATATCCAGATTTTGTCCCAACATAAATTTTTCCGAATTGGAAAGCAAGAATTTTTTCCGGAGTTCAAAACACTAACAATTTAGTGTCAACATTGTAGTAGAGAAGTTCAAGCTCTCGAAATTTAACAAATTTAAATATCATATTAATTCTTAGTTTTTATCAATCACGCATGAGCGTCGTTATCTGAAAAATCAGCATTCACTCACAAAGATAAATAAATTAATCTGTTGGTGGTGCTGGTCCTGGTCGCTTTCTTTGCCCTCTTTGGCAGTATAGTTCTTCTGATGATTGGCAAAGACCTAGCTCTCGAAGGGTTAAATGAATTTATTTAAGGTACTTTCTCAAGAAATTCTATCACAGTGATTTCTTTGTTGTCAATTTTATTAGTATAGAACACTGCCATTCAGATTCGCCAATCAGTGGCATTTTCCGCATTGTGTTGGTTCTGCAAGCATAAAACGTTCAAATTTCTGTTCTTCCCGGTTCTTTCAAACATTTTCAAATTTCCAGATCCACCGGACAAATTCGAAAACACCTTTTTCGGACAAATTCCATTCAGACCAAGTACGCATACGCCGTTCCTTGAGATTAATAGAGATTGCAAGAAAATCAGTCATACCACGCCACTCAGGCCCAAGTTTTAGCAGCCAATCACCGTTCAGCTCCCTCCGTCTCCGCCTCTTTGCGCGCTGAAAATGTCAACAAGTCTTTTGAATGGGGCCTGGTACAGGCCTGGTAAGAGCCTGGAAACATAAACATAGGCCTCTTCATAGTCGTCACTGCCAGAGGAAAATCAATTTAATTGTGAGATAAGGGACTATAAAAAGTGCAGATCTTCTAGATCTACGCTGCGAAATGGCAAGCATTCACTCGCTCAGCATTCGCGGTATTCGCAGCTTTGGAATAGACGCTGAAGATGAAGAGACCATTAAATTTATGTCGCCCATCACTTGCATCGTCGGACAGAATGGTTGCGGAAAAACGGTTCGTTGAAATGACAGCTGCAGGTCTTAAATACTGAACTCCACTTACTTTGCAGACCATCATCGAGTCCTTGCGGTATGCCACCACAGGACAAGCTCCGCCCGGCACTGACAAGGGCAAGAGCTTTGTCTACGACCCCAAGCTGAGCCGAGCTGGTGAGTCTCTTGGCCAGGTGAAACTCAGGTTCAACAGCACGAGAAATACCGTCATGCAGATCAAAAGGTCCATTCGCTGCGCTAAGAATAGAAGCGACAAATTGGAAATGAAAACACTTGAGCCAACTCTTGAGTACATAGACAAACAGGGAGAGGTACATAATTTAAAGCATAAATTAGAGAAAACGAAAGCTGCTCGAACTCGTTCAAAAATGCTCTTTAACCGGTTGTATTTATCACAGAAACATGTAGTCTCAGGAAGATGTCAAGATGTGAGCAGTCTGGTTTATGACAACCTTGGTGTGTCTCAAGCCATCCTAGACAATGTTATTTTCTGCCATCAAGATGAATCTAACTGGTAAATTTGCCTTAATGCTTTCATTTTCATTTATATCAATTAAAAAATTTATTTTCCAGGCCATTGGATGAGTCTAAAAAGCTCAAGGAAAAGTTTGATGATATTTTTGATGCCGCGAAATACAACAAAGCCTCTGAAGCATTGACCAAATTGATCAAAAAGAAAATTGAAGGTACGAGAAACAGATCCACAGATTCTTGTTTTTGTTTTTTCATCTTTTTTATGATCTAGATCTACGAGTGGCTAAAGCTCAGTTGACAGAGCACAAAATAAACTGGGAATTTGTTCAGAAGAAAAGACAGGAGTTGGATCGAGTTACCAAGAGGTATGAAAGTGGCCAAAAACAAATAGATGAAATGAAAGCTGAAGTGAAACCCATGGAAGAAGAGCTGAGGCAAATGCACCACAGAGAGGGCCACTACAATGAATTAAACACCAAAATATGTAATGACACATTCTTTTAGCCCAATTTTGATCTCATAAATTTTATTTTAGCAACGTTCGAAAGCTCTAAAAATGACTTGAATGGTCAGAGGAGCCACTTGAAAAAGCAAATTAAAAATTTGCATCGTGGTTCCAAAAGTGACCTCCAAGAAGAAATTCACAACTTTGAAGCTGGCCTTAAAGCCAAGGAAAGGGAAATAGTCAATGTAAGTCAATAGATTTATTTTAAGTCTGACAATTAATTTTGCAACTTTGCGAACTACTTCTCAAGACAACTCAATGTTTCTACTATGACTTAAAATTCTGATTACAGCTTGAGGAGGAAATTTCAAAGTTAAATGACGAAGAAAAATCTTTGAGCAACAGAATTCAGCAAGAACAGTTAGAGTTGGGAAAGCTCACTCAAGAGGAGAAGAATCATCAAGACATTCTTCGAACCCGTTTTGAAACTCTAAAGAGCTTTGCAATAGAGTTGAACAAGAGTAATTTTACCAAAATTTAATGCTAATTTTTATATCTAATTCATGAAACAAGGTGTGGACATAGAAAATCCTCAGGACAAGTTGGCTTGCGTAAATGCCTACAAAGCTATTGAAAGTGGTATCAAGGAGTTTGAGTTAAACTTCCAGAAAATCACTGAGATGCAAGAATCTGTGGAAAACTCACTGGAGAAAGACATATATGGTCTCAGGTTTGAGTTTTGGTTTAGATTTATTTATTGAAAAATTAATATTTTGTTAAGGGATGAGCTCTCAAAATCCCGTGGCTTGGTGGGCCAGCTTGAGAAGAGCATCAAAGAGAATGAGGAGCAACTTCGATCTAACTCTGCTCAAGTGAAGAAGGTCGATTCTGGTCTTGCCAAAGTTTCGATTTTAGAAAACCGCCTTAGCAGAGTGGAGGAAGAGTTGAAGGCTGAAGAAGAGCACATGAATGTGGAACAGTCCCAGAGGGAAATTGTTAGCACACAGTCTGAACGGAAAGAGTAAGTTATTAATCTTATCATTTTTTGTAGAGTAAAGATAACAAATGTAATAATTTTAGCTTGGAAGATGAAAAAGACGTGATTACCAAGGAAATCAATGCTCTCCAGCTTGCCAAAGGCCATCAGACTGAGGTTGATATTTATAAGAAAAACATTGATGAGAAGACTAAATCCATTAGCATACTGTATGTGGCAAATAGATTATTTCAATGAAGCTAATAATAACATTCATTATAGCATGATGAAACACCAAGAGAGCCTGAATATGCTTTTTCCAATTGTTCCTGAGAGCAAACTTAAATCTGCTGTGGATGAAATCGTTAAGAAAAATGTGAGTCGACATGCCATTCAGCACTTCTTACCTATTGTAATACATTGCTCCTTATTTAGGAGAAGGAGCGAGCTGCTCTTCAAACGTCTGTTCAAGAAGCAAAGAACTCCCAATACCGTGTGAACGCGGATCTTGATCACTGCAGGAAACAAGTTGCTGATTCTGAGAAGAAACTTCAATGTATGAACGAGATTTTAGTATCTTAAAACACAAAGTGCTCATTTTATTTAACTCAAATTTCTAGTTGAAGTGAATAATATCAAAGAAGAGTGTGGAGATCAAGATTTAGATTCAGTGCTTAGAGAAATTGAAGCTGAACTTCAAAAAGCCACAGTAAGAGGAATTCTCCATTAATACATAACATTATTTATATAACGGAATATTTCTTAAATCATAAATAATTCATTCAATCTGCAACTCGGTTGTTCTTTAAGCTTGAAGATTTTTGCGATATTTGTAGGACCAAAAAGGCATCCTTGATTCTTCATGTGTTATGTTTCGCCGCTACGTTGCTTTACTGAAAAAGGATGATCCTTGCTGTCCACTTTGTCACAGGGACTTTGCAGCTCAGAAGGAGTCTGAGAAATTGATTCAAGAAGTAAGTTCAAACTTTGATGGAATGAGTCCATTAATTTCTTCCCATTTTTTTGTAGCTTAATTCCAAAATGAAGGACTATCCATCAAAAATGAAAGAATGCGCTGAGAGCCAACAGAAACTGCAACAAAAACTGAGCCAACTCCAACAGTTGATTCCATCGCAGAAGAGAATTGACAATTTGCGTTCAAATGAAATTCCTCAACTCAGGTATTCATGAAGAGCAGAATTATTAATTTTTAGTCAAATCAGGACCAGTATTATTTGGAATCTTGGAATTTGGGGGTAACATTACTATGTATTGTATATTTACTTAAATTTAGGTTGAGGCGTTAGTTTTTTTATTGCGTTTAATTTCAGAGACCAGATCGAAGATTTAGAAATGTCTTTGGCTGCTGCTAACGCTGAGGAAAGATCTGCAAGTGATAAACTGAAAGTTCCTGAAAGGATTCTGAGTGTTGCTGAGACTTTGAGGTCGGAAATGGCGCTAGTTGACAAATTTCAGGAAGAGATATATTCCCTTCGTGAAAAGCTGATGAGTGTGGAGGACAAACTTGAATTATGTGGTGAGTTCTTTGCTGTACTCATTTAGTTCACGATAGAAATTCAATGGATATAAAAATAAAAGCATGAAAGTAAACTAAATTTTTTATCTTGAGACTCAAAAATGCAACTTTCAAATTTTTAATGCAAATTATATCTTACGTGCCTTTTTTACTGTTCCCATCAGGCTCCACCAGAAGTTTGGAGGAAGCTCAAGAAGACCAAAACCGCATTACTCTTGCAATTAAAAAACTGCAAAAAGCAGCAGAAGAAAAGCAGAATGCATTGAATCAACATCAGCAAAAGGTCAATGAAATGAAAGACCGTAAAAACAACCTCACCAAAGAGTTGCTGGAGGTTTGTGGGATCATTACACACTTGATTTTTTTATAATTCAATTAATCGTAAATAGATCAGATCAGGGGAGCAACAAAAGACTCAGCTCATGGACCTTGTGAAAAAACTGACTGAGAAAGACAAGCAGCTCAAAAAAGAACTAAAGAGCGCAGAAGGAGAAATAGAGCCAAAACAAAGAGCTCTAGCCTCGGCTGAGGAGGAGAAAAGTATTGTGAAAGCAGAGCACAGCTCCATCAAAGAAAAGCACCAGAAAGAACTGTTACAATTTAGAAGTAGAATGGCCAACCTCAAAGATGTGAACAAAGTGCTGGAAAAATATGAAGCCCGGAATTTGTCCCTGAAGCTGGAGAATTTGAAATCAAATGTTGCAAAGCTGACTGAAGAGAAGGAGAAGCTGGTTTTGAAAAAGGAGAGTTTGGCTAGCAAAAATGCTAGGTTGCAAAAGGACATGGCAACTCAAAATGTAATTTGAATTTTTCGGATATGTAAGGTTGTATTCAAATACCATTCTGTTACTAGATGAAGCAAAGAGATTTAAATGACAATCTCCGCTTGATTGATCTGGAGGAGCAAATTTCTGGCATCGATGCTAAGCTTTCGGAGCTGAAGGATGAACTGGGAAGTCTTAACTACGGGGAGCTTAAAGACAAAATCAAGAAGCTCTCGAGAAGCATGAATAAAATCGATACTGAGGTAATGTGATAACTAAGTAATTGAATTGAATGAAACTGAATAAATAAATAACTTTGAAGATTGCCCGCATGGAAGGATCACAGCTTGAGTTGATGATAAAAATTGAAGAAATCAAAACCGAGCTGAAGAAAGATACAATGATGAAGGCTGAAAATAGATACAAGGAAGAGCAAGTGAAAATAGTGGTAAATTTGCTAAAATCAACCTGCTTCGTTCATTGAAGATAACATGCTGGTAACAGGTGGATGAGCAAATCATCAAGGATATGAAGACTTTCTTCCTAGCACTCAGCAATGCCATCATCCATTTCCATAAGGAGCGAATGGAAGAAGTAAACCGAATCATTCGAGAGCTTTGGGTTTCAATTTACAAAGGGTCGGACATTGATCACATTGAGATCAAAACTGAATCTGAGGAGAAACAAACAAGTATGCTATTTCCGGTAAGATTTCCCAGTTATTTCATGAGTTTTTTTATAGCAAGCATAAGGAGGAGCTACAATTATCGTGTCATCATGGTGAAGAAGGGTAGTGAACTTGATATGCGTGGAAGATGCAGTGCTGGCCAAAAGGTCTTTGAACTATTTTCATCTTTTAGTTTGTTGTAAAATATATATGTAATTTTGGATGCAGATGCTGGCATCCTTAGTGATTCGCATTGCCTTAGCGGAAACATTCAGCGCCAGCTGTGGAATCCTGGCATTAGACGAGCCTACCACAAATTTAGATGCCTGCAATGTCGAATCCCTTGCTGCATCTCTGATTGAGTAAATATTTTAATGACACACATTAAAGAATGTGTATAACTAATTTGATTTTGCGTTTTAGCCTTGCACAAAGCCACAGAATGCAAAAGAATTTCCAGTTGTTAGTCATCACTCACGACGAGGAGTTCATTGAGAAGCTAACCCAGGCCCAACTGATCGACGGATTCTACCGCATCTCACGAGACGCACAGTATGATCAACCTTGTTGTATTATCAGGATTTTTTATTTACTAATCAGATCAATTTTGCAGGGGACATTCCAAAATCAAGAAATTTAGAGTAGGCTACGACGGTGTTGAAGATGAGTCTGATAAATGAAGCATTTTTTGTCAGAACGCAATTAAAAAAGCATTATTAATTATTGATATGATTATAATTTTTATTGCACAGAATTTCCTTTACAGTATGATGTCGTTTATTTGTTAGGTACATTCAGCGTAAAAATTTGGCACCCCAACCTCTTCCCTTCACTATCTGCACCCTCAGTTCCTGGAGTGTCTTTCTGAGGTGCAAAGGAAAGATCAATACTGGAGCATTCCAGAGCGTGAGCTTTGATTTTGTTGACACGCTCTTTCAAAATAGACATCTGCAAATTTGACGCCGAACATTCAACACTGAGATCTACTTTACTTTTATGGCAGTTCATAATATGCAGCTCGAGGACGCTTGGATATATTTTGCAAAAGGGGCAACCGATCCGCAGATGAAAAGACATGTGTTGCGTCAGTGATTTGATAGAATCAAACATCATGCTACACAGTCTGCAGAATGCGACGAGGTTTTTAATCTTAATCAAGTTAGTATTTTTCTTTTCCATGGAAAGGTATCTGTACAAGCCGCTCACACAGCACCGGGAGTGTTCCGTATAGCTATCCTCACTGTGGAATGTTAATTTACAATGTACGCAAGTCATTGCGCCTCTGTGTAATGCAACATGCTCACTGGCCAAAGTGCTGGAAGTGGTGTAGAATGGACAATATACGCACACTTTCTTTGCCATGTGTACCAAGATATGAATGGCGACCTTGTCCTCGCTTAAAGTGTCAAGACTGCATTCATCGCACTGGTGGAATTTTTGGTAGAGACTTTTGATCAGCTTCTTCTCATGTGGTGATCCAAACACTATGGTACAATTCTTGCATCTAAAGGATTGTCCGTCAGTTGATTTGTGCAATTTGTGACAGCTCATGTTGACAAAATAATTCTCTCGGTGCAGGAAGAGAACTGACTTGTGCACGTCGCAGTAAATACTTTGATTTATATTGCATGAAAGGCAGCAGGGGGTGAGGTGAACCCGAAAGTGAGCGTCAATTTCTTGTCTTAAGTCATTTTCAAACTTCATTGAGCAGACAAAACAAGATGTTACAGATTTGTGCTCAGCATTAACAAAAACTCTTTTCAACACGAAGTCCTTGAAAGAGTCAGTTGCCGAAGTATACATGTTTTTTACACTGTTGATCAAATCGTCGTTCTTATACTTAATAGCCTCTTTGAACGCGGTCACCGTACGAACGTCTGTTGCTTGCAAACTAAATATTTTCTTGTGAGCATTCAAGCAATGCGACATCAATGAATCTACGGGCGCAGAGCAGAGCGGGCACAAGAGCAAAGGATGATTCGATACGTGAATATTCAAGCTTTGTTTGCTCATCATTTCTACCGAGCATTGGAGACACTGTTCTTTTTTCACAAAAACGTCCAGTAATTGGTTCTCTGCAGCAAGTGACTTTTTAACTGCATTTCTAAACCTCTGCACAACGTTTTTTGTGCAGCCGCGGAGGTGTTTAATGAGCAAGTTTTCATCACTTATTTGCGCGCCACAACTCTCACACTCAAACTCAAATGAAAGCATGTGCTTTGCAATGTGTTGTTGTATGTTACTGGAGGGCAGGAGCACGGTTCGGCATGTTTCGCACACTTTTGAAGCCAAGTGGCCAAGTACATGCACAACTAACTCTTCCATACACGTGAAACTTCTTGGGCACTTATCTAGGGGACAAAAGTGGTAGAAAGTATCAATAGGAATCTCTGCACACTTCCTGAATGAAATTTCGCAAGATGAACATTTGTATATAGCACCATCAATCTCATTGAATAGAGTGAGCTTGTGCTGTGTAAAATCTTGATAGTAGTTTTCCTTGTGTTGAAAGAGTGGCACAGAGTGGCTGACGCATTTTCCCGTTGCACAGGAAGAACAGCAAGGCGTGAAATGGATCATAAAATGCTCCATCACCTCACTATCGTCCAAAATAGGGATTTGGCACATTTTACAATTTTTTTCAGTGGGATTGTAAATTAGCGTAAATTTTACTGTCCATTCCTTCATTTTCAGCAGATTCTGGTACATCTTGCTAACATCTAACGTGTTGGCGAAAGCTTTTTTCGTTTCTTTTTCAACCGTTGGTTTTTCAGCATGGAGCGCAGCCCTTTTGATTACGTCCAAGGATGGTCGATCCCTTTCGGCGACAAATGTTGAGGTTTTTCTATGATCGGAGACGTTCAAGTTTGATGTTGAAGTAACGTTCGAATTTCCCTGCACAACATAGAGTAAGAGAAACTGAATGGGGCAAAACTTTCATCCAGCGCATGAAAATGAATGCTGAATATATAGGAAATAAATCTCTCCCTCTACTTGCAAAATCAAAATCAGACCCATAAAGAATTGTTGCAAAGGTTCGTGAGGCGTAATGAGTTATTTTTGCTAGAAAGTTTAAAAGGCAGTCTGCTATTTTATGTGATGGGATTATGCTATTTTAACATCATACAAATTTTCGCATACTTAATTCCTTAATTGCAAAATCATTAAATAAACTTAAAGGATGGGTATTAGAGATCACAAAATTATTATTTAACAATTAAAAAATCGCATTTAACTCATTTGACTTAATAAAATATATTGAGAAATATGAGCCAAAGAAAAGGTATATGTTTCATAAAATGGTCACCCTTCTGACAAGATCTAAGGATTCCGCATTCTCAGATGAACTTACCTGCGCTAGTGGATGTTTTGAATTTTTCTTAAGGTTTGACGAAGGTCGTGCAGCAAAACGACAGTCAAAATCGTTAGGCCGCGTTCCAAATTCGGGGTCCTCATCTCCATCTCCCAAGAGCTATGGGACAATTTAATTTTCTTATTTTCCGCATACTTTGTATATATCGTAAAGATAAACGCTTTGTTATTATTTTAATCTTTTTTATTACAGATTTTTCTATTCACACACATTTTGTCTGTTATTTTGGTCTACTACAGCTATCTTTCACTCAGCTTTATCAATTTTTAAAAATTTACCTTATTCGTCCGATCCATTTTTTTCTTATCTTCGTTCAGGTTAGATGTCTTCTGCTTGGGAGGAGGGTCATTGAACAAAATATTTTATAGAAAATACCGAAAATACACGCAATAATTTTTAAAATTTTACTCGTTTCGTGGACAGTTCCAGAGGATTTAAAATTATTACTGAGAGTGGTTAGACCAACAACAATAAACAGCAACAGGTACCTTCCGAACATTCCATTTAATGGGAGGGAGGAAGGGATGATGCTATGCGGGGGTGCAGCATAGAAAAGTTTAGCGCCCCCTTGGTCATGTTGGTAATTTGCTTTTACGGAGCCCGGGAGAGAATATTACTGAAAATACGGGGATAAATACAAAAGATAAAATGGAGTGAAGAAATTTTTGTAATAAGTTACTGGAGAAGTAACATATATCTCGAGAAAAAATTGAGTTTGTGATCTCTCTTGAAAAAAATACCCATTTTACGCATTTAACAACTAAACAAAGCGACAACATAATTTTTTAACTCGTCAACATCAAAATAGGTACTAAAATAGACCGCAATATCTATAACATAAAATAAGTAAAATAATAACACTGGACCCTTCAATAAATCTGACTCAAAGGTATTTTTAAGGTTCTACACTACAACATTATATTAATAATATCTTCACTTTTGCTGCAGAGGAATAAAATAGTAATTTATTGAAAAGTCACACACTACAAGCTTAACTTGAGCTGCTAATAATAAACTAACGAAAACGAAATCTCATGCCCCATCTTTTCTATAGAAAGAGAGAAAGATAGATCTCTGTTCGCGCTTGTCCGCTGCTTCACCAGTTGCAGTCATGCTTTGATTAAGGAGAGTAAACCTTTACTCTCCTTAGCTTTGATGAGACATGCTGCCCTCTTAAGGTGAACGCTTGAATGTACACATGTTCAGCCATGAAACTGCAAGCTGGTAGCGCTCCCTAGCGTCGTGGCGGGGTAGTGTCGATGTGTGTGGTGTGTGCTGCAAAGTTACTGTACAGCCAAGCAAGAGCGAATCCTCTGCTTGCCCCTCCACCGCTCATTTCGGATTTTCGTTCGTCGCTCGTGTTGATGGTTAAAGTCGCAAGCAGGCAGAAATGTATGTCGCGTTTGTCGTCGTGTTGTGTGTGCGGTGAGTTGAGGATGTAACAGGTGAAAATTGCGAAGTGCATACAGCAATCGTCGTCCGAATTTGGAGGAGCATCCACGCGTTTCCCAGTGGTCGGCGCCCGAGCATCATGCAGTAAAAACTCGCTCGACTGCGAGGCGCCACACTTGATTTTTATTTTCGTGCTGGCGTTGCCGTTGTTGTTGTGTTGAGAGCCGAGCAGCTACAAGGCACTTCATAAATCCAAGATGGCAGACTCAAGTTACTACCAGGTAGGTTTTCGGCGCCGCAACCGGCCGCCAGTCCTTACTCTTAAGCTACCCTACGCCTCCAGGACGGCTGCCGAGAAACTGTCAGCGGCGACGGCTTCGACTGGCACCGTCCGAAGCAGCGTCACGCACCTCGAATCGTGCACCAAAACAAAATATTTCGCATTCAGAACCAGTCGCATGGCCTAATCTCGGGTTTTCAATTTAGATAATATGTGATGCAAGCGGCCAAATTACCAAATTCAATTCTAGTGCGAGTCATATTTTTTTTCAGGGTCTCGCGACCGGTCGTAGTCGTTTAAGTGAGTCATTTGTCAGTGGGTGGATTCCTTTCCCTTATCACCAACCGTGTAAACACGGCGAATAATTGACTCACCTCTGCTCGTCATTTCTTCCTTAACATTGTAAATTGCCTTTTTGGAAGAGCAAAATATTGTCAAATTACGCTCTCACTGTTTGGGCCCCATTCGGAGGGAATGTGGAATCTTAACTTCGCACTTGCCAGTTGTAGAATTTTTTAATTGAAAACCTCTCGTTAGCTACCTCACTTGACATGCAGGTTACTTTAAGTGAAGATGTAGGGATTTAAAGCTACGATATTGCTATTTAGTCTTTTTTTGCATACAAAATTAGGTATTTTAACATCTCTGGATTTGTTATAAATTTTTCTATTGCTACGAAGCTCTGAAAAAATTTAATTCAATTTCACCGAGGAAAATATGTGTGTAGTCAAGGAAGGAAATAAATCGGCCATCGCCATCAGCCTTGCTCTCCACAAAGGCATGTAGAAGTTGTTATAATGTAAAATTATTTGCTGCAGGGCACATTTTGGCACCCGGAACTATACCAGCTGGGTCACAAATACGGAGTGCCAGGCTCAGGAGATGCAGCTGGCGAAGAGACGACTTGCCACTCCGCGTCCAAGCAGCTGGAGGAAATCAAAGAGGCTATCCGCCGAGAAATTCGCAAGGAACTGAAGATTAAGGAAGGCGCAGAGAAGTTGCGAGAAGTGGCCAAGGATCGCAAGAGTTTGAACGAGGTGTCCTACCTTGTGAAAAATGCCAACACCAAGCTGGCTGAGTTGCAAGCAGAATTGCAGGAGCTGGAGTCACAGATCATTCTCACTCAGTGCAGGGAAAACGTTGAACCATCGTCCACGCCAACGCAGCTCAACGGCCAACATGGTGAGTTTTGTTTCTCTCCTTTGTTCTGCTTTTCATGCTGGTTTTGACAAAGGGTTTTAAATGTTGAAACCTTGAAACTGCCCGCAGTTGATAAAATCGGGAACTGTTGTGTAGTGAGAAGGCTCCATTTTGACAGTATAATATGCGTTTTAGTGGCGTGTAGTGTGTCACCGACAAAGTGTCGCTATTGCAATGCAGTTAACGTAGAAATTGAACCCGCTGTATCAAAATAGTCATCTTATCTAGGCACTCTAAGTTTCCTCTTTTACTTAATAGCAAAAGTTTGTTCATGTAACTTATCCATCCAAGTTAAAAAAATGAAGCTGTAAAGATAAGACCGATTTATCTCTTTCTTCATTTCCCTAGTGTCATTATAATGCAAGCCAACCTGGTGGTTCGCTTTTCCAACCAAGCGAGGCAAACATAAAATCATCAGCAGTTGTCAATAATCAGCAGATGCTCAAACTGGACCCGGATTTTATTGCCAGTTGGCGCCACCTGCTAAACGCCAACCAGTTTTTTGGGAAGTGCCAATAATTCTTGAAAACCGACAAATAATTATGCTCAACCGAGTGTGAGCGAGCATTGAAAGACATTTAAGCGACCTCCTTTTTCCTTTTAGAATATAAGCAGAACTACAAGATCGATTCCATTATTCAAATACAGATTGAGCTGATTTAGCATCAGTTGCGCTGTTCTTTCAAGCAGTTTCGTGAGTGCAGCTCGGCAGGCCACTCGCTCAATTGGTAACTGTGCTCGCAGGATCCAGTTTTAAAAATAGTGCGGTCGCTCTGTGTTAAAAAATTCAGTGAAGGCCCACTGTATTGAGATGCAGACAAGCGAAAGAGACAGTTTATTTAAAGGACAATCAAATAAAACAAAAATCCAAGCTTCTGTTTTGTATAGCCTTAAAATTTGAGCCACATATTCCCCGTTTCCATCCAATTAACAAAATCAAAAGAGAATACTACCGTTCATTCTGTTACGTTATTGTGTTCACTGACATTTAAAAACTATTGGTTTACTGAAATTTAAAATTTTATATTCAAAGCAGCTGTTGTTTCCTAATTAACTTTTATATAACTTTGCTGAATGTTATTCGCCCGTTTCTCTTTTCTGGCAAATCTTGACTTCCAATATATATCACTATCTAACGAAACAAATGGGAAAATGAGCCATTTTTTAAACGTTTTTGTGACAGCTTGCTTATTTGAATATTTCCTTTCTTTTTTGTGTTCAAAATAACATTGTCTATCACTTAAATCATCAAGGTGAGACATTTTCTGAGAATATTTTGATTCTTAGATCACAATTTGTCACTGTGCGGCTGCCTCAAGCTCATTAGTCTTATGAAGGTATCGTTCGTTCGCAATCAAACCCGCAGAAAGACCTTGGTCGTCGTCGCTACTGAATTCAAGAGTGTCACGCTGTATGATTGATAAGCCGCTATCAGACAACAATCCTCTTACTCCCAAATGCTTGCTGAAAGATAGTCGATCTCAAATCTAATATAACACCTTGCGCTGCTTGGATCGTGGTGCTTATTTTTGCCTAGTCTTGGTTGGCCTGAAACTGAATCCCTTTTGCGAGTATGTATTTATGACAAGCCAATATCGCAGCAGTAGAGATGCCGAGGAGAGAATTGAAGATTAAACAGATATACTAATTACATGCGTATTATGTTCTGTGGCATAACACAAGCGCTCGCTTCTTCCCTCGCTCGCTCATTCGCTCTCACGGAAAATAAAAACTCTGGAATCGTTTATGGGGATTTTTTTATTTCCATAACAAAGCTCGCTCGCGATTGTTTGCGTTGTCGACCAGAAAATGAAAATAAGCAGCAAGTTCTGCTCCGCTCACAATCAGACGACAAAAAGAGGAAGCACCGTGGGAGAAAAGTGCTTAATTGTTACGCCAAGTAGCGGTTTCGGAAGCAGGCAAATCCTACTCACTGAGTGTAGGGCGGGAAAAATGAATTGAATAATTCTGCTGCGAACACAATGTGTCATAATTTCTCATTATCAAGTGCAGTTACTCAAACTGATGTGGGGTTGTTTGCCTGGAATTCAACTTGTTCACTAATTCATAGAAATAGAGCATGTTCTACATTTTAAGCGTCTTGACTCACAAATTATTTTCACATTTACACTGGTGAGAGAAGTGTGACTATGGTGCAAAACCAATATGATGCGAGCATTTCTGTCATTCAAGCAGTTTTGCTTTCTGCATCCGCCCCATGTGGCTTCACAATAATTTCTGAGAAATGGTTAGCACGTGTATGATGGTCTGCTTTTAAACTGTCATCAAATTAACCACCTCGATTATCTCGGCAATTTATCTCCATGGCTTTAATTGATCAATAGCTGCGTTCACTGACAAATGGAGAAATGCAATTATACATTAGTTCGATTGAGATCGATCTTGTTTCACACGTCTAAATTTGGCTTAAACTTTCGTTGGACAATTCAGGAACTGTTTTTTTGTGCTAATATTTCCCCCCCCCCCCCACATTTTTTAATCTTCCTTTTCAATCGAATATGCAGCTACTGTTGAGCTGGGACCGAACTGCTCTTCTATTTGTCGTCTGTTAATTGTCGTGTCATTCGTCGCGGAACGCTCAAATTAACTTCCAGGCAGGGTGACTAAGAAAAGGCGACGTCACGAAACCGCTGTTTTGATATTTTTTACCACTGCACTTCCCACCGCGTTCTGTATATCAGCAACGGAAACTGAAACAACACTTTGCTCCCAAGCACTTGTGCGTCTCGCTCCTTGACAAAATTGGTCCGCGTTGCTGATTGAAATTTATCGAATTATTTTGGGTTAATTAATTGTGCTATTGGTCATCGCTAGCATGGACGACGACACGGATAGTGGAGAAGGTATTTTTTCCGCTTCAGTCAAATATTATCGCTTCAAGGTTATTAAAATAAAAAATGTTTAATCTGTCCTTTTTCCAACACTCCAGTGAAAATGCTGCTTTCATGCATTATCAAATTCAACAAATATAATGCTTCCGCATTTAACAATCGGGCTACATTTTGACGGTGGGTTAAACTTTATATTAAAATTACAAACTTAATATTTCTTTCGAAGTTGCTTTTGTGTCGCATTTAACAGGAGAACCTATGAAAATGTGTTGTTCATAATTTTGGCGCATGATGTTTGATTTTTGCTCGAAAGCTCGCTTCTGGTCCATGCATTAGTCACAGGACTTTAAAACGCATTACGCGTAATTTCCCTTTAAAAGATCCACAAGTACGTAAACGGTCATCTCCATGGTGTGTGGAAGGAGGAAACCGCGCTGAAGCGACGAAAGGAACGCGTTCCTCGGACGCTCTGTGGTAAAATTACCGTCGATCTAGTTTTTATTTCTTTATTGGCCGGCCGGCCATATAGGGAAGAGGAACCTTGGTCCAGCCACAGCAGCGGCCGATTCACTCTCTCGCCCGTTGGCCTCTTGCAGTCAGAGAGAATTGATTTCACATTTTGTCTCGCGTTGAGAGCCGCGACAGTTGATCTTACCGGGTTATTCTAATTCGCGCTATTAATTTACAACTTAATCCAGCGTGAATTGAATTAGCTGCACGGTATAAATCATGTCCCATCCGTCGGCTCGGATTTGATTTTTCGTCGCAGGGCGTGGTGCCGGGGCGAAAAGGGAAATGAGTTTGTTGTGCCGTTTATGTACGCCAGGCGCGGCTCTGGATGGCTTCTGTTTTCGCCGCCTTGCACCAATTTGCATTCGCTCGTTACTTTCCGATTGAATGCAGCTCTGTCGATTGCATGTTTTCGCATCAGCCTTTTCATCATTTCACGATGTGGCTGCTTTATTGCTTTGCCCGAGGACTGGTGCCAAGTTTAGTTCACTTACTACTCTGCTGGCTCATCTGATGTGCAATGTTCAAGGAAACGCGCTGACCGACTGCTGACGAAACAATTATTGTGCGCCCCGAATGTTCGCACTTCTTTTTCGCGTGTGGCGTTGCAAATTTGGCGACGGAAACGGAACTCGCTATTTTGGTTCTGATCGCCTGCCATAGGCCCGGTTATGCTCAGACTCGCAATCGCTAACAAAAAAATAGTGCTGTATAAATAAACAGTTAATATTATGATTCTGCCGGCAAGGTGTTTTTTCAGTCCATTTCACCCACGCAAAAATGAATCCCGATTTTCCATTTGTAATACTCGTTAAACGCAACAGAAAAACGTATTGATTTTAGGTTTCTAAAAATAAAAGTGCCGAAGTGCGCATCAAACAGCCTTTTCACTCGCAGCCTGTGTGTGATCGACCTGTTTGTATGGTATTTTTGTACTTTCAGTGCAATTAACTGATTCATTCACAGATTTCCTAGTGATCCATTTGTTCCCACTAATTGATACAACTATCTCCGACTTAATGAGGGGAAATTAAAAATGAGACTCGCCACGCCGCTCAGCTCGCAATCGATTTTCAGGAATAAATCTTCCACCGGACCTGTCCGCTGAGTGAAACTTCTTTTTAATGCATGAAATTTGTCTCCATCACGCGCGGCAGATCCATCTTGCTTTTTAAGGCTGCGGATAATTCGCTGGCGCGCTATTTTAGAAAGCCTGCTGTCTCTAGAATTTGCCTAATTTTCCGGCTGCGAATGCGCCAATTGAGGCTCACACACGGCACAACAAAAGCGCGCACGCTAACCCCGGTGTCAAGTTCATGATGAGCATGTTAACTCGTTCGCTTGAACGCTGTGTGTGCTGTGCGTCGCTTGCCTTTTTTGAAAAGACTGGAATCTCACCAAGGAACAAGGCCCTCGGGCGTTCGGCGGGCAAGCGTCGATATTTTATCATAACTGTTGAGACAGACTCACTTGTTAATTAAAAGTACACATCCATTTCCTAGCAACCTGTTGGCCGCGAAGAAGAAACACACAGAAAAGAGTAACCTTTCTTTCTCTCTTGCGCTCAAGAAACGTGTGCATTACAAATAAAAGCGATCGGCCAAAGAAGCCTGATTTCTTCTTTTTCTATATTTGTGTGAGCGAGCAAGCATTGACCTGATTCCGCATTTTCATCATCGTATTCTCGTATTGGCGGTGGTAGCCGACGCCGCCGCGGCGAAGGTCGTCGTGCTCAAATTTATATATTTCATTCACTGGCCAGTCGAGTGACTATAACACCAGAAAATATGTTTTTCTCCTTTGAAAGATGTGCGGCGGCGTGGTCAGCGAGTGCGGCACCAACCGACCAACGCCTTTCTCGCCATCGCTTTTCTCGAATGCCAAATGAGCGAAATAATCATTTCGGGGTCTGCGTAGAATTTTTATGAAACGGAAATCGCGTATAGGAATGCAAATTATCGGCCGCCCGCCCGCCCGCAGAACATCTCAATCCAATCAAATTTTCTGCCGGGGATATCAAAGCGAGAAAGCCAGCTGAATAGAAACGTGTTCATAATAGGGGTACAGTTTCCAAATGACAAATATTCAGTTACCTGGAATTAAAAAAACCACTCATTTTATTCTTTCAATTTTCATGCTCAGTCTGATGGCATAATCAAGCGCAGAGATGCTAACTCTCTTGGAGCGTGAAATTATTGCTGCTTGCATGCGTTTATAGAATGAAGACATTTTTATATTAATTACCCGATCACTGACTTCTGTTCTCTTCGCATGGCAATATTAAGCGATTTCTTCGCACTTCTCGTGAATGGGAAAACGGCGTGTTCTTACCTCTTATGCTAATCAACGAGCGAGGGAAAATAAAGCAGAACCGCGTCCGGTTCTCTTCTGCCTGCACAGAGCTTTTCAATTGCAGACAATTAAGCGAAACGATGCCGCGGTATGCATAATGAATAATATCTTCCACGGTATTAAGTGGATAAAAGGATGTCAAGCCGTGCTATACTGTTAATAAGTCGTTTTAATTTGGAAGGACAATAATTTTGATGCCTTTATTAGGTATTCGCTACTTGCCAAAATCTGCGTTAGTATCTGTGCTTTCATATTTTCTTGAATATGGACATTGAGGATGGGTTGAATTAAAGGTGAGGTGAGCATTAAATTTGATTGTTGACATCTTTACCTAAGCAAAAAATGAAAATTAATTTAGTAATCGCTGAAAATATGAAAATTTGAGTTGCATAAACAAATAACGCAATAAAAAAGCAGTTTAAACACCGCACATATTATTTCAAAAATTCATAATATTCATTTAAGTACGCCATGGTTGATTTTTCACAGATACACATAGAAAACGGGCCAAATCGAAAAGAGATAAACATTGCGCGCAGTCTGCTGCCTCATTTTTAAAAGCACAACGTGCAAGTTATTGCAAAATCTTGGCAGCACTTACATGGACGCATACAATATTGCCTTTAAATTTCTGGGATACTTTGTTCAGACTTTACACCGACCAATTACTCACACAGACACCTCAAACGAAGGCTGACGTTACAGCGCGGGAAACTGCATCCTGATTTGGGCAAATCTCCCTAGTCATGCTTGTTTTTGAATGAATGACCTGTCAGGTCGACCGTGTTTCCTCTACTAACGCTTTTGAACGGTTCACACTAGCGTTCGCAAGCAATGAATTGAGTTGATCGAGCGCATACCTGATAAACGTAGCTACATTTATTTTATAATTTATTAATTGGAGAAACTGAATCAAAGTTTACGTTGCCCCTTAGAAAAAGTTGCCGTTGTTTATGTCGACCTTTTCCCCAGAAAGTTGTATCAATCACGCTATCTCTGTCTGGTTGGCGAATGGGCATTTCATGTAGCTACTGCCTGCAAATTTATTTTTAAAACCTTATCACACCATTCGAGAAAAGTGACTCTCCGTAATAAATCGCTGGCTTTTCACTCTCTCAACCAGCGATAAGGTGTTGTCGGTTGGTAATTACGTCGTCTCACTAAACGGTCGATGCAAATTAAACTGGCCGTCTGTTTTCCTTTTCGCCACGGAATTAACGGGATGCTTCTTGAAGTGCTTTTTCTTTTTGCCAGAAGAACAGGTTCACGTTACAACTTTTCTGGCTCTTTGGCAAGGAAGACTGGGGAAAATGTGTTCTTCGACGATTTTTAAATGTCTTCACGACACCTAATTTAACATTGGATTTTTACCGCTTTCACTAAAAAACAAAAGCTATAATTTGGACCGACTTTCTGAGTGGGACCATCGGCCGGATAATCCCTGAAACAATGCAACCAGCATTGACAAAACGAGAGCGCGATGTCTGCCATAATTAATCCAGGTGACCCTATGGCGATGCCTGAGCAGTGCAGTTCGCCGGATGTTGTGTCCGCCCTTTGTTTACGAGCACAGCGCTTTCACATTATTTCAGCATGAGGGTGCTGCGCAGTCATGCAATATTCAGCCCGGCCGATCATCCATCTGAGCAAATCTCCGTCGAATCGCGTATATGTACTTCTCTCTTCTCTCACGCAGTACTCGCATTGAATTGTAAAATAATAAACATCGCCGCTGAGAAATGCAGACAAAACAACGCTGGTCTGAATATAAAGAAGGATCCCAGAGTGCATTTCCTTCTTCGTGCCAGCGGCGCAGATGTTTGTTTTTTATTCATCACGCCGGCTTTTCTCCTCGTTTGAGATGGAGTTCGTTTATTTCGGTGATGCCTGATTGATTTGAATATCATTATCTGCGCGCGTTCTATTTATCGGTGGCTCAACCGAACGAACGTACTCCCACGGTGCTGCTCTACGGCTCCGATTCCTGCCTAACAAAACGCTTTCCAGTGCGCTTAGCCTATTTGAATGTAATTTCGCACCTGAAGAGGCAAACAATGCGATGGATCAAAAGACGAAAAGTGGAATCTTGTCTACAATAGACCGCCCAAATACGAATCATTGTGTTTTATGAACGATCTTGTGCAGTGAATTGAATTTGGCACACTTGGTGATGAGACTGTTTGCGTTAAATCGTGTTGGATAAAAAAATAAAATAACACCCACTGCACTCGATGTATCGTAGCATGCTTTGAAATTTAATAGGAATTTTTTTAAAAACAACTATTTTAAAAAGATTTATAACTATTGAACCAATAAATAACTATTGTTTATCTGTCATCCGAATCCAGCGATTGTGTTATTAACGTTATGTTCAGAGCAAAGACATCTTGGCAGCTATCTCATTATTACTTTGTTTAACAGGCGCAATTGAAATGAAGATGTTTTCTTGAGAGCAATAAACTCTATACAGTGATGGCTGCTTGAGACGAGATGAATGGTGTGTGGTGAATGCACTGCTGTTAATTGCCTAATTAATTTTGAAATTCAATTTGCACGTTGGCATAGCGCCTCTCTCCGCGGCTTCTCTTAAAAGATGATAGTTGTTTCGTAGAGCTAGTGAAAGAAGAACAAAAGCCGAGACTTTTCGTTCTTTCTCAGAGTTTAAGTTTCCGTGTCTGAAACGCTGTGAGAACTCTCTGTTGTGAAACCGTGTGTACAAAAAATAATAATAATAATCGCTCACAATGTTGCTTCGTTAGCTGCATCGACGACACGCCAGAAGAGAAACCTGGCCGAAAGAGATGAATTGCATCAGCAGGTGCATCTTTTATGATTGCAATTGATGGATGCATTCTTTCACCTCCTACACTGCAGCGATTGATTAACGGGTTTCCTCATTTTTTCGGTTCCGCAATGCAAAAGAGCAGACGGTCTGCGAGTACGTTTTGATTGCGCCTGCTCGTCCGTCCATCCGTCCGCTTGCAATCATTTTTTTCGCCGCACCTTCACTGGAGCATGCATTCCGGCCGCAACGAATCGAAGTGCAATTTAATTTGACGCACAACTCGCCTTCACACCTGCGGTTCCGAATAACAGTTCTTAATTATCGGCATGCATGCATTCAGAGGCCAGTCGACTCGGCATTTTATTGCGCTTCGCTGGAAAAACGGGTGGTTTAATCACGCACGGAAATTTGGAAATGTTCTCGTCTGATGAACCGCGAGCTTGCCTTATTAAGTCGCTCTTCGCTGGAAGTTTGGTTGACTGACTTGAGTTGCGTGGACATTAGAATATTTTTATCAGTCGTTCGTTTAACATCTCCAATTAAAATTAGATTTTTCTACTCTCTCCAAATGCTGATTTGTCTTTTTCTAAATGGCATGTAAATTTTTCACTCCTAAAATTTTCTAGAACTTAAATAATTGCTATTTTCTATCCACTACAAGTATTATCTATGGCATTAGCAAGTCAATCTTTTATTTTACTTTTGAAAGTTCTCTCCTGTAGGATATCATGTGGGAGTGAATGAATTTCTTATTTTAGAACTGCAACGAAACATAGAATAATGGTTCGTGGTGAGCCGCGTGCATCGAAAGCAATCTTCACATTTGGAATTTGAATTTAAGTACCCACGTAAAAGTACCTATATCAAACATTAAGTGTCGACATCCTCGGATTCATTCGATTTATTACAAATCCGAATTCCGAGTAATAAAACACTGGAATATTTTGCTTGAATGCCGAAATAAATATTTGTCTGCGCACGACGCGTCAATCAAGAGGCAGTAAAGCCAACTTGGCGGCGGCATTTACAACTTCTGAAAAGAGATTTATGCATGTATGTATAAAGCGCACCGCACGCTGGCTCAAATCCCTTTTATTCCGCGCACAGCAACCATACTACTATCGTTGTTCAAACATAAAATGGCTCAGTGTGTGTTCGGCTGGCGTGATGCAATCATTTCTCCGCGTGTCTATTTAAT
Source organism: Cloeon dipterum (assembly GCF_949628265.1). Classification (NCBI taxonomy): domain Eukaryota; kingdom Metazoa; phylum Arthropoda; class Insecta; order Ephemeroptera; family Baetidae; genus Cloeon; species Cloeon dipterum. The sequence goes on from NC_088789.1 coordinate 13,287,489, forward strand.
TATAATCTTATCTCTCTTGTTGTGTATTCTCACTTGTGTCTTCTGGTCCGCTCGACTGGGCGCATATAACGCGGATAAACCATATCGGATCTGAAAAGCCGTGGTTTTTATTTTTGATTTACTCGTCCGCCGGGCGCCTTCATAAACAAATCGTCGGGTTCTGACCTGCGGTGTCGCCGCCCGAGTTCATAATGCGGCGTAAGTGCCGCTTTCAGACGCAATCGTCTGTTTAATTGTGAGGATGAAAGATCATTCAAAGCGATAAACTTCATCTTATTATCCTTTAAGTAGCCATTCAAACTTTTAATAGAGATGTGTAATACTATTATTTATTGTTAGAGATACGTCGTAAATTTGAAGTAGCAGAAATCTGGATGGAATCTTAATGTCTATCTACTATTAATGTCTTATAACTTTTAATTTAGCGGAATTTTAAATGCTATGACTTAAGTTGATCAAGGGTTTTACATGGATTCTACAGTTAGAGACTTCTATTTATTTGGTGCATAGCTTATTGTTAGGAACCTCTAAAATGGCAAGAACTTGAACTAATTGTAAGATGAAGTGTTAATTTCCGTCCTTTGATTAAAGAAGCTTTTAAAATATGTGAATGTTGAGGAAAGCGATGTCTCTCTGCCTCTGCAGGAATTAAACGAGTCTCAGGGCACTTCACTTTTATTTTTCAGTCCAGACTCGTGCTAGAGCGGGTTTAATCTGGATTTATGACGAGTATGTCACTGCGAATAAATAATTCGTCCTTGCTGTAATTCTTTGACCTGCTTGCGTATTCATATTTGACATTCATTGCTCGCCGACACACAGCTGAGTACCATAATTAGTTCTTGATTGTCTGCCTCCAACTTGGCTGAGCTTTTGAATTTATTATTTCTTTGTGAGCTGCAGGTACAGAAGAAAATTATTTCAATCGTCTGTGAACATGAATCAAATAATTACTTATGTTAGTTGGTGGAAATGACCACTCAGTAAGAGTTAAATGAATTCTTTAATAACTCATAAAATTTTAATCTATATTTACTTATCGTACAAAGTCAACTGTTTTAATCTGATAATGCGCCTATCATTATGGGAAAAAATATAAAGTCCTAAATTATTTTTTGAGAAAAGGTTGTGATCGTGATAACTGAATTATCAATCGCATCTCTCTGTAAGAAATAGTAAAGAACGAAATTAGAACGTTTAAAGTAAATTGAAAGTAACACATATATTTCATTATGTTCCAGACTCATCCATGGTTACTTCCCCCGTAGCTGGTCGCAATGCGAGTACGGATAACTCGCAGGATCTACGGCTTGGACCACTGGAGCGGCAGCTAAACATCGAACTTAAGGTATGTGGTGTGCACTGCTGGACACATGGTAACTGTATAACACGTGCTGTTGGTGCAATTGACAGCAAACGTGGTAATTGCACTGCTTTATCGCCTGCATCGCTGGCAAATTGCTGCCGGTAGCATGTGAGAAGTTTCTTTGAGTGCCACTCGCAGAAAATTCCCGAGCGCGAGTGACGTCACAATTTCTGCAAGTCTGCTAGTCGTTGCACTCGTCCTCGGCGTAATTGCAAATAATGGGGAGGCCTGTGTCGCGATGGCCGGCAACCGCGGGCTAAATGCGATGCTTTCTTCCTTGTTTCCTTCACTATTTCTGGCTGGCTGACTAATAATCTTAGTGAATAATCGAAGCGTTCGTGCTCTCAGTGTTGCGCTCAGCGCGTTCTATGCAGTGAATTCTCTTCGTGTCGCTAGATGAACAACATTGACTTAAATTTGGCCCCTCTATATCCATTCATATCTTGCGGCATTGTGATTTAAATATGAGCATGGATTACTAAAAATAGCAACTAATTCCAGAGAGTCGGGAACAAACTTTTGGCTAAGCTTATTACTGTATTAATGGAATAAACAGCTTAAATGTATTAGAAAGTCCAAGGGAATCTTTTGTATTTCAGTTAAAAGCAGTCGCTTCGTTTTCTAACACCCAAACAATGACATAAATTGTTAAACGTTTTCTTATTGTGTAGCCAGCACGCCTTTTCAACGCTTGCAAGGCGATTTATTGATTACAATTTTGTTGTTCACAGGTCAAGCATGGCGCAGAAAACATGATAGAAAGCTTCAGCAAGGGGAACTCTAAAGACAAAAAGATGCTGGCTGAGGCGCAGCAGATGTTGGCTGATTCAAAGGCGAAAATCGAATACCTGAAAATGAGAATGGCTAAGGTGAAGCAAAGCTCGAGATGCTCTGAAGGCCTGTCCAACAATGGAGAACATATAACTAAAGGTGCGATTCCTTTTCTGCTCCAATAATCCTCCACAATCACCGACTTCAATTTAATTGCAGAGCACTCCTCTAGTTTGGAGCCACCTGGACTGGAAGAGCGCGTTCAGGAGCTGCGACACAGACTGCGCATTGAAGCGGCCGTCGTGGAAGGTGCCAAAAATGTGATCAGACTCCTCCAGAGTCACTCAAAAGTACCGGACAAAAAGCAGCTTCAAGAGGTAGGATGTCATTTTATGATTTTTAAACCTTCCTCTAATGTTTTCGCAAGCTTGTTTGCATCTGCACAATGTTCAGCCAACTTGGTGTCTACTGACAACCTGTAATATTAAACCCACGCTCTAGGACGAAACAATATTTATTTATATAAAGGATTCTAATAAGGATCTTATAAAGTGATACTCCTGCGGCAAGTCGCGCCATCTGTGTGAAAGGATGCTTCTCTCAAGTTGCTAGTCTGTGGCCGAGATGGCAGCAAAATTATCTGCTAGGCCGCTTTCTGCTCTCCTAATGCCAACTTACTTCGCAGACGCATTTATGTTTGGCATCAATTAAAGTAAATGAGGCTTATTGTTTTTGCACATTTGGTGTGAGGTGTGATAGAGATCAAAAATAGACTTAAATTGTCAGTCGCGGTTCTGGCCAGTTGACGCTTAATATCACACGTGTTTATTTATACTTTATTAATATATCCCTGCCTGCAAGTTATTGCCATGACCACGTAAATTTAGCACTCGCTGCCAGTGACGGTGGTGAGGTCCTGATAATTACATAGCTTAAACGTGGGCTACGAGCATTCGCGATGTGCCGCCCACATGAATGGGTATTCTGGAAAGGCCCGCGGCACGCATCTCTGAAGCGAGAAAATACATTTCAAATTGCCTTTATAAGCTGCTGAAGTGTTTACACTCTTAATAAATAGGACCAACTCGTGGGCCTCAAAATTACACACCTGGCTGGCTATTACAACAATTATTAGCAATCGAGAGAGAAATAATTTGAACGCAACGCGATAAATCACCCACAGACAGGGTTCTTCTTTCGATTAGTTGATGTGCGCCTTGTTTTTAAGCCTGAGAACCAATAATTACAAGAGACTAATTGACAGCGATCGTTTCCCTCGATTGTGAGCGGCGTCATCAATTGGAACAAAGCTTCTTAAGTCTCGGCATTAAGTGGTTGGAACGAGAGTGAAAATCCCGATATCCAAACAACGCGCACGGCTGGCACTTCATTAGGAAGCAGGCCAGAAAATAGACTGGTGTCAACTTTTTTAAATATTTATCATGTTTCTAATGTTAAGTGGCAAAGGTGACATTGAACTTTTCTATGAAATAGAATACTTATATCAATAGTAACAATTAGCAGTGCTCTTACGTTCTTACAGATGAATTTTGCAATTCATTATGTTCAAATCGACGCAACCTTGAGTGCTCGACAAGTTTGCTCGCAAGAATTCCCACTGAATTGAACGTATTAAATTCATTGCAGGAAAACGGATTGATTTACGTGGCGATAACGTAATATGTTTTGAAATGAGAGTGTTTAAAAGAAATATGATTGTTTTTAAAACAACGTATCAAATCGCTCTCAATTTTGGTTGAGTAAGCTACAAACCATTCGAAATTCTCCAGAAACAATTTAATTGCTTATTTGTACCAATCAAGTTGGGGGAGCTACATGGTTAGCATTTGGCCAGTGTTTACTCTCAGCATAGCACGATCGTCATGAGTTTGGCGCAGGGAGTCGCGCGCGCGAACGAGTCGTTGGCCGGGTGGTGTCTGGAAATAGACTACACTCGACGGCAGCAGCAGCGGCAGTAGCAAAACCACCTCGCCGCCTCACCCGCTTCTTTGTCAGTCGCAAAATGTGAGATCAAGGAAGGACGGTTAAAATGCAGCAGCAGCCGCCGCTTGAGTGGTCGCTGCACGCGCAGCTGACCTTTTCGCACTCTGGCCTGCAGGGCAACGTGCGACCCACGGTGGCCAGTTACTCAAACGACAATGGTGGTCTCCGCATGGAGTACACTTTCCGCTCGTGCCCTCCGGAGCAAAAGCAGCAGCCGCCAGAAGCATCCGGCTACAACTTCCAGCGGGGCAACCTGCTGTTCAGCACGCGACCTCCTTCACAAAGAGGTGGTCGAAGCCACTCGTTCCACAGCGGCACCAAAACGTCGACCTTGGTAGTGGACCGTTCAGGGAGTCAGCCGCGCCAGGACTCGTCAGGGTACTCAAGCGAACACTATGGCAGCCTGCCACACCGGCAACCCTCCAAGCAGCAGGCCTACGACCGCAGGTGCATGAGTACTGCCAGCATCATCTTAGCGCCACCTGAGTTCCCTGTTGTGCCAGAGGAGACTAAGTTGTCCTTGTCGCCGGTAGATATGCGACAGAGGAAAGATTTCAGGGATGCTGAGGCGCAAACTGTGTCCCCGGTGCCCATGGAAAAGAGCGCGAAGCCCACGACTGCACCCAAAATGGGCAGTAAGGCGTACAACTCCAGAAGAAAAACCGACTCGGATATGATGCTGAAAGTCCCCAGTTTGCAGCTGCCCGAAGCTGACGATTTGAAAGCAAAGGTGATATATTTTCACACTTTACAATCACAAATATACAGTATGAATCTTGGTTCCTTTTTTTCTATAGTTTTTTCCTCCATATAATCATGAATAAGAAAACAAACATTGAATTGTACAAATTGCAGTTAAAAATTAACGTTTTACAAGAAATCATAAGATTTTTTTATAATTTTCTAAATTATTTGAAGAATTATTTTTAAAAACATTTGGTTTACTTAGCAACTGGTACTAAGTAGAGCAAATTTAATTTCAGAATGGCCGAAAACTGACTCGATCGCCAGCTCGATTGGGTGGCAAATCGCCTCTGCTCCAGAAGCGCAACCCTACGAACGACTTGTCCGACTCTTCCAAATCAAGCCGCAGCCTTAAGCTAGGAAACCTTAAATCAGATGGCCGCCGACCGCGAACTGTGCACATCGACGTTTACTGTACCGGCACGGAAGACGACGCGGACGACAGCGACTCATCATCAACGCCGACTAGTTGCTCAAGCAATACTACCACTCCACAGACGGTGTTTGATAGTGGGGATTTTCGCGTGACCCACTCGAGGCCAGGCAGGAATGTTCTGCCTGCCATGTATGCGAAACAAGCCTCGCGAAAAAGTGAGAGCTTCAAGTACACGCCAAACGAGAGTTTGAAAGATTCCTATGACGAACTTCGGGGATATCAAAGTGATGGACTAACAATAAGTTCTGCATACCCCTCACGCAGCTCTTTTGAGTCTATAGATATCCCTCTACCTAGCAGGGACACCTCTTGGTCCACTATTACCAGTAGTGTGGCACCATTCGAGGAAGAAACCAACTCATCGTGGAAGGATACGACTGAGTCCTGTGCCGACATTCGAGAAAGTAGTCTCACGCAGAGTGACAGTTTTGATTATGCTGAAAGTTTTGACAAAGTTCGTATTTCGGAAACAGACCAAGAATGGTCAGCAGCGCAGGGTAGCAAATCATGGCGATCACCTGAGGCCGAAAGAAGGCAAATGCTGCAGCAACAAAGGTTCAAAGAATTTCTGGCCAAGCATTACCACAAGACGCCTAAGTGGTCAGAAAGCAGCACCGAGGAGTCTTGTTGGGAAGTGGGTAGTAACTTGAGTCTGAAACGGGAAGACCGTGTCCGCAACTACCCACTCTCTGGCAGCGCGCCCAGTGTAACGGACACGGCCAGTCTGAGCGGCGAGTTTATCTCCTTTATATCACCGGTTGGATCTTATGTAAACACGCCGCCACCCCAGAGATCATCCTCAAAGCCCGTGAATGTGATGAAGCTGTCCGAGAAATTTGGCCAAATCGTCGGCTCATTGAAGAAGCCGGGAACACACAGTGGCCCATCTAAAAACCCCGACTGCCCATGCTATCACTGCCGCAGCTTCTTTGAAGATACTGGATTTCGGGAAAGGGCGTACTCAACTGGGGACGCACCCCTTTCAAATTGGCCTTGTAGAGGCGAAGATGATTGTTAAAACGTGTTAGGTTAATACGCAGTTTATATCTTGTTTGCATTTTGAGGAAAAGAATATAATATTAAAAACGTTATTTGTTTTGTCTTTGGGACCGTTTTAGGAAAGCTGTCTATAGCGTTTCTAGTATTTATATATGCTTCATCAAACTGTTACATTCTCAATAAATTTTCTTTTGTATAATTTTCCACAAATGTGTTTCACTTTGACCATTAATTGAAGGCAAATTAACCTGGTGCGAGAGGAATAAAATTTTCAGCTAATAAACTGTAAAGAATCTCTTGGAAAACTTTCATGAAAGTCTCTTAGTTACATGCGGTAAAAAGTATGTTTTTCTCACTGGGCTTTTGCTAAACTTATACGTTAACTTAGGTCCTGGAAAAAAATTGTCAAATGGAAAATAGTTGGCTAAACATTTGGCAGGAATTAGTAATGTTAACACATATGTCTTTCTCATGATTGTATTCTCTTTGCCCAAACTTAAAGATAAAATTATTCATTTTCAGGCACAGGCAAATTGCGAAGAGTCAAGTAAAAAGATCGATTTGCTTCGCTTGTCCCTGGACCTGAGAAGACAAGAACTTCCTCCAGACTCCAACGCCGCTATGCTTCTAAAGAGAGAATTGCAGAGCGTACAGGCTTCAAGTCCCGTGCCAGTGACCTACACCTACATACCGCCCTTCCAGGGGGCGCAGCCAGCGCGTGCCATGACAACAACACAAATGAACCGGTGCGCAGCTGTCACTGGAAAGCTTGAAGTTCGGCTAATGGGCTGCCAGGACCTTTTGGAAGAAGTCCCTGGCCGCTCTAAGCGTGACAAGGATTCGCTCTCAAGCCCCAGCGAATCGTGGTTCAAAGGGGTTACTGGCAGAGGCTCTAGCAAGTCTTACAGTGTGAAGGACGAAACTAGCAATGAGATCATGGCCATTCTTAAGCTGGACCACCAAACAGTTGCTCAGACCAGTTGGAAGCCCTGCTCTCAACAGGCGTGGGATCAAAGGTGGGTTGCCTGCTTCACAAATCCTTAACAATAAATTTTAGTTGAATAGAGAGCTTGTTTTCCTTTCGCAGAACCATAACATAATGAGTTAATTATTTCAGCTCTTTATGGTTGTGTTTGTTTGCATTTTTTTAGTCTACTATTGAGTAGACAATTTTAAAATAAAGAAAAATACTATCTTGCCGACAATGAGTAACTAGCCAGTATAAATTTATCACGTTTGTGTGTGATTTAAGTTTTTTCTAATCATTTAATCATGGTTCTTCAGGGCAACTTTTCCCGTTCATTGCCACATACAGATAAATAATAAAATAAAATAAATGTTGCAGTTCTCATACATACTTTTTTACACCAAATGACGCTAAACATATAATTTATTTCTGCATACAGATTCAGCATAGAACTGGACAAGTCTCGAGAGTTGGAAATCAGCATATTTTGGAGGGACTGGCGCTCGCTATGTGCAATCAAAACCCTGCGCTTGGAAGACTTCATCGACGACGAACGTCACGGGATGGCTCTACAGTTGGAGCCTCAAGGCTTGCTGTTTGCTGAAGTGAGCAATTTCGTTATCATTCATATGCAAAAGGCGTTGCCCTGTGATAATTATTAAAATTTGCCAACTTTCGTGGCTATTCCACCCACCCACCAACGCACTTCAGTACTGATATCGCTAACTATGCGTCTTTACACTCGTAGATCAAGTTCTTGAACCCCATGATTTCGAGGAAGCCTCGTCTGCAGCGGCAGAAAAAGATCTTCAAGGCTCAAGGCAAGAACCTGTCGCGGCACACACAGATGAACATCAACGTGGCCACCTGGGGCCGTCTACGTAAGAGGTCTTCGTCGCCCGCCATGCCGCAACCACCTCCGCAGCAGGATGACGAATTGCGTCCACGTGAGTGTCTTTCCACAGTCAGTCAGATGCACAAGTGGGAGGGGCGTCCTCTTGAAAATATGCAAATGCAATGCACAAAGGGACAGAAGATCGTAAATCTCGCGCCACTCAAAAGCAACTTTCAATTATTACTTGCTGCATTCTGGTTCCTTGCATCTGCCTACTGCCACCATTACCACCCAGCCAGATGGTCAAAATAAACACAAGTCAATGCATAGCCACTTAAAACAAGTGTCTTGATTTATGACGTGATTTAATACAGACTTATGTTTATTAAATACTCTCTTTAAAAAACACTGAGCGCGAAATGACACACCGAGTTTTATCAAGCGGTTTAAAATTAAATTTCGACTTTGCACAATCATGCATTAATGAAGCTTAACTTAATGTTATGTAATTTAGACGGAGAAAGGTTGGGACCACTTGTTTTGAATCTACCTCAGCCAGAAGATGACAAAGCTGAAGCTCCTGGAGAGCTTCCAGACCCAGCCGCCTGTGGACTAACTGGTGCAAGGCCTCTTGGCCTGGCTGAGAGTTTGGCCAGCATATCAATCATGCCAGCCCAACCGCAGCCAGAGAGTCCGCCACCCCCTCTGGTGCCAAAGAGCAAGTGGGTGCCAGCGCCAACAGTGCCGCCACCACCACCTCCAAGGCTTGATGTTGAGGTGAGTCAATTTACTTTCTTTCCAGCTGATAGCTTTGCTGTATATTGTGTAAATAATCAATTTCCGATTTCGCTCGTTTTTTTTCACTTCGCTTTGTGTCAATCTTCATTTTTGTTGGTTCAATATCTGTTTCTTAAAATTTAACTCTGGATTTTCAATCAAAGTTCTGCTATACGGAAGATTCAATTGTTTGCATCCCTTTCAATTGCTTTGATAGCTTTCAAATCGCGTACATTATCATTATGCCATGTCAGATATATTCGTAATTGCCAGTTGATTGTTTTTTGTCCTTCTGCGCCGCCAAACTCTCTTGTTATTATAATGTTCTGCTATTATTTCGCAATTACATCGCCCATGAAGGGGCGTCGATTTGAAACAAAGGATCTTAACACATGCATTCGTTTTATCCTGCTGTCCGCTGGCTCATCACCTCACCTGTTGAGCGCGTCACCTCTTGAGTAGCAACTGCAGAGTGCAACTCATTTTATTCACAATTACATCTGCTTTTCTCGCTGGAGAAAATGCAGTCGCTGTAGGCGTTCTGCACCGTATGGAAGGAACAACAATTCCTCTACGCGGCCATCGTACTCAGCGCAACCCACAGCGCCCACGCGACTTTTCGTTTCACTGAACTGCAGCGGTTAACCTTAAAGCTAACACTCGATTAATAGCAAATGATTATCATTACAAACAGAACTCGACTCCTCCGTGACCTTAACACAACTCAATGGGCCCACACAAAAAAATTTCGCGCGCTGGCGACTTTATTTAGATATACTAACGGGAAGGCCAGAGCATTTTGAAATCACTTTTGCACCCTACAGGAACTACAGAACGAGTTTCAAATCGCTCTGATTAGCACTAAAAATTGCATAGCAAGCGCGTGGGAATGCAATTATTTATTATATATGAAACCTTCAACATTCCCTTCGCAAAGCACGTGAACCTCTGACAGAAAAAGCACTTTTCCTCGTTTTATTGGTGCAATTATGACCTTTTTGCGAAATGATAAAACTTTTCTCACATAGGTGTGCTTAAGTCAAAGTTCAACTGAAACCAATTTTGTATAAAGGCACTACTTCCTATAAACACGTGCTAATCGTGTATTAGCTCCATAAAATGTGGTGTCAGAGGTGCGAATAAATAAATCGTTCCTTTGTGACGCGCTCTATGATTTATTCTGAGTCATCATTTGCCAAATATTTGTGCTTGACGCCCGACCGCTGCCGCCGGTCCAGGCGTGAACAATCGAGAGTAAAACGCAAAATGCGTTGCTGCGATGTCTAGCCGACCCGCGACGTAACAATGGTAGCAAATGTGGCCAAGCAAATGACATAATCGGCACTTCTTTCCACTATCGTCAAAGCCGTGATGCGTAGGCGGAAACGACATTAAATCCGACTGCCAAGGCTGCGTATTTTTCAATGCTTCTGCTTGGGCAAAAATGATTCGCAGTTGAGAGCATCAATAATTTATTCTAGGCCCATTATGTTTAATTGCTTGGTGTGACCACCAATGCAGGTCAAGATCTATGAAAATGTGTCACAATTTGCAAGCCAAATCATTCCTTCTGTCTTGCTAGTTTTTTCGAATTTTTGGCGGGCAGGTTATAAGTTGGTTATAAGAGTACCGCACTCTGCTTGAGATATGAGGAGCTTGGTTTAATCGGCAATTTTCTTTCCCAACTGCAATAAATCGTAGCATCAGGTATTTTCTAGTCTGCCTTATTAATCTTAAATGAAACAGCGGAAGACAATTTTTCATGCCTCTTCAATTAGCATTATGAAAAATTTACAACGGGTGTAACTATCAATGTTCAATTTATCTCTTAAACATATTTACCAATAAAATTGCTATAGCGACAGAATTTCCTAATTAAATTTATCTGCCTTAACAAGGATTATTATTTGTTCTGTTGGCAAGAAATTGTTCAAACACGCTGCATCTAAGTTTAAGTGTTAACTCGTGTAGTGTATCACTAACCCAAACCTTTAAAGCGCCATTGGACGCTTCCTCAAAATCGCGTAGCGCCTGCCAAACATGCCAAATTTTAAATTCCAGCCACCTGTTTGGCGAAAAGCAGATTCGCGCGAAATGCCGTCATGAAGCAGTCAAACAATGCGCACGAAATACGCAGAGCAGAGCAATGAAGTGAAAAACAAGAGGAGGGTGGGGAGCCTCTAGTCACGGTCTTTCTGGAGGCGCCTCCAGAGCAGTGTGCCTTCGTTGCTCTCGCAGAGCGGGCGAACTGATTCTATATCGCGTCCGATAAAGCCGCGAGTGTTAATATGTCGACGGATTTGTGTCGCGATTGTGGAGCCTGTTTGGGTCGCTCTTGCTTCCGGTTACGTACGTGACTATGAGGGAGCAACAGCTGATGGCCGCGGACAGCTGCGAGGAACCGTCCGAGCGGTTGGCCAGTCTGATGTCCCGCCGGCGCCGATCAGCCAGGGTAACCAAAAACAAACGCAAACACGTCACCTGTGTCACCCTCAACAATAATCTCATTTGCACCGAGAACGCCAACAACCAATATATGGTGGGTTTTACATTTTGGAAATTCAGTCACTTCAATATTATTTTAATTCAGGCTTCAATTTGAATTGATTTAATTTCTCAGTGCTTTACAAATTAGCGAAAATCATAACTTGTTGTTTAAAATTATAATCCTGCATTTTGACTTAAGTTAACAACACCAAAGTGTTTAAAGTCTTTTTCATTGTGACAATCACAGAAAGCTATATTTTCAACTTATTTCGCTGTTAACTACCATGTCATATTTAAACACATTAAAAACAATCAACTAATGAAGCAGCTCACATCACGTAAACTGACAATGGAACTAATCACAGTTAACTTTAAACATTATCCTGCAAATCTTGTACAATCAGCCAACCATTAATATTCCTCACGCAAATCGAGACGGATTCACTGTTGCAATCTTGCAAGTTCTGTGCGCCGATCACGAGAATGGAATAATTTATCGGTTTTGTTGCGTTTGTTCGTCGCGGCGGCAACCTTTCCCCGTTCGCCTCGCTGGCATTCCAATTGGCACCCAGATAATGAAACATGAAAACATTATGCAAAACACCAGAAATATTTATTTGCTCGCCTCCATTCACATCGTGTCGATCTCCCCACCGATTTTTGCGTCTATTGATAGTTAGAGCATTTTTTGCCGTTTGGCCCCGGAAGCGATTCTAGAAATTCATCTCCGAATATGGCCAAGCTGAAAATCTCGGTCTAATGCAATTATAATGACGATTAGCGTTTTTACAAAGAAGCCGGTAGAGGCCCGAGGCCACTTTGCATGTATTATAAACTTGATTTTATTAATTCACAGCCAGGTGCGCTAACAGAGAAAGTAAATGACACACTTACTGATAATGAACGATAACTAGCAAGGATTGTAAAGCAATGTGGGCCTAAAAATTGTTATGGAAGGTCTTGTGCGCTCAGTTACTCAAGACTTGTTTTACCATCAAATTAGTTACCCGGCTTCATGTACCTTAAAGTGGAACATAACTGGAAAATTCTGAATATTAATTTTCACCCTTACTTTCAATATGGTCTGAAAATTTTGAAAGATTTAAAATTTACCAAGATAGCCGTTTAAATATCTGAGAAAATCGGCTCCTATCTCCTATCAAGTGGTGAGCACTGTCTCCATATTGAAAACCATGATTTATTTCGCCTTAAGTAAAATTTACACCAAATTCACACACCGTTGTATAGATTGCTACGGGAAAAGTCTTAGACAAACTGTTTGATTTTTCGAGAAATTTTGCGAATTATAGAATTTAACTTTCTTGGTCCTATTTTGATTTTTGCAGATAAATATTTAAACCAGCAATAATGATCATCTGCCAATTGTACTCAAAAATTCAAAGTAATTTCATTGGTTCGCCTTGTATCAATCCACTTTAAGAAAGTTTGCCTGAGTGAATTCAAATTACTTGATTGATTTGATGATGATGCGTGTACTTCTTTACCCTCTTTCGATGAAAAGAGGACAGACAGTTTGATCAGTATTTTTCACGGCCTAATGGTCATCAAGGAAATGATGAGGTTAGCGCACCAATCAGCCAATTAATTTCATCGCCTTACTTCTCTCGCTTGTCTATCAGACCGTGTGAATTTTCAATTATAGAAAGCAGCACCTTGCAGAGGCGAAAACGTAGATATTCTTGTTTACGTGACCTTTGCAAACCTCTCCTTACATCTTCATGGCGCAATTTTCGCATGCCTCACGTGTGCGACAGGTAAACACCCAAGTGGTCGCGCAGAAAAATTCATCCTCTTTTTAATTACGCGAGTGCCTACGTGAAGGAACGCGAACACTCAGACCACTTCTCTGGAATTTTGACTCAAGTCAATTCCACCTGTTTGCAATTCAGGAGGCTTTATTTCTTTGCATCTAAGAAATTTTAGGTGAAAGCTTATATATTTGCATACAACACGCATCGCAACTATGTCTTAATTTTATGACTTTATCATTCTCTCCAAGTCGGAGAAAACTGCTGTTTCGAAGTCTTTTCGCAGCAAGACGAGGTGGATCTTGCCTTATTTGCTCAAGTCTCGTACTACAGCAATCATCTCATGCTCAGTGCATTAATTTATAATCTCGACTTGCGGTCAGTCTGATTAGCAGTTGATACTAATGTATGCAGAAAAACTAAAGCTGGTTCTTTACATTTTATTAATTTATTGAGCTCTGGAGATTGTATCAGACGGCGCCGAATTTCGAGGAAAGAGCTCGCTGGTTAAGTGTGTTTGTGCATATCGCAACTCGACTCATGCCCACAACTCGGACACCCACAAGTTTTCGCGGTATAATATCAGTCTCGCTTGAATTGAAAACGTTTCAAAAGTAAACCAGTCAACTCGGTTCAACTCAAACAGTTACTTTTGCATTCAGTCTGCGCTTTAATTTCAGAGAGCAGAAGGAAGTAAACTTTTTGTTCCTATTGCAAGTGACATAACACTCAAATCAATCTTCATTCTTTTTTGACCTGGATTGGAATGACTGACGTGTGTATTTGTGCGCTTTGCATACAGCCCTGGACTAATAATTGAAATACTTAAAATTGGACCTTGAATATGTCAATCGCGGTCTGACGAAAATATCGGGCGGAGGACAAAGGTACATTCGTAGCCAACAACTGGCAATGAAAAGGCTACCGTGTGTTCGCTTTTGAAACAAAACGCTTCACAGACGATTGTTTCTTCATATGGCTGAACAAAGAAAATGACAGGTGTCTGACAATTTTCTTGCATGAGAGAAAATTTAAAAAAATATATTGCAAATCAAGAAACACTGCACAGTATAAAATATAAAATTTGTTCTTAAAAATATTACCAGTGACTGGCTGACCAGCTTTGTTGTTCTGGTTTTTCAAGCAACCTCGCCCATCTAATTTGAAAGGGTTGCTTGCACTTTCGATCGGCGCGGGTGTTGTAGCGCACTTCACTTTTATCACCACCCATGCAAAATCAGGAGCGAGCGAGAGAGACAGAGAGATGTTAATCTCTAGGCTTCGTGTGGGTCAGTCAAGCCTTTCTCCCTCGGCGCTATTGTTGCACCTGGACCACGATTGTCGCCTTCGCCTTAATTGGCGGCGTCAATGCTTCGCCGGTGATGTGCCCGGACCAGGAGTGACCCAATTGAGATCAAAAGTGCGCGCGGCCCTCGCCCGGGTCGTCCGCCGCAGCCGATTGCTTTGATAGTGTCGCTGCATGCCTAAATAAGGAGCTGATTTGGCAGCGCAAGCCTTGGCACTCGCTAATTAGACGGCTATTAGCTACACCGGGCGCATTTCACTCTCTTGCTGATGTAAATTGTAACGAGCGCAATGGAAGGATGTCGTCGCTCTTTTCGGCATTTTGCTATACCGGCTGCCGGTTCATTTCTCAACCAGCCGTTTGCCCAATTTGGTGCTGTTTGGATTAGAATTTTTGCACTCGCTATGGCATTGACAGTAACAGGTGCTCTGAAATTTTTCGCCTCCAGCGCTGTGCTTTTTGTTTGAAAGGCCCATACGTTTAAATAGGCTGGATTTATTACTGTCAATTGGCAAAAGGTGTATTTTTTCAGAGAAGATTCCGGTAATTCACTTCGTAATCCGTGCAAATGGTAGATTATTTTATCTGTTTGGCACTCATTTCTTTATCTTTATTTTCACTTAAAACTAATAGAAAGTGAAATTTACTATTTATACTTGCAGGTGTAGCACAGTTTCATTGATGATACCCCAGTGTTTCTAACACGTCTTCAAATTCGTTTATACTTAAATATTACAAATCACGCGCGTTGAAATTACCATGTTCGGTTGTTAAGCTTTCTTTCGCTGGCCATTTAAAGCAGATGAAGATATTGTTCCAAGTGCGAGCTTAACAAAAGTATTTTACCTGGCGGCGCTACACGATGATCTCGTTTTAGAAGCGTGACACACTCTTTTAGCATCTCAGAACGGCTTTTGTTTGATTCCTGTTTCTCCACTTGCACAAGGAGCGCGAGTAAAAGCAATCAATCATTCAGTAGCGTAAATTTTCCGTTCGAGATTGCTGTTCAATAAAATGTGCCTAGCTGTAAAGCAATTTATCGGAGATTGAACGCAGAGAAAAGAAAAGTTGCTGTACTAATCGGTCAATATCATTCGGCCGAAATACACCAAAAAATTTCTAGTGGTTTCAAATTAGGTCTAAAAACACACTGAATATTTGTTTTTAAATGAAGGAAAGCCACTTAGAATGTGCAAGATCAGATTACTGGTTCAATTAATAAAATAAATTAATACGTGTTGCTGAAAGAGCTGTCCGGTTTGGTTCGGATGAAATTCCATCCCAACTAGCGATGGAAAAATAAAGCTGAATGAAAAATAATAAACGAAACCAAATCCCTGGCATCAAAGCAAAACTTGCGCACTGGTGCTGCATTCTTGTAACTGAAATTGGATAACTTCTCGTGTCCATTGTAGACTCCACCGTGAAAAATGAAAATATTGAGACACTCGCTGGTATACATAATTATCGTCATAGCTGGTTATTACGTAAGGCGGAATGCAGCTTAGTCTGGCAAATAACTTTTCGCCGCTGTGCTGGGAAGAACAAGTGTCCCAAGGCCGAAGGCTCCCACAGAGTGGGCACCGCGCCCCGTTTTATTGTCGCCTTTTTTCTCTCGATCCACAGAGTTATACGTTTGAGATGAGATCTCCACGTTTTTTTTTTGGCGTGCCTCCTTGTCACTCCTTGTCAAAACTTTGCCAATGAAACAGATACAAACATGAAGGTTGACACAACACGGTAGTTTAGTCAATTGCATCTTCGAATTTTGAAAAAAGTATCTAAAGCGATCATTAGAAATCGAGGTTTCAGCTGATAGATTTAATGCATGTGAACTGATTTGGTATTGTAAGAAGGACTCAAACTGATGAGTAGCCTTTAAACTCGCTCTAGTACGAGTATCTCAAAGTAAGAAGTGAATTGCGCTAGCTAGAAGTGTGGTGGTGTTTTGCAGAGTGCACTCAGGGAATTTGACTTCCTGCAAGACGAGCCACTCAAGGCCGAGGTCCAAGTTATCCAGGCCCCTCAGCCTGCCCCCAGGCAAAACAGAAACCCTCAACCTCCTCCGCCGCAGCCGGAGCCGAGACCTCGCCAGCAGTCGCCGCAGCCCATAGTAGAGTTCCCTGACGAGCTCGAGGTAGCCGCCCCTTTCCCGCCCCTGAGCCCAACCACCCCCGCCCGCGTGCAGACCGCTCGACTCGCTGCTTTACTAACCCAGACTGCTAATTAAACCTGCTCTTATAAATATCATGCTGTTTTACTACTTTTATGTCCAAAATGCTTATCAACCATTTTGCAAACATGGGAGGTTTTGTTTATGTTATGTGAAACATTTTCAGTCAACCCGGCTTGCATGGTTTTGCACTGTTTGAACCTTTGTTTATTCAAAGTTGCATGCCTGATTGACGCCGTGTAATTGCCAGCCTCCATCGATTTCGTGCCTTCGCCACTTAAGGAGTGATTTTTCTCTCGATTTATGTGCTGACGCGTTACTAACGAAATATGATAGCTTTCAGCGCATGATTTCATTATGTTTGTGATTGATAAGCTGGCATTGTCCATGTTTATTAACTATTTGATTGAACCGATTGGAATCTGCTCGAGTTTTGACCGTGGTTTTGTGGTTTGCAGCCTCCCCAGGTGGTCAGACGGCCTGTGGCCAGAGGCCCCGACAGAGACAGCGCCTATGAGTCTCGCAGGCACTCACAGTTTACTGGAATGTCACTCGACCACTTCAGACTCATCAGCGTCTTGGGAAGAGGACACTTTGGAAAGGTGATGCATATATCTCGATTAATGATTGATTTTTAATAATTCATGTCTCAGGTCATTCTCTCGCAATATCGAAACACCGGCGAGTATTTTGCCATCAAGGCATTGAAGAAGGGCGATATCATAGCCCGCGATGAAGTCGAATCCCTGTTGGCTGAGAAGCGAATCTTCGAAGTAGCCAACGCCCAAAGACACCCGTTCCTTGTCAACCTGTTTTCATGCTTCCAAACGGAGGTACCAAATTTCGCTTGGAAGTGAACCAGACGTTCCTAATTTCTTATCACATACGCAGAATCACGTGTGCTTCGTTATGGAGTATGCTGCCGGCGGCGATTTAATGATGCATATTCATGCAGACGTCTTTTCTGAGCCAAGGGCTGTGTTCTACGCAGCGTGTGTTGTGCTGGGCCTTCAGTATCTGCACCAAAGTAGAATCATCTACAGGTATGGATACCATACATTTTCATTCTTAACAATAAGTAATTTCTATTTTCTTTGGTGAATTTTGCTTAGAATGACTGAAAGTTTTCATATTGAAACTAGAAACAAGCTTTGATTTTTAGGATGTTTCAACTTAATTAATAATAATTTGACTAATTTGGAGAAGTAAAACTGAATTGAATTTCCGTTTTCAGAGATCTCAAACTGGACAATTTGCTCCTGGACACCGAAGGCTACGTAAAAATAGCTGATTTTGGTCTGTGCAAAGAAGGCATGGGCTTCGGGGATAGGACTGGAACCTTCTGCGGAACTCCTGAGTTCCTCGCCCCTGAAGTACTCACGGAAACTTCTTACACAAGGGCCGTCGACTGGTGGGGTCTCGGAGTGTTGATATTTGAGATGCTAGTAGGAGAAGTGAGTGCCAAAAGCGTCGTTGCTATTGATAAATCTAACAATATTTTGTTCAGTCTCCTTTCCCAGGTGATGACGAGGAAGAAGTATTTGACAGCATTGTCAATGATGAAGTTCGCTACCCTAGATTCTTGACCTTGGAGGCCATCGCTATCATGAGAAGGGTATGCTAATTAGACTGAAACCCAGTTTGTGGTGACCATTTTCTTTTTTTTTTCGTGACAGCTCTTGAGAAAGAATCCAGACAGGCGTTTGGGATCCAGTGAAAGAGATGCAGAGGATGTAAAGAAACAGGCCTTTTTCAGAAGCATTCAATGGGAAGAATTGCTTCATCGACGAGTCAAACCACCATTTGTTCCAACTGTGGTAAGCTTTATTTCTTTTTTCGCACAGACTGTGAGTTGCATTTTCTTAAGAAAACAAAATGTTTATTCACCACACCTCTCAAATGTGAACCGGGAGTTTTTTCACTCATTGAATTTTGCAAGGCTAATAAGAGCCAAGTGTATAATAGTGTGTCATTACTTGGAAGTCAAATTATTGAGATAAAAATATTGTTACGAACATATCTCCATGTTTGGCCCCCTTCATAATTTATTGGATTTGTATTTTCACTCATTTGACCCTTTGCGTTGCAGCATTCGCTAGAGGACGTGAGCAACTTTGACGAAGAATTCACACAAGAAAAGCCCCAACTGACGCCACCTAAGGAACCAAGGCCTCTCACCGAAGAAGAGCAGGCCTGTTTCCGTGATTTTACCTACATGGCAGACTGGTGCTGATACCATCAGGAAGAAACCAAGTCACTTAAAACTAACTTATCAAGAGACAGCTCTAATTTAAGTATGCAAATAGATAACCAAGAACTAGAAGCCAAGTGCGATTGTCTTGCTAGAGTGCCTTTAGAAACACTTGATCCATTGTGATGACCAACGAGAAACGCCCTAACCGTCCTGTAAAAGTGCTCTCTACTCTTCTGTTTTCTATCCTCTGTCACTTTTTTCCCAGTATTTCTGATAGCAACACAAAAAATTGGTCAAATGATATAACACACATGCTCAATGTTGAATTTGCCTGGATGTAGCTGCAGCTTTTGTTGCGAATGTTCTGTCAATGTGCAGGCACCTCTAACTTAAATTTAGCCGCAATTCTCAAGTTCTCAAGTAGGCAAGAATTCCGGCAAAATTGCTGGTGCCTCTTGGCTGAACGTTATGTGGGGTTGATGGAAAAAATATATATTTGCGTGTTATGCTCATTATACATTTAATAACCGCAGCTTAAAGTTGTTTGTTTTTAATAATAGATAGCAGCACAATGAGTTTTAACTTGTGTTGGATGCTGCTGTCACCCCGTGAATCAAGAATTTATCAAATGAGCCAAACCACATGTGGTGCTTGTGCTCACCTGTTTGCATGTTGTCCTGTTGTTTGTCTGGTGCCTTTTGATAAACTGAACCAGTGTCTTATTGAGCCCTGAATTTTGTGTAAATATCTCGGATCGCAGGCTAGGCTACGGCTTAAATTGAATAACGCTAATTTTATAGAAAGAGGAAAGAAATGAAATAAAGTTAGGGCTTTCACATTCATACAATTATTTCAGCTTTTTGTGATTATAGATTTGTAATTAAACAATTAATCAATTAACTTTTCCTTCAGTTAGAGCGCCAATTTTCTTAAAATACCTGTAAATTATGTTGTATGTTAAAATATTGAATTGATTGATTAATTTTATTCTTTAAAGTGTTTTGAATCAAAATTTAGGAGTTGATCTTATCAAACTCTACCAATCGTGTGCAAGTTGATGACACTGTTTTTTTCAGTCTAGTACTGTGCATAATACTATTATTATTGATGTAATTGGCAGCTTTTGGTTGAATTTCTCTACGCGGCCACCAATAATTAGAAGATGTTATTTGCAAGTTCTGTATTAAATGATACACTCAAACATCTGCACGCATCCCTGTGAAGAGGCAGAAATCGACGTGTGCTGTCAATTAATGCATCATGCCATTTAAAGAAGCAATCTTTTGTAAAAAAATACGTGAGGTAATTTTAACATAATAAAATGCAAAGCCATCTATAACTAGAACAATGTATTATTTAATAAAAATTTCCTGTTTTTTTAATGTTATTTTTATTTCTTAAAATCTCAAAATAAAAAATTTAACTTAATACATTCAAAGATTTTATAAAAAATATAGTCATGTTTACTGAGGGGAAAACATCCCCTTTCAAAGCACATCTCATAAAGCCGTGCATAATGCCACAAATATATTCCATACCTCTTGGAATTCAAATGCTAGACACCGCGTTGGAAGAAGCCTGCAGGGCGCAGACGCACGCTCATTGATTCTGCCTGGGCGAGTTACCCCATCCACCCCATATTTGCGATGTAGGCAACCCTCACACCGGGCAGAAACAGCAGGCTATGCTGTCCAGCAGCAAGTGGCGGTGTTTTCCGAAGGATTTCTTGGGCCTCTCCGCCGCCATGACCGTCTTAAACATGACGCAACTCTTCAGATTAGTCTCAGGTAAAAACGCATTGTTAAGGCAAGAACAATTTATCATTCTCACAGAAAATTTGGTTTTTGACAAAACTATACAGGGAAAACGTATACACCTACGCGCTTCTAAATTTAGAATATTTTTGTACCTTGAATTTGTCGAGCTCATACGGATGGGTACTTCACATTAAGGGCTCTCAAGTATTCTCAGCATGCAAAAATCTTTTTTATTTTAATTGTTTTAAATATTCATATTCCAGAAGAGACTCCTTGTCGCGAGAGTTCAGATTGCTCTACGTTGCAAGGTTATGTTTGCTCGAACAACAGATGCTGTGATGTAAATTATCTCCAAGCGTGCGCCCCAGCAGGTAGTGTCATATAACGTTAACAAAATCATTTGGTTTAAAAATGATATTGTACTTGTAGGCATTGGAAATCATGGAAGTAAATGCTATAATGATAACAGTTGCTATAACCCGTCTGATCTTAATTTGGTATGTGCCACAGTCAACAAAACCTGCAAATGCAGAAGGTCTGTATATTTGAATAAAATTCCTAGAATATCTCGCGAATATGATTGTTTCAGGGGATTTGTCTGGGAAATTGATTTAAAAAGATGCCACAAATTAGGAGATGATGACTATGGTATGGTTGCAATTCCTAATATTAATTCAACTCATGAGTTTTACTAATATATTGAGCGCCAACAGGACCAAACAAAATCGGAACAGTCAGTGACCTGATAGGCACCTTAATTTTCATCTTGGGAGTTGGAGCCATGATGTACCTTTTGCTAAAATTATTCTGCAATTGGTAAATAAACAAAACTTTTTACAATAAAAAATTGTCTCCTTTTGATTCTGATTTCAGTAGCAAACTCTGGCGCAGAGGCAACGCTGTTCCAAGAGCTGATATTCCCCGCAGCGAGGGAGACCCTCAATTCATCCCAATGAACAGCGCTCCTGGCACGTGGGTTGCATCATACAGGGGTAAATACAGCCTCCTAATAAATATTTAGGTGTTTGTTGAGCTGTTTTTACGGCACCAAGACACTATAATTATATATTATGTTCAATCAAAAATGTTGATTATATTATATTTCATTTTATTTGAATATACATTCTGCTATAGCAAATAATATTTTTAAATTTTTACTTAGGTTACAAACAAATTTGAAAAGCTTGCAAGTTCTTTAAAATAATACTCGCAGGGAATCTAGGCACCAAAAATTAATTTTTTTGTATCTTCTGTATATAGTTATATATTCTTTTTTACTTTTTATCCCTTTCCGGAGACAGAGAAGGGCATGCATTCTTAAAAATTAGAAATCCGAGAAATAAGAAAATTAATGTTTCAGTAATTGGTTCGTTGGACCACTCCCCAAGCTCGCAATTTTCTGGTCGGAACCCATCGATGCCGCAGTATCTGCTTTACCCTGGAGCCGCGCCACCCCCCTACGAAGATGCTCTCAAGCACAAGGTCATTCTCAGCAGCTACTGCCAGCCACCCCTGTCCCCCATGTCGCTGCAGCAGGCGCAGAGCAACGTGCCAATTGAAAGCGACTCCGTTTCAGTCCTTGACGAGCAAACATCAAATCTGCCGAATACAATGTTTTCTGAAGACGGCGTCCAGGAGCAGCACGGCGGCACCTCGTCCAGCTAGCAGCATGAGTGGGTGTAATTCGTCTCTTGATAAATTGCAGCGACTGTCTGAATTTAAGAGGAAGAAATGCACCCACCTATATTTATAATAACATCACCTGCTCTTTAAATTGTGAAGACTCATAATGAGACTTTCATTGATATAAATTACATAAAATATAATATGTTCGTTCAGTGTGACTTTGAGAAACTGACACACACAAAATGTCACATAACATTGAATGGATTATGTATATAGTCACGTCTATTTTTGTCAACTAATTAAATGAAAGGTACAAGAGGCGATTGAGGCATTTCAGTTGTATGAGGTAGACGCAGGACACAATTAGTGAGAAATTTAATTATATGAAAAGTGTGAGATTCTGCGTAGAGGATTGTCATCGAAAAAAAATCAATGCTGTATAGATATAGAAGAGCAAAATGAGATAATAATTATATTTGAAATTAAGCCTAATCAAGTGTATTGAAATTGTTTTAAGTTCTCAATAAACAAAACCCCGCGCAAACAAAACTTAAGCTCTCAATTTTATTACCACAATTACAAAGTTAGTCAAATAATAATGGCAAATGAAAAGTATATTATGCATAATATATAAAATAAATAAGGCTTAATAAATTTAGCTTATTTTTTTGCAATTATGTTATACAATGGAATAATTAGAGTAATTAAATTTTATAGTTGCTTGGTTAACCTTAAATCATAATTATATAAGGCTCAGCTTTGCTTAGGAAATTTCCTTGGAATTATATTTTTAGGGGAGTGCCTTTGACTATATTTTCGTCTTTTTGTTATTATTTTCCATTTTTCAATTTAGAGGAAAAATAGTGATATTTAACCGTAATGGTGTTTTAACAACACACTATTATTTTTTGAGTTGTTTAGAAAAACAAACATATTATTAAATTGTGGAGAATGACGGATATAATAATATATTATTCTGATAAGACAAATATTTTAAAACAAATTAGAAAGCATTCGGAAAATAATAAAGCGTGGGAAATATTGATATAAAAGTATGGCAGACTCACCATTTTCGCCCAACTCACACTTCTCGCTAGGATAGGGATTAACATTGAATCTTCCCATCAGGGCGAGAGTGTGAGTGAGCGGAAAGTGTGAGCCACCCATAATAAAAATAATTTTACTATTTTTGTATTTTTCCTACAATTTTATTTGGTTGGTCGTCACTGGTCGTCACGTCGTCACTTACTGTGTTGTTTTTCAATGCCGCCAGAAACATGTTTTGTTATTTGCCATGCGCAATAGCGCTGGCGCTGCAGTCGAAAGCAGCCAGCCATCGGCCATTTTTATTAGTCCGGCTTCCATCTTTACTGACATCGTCGTTCGTGCGACTCGTGCGTCTGATTCAACACTACACTTTTGAAGACCCCTGAAGGCGAAGAAAACTTCGGAAATTCACACAAATCACCCGTCTGAAATGGCTGAGAAGATGGAGCTTAGTTTGGACGACATAATCAAGCAAACCAACCAAGGTCGAGGCGGCGGCAGACGCCGCGGCGGTGGTCGCGGTGGTAGAGGAGCGGGCCGGCGACCCGTCGGCGGTGGCGGCGGCGGCGGTGGCGGTGTTAGAGGCGGAGGAGTTACGAAGAATAAACGTCGTGGAGGCCCTGGTGGCGCAGCAGCTTTCAAAAGGACTCCCTACGCTAGAGTAAGAGTCAATCCTCTCTTAAGGAGAATCCCATGGGACGTTGGAGACTTAAAATGGCTTTGCGTAGAGAGAAAACGGTACCCCCGTGAAATGAAACGCGGGGACCGGAAGTGCGACGCCGGCATCGGTGTTTAGCGTTCTGTCTCTCGAATCAGCCAATGTTTTGTCGAGAAAGTTGCATTGCTGGCGGTGTGGTGACGCCAAATATTGTAAAATCTGTATGATTTTGGTGCATTTGGCTGGGACCTTGAAGGCGTTGCAAGACACCCTCCATGCCCACGCAACGCATGCCCTCGCACGTGTCTCGGTCATATTGCTGAATGCCCACCTTATTCTTCACACCACAGGGCGATGTTGAAAGCCAGTGGACGCACGACATGTTTGACACATTCGGTGGAAAGAAGGGATTGATGCGCACTGCCGGAGGACTTCCTGGATCCGGAAAACTACTCGTCTCAAATCTTGACTACGGTGTATCTGACTCGGATATTTCTGTAAGCATCAGAACAAGATCTACGTATCTATCTTGACGAGCTGTGCAAAAGCGATTGATGTGTACAAAGTTGAAAGTGCACAAGTGGAAATACAAAGGTTTTACGGAAGCTTTCGCTGGGATAATTTGTTCCCCCACGTGATTGATAAGAATATTAATTATGTTGCTATTGTTTGTCCCTCTTGTGGTGCCACGAGTTAACAAAACCGATTTTCCTTTTTAAAAACATCAAAGAGCTATTATTATTATTATTATAGTTACATTGCCTCTGGTACCTAATGGAATTTACCTTGTTAAAATGAAATTTTAATTTACAGACAGCACTTTCTA
Source organism: Cloeon dipterum (assembly GCF_949628265.1). Taxonomy (NCBI): domain Eukaryota; kingdom Metazoa; phylum Arthropoda; class Insecta; order Ephemeroptera; family Baetidae; genus Cloeon; species Cloeon dipterum. The sequence continues at coordinate 13,312,231 of NC_088789.1, forward strand.
GTAACCATCAATCGTTTGCAAGCTTTATTGTTTGACCTCTTGTTATCAAGCATTTTTTAAACCTAATATTTTGTTTGGTCTAGGAGCTTTTCGGTGAATTTGGAAAACTGAGGTCAGCCTCAGTGCATTATGATCGTTCTGGACGTTCCCTGGGATCAGCAGATGTTATTTTTGAGAGGAGGGCCGACGCCATCAAGGCCATGAAACAGTACAATGGAGTGCCACTGGATGGTAATATTCGTGCTCATACAAGATTCAGTGCCTTTAAATAATCTTAACCTTGTACTTTGCACCTGACTTGAGTAGTTCAAATATTTAATTATTGCAGTTTGAACATTAATCAAAAGTCAATTTCGTATTTTTGTTTATTTACTGAAAACACGTATCAAAAGCACAGAACACAGCTTAAATCTCTTGTAATTTTGAATAGCGATTGAATGTTCGTTTTAACATGAACATTTCAGGCCGTCCAATGAATATCCAGATGCCCACTTCAGAAATCGGCTCCACCGTGAAGATCTCTCAGAGAGTTGGAGGTGGTGCTGGAAACTTCGGACGCCGAGGAGGCGCCGCTGGAGGCGCTGCTGGAGGTGGAATGAAGCGAGGTGGAAGGACTGGTATGCTCAATATTTCATCATAAATAAATATTTACAAATAAGTTTCTCCCCTTGTTATTTACTAAAACGGTTATTATATTTCTAATTTATAAGAACAGATTTTTTTATCCATGTAAAAGATTTTTATTTATTATTGCTCGTAGTGAAAAACTGAATTGAAATATATTAAATATTTCTTTATGCTGTGGTATTTAATTAAATATTTATTTGTTCCTTTAGCTGGCGGTGCTGGAGGCAAACGAGGTGGCGGCGGCGGCGGCGGCAGGGGAGGGCGTGGCGGCGGAAAAGGCAAGAACAAGACAGCTGAAGAACTTGACGCTGAGCTTGACGCTTACCTGAATGAAGCTAAGTGAGCTAAAGGCACGCCATCTCCACAGTTAAACGACTGTCCAAAGCCTCATAAATAAAGACTTGAAAATCTTGCAAAGACTTGTGCAAGGATTGTGTAATTTTAGTTCAGCTTAGTGATTTCTGCTGGGAATGTACACATGCGAAGATTTATACTGGAGAGTGCGCCCTCATTTGATTTACTAAGTGTGATTTGTATTGTATTAAAATGGAAAATATACGGTTCGGATGCGTGCGCCTTTTACATGAAACCACCACAATCTTCGGAAAACATAGCATCTGTATATGTTAACTATGGAACAAAATTAAATTAGTTAACACCCAAACTCGCAATTCTTTTTCACACACAACCATTGCTATCAATCGCATCAAGTGCATTGGTGTTCTCATCGACGATTATGTGTAGTTAAGGCACCTAAGGAAGAGTAATTTAATTCAAAATAAAAAAGACTTGATAAAAGTGCATGGAATGTTGTTTTGTTCTTTATGGATGTTCTTTCAGGTCTGAGTGGACTGGCCTATGTTGGTCAAATAAAATGCCACCATTCGACCTTTCTTAATCTTATGCATTTTTTAATAGTAGTTTGTGAGAAAATTAAGTCAAAACGCGAAAGTAGAACCCACTCAATACTTGCCCAAAGATACTGTTTCCTTAAATTATCCAAATAGTCTTTTGAATTGTCCCTCATACAAAATTTATATGGCGAGTTTAGTGTGTCCTCAGCAAGAACTCTGGGCAAACAAGGCCAATCGTTAAGGGATATTTAGATTTATAACAATCCCTATCACCTTTTTCTGCACCGTTAGTTCTTAGGTATGGAACAATTACATTTTTTTATTTTTACCAGTCATCCACACACATTCTTTATTAAACCTGTTTGCAAACAGTTTCACAAATAAATATATCTTGACGTACCCATACTATTTAGCGAGATAATACGATATCTGAATGATAAAACGTTCAAAATTTTCCAGGAAACACAGGGGAATTTATTAATTTGGAAATTCATGCATATTGGTGTGCAAATAATGTGCTTTACAAAGGTACACAATGATGACCAGTTCAGTTAAATCAATCACTTTATATGCACATCATTTCACCGCAAATTTTAAGTTGATTTTGAAAACAGCAATTAATTGGGTTAATTTGGTTAAGATTAGTTTTGCACAGTAGACGACCGATCAGCAACTAATGAAAGTTAATCATGTCACCTGCTGTATGGAGAGAACGATTAAATGCACGCTAAATCATTAATTTTACAGTTCAAGTTGTTAATTTCATCCTTGGTGAAATGAATCCACAATCACTTCTCATAAAATACATCTCTTTCAATAAACTGAAACATGCGATTTAATGTAAAATAGAAAATGACAGATCCAACTCAGAAAGTGTGATCAACTAATCTTGATGAGTTCTAAAAGTTTGCTAAAGGTTGATGAAGATTAGGGATTGTAACTTGTTTGCTGGTCATAGTCTTTTCAAAGTTCGTTTCTTGTCTTTCAAGAGCTTCTTTTTGTCAGCTGAAAGCTTCTTGTCAGTGGCATGTCTCTTAGCTTGGGGTCCCTCTGATGAATCCGAAGAGTCCTTGAGGAGATTTGTATTCTACAGAGAATTAAATAGTATCACAGCGCAATATTCATTAGAGACTGCATTACCTGAGCATGAATATCTGTGATCATCCTAGCCCTCCTAAAATAGTCATCGTACTGCTCTAGAAGCAATTTGCCAGCTTCTTCGTTGAGGGCAGATTCGGCATTGGGTACAATGAGGAGGCATTTGACAGTCTGTAGCACAGAAACGTGTTACAAATATATTTTTCGTGCAAATTCAACATACCAATAAAATGTGTTGAATGCCAAGGTCAGGATTCCAGTCTTTCTTCAAGGTGTTAACACAGATTTCTCCACTCGACGCCACGTTTGGATGGAAAATTTTTGTTAGAAAGAATGCTTTCGGGGGGCTTGAAGGGAAGTCTTTTCCAAGAGTTAGTTTTACTTTGAATACTCCCCCAGCGTAAGGTGTCCCCGCTGAAATGAGAAAAATGTAACGAGTCAACGCAATTGAATTAATAAATAGCGATTAATCTCATGCCTGGTCCTTCAATTGTGGCGTGAATATCAGTTACATCTTCTTCGTTCATGTACACTTTGATGCCTTCAGGAGGTTCTTTCACTAAGCTAGAGAGTTCTTTCCACACACCTCGGATGGTTTGAGGGGATAAGTTTTCCACATTTGACACCTGAAATTTACAACGATATTTATTCATATACTGAACTAAAGAGTTATGACAAAAAATGCAGAGGAAATGATGAAAACAACGCAAATAGTGTTGAGAGGACAAGCGATGGAAATATAAACTTACCGACGACATGGCCGACATTCTGCCAGAAAATTATTAAACTAATGGGAAATCTTCTAAATGATATTAATTTGAGACGTAGATTTACATAAAATCTGACGCTGGTAGGCAGAAATAGTTAATAAAAGTCGTTACTACGCTGGGTTTGTTATGGCTGCCACTGGAACCATTGACATTCGAGCAGACGCAATGAACGAGATTCCGGGCTTTGTGGTTGGCCAACTGAAAGAGCGTTACTTTTAAAAGTAGCCTATAGACTGATGCAGCAGTAGCGAGGACCAATGGAAAGCGAAAATGAAATTTTGATCAATCTACTTTCCACATAAATAAATAATTTAAGAAATTTCAGACCTTCAATGTTAATCCCTTATGAAATCCACACAATTTGTTTAATTACAACATTTTTAACAATATCTAGCATGCAACAGAAGAAAATTGAAATTTGCATTTCATTAATGTACTGAAATTAATGAAAGCAATAATGGAATTATGTGTATTAATTTTAGCGCGAAACCTTGAAATTTTCCGTTTGATTTCTTACACACATTCACTACATTCAGCTCACTAAAAATTAATACAAATCAGCAATATAGATCACGATCAAGTTTTAACAATGACTTCAACTGCTAATGATTCCTTAAAATATTGAATTATAATCATAATTATGGCATAGTTGTTGTTCCATTATTGGTTATTGCTGTATATTATAGACAGCTCTCATGATTTAAAGTAGACGTATAAAATACATAGTGTACCATTGCTGTGTTTTGATTTTTGATTTTACCCAATTTTGGTTTGGTTTCTCCAATTCTTCTCCTTTTAGTGCTTTCACGTCCGTGCGCTGAGCTTGAATTTAATTTGCATAATGAATATTAACAAATAATGGAAAATAAAACAATGGCAAAATATTAATAAGCCACGACATACACAGCTTTTATTTACGTTTAGCGGTACATTTATACTATACTTGTTTTATTCTGGTTTTTTAATATTTTTCAATAACAACTACAATTTTTCAACTTGATCGCATCGCATTAATAACACATTTTTGGCTGGTAGCTTGCGTGTTTTTGGTATTTTCCGTAATGTTCATTGGCGGGAAGAAGAAAAAATACATATTAATAATATTATACATCATATTATTTGAATGCTAATAATTATATATAATTATGTATAATAATTAATAAATTTTAAGAAAATTGACGAGGGAAATAAAATACATTATAATTGGCACAAAACTAACAATAGCTCTGATGCATGTATGTAGTTCTTTGGTTCTTAATAAATACAAATATTCTAATACGCACTACGCAGCACCAGCTGTTAAATGTAAATACGGTTAAAATGTTCGCAATCAGTCTCAAACCAAAAATCTTTATTCATAATTTTCTTTCCATCATTTCCGCATTTTTAACAAAAAATCAACAGCGCCAGTATGTGATCGTGGCAGTGGCAGCAACACAAACTAAAGTCACCTCTTGTTTGTGTTTTGGGAAAGGGAAGCCATTATGGAATTTCGATCTTGAAACAAGACGCCTGGGCGACAAAAACGTGCATAGAAAGCCGACGTCAGGAGTTAGTTTGGCTTTCGGCACAGTGAGTCGACCTCTGACCAGCTTGTCGGTGGGTATCTCAAAATCTGCAACTCGCGAGAGGCGCAGTACATAGGCGGGAAAATGGAAGAAGATCGAAATCCTTCGGCCACCGTCGTATTACCGGACATTTCCGAAACCGGTGGTATCACGACGGCGAACGACGAAGAACTTGAAACCAGAGGTCAAGCTGTTCGCGTTTCGGCCGATGGAAATGTTGTGACAGTGCCCGTTCTTGGTGTCGGCAACGGGGCCACTTTCAACGTGATCGCGCAGGACCACTCGCACGCACTCCAGTTGCAGGGTTCCGAGTTCAAGCCCGTCCTTTGCGTGGACAATAGGTTCGTATTTTGCCTTCGTAGACGTTCGTGTCTTGGACCTTTCGGGTTCGTTCGTACACTGGCAAAGAGTCCAACTCCACTCTCGAGGATTTTTTCTTTGGCCTTCAGTATGTTTACACGTTGGTCGCGTACAGCATTATGATGCTATTGTGATTCTATGTATTTTTCTAAGCAGCTAATCGTCGGTTAATGTAAGCCATAATTTGCAAATGCAATTTAAAAAATATTCATGTGACAACTATTTTCTATTTAATGGAATAAATGACAATTATTATAAATTATAAATTAGGTAATGATCTTTAACCTTCGTATTTTCGTCATTTTTCAGTTTTTTGTGTGACCGAAATGACAAAGAGACTAACGACACTATCAGGAGTTGGGTGCGAACCCAAGGCATACAGTGTCTGCAAAATGGAGAGCTCAAAGGCACCCACACCATTGTCATCCAGAGCGACGGTGATGTGCACACAGCAAACGTACAGCCTGCTGCCCAGACCCCGCGAGAGGTGTGCAACAATTCGTGGAATGAGTCGGTTCACCAGCCCATTCTGCCCGTTCGGTGCAAAAATACAAGCGCTGAGCTGCACAAGGACAGATTCGGCTCTGGTGGTCGGGGAAAATGCATCAAAGTGAATGACAATTGGTACACTCCGAGCGAATTTGAGGCTCTTTGTGGAAGGGCATCAAGCAAAGACTGGAAGCGAAGCATCAGGTGAAGATCCTATTTGATTTTATTCAAGGATGGAAAGCTAAATTTTGATATTTTATCAATTTAGGTTTGGTGGCCGCAGCTTGCAAACTCTCATAGACGAAAATATTTTGACTCCCCATGCCACAAGCTGCACGTGCTCAGCTTGCTGCGACGATGAGTCTGCAGCTGGGCCAATCAGACTATTCACTCCATACAAGAGGCGGAGGAGGAAAGACACTGCAGATGGACCTTCGAGGAAAAGAGGCAAGGACACCAGCGGTGGCGAGGAAAGCGACGTTGGCGGTTCTTGCAATGATGAAGAGAGCAACGCAGAAAATGCCGTGGACTCATTGATGAATATGGGAGAAACAGACGACGCTGATTTTCTTGTCGGCACTGCTGAGCAGAAGATGATGAAGCTTGAGGACCATGCGGCTAGGATTTTAAAATTGGCACAAGGATTCAAGGTAACCTTTCCTGGTTAAGCATAATATATACTCTGGCTATTATTGCATTTTCAGCGCAGACAAAAACTGCTCTGTTATTTTTAATTTAAATATTAGAAGTTAAAAGTTAATACTGGTGTAACTTTGAAACTATATTGTTGTGTTTTTGACTAAATTTATTACTATATTGAGAATAATTTGTGGCTACAGTTGCAGACCAAATATATTTTGCTGGATCAATTATTTTATCGATTGTTCGTGTCAATAATCATAGCAGATTGGAAGAAAAAAATTGATTTATCACAATAGCAATCTCTTTCTACTTTCTGTGACCTTACTCCTGCTTTTAAGTTAATACATTTTTAACTGAATCTACATTTTTCTTAACTTAATCATACTTTTGTTAAAAAAATTAGATTCATTTCCATTTACATTGATGCGGAGACGTATTTTTTCTATTACCACAACTACTGATCACTCTTGGGATTCTCTGCTTTTGCAAGTAGTGACAGTCTCACTGGAGTCATGTAGCCCATCGCGATGTAATCAAAATTCAGTGATCAATTTGACAATTCTGGCGATTTTCTGAGCTTTTGATAAAGCAAAACTAAATATTTCAAAAGTGGTTTAAATTAACTCTATTCATCAATTCATGGGAAAATTTGGTTTGAACATCTTATTTTAATCTTTTGACTTGCATTATTAGTTTATTAAATTATTAGACTGTTAATAAAAACTTACCACTTGGTCTAAAATACCTAAAGCTGCTTCCGTCAAGCTCTGGGCTACTTTTCGCTTTATGAGCATGTATCCATAATGTACGTGAATGTACGCTAATTTAGATATTTTGTTCGCAGGCGCAGCTAGACAAAGTAAGGGAAGCCTACAAGCACGAAATTGAAGAGCTGAAAGAGCAGTTCGCGCGGGAGAAAGAGGATGCAATTTTAAACGTCAAACTAGAATCGCAAGTTGTCTGCTCGCGGGCGGTATTTGAAACTCGTACCAACGAGCCAATTCCAGTGCACGTGGTCGATTCGCTGGAGACAGCGTGCCTCCAGCCAAGCACAGAGTCGGAAGAGAACAAAAAGTGTGCAAATTGCAACCGTGAAGCGTTTGCGGAGTGTTCGCTCTGCAGGCGCACGCCGTACTGCTCGACCTTCTGTCAGCGCAAAGACTGGGCTTCTCACCAAGGAGAGTGCATTCGATCAGGAGATGGCAACAGCATCAGCCAGGCTGGATCTATCATGCTGATTGTCGACAGCTCAGATGCTCAAGTCATCTCTGGGTCTGGACACCAGTGAATGGAATCTTTGACTTGAAAGTTGAAATGCATTTACTCAAATATTATATCCAAAGAACTGACTAGGGGTGCGAGTGTGATTTGAAGTTATATTTATTATTGGAGCAAACAAATTTCTATTTGTCTCCAATTTTTTTTTTATTATTTTGTGGCTGAAGCTACACTATAAAGACTTAAAAATTTGACACATCATCTCTCCCTCTAATCTAGAGCCAAATCATGTACAATGGAATGGAAAAGTTGAAACCATCAAGAAGCATAGCTTGAAAACATGCTTCTAAATTTTTCAATAGTCAAATGTGTGCGCGTCAGATTTGGCGCTCTTTTGCGTTTATGATTCCCAGGACTTTCTTAGATTAGGTAATTTGATGCCCCTCTACTAAAGTGTTGGTTTTAAATAAATTGTTAATCTATGAAATTTTCTAACAAAATATTTGTATTAAATTACAAGATTTGGTTAAAATTGTTTAGTTTTCCTATTCCAATCATGTAATTAGTTTCATTAGGATAACATCACTTGAGAATATCCAGTCCTCTTGGAATCCTTGAAATAAAACTATTCCAACTGTAAAAATTGCACTGTTTTCTTGTTATTTACTTATAACTCGTCTGGAAATTTTGGTTAGCGTTGTGGGTCGGACGTTTAAATTATATAAATGCGTTTATCTTTAGTACAAAATAGTTCTAATATTTTAAAGCTAGAAATGGATGCAGTGACCAATGAAATGTTAATATTTTAAAACTTAACACAATTAAATATACTTGTTAAGAGTTTTCACTAGAGTGAACAGAACTCACAAAGAATTGGAGTATTTGTACTGAAAATCGCAGATAAAAAATTCCACTATGGAATTAAAAAAATAATAAATAAATCATTAAGGTAAGCAACTTGAGAGCAATCCTTAATTTTTATGTGACGGAACGGATATGATAGTGTGAGAATATTTCTCACTGCAGTCGTAAAACTAAACTACAGGTATAATTACTCCCAAATGTATGCGAGCGTGCGTGTATGCGAGAGAGTTGGATATATGAGAGTGCGCAAAACTTGTTGCTGACAGATTGCCAGGTTGGGGAAATCTACATTATACTGCAGCGACTGACTGGCGGCGACTAATACGGCAAGACAGGTTCGCCTATGTTGACTCCCACATGGCTTTCGCATACCCTTTATTTAATACTTGCGCTCCAAGCTGACCCACAATCGTAACTCAAGTCAGTGCCAATTGTGATCTCGAATGGAGAACAGTGCGCGCAATGCTCGCTCTTGATCAAGGCAAGTAACACTCGATACACATCAAATCAAACAGCATAATTTGTGGTGAAAGGATTTTACTCATATCTAAGACATTTCTGTATTTTCTTTCATTGACTAGCGCCTAGCTTCAAAAAAACAATTCAGTGATTTTATTTTCGTGATGCAAAGTGCTCTTTGTGTAATATAATATTTTAAAAATCTGCAGGTAATAAATGGCATCCAGGTTTTTAAGGCAGATCAGTTTAGTGCTCAGCCTACTGCTATTATGCAGCACTGCTACGCTGCTGCTGTGCCTTCTGATGGAGCAAATGGAAATGCCTCGTTTGAGCCTTCGAAGACCAGCAGTTGCTCTCCAGCAGATAGAGCCTCTTCTCAACTTTTCCTCCTTTCACTACTTAACTAGTCCCTATGCTTGTCACCCTGAGGAGGAAATCAAAGCACTGGTGATAGTCACTTCTCATGCTGGTGATTTAAAGGGGCGAATGGCCCACAGAAGAGGAATGCCGTCAAAGGTTAATTAAATTTTTTATATTATCGGTTTATATGATAATTAACCTGGCTCCAAAAGATTTTGAATAAGATGAGAGTCCGAAGATTGTTTTTGCTGGCGGTGTCAAGGGAAAATCAAAAAGGGTATGCTTATGTGAATCAAACAACTGTAGAGGATGAGGCCATGATGCACGGAGACCTGGTTCAAGTAATTCCACGTTAAACCGTTCGCAGAATTCGCTCAAAAAATAATTGCAGGGAAACTTCTTGGAAGATTACCACAACTTAACTTATAAACACACCATGGGTCTTCGCTGGGCTGCACAGTTTTGCCCTCAAGCTCAGCTACTGATAAAAATGGACGATGACATAGCCGCCGACTTGCCCAGACTAATTGCACTGGCCCCATCGATGGTTCACCACAACATGCTGGGATATGTTTTAGATGGACTAACTCCAGAAAGGCACAAAACAAAGTGGCGCGTGTCAACAAAAGACTGGCCTGAGAGTCATTACCCTAGGTTCCTATCTGGGTGAGTATACAGATTAAAGACACAAATTTATTTAATCGAAAAAAGTTAAGTGGGAAGAATTAAAACATTTGATATATTTTAGATGGCTTTATGTGACAACCCCCCTGGTGGCAGGGAAAGTGCTGAACGCTCTGGGACGGGACTTTTTCTGGATTGATGATATGTTCATCACGGGGGTGGGCAGTTTGAGGGCGAAAGTACCGCTCATGGATCTCAGCCCCTATTTCGCGTTAAATTCCGAGAGTGTGCATTGCTGTCTGCAAGGCAGGGGCTGCGACTTTGTTGTCGCACCCACGGGCTCTGACTGGCCTCTCCTTGAGGCGTACCTGCGACTGACAAGGACTTCAGCGGTCTACCGGAGGGGTCGAGGAAACTGTGTAGTAACAGACGACCCAAATGAAAAGCCATTTGGGCCTGGAAGAGGACAAATCAAAGCAGTTGTTCTGTGAAATGGGGTTTGTAGAATCTAGTCACCATCGTATTTATAAAATTTCCTTAAAAATTTAGTAAAATGTTTATTTTCAAACTCCTTTGAATAAATTATCATGTGTAAACTGCTAGAGTGAGGTTTCATACAATTATATGAATCAGATCAAACAGCGCTTTGTTCAGTCAAAGCCTAGTCAGTTAAAGAAACAATGAGTTTCTTACAGTGCTTACTTCCTACACTTAGCAATTTACGGCGATTGAAGCAGTAATGCTAACTAATTTTCGTAAGATCCATGTTGGTCCTTGATCATCCAAATGCTATCAATCACAGCTCCATTCTGGAAATAAAATGGTTTGATTAAATTCCTCTTCAGCCAAGTCTGAAGATGAAAACTCACTTGGTCATCTGAAACTTGTTCAAAGTACAGATGAGTTTTGTTGTGAACAGTCATCCTAGCATAACCATAATCATTGCTTCTGAACGCACTCCACTCGGGTCGGTGTTTGCTAAACTTTTCTCGGCCTTCTTGGCAACCCTTGAAAAAAAAAGTAAAAAATGGATCAAATACAAAAATTGTGCTGTGATAAAAATTATCATTCTCACTTGTTTTGTCATTTCTAATGATTTCAAACATGTATAAAAGGTTAAACGTAAAGTAGTTTGTCAATAATGTTTCAAAGTCCTGATAAAGGTTAAATCCGAAAATAGGAAAATATTGTTTCCCTTTAAAATAATCGTTTTATCTTATCTCACCATTACAATAAAAAATAAACATAGTCACGTCAAATAGGTAGCAAAAATATTTACCGCAGATCCTGTGATGATGTGGACAGGAGCTTTGTAGTTGGTGTAAGGTTCCTCCGTGCTGCCGTTGTACATCGTGTAGTTGTAGATGGGAAACAATCTCTCGTAGGAATGCTCGTGGGCCCAGATTTCAAGGTCTACGCCATTCTCATAAAAAAGATCTTCCAGGCCAAACCAATTGAGGAAAGGCAAGCCAGAGCGGATCCAAGTCTCGTGGTTGGTGCAATCGTCACGGTTCAAATTGGAGCAATACATTGGCCGGTGACCTATGGTGATGATCCAAGGGCGCTCCTCGCGGTTTTTGTTGGCCTTGATGAGGTCCTGCTCTAGCCAATCGTACTGAAACACCACCTGCTTGAAGCCGTACTCGAGGAAGTAGTAAAACTCAGTGGAGATGGCGATGATGTGAGCAGGGCCGATGTCAAAGCTGTAGACCATGCTATTCAACGAGGAAGGCATGGAGAATCGAGCTTGGTAGTTGCTGAAGTTGCTGCAGAGTTAAAAGTGAATTAATGAGGATTTATAAATTATCTGGCTACAATTAATTAAGTGCACGTTCTACACTTACTAAGCTTCTTCATGGTTGCCAGGGCACGTCATATAAGGCACGTATGCAGCGATGGACTGAATCTGTCGCATGAATTCATCGCCCACTTTAGCATTGTGCTGAAAGTTTTTGAAAAATCATAATTAGATTTTACTATTTTCATATTGTGTCATACCGAGTGCATGTCGTAAGCAAAATCTCCGACATGCAGAATTGCATCAAAGTGGCCTTTCTGAGTTTCCTCTTGAATACGGGGCAGAGACTGGGCGTTGACATTGCCCATGTCACCATAAATGGCAAATCTTGGTGACCAGTCCGTGCCATTTTTCATAGCGGTGAATGTAAAGATTTCGGACCAGCCCAGGTCACTTCCACAATGATACGCTTGAGTTTAAGAGCGTGAATATTCATTGTAAAATTCAAAGATAAAATATAGTTACTATAAGTGGCTCCTGGAGTGAGATCTGTGAGAATGACCTTGTGGATAAACTGCATTCTTGACTCTTTGCCGCCATCAATGAAAACTGTCTGATTTCCATAGGCTTTTAGAATCAGACCTCCTATACCATATTCAACAATGGAGTCTTCAGTCGGATCCATTGTGTTCCAAGTGATAGCCATTTGCGTCGGAGAGTCTTCAATTTGAATTAATTTAGATTGGATTGTAACAAAATAAAAATCAATTTAATTACCTCCATATGAAATGTGTATTTGTTCGGGTTGAAAATACACTAGACCTTTACAAATGCTGACGAAGAAGAAGATGCAGATCAACACAGCTTTCATTTTGTACTTTATGGAATTATATGGATCACCAAATGCCCTCAAAGATCAAAACATCGACAGCAAGTCACGAGATCTCGCCTGGTGTGTGTCATGCAAAGATAAAAGTAAGTATATAATTTCAAAATTTTATACATGTCATGTTGTGATGCATGCGTACTTAGATATGAAGAAATATTAGCTAATCTCACGTGTCGACAGCGCTTCGTCGTCTGCGTCAGATCTCCAGTATGTAATTGTCAATCGCTGCTATTAATCAAAGTCCGGCCTAGGTAATAAAAAATTACGTGACACAAAATATTATAACGCAACAGTCAAGTGTTTTGTGTAGAGGGCATTTAACGAGTAAAAATATATAGATACATACCGTCCTGGTCCCGGCAAAATTGCGCAACGTTCAACAAACACCCAAATTTTCATTGTCGAATTGATTGTTGACCTTTTCTTGCAACAAGGAAATTCGCGTTTGTTTGTTGAAAGTTACGCAATTTTGCCGGGACCAGGACGATACATACCTTCAAGCCTGTTACGTAATTGGTAGTTTTAGTAGTTAATTTAGAGTTATGTAATAATTGACTAATTATTATTGACTGTGGTGATTACATAATGGGAGATGTCACTAAGTTTGTGAAAAAAGTCTTCTGTCATTCTATCAATGTATTGATGACTGTGAAGAAGGAATTCAACATTAGCAAGCTTTTTGAATTAAAAACAGCATTATTAAAGTAATTTTTCAGATCAAAGCTTCATTATTTGTCCCCCTTTTCTGAATATTCGTCTTCTTAATCAGCCACAATCAACCAGGAACAAAAATTAATAATAATGTTTCTCTTCAAAATCCAAACAAATGGGCGTGGCAAACTGTTCATAGTAGGAGGTAGGAGGCAAGGGAGGGAGACAAGGCGCTAAAGTGAAAAATACATTTAAAAAATTTAAAAAAACGAATAAATCCCAAGTTGGAAGACAAGACAAGACAAGAGGAAATTTTCTATTAGCAAGCAAATTTTTAAAATATCCAAGTTTGCTGACGAGATCTGGGAGTGGGATTAGCCGAAAATTGCAATACAAACAGTGCCCAAATTAATTTTTAAATAAAATTACTCTTAATAAATGTGCAAAATTTTAAAATTTTCGCTACCCGACCGTACAAGCAAATCGAAAATTTCCACATCCCAACTTAGGAATTTTTCAATTTCAACGCCTTTTCCATTCTATAATCGCGGCCCTAGCAAAATTCCATATTATGACACTGTGTATACCCTATAGCTCCTCGTGAACGTGGCTAAAATCTGGGTATAAATTTAGAGTATTAACATCAACATTAGAATTTCTTTTCAAGCAAATACTATAGAGATTAGGATACGGCAATCCTGTTACCCCCCAATGTATGTACTTAATATGAAGGGTAGCAGGATTTTTGGCCCATTGTAGGATCCTATTATCTATATTATAATATAATATCCTTACTCAACTTTACACAGCTCAACACCCACGGCATCAGTTCAGATGATACTGATACAATAACTTCTTTTGTCTCAGCATTGAAAATAAAACTTAACTGTTAATTACAATAGTGTCTGATATGTATATCAGGTAGATAATAGAAATTTTACTTTTTTACAAAAATATTAGAGAGAAAGTTGTGAAACAAAAATTAACAGCCACATTATCCAACTCAAAGCACTTTGTGATTTATATCTTGCGACCAATTTTTATTTCAATTGTTTCATTTCATTTAAGCCTTCTATTATTAATTACCTGAATTAAAAAAAATGCTGCCGCCAAATTGTGCGCAATTCTTGGATTTCATCATTCTAAATTGTCCAGTTTGTCCTGAGAGGTATGATACATAAAAATATATTAAATCAAAATATTTTTAATTCACTCTTTGACTTTGTGAGTCAAAGCAGACTGTTAGCATTATCTAATGATGTCTATTAACTGTGCCTTTTTATGGCTTCTGTATTTAGTAACAATTTGGTAATTATAGTAATTAGGACCTCTTGAAAACCAAAACAGTTTAAGCGTGTCAAACACACATGAAGTTATAATAAATGGTTAACTCATTCAAATAAAATATTGACTATATTTCAACCTCATTAAGAGACGCTGGATTGTTTAACAAAACTATAGATTTAAAATGAGTTAATATATCATTAGCCATTTTTCAGAAATTAGCACGCGCTTCTTTATTCAGTCAGTGTGTGAGATTATAAATAATAACACAGTCAAAATTTAGACAGTATACATAATTTATTTGCAGTGACAAGTAGTGAAGTTAAACTGACAAATTTAAGTGTCTTAACACAACCATAATTTTGAAATAAGTATAAAATGATTGACTATAGTTAATGGAAAAAACATGCATCACAAGTAAATTATTTCAGGTAGTTTGAAATCACTTATACTTCATTTTGGGTAGCAATCATATTGTTGGAAATAAAAATTAATACAATAAAATCACACAATAAAAACGTGAGGTACAGAAGTATATTTAATCATAACCTAAGACAAATTCTCACTGTGACAAACTTGTTATCTTCAACTGTAATAATTTCATAATGATAACCTTATTTAGCTCTACACAAATACATAAAGTTCTTAAAATCAGTTTCCCCTCTTATCAACTGCGAGCAAATCTGGCTGCACATAATGATAACAATAACATGTTTCTGTTCAAAAGGAATGATTTTATTTTTTTCTTTCGTGTTCTCTCATCGCTAACTGCAAGTTAAATGTTGTATATATGTATAGTAGAGATTTAAAAGCTGTCTTGTATTACAAGAGGAGAAAGAGAATATTTATTTTGAATCATGTAATATATATATATTAACTGCAGAGTGCGCGACGCCTGAGATCCTGATATAAAAAACAGGCGCGTTCTGCCATCCAGAAAAATGTCAAATATCCGCACGATTAAAAGCAAGTAGGAAGTGGTTCCTGCCAAGGCTCTGCAAGATCTTTGTTTTTCCGCGTTTTTGGGCACGTCTACACTCATTATTGACAGTCACTTTCTTAAGGATTCCGCTTCTATGCAACGCGCTTAAATCACATGGCTTTAAATTTTTAGACGTGTCTGCTGACGACTGGCAAGTCAGAGGCGCGTGTAGAAATTTTTGCAACTGATCAAACGCTGGAGGGGTGGGCCGCAGCCGACCGAGCAGAGCCGTGGACAGGGGAAAAGTGAGAGGGCAGCTCAACTAACAAGGGACATAGTTGATTAAATGATTATGGCCAAAATTCTCCAAAGGGTGTTTTCTCCTCACTGGCCATCTTCTCCTTCCCCTTCCTTTTCTTGAGGCTTTGGATCCTCCTTGCGCACCTTGTGGCCCCGGAATGAGGCCTGGATTTTGGTTGCAGCCTTGTGGAGGTCAGGGTCTGTCAGGTCAATGTCCAGCTCCTCCTCTGCGTCCTGAAATACCAATCATGGTCAGAATTAAAGGATAGGCATTATTTCAAATTCTCAGTAATAAAGTCGCAAAAGAATTACCAATATTAGCACTATACAAGAACGAGCAGATTTTGCCAAAACCTCGTAAGTAAATTCCTAATACATTGAATAGATTTTATAGATGAAAAAAATCTGTTAAAACCATGGATTTTTTTCCGACAAATTTTGATGTATTGCGTCTCTGCGTAAAAGTGTTTATATCATGCAGCTTTATTCCAACTCATTATAAGCCTCTTAAGAGCTCTGATAGAATTAGCATATCACCCAGTTAGAGCGAGAATGAATATGCAAAGACTGCAGACTTGGAGAGTGTTGATTGCGAGTTGGATAGTGCTCAGGGATCTCTTTTTTTCCTCGATAGTAGACGACAAAGATAGTTTCCAATCTTCAGTGGGACGCAAGATATAATTGGACATGAATGGAATAAAGTCTGAAATACCCAGCGACTTGAAGAAGAGAACTTTTTGCAGAAAATAGTATGCATATATCACCTTTGCATCAAGCTTTTCCAGCTCCTTGCTGAGCTCGTCATCTGACTTTCCTTGCTGCTTGCGAGCCATGTGTCCTCTGAAGTTTGCCTGGATGCGAGTGGCTGCTAGGTTTAAATCTGTAACAAGAAAAACTCAAGATTAGCCTCTTCATCACATCGTCGCAAGTAGAGTTGCAATTTGTCATAGAAAGCCTCCCTTGCACTCACACCGTCTTTTGTTAGCGAATGAGTGTTCCACATATGCGTCTGCATTACTTGTTGATGGAGACCCATTCGCTATGAAGACAGAGCAAACTGTCCCAAGAAAACATCTGCTCTCAAATTTATGGCAACCATTTTTCCTGGACGAGTGTGCGGAAATTTATCACATTCACACAGGACTGTTTTTAAACTTCAACCTTCAACACTAATACAGAACGCAGTAGTATATGTATAAAGCAATATGGACTCTTTATGATACAATAGTTGTTCTAGATTTTTTTTTTAATTTGTCTTTAAATAATTGTTCTTTATATTTGATAGGTTGACTACAAAAGAAATAAAAATAACCTTAAATATTTAATTCGTCATGTTCATTTTATTATTATAATATATATTATTTACAATAAATAAAAATTTTAAACGAGCACAGCTTTTCATAGCTACAATTTTTCATGATTGAGTAGAGGATGTGGAACAACTGTAAGCACTTTATCAAGCTTTTCATTTAATTGTTGTGCAAGTTAAAATATTATGGTCACTAAATTTCAGCGACTTTCACTTAAATCAAATTCCGCGAGCGTGACGGCTTTGCACGCCTAAATGTGTGAGACATTAGGTAATAAAAATTAAACAAAAAGGATCAGATAAAGAAAAGAATTGAAATAGTAAAAAAAGCATATATGATCATTCTAACTTAGGGTGCTCTTGAAGAATAGAGAGGCGTAACATAAAATATTTCAGTCGCAAAAAGAAAGGAAGGAGGAGTCTAATTCATTCTGACTGGCATACAAAATAGACGGTTAAGCAACAGATGCCAGATGATGCGAAAATATCAAAAGTAGTCTTATTAGGAGGCCGCGTCTTGTGGGAAAAGAGTCGTCAGTGGATTTTCTTTGCCAGCAGCGCAGCTGCAATACAAACGCCGTGCACACTCTGCTGCTAGGTATACACGACCGCACAACACGTGTGCTCGGCAAATAGCATACTTGGTTTCTTGCAGGGGCTCTCACTTGGGAAATAACAAGTTCGGCTGGATCATATTGCGTTGCGCCCCCCCCCCCCCCGGCACGTAGCATAACCTGCGAAATTAAGTCCTTTTTGTTTTCGCAGAGGTGTGCGTGTCTCACCTGCGCATTTCATACTTTCCACCGATATGCACTTCTTGCGTATGCCCACACAAATTGAGCTGTTTTTTTTTGCTATGAGGAGAGCCAATTTAGGTCGTGCTGATCGATTTTTTGCCGAGAAGAAGCCATTTACTGCCAAGCTAAATGGATGGAGAAATCGTGTGTGATGATAATAGAGCGCGAGTTTCATATATATCTGTCTCGGTTTCACATCAGAGCTCAATTGCAAAATAAATAAGAGAAATCACAATATTATGGATGTATATAGCTACTTATCAAGAACTCATTCAACCTAAAGTTTTTGCCTTTCGAGAAACAACCAAGATAATGAACTTCTCTGTTTAAATACAAAAGACGACGGATTGCGGTGCTTTATAAATGCAATCACGAGGTTCTTCAAGAGAGAAAACATTCAAACTAATTCAACCGAATCAGTTCAGCAGTGAGTATTCCTTGGTAAATTTTTAATGACTTTTATCGATCTGGCTTGTTTGGCGTTTGCTTTCTAATTCCCTCTCGAGAGTAGAGATTGAGGCATAGGAATGCCCCAGGGAGGAACGGAGCAAACAAACTCGCCGCATCGCGGAACGCAACCGTACTCGTCCAAATTTATTTAAACGTACTCTGCGGTCGATATTACATTGCTTTAATTAACATCTCCTCCCTTCGCCAACTCGATATGCTTGTTTGTGAAATTCGGTGGGCCAGGACTGCCGTTTGCCCTTTTCCAACTCATCTTGCAATATCATCATTGACATAAATGACTCGCGTGATTGACAGCGGCGGGATGCTGATTTTTATCTCGGACGGCTTATTTCAGCTCAGACATAATAGCTTTTTCGCTTAGCTTATCAGCGCTGCAGCCTCCTCTTTTGGATTAACTAAGTTTTATGGTGGTTTTCGGCATAAACCGCAGCTCGCTCAGATTGACTGAATATTAAGTCGAGAAAGGAGGGTTTTTGACATCGCATATCCGCGGTGGTTTTTGCAGCTTGTATGCTAATTAGCCAACTTGCACGGCTCGTATCCGCCCCCTTTGATGGTACTTGAAGACGGCGGTCGGATCGCTCTCTGCCTCTTCTGAACTGCTTTACCCACTGAGAGTTCAAGGCCATTGCTCCTTTCCTTGATAATTGCAGGAGCCGGGCAAATTGTCCATTACACGCGACAGACTGAGCGAGGATCCCATCACTGAGTGCAGATTTGCCCTTCGGTAGTTGGCTGGGCACCAAAGGGCGGACGGGCGGGCGCGGCCGAGGAACTGCCGTTTGTGCTGTGTGTGTAAAGTCAAACAGGCGCCCATTCAGAATAGCAGCCTTCAAAGCCCGTGAGATCGCGGCGCGCAGGAGATGACCCAATTATTCTGGGCATGTAAAAGCGAGTGCTCTGCATTGGAAGCATGCGATGTGGGTGGGTCAAGTCACATGCACGCAGACGGATGGGCTCAAGGTAGTCCCCAGGGGCGTGCAAGTCTTCATCCGATCGGTTATTGTTTTAGCTAAACGAATTGGAATTAAAGATAATTGATTTGCACTCGAGAGCTTAACACTCCATTTATGAAGTGTTTTTCCAAACACAAGTAGGTGCTAAAAATAATGCACAAAAATGCAGTTCTTAAATTAAGTTTGGTTTTCATCAAATTCAAACCAGAAACTCAACAATTGGATGGTTGACTACGGTTTGAAAATGGGCCATCACAATGTAAAAAGCAAACACAGCCTGAATAAACAAACCATACAATGTTTTCATTGTGCAGAAAGCGGAAACAAAAGGTCTTAGCTCCCAGTGAGCAAACATGGCAAATAATATACCTTCCCTGCAATTTCCATTCAGTAGCCTAGCGCATCGATTTATACCTTTTCCAGTCCGCCCCTGTTCACGCTCCTGTGCGCCAGTCGTTTTATCTCGCTCATCAATTGTGAGCAGCGTTCGAAATGCCCGGTGGTATTCACGCTATCCTGCGTTGCTCTGGATATTCACCACCCACCTGACACACATCCAGCTCTGCTGCACGGCCACCCAGTCAAATTACTGTCTGTTCGAGCACCCTCTTCGATACCGCTTCCTGCCAGAATTTCAGCCGGGAAAGGCGCTATTTCATCTGACACCGCCTTTGCACGCCAGTGCTGATTTAGCTCACGGAGAGATTGGAAGTAGTGCTACCAGAAAATTATCTCAGGTGGTTCCTCGTAAAATTCAAAATATTCAATTTAAAATATTGAAGAAAAATATAAAAAGTCCAGATTTTCTCACTTGCTAGGGAAGGCATTCTCACAAGCAACACAAAAAAGATGCGAAATTATGAAATCTGGAATAACCATTAATTTTCGGAATATACCCAGCTAGCGCGGGAATAAACAAAAATTATGAGAATTAATATTTTGCCAATATTTAGTACCCTTTTTTGTATATCAGCTCTGCTTTGGTGCTGGCAATTAAAAACATCTAATAATGTTTTCATTTCTTTCTCACGCGTGCTGTATATGTTCCAAAAATGTATTTTTATCACAGATTTTGTGTTGCTTGAAAATGCATTCCCCAAGAAAGTGCGCGCATCTCAAATTTGTTTTGATAAAAATTCTAGGGAGCTATATATCGTAAGAATATTTTGAATAGCTAAGACTTTGTATAAATTAAGTTATCCATATCCTAAAAGATCACACCAGCAGACTATCGTGAAATATATCCCTCTGAACGTTGCTATTCATTTAGGTCTGACAACCACAGGAAATCTACTCGACAGTGGTGCACCGATATCCATACATCGAACTGCCAATCGGACCCTCTGATTTGCTCTGCTTGCGGCTCTTTCGACAAGATCGGGCATGAAGCGTAATTCCTGCTTCAAAGGCACATGATCTGTCGCGTGTGCATATGCTCTCGTCATTACATCAAATGCCTAGTGAGCTATTAAATGTCATCTGACTGCTCTCCGCATTGTCAGCGGATGGTAATTGCTTGTTTGCGCCGTAAAACACTCCGCCGCCGCATTCTGGGCGTTCGCCTTCCTTCTTTAATAAACCCACGCCTGCAGTCAGGTCTTTGTGTTTTATTGAGCGCTTTCAACATGCCGCCGCCAACAACAACACCGAGTGGAAAACCATTGTTGCCACCTGCTTTTCAAAATAACCATCAAGTTTGCACAAGCTCCATTTGCTACCAGCTTTATGGATTTTCGTGACAGAGCAACGGCACGCTCACTGCCGGCTAATTATGCAAGCCAATTTGTTTGCGACGCAGCCTTTGAACTGTCTGTGTTTGGACCCAGCAGCATTATTTGCTAATGTGTGCTTGACTAATGGTTGCTGCTGTCACGCTTTGGTCCACAACACACACTCACCAGCGCATTAATGCCACAAAGCTGAAGCACCGGTAATGTAATTATCTAGATTAAATTATCACTTAAACCAGGTGGAAGCAGGGAAAAAGGATCCAGTAGTTGTTGTCACTTTTGATTTTGCCATTGCATTTAAAATCCTACAGAAAAATGCGTATAGTAAAACAACTACAATCGAGGAAAGGCTATATACAGCTTGCGGAAACCAATAAA
Source organism: Cloeon dipterum (assembly GCF_949628265.1). Classification (NCBI taxonomy): domain Eukaryota; kingdom Metazoa; phylum Arthropoda; class Insecta; order Ephemeroptera; family Baetidae; genus Cloeon; species Cloeon dipterum. The sequence goes on from NC_088789.1 coordinate 13,333,589, forward strand.
TCGGATCGCAGTCATCGCAATGCACCAGAATGTAAATCACAAATAATAATTCTTCCCGCTTGAAAATTCCATTTAGATCTAAATAGTCTCATTTGAACAGTTTTGTTCGTCTTTCCTTGCTTTAAATTTCGTTATTTTGTTAGTTTTTCTTTCATAAATTTCTCTACATGTGTATTCCTAACAATTTTTGTCTGATTGATTTTTTTGAATGACCTTTTAGCAGGAATTAATAATGACACGATAATTTAATGGACTGGAATGAATCATGCGCCGCATGGTTGGAGCCAAAATTCATAAGCCTGTGATATGATGCTAACATTGCATAGAAATTTCATTAGCGTTTAAGCACGAAACCCTTGAGCATTAAGTATGAAACAATGGTGCAATCATGCACAAGTGCACCCACGGCAGCAATAATCCTCCGCCAAATGTCACGGCCGAGCGAATGGAGCCAGCCATAATAATGCACGTACACCGCGCCGAGCACCCAATTAAAACGCTCTCTGGGGACTGCGATTTCTACTGAATAGCAAAGGAAATGACTGGCGACCGGTAGCAAAATTGCTGACATCGATTTCACTTTTGTTCAACTTGAATGTTCGCTGACTGTTCATTTCAACTACTTTAACGGTGAGTAAATTTGAAAAGTTTTAATTAACTTTTGAGATGGATATCGCCCTCTTAGTTGATTAACAAAGTGCAACTGGACGACCTCGATGATTGAAATAAATGAGTTTATGATTAAAAGAGATAGAACAAATGAAAATAAGAATATCAATGCTTCCTAAAAGCAATGACTAAAATTCGATTCAAAAATTTTCGCATCTGTTTATTGTTCAATACCGCATCTATTTTAAGTGCCAATTATAGGGAGGATTTTTTCGTTCCCTAAAAAGTAGAGTTTCAAAGAGGAGAACTCTATTTATTTTTGAAGAAATGATAAAACGATCGATTCTTTTCGAAATCACATACAAAATGTTATTGGCTTTGATATGCCATAAATGAACTAATTCTATTCTATTTCGAGTTCTACATCACGTTATAAGGAATCGATTTGCCTCGCTGCTTACTAAAATTCATGAATATGATTTCCATACAATTCCTCTGATCTAGGAAAATCAATTCTGAGTGTGGAAAAGCAAAAGAAGTAGCTCCACTTATAGAACTAAATTTATTTACGACTTGATGATAGTAACTGACCTAGTTTTATAGGAACAAGTTTAAAATTCTGACAACGATGGAGATTAGTAGACATAATCAAGTGCCAGAGCCCATCTTTGCATGGATAGAACGTTGGTACCAGGAAAGATAAAGCTATACGGGGCACACTGTATATAGGACAGGCTGGTAGCCAAGGAGAAAGGGTCTTATGATTGATTCTCACGTTCAACGTCGTAAAATTTTTTAAAACGGCCTTTAAGACAGATGGAGTCAGGTTCGGGAGAAACGTAATTATTGTAATGGCCCTATCGCGTGCTCAGGCGTCAAAAGCAGATAAACGAAAAGTGCTGGTTTGTGTGTGCGAAAAGTATTGCGAGTGACATTTGCATGCAGGCGCATATGGGCGCGGCGGTAGCCGAATGTGTATAACACGCATTTCTATAATCAAGCAAAAGTTGATTGTTTGCCATGAGGTGATTTATGCCGTGCTCCATTAAGACTTCACTCCCATGCGTCATGTTTGATTTAGCAAAGACGAAAAATTGGAGTAGGAAGCACGTGTCGTATGTAAATATAACGAACAGTTGAATTCTCTTTCAGGCGCAACCTTGTTTTTTTTTGCGCAGGAAATTATGTTTACAGAATGCCTCTGCGCAATAAAAATCCATCAAAGAAAATTATGATCAACGATAACTATTAAATTTCAAATAATGAATTTCTCATAATGGTTAACCTAACAAGAGCACAAAAACTTTAACATTGCACAATTTGTGAGGCTGGGCTTCAATATGAACAGTTCAATTGCTTCAACATCGTGTGTCAAACAGAAAGTGTTTTTAAAATAGGGCACAATCGTTTTCATCGTTCATCCAGAAATCGAGAACCTAATTTTGAAATGCTACGTTAAATTGAGAAGATTCGAAATCTTTCAAGCTACAGTAGTTTTGGTACTGTTTTACTGATTTCCGATAGCAAATATCACTACGCCATTTATATTTGAGCATGCTTTCAAGCCACCTTTTGTAATTTGCGGGAAATTAAAAGAGGGGAAGAAGTAAAGGCCCCATTAGGAAATCAATGATGAGAACAAAAACGCACGAGTTATGGCAGAAAACAGATATTTTTCTGGTTCGTTGTTTTCCCCTTTATTCAACTGCGATGCGATGTATATCGATTGCGAAAATACATTCCGCACTGGCAAGCGGTTATTATAGTTCCTGATCAGGTCATTCGCGCATGCTGGTTGGATGTCTCAGCCAAAATGATGCTCTTTCCCGCACCAGCCGTAAATTGAATAGCCAATTGGGGCGTATGCGTTGTGGAGCGCCGCGGCTAGGTGCTCAACGATGAAATGATGAGCAGGCCAGAAGTAAAATAAAAGCCGGCTGACCTCATCGCACCAGGGCACACTCAGTATCGATCTCGCCCGCCTTGACAATGACATCGCTGCGCTGACAAAATAATGCTTTTTCCGAAACGACAGCCTGCACCCCGCATATGTGTCACATTACTGCAACCTTGCGGCGAGTTTTGACACACGACACGCATCAAATTTCGCTGCAAAATAATGGCCTTCTCTCGTCACTCTCTGTGCCGGAGTCGAGTGAAAATTTGCGAATTCGTCTGCTCTCTAGCAGCGCAATTTTCATTCACTTGGCATCATTAATCTCAGCAATTGCACGCAGGGAGCCAGCAACTAGAGCCTACCATTAATTGTGAGTGGGACAGCCAAAGAATCGAGTTATTCATACGCTCTAAACATACATGCGCACATTTGTGATTTAGTTCTCTAGAACGGTTTGCCGCCGATCTATGGTATGGTGAAAGCCCCTGTGCGTAATTTATCGTATTTTGTAAACAAGCGAGCTATTTTGTTGAACCATCAGCGGCAATTCATCCCTTTCCTCTCCGTGACAGCGCGAGCAGCGCTGCTGATTCCATTTTTTGATACCCTGCCAAGCATTTTTTAGCTCTCTGATGAAGGCGGTGAACGCAGCATTTTTATTTTTATTATTTTCTGTTTCCTGGAGCGATTCGGCAACGAAAAATTGTTATATTCAGCCGCTTGCCCATAAACTTTTCCCTTCCCTTTTAATAGCATCCATTTTATGCGAGGGAGAGCTCGGGGTTCGTAAATGTTTATAATTTCGAGGCAGAGCCGTGTTTGCGTACATCCACTTTGAAATTGTAAAATGATGTGGCTTTCTGGCATGGTGGTTGAAAAGGGAGAAGAAATTTGCAGTGACATCCGCAGCTTATCCTCTAATTAGCGAACTGAAATTCGCGTCAACTTTGTTGTCAGCAATTCAGAATTATATGAGATTTTTATGACACCCAGCATCAGGTGTTGCTTTGTGAACTGTGACACCAGGTTTCATGCTTCATAAAATTTAACAAGTTTGTATAAAAATGAAGCTGTCTCTGCAAAAACATTTTACCATGACATTTGTTGTTGAATCAAGCTGGCGTAGCATACATACGAATTTATTAAAAGCAAAAGGCGTGCAGCACTATAATTATGCGTGTATAATGATGTCTGTTTACTGATAAAATTTAAAACATTTTTCTGCTTTTATCGGATCAATACACGAGAAAATTAGGGATTTTACAGTTAAAAGTAAGCAAAGGAAAGAGAGTTGCACAAACATTTAAAACAAAATACGCTAAATTATTGAAAAAAAATAATTTAAATGGTTTGCTTTAAGCACAAGGGGTTTTCTACAACTATTTCGCTAATCCCAAAGTAAAAAGTCAAAGAAAAAAGCAAATGGTAAAAACTTGCAAGGTTAAAAGTAGTCTGACATCTGAAAAAAGCTTTTGGTCGGCTGCTTACGAGTAAAACGCGAGCCTATAGTATTGAGCCGTCAGTGATATGCGCTTTTAACTTGAGGCTAATTAAAGACACGGGCCAGCATGAGTTGTAAGGATCAAGCTATGCGAGCAGAAACTCGAGTTGAAACGTTAAATGAGTCGGCCAAATGTTGGCCCTCGTGGCGAACGGGCCGGCGCAGCGGTAAAAATTATATTCGCTCGGTTCAAAGGGCGCTGTGCTAAAAGAGGCCTTGCAAAATGGCATTAATTATTCGCCGCCGCCGTAGCGGCGCATAATGCCCTTAATACTGAGGCAGCGAGAACACCGCCGGCCTCACAGTGAGTCGGGTTTCATAAATGATGGAGGCGCATGAGGGCCGCTCTTCGTTCTCTCGTTATGTGGTGGCCACCATAGTGTTTCAGACCACCGCGTCGTTTGACCTGAATTACGCCGCCCCACACCAGCTTGTTTTACAGAGTGTGTACACCGTGTGTATGCACACTCAAGACAGATTGCCCGCGAAATTGTGTTCGCCATCTCGTAGCCCGAAAATGAGCAGAGTGCTTGGCGCACAGTTTAGACGGGCTGCATAAATAAAACATGTGTGCGAATGCTTGCTGGCGCTGCGGAGCGGGAAGGAACGTAAGACTCGAGACACCTGAAGGAAGTTATAAGGGAGCCACTGCTTTCTCGACTTTATTAAGGTGGCTTTCTTTGTCGAGACGGCAGTTCCAAGCGCCTGAAAAATCAATAATAACGCAGCCTGAACTGTGGTAATTTGTTTAATGGCATTTGGGTCTAGTTCGGTCAACTGCAAATCACGTCAATTGTTAGAAATCCTTCATTTTGTACTCAATTGGTTTAGACAAATCTGAACTTGAGGCGAAGGATTAATTAAAAATCCCTCTGATTATGAACAAAGAATTTAATTGACCATTTCTAGAGACAGAATGCGATCACGCAAATTCAAAGTCGTTCGTAAATAATTAAAGATATTTAAAAATCAACGATAGTCGTTTAAAATGAAATTTTAAAAGAGATCAATATTAACTATGTATCTTTTTACCAAATGAGTTTTACATAAAATATCTTTGAATATTTTCTGCTTACTTAGTAGCAAACGACTGTTCCCTTTGTTTGAAAAACGTATTAAATTTGTGTCTCTACAGCAGTTACCTAAGAACTTATTTTGAAAGATGACAAAACGAAAATGGATACTCCATAACAATGAAATCTAAATGACAGCTATTTCCTTCGAATATCATTCAAAAGTTTGAAACAAGCACGAAGAACAATAAATTGGATGAATTGCTCTGCAGATGACTTGAAATCGTTCTGCGCGCGTAGCTCCATCACGAGAGACGGATTTCTGCTTTTACAACTCGACAATATCGACCAATCATCTGCCCAATTTATTCTTATCGTGCGAAAACCACTTTGGGTAGAAAATGCAACGCATAAAATTACAACCATCAATCACAATGGCAATTTAATAATCCACTAGAGTGATAGAATGGAAGAGTGAGGCATAGTGTTTTGCGTTCTCTCACAAAATCCTTTGCGGCCGTCGCTTTCCAGATTGCGTGGCAACAAATTAATATCTTTTTGTCAGTGCCAGTCGGCGTCGGCTCTGCATTCAATTCCACCTGGTGTGTCAACGCACGGCAGAATTGTGTGTGCATATGTGTGTTCCTCGGCGGCGCTCGCAATGTTGTCAAAAGCAGCCGCACAAGGGAAAAGCGACTAATGCACTCGGAGGAGCGGAAACAGCACATCTGGCCCGAGGAAAAGTGGCTGGCTCGCTTTGCATAAATACTTTATGCATGAACTAGTATTTCTACATCTCGCGGTGCACCTGATACAACACGCGCTCGCTTCAAAAGTGTGTCTCTTCGCAGGGAGGATGAATCAATTATAAAAGCATCCCTCCTGCGGGGTTGTTATTTTCAACGCTAATTTCTTCTTGATGCAGCCTCTCTGTTCTATTTATCTTTCCTCACGCAAAGTTTTGTGTGGTTCTTTATCTTATTAAACTTGTCTCGCAAGTTTTGCCTTAAGCAGAAAATTAAGTGTGTGTTTCATTAAGATTTAATACGCAAGAAACTTTAAGGTTGTAGTAATTTTTAAAATTTCCTTAATTAAAACGCCTTTATTTATACAGTGTTTGACAGGTTGATCCATCAACTACATAAAAATATGGAAAGCAGTATTATTAATAAGAAACATTTTCCCCTTTTAATTTAAAGTCTATTTCAGAGAAATACCAGACCACACCGAAAACCCCCGTAGTTGGCATCAAAGTCTCTCCGTATCAATTTCATATTACTGCCTTTGGCACAGCTCCAAAAGTAATCCTACTGATTGAAGAAAGAATCGGCCATTCAACAGCAAAAAAACAAACAACTTCGTTCTCGCTTTACTTCATAAAAATCTGGCAGGAAAAAATTCTACAGCGCAATTCCTCTCATCCTACAAGCAAATGAGCGTAGACAGTCCAACTTTCTGCTCAGTCAGACCGCTCTTGATTAATTTGCAATTCACATCTCATCGGCGTTCAATGCATTATTCATGCATATTTCGCGGTACAGGTCCGTCAGACGTGCACCTGAACGTAAGCCTTTGCGAACTGAGCGGCTAGGTGCACAGCACACAAAGTCAGATCAATAAACACGGCGCGAAAAAGAGCGCGTTCTGCGTCGGAAACACTTTGATCATGTCTGGGGCATAATCAAGTAGTAACAATGCGCAAAGTGCTCTATTTCAGTGCACGTCGAGAGCCGGCTTTATTCCAGCGGATATTTTACGAGAGCAGGCAGCGTCAGCTATAAAATTCATCCTTCACATACACAACACACGCATATATGCAAAGCGAGCGTATCCGAACAAAGGTATAAAAGCAGGCTTTTAAAAGATACGCGAAAATTTCTGGCCATTGCAAGAGCTTTACGACTAAATATATTTAGCAAGAAGGAAATGCGATAGGGTTTCCGTTCCCTTAATTACCAGACATTTGTGAATAACTGGCTTTGATTCAACTCTAGAATTTCAATTATTTAAACACAATTCGCTGGCCAAAATTCACTCAGTTTGACGTTACTGGACGCCCTGCTCTTTAACCCTTGAAAGTTAAATTTTCATAATACTCTTTCCTCCCTACATAAAACGCGATGGACATTTATTCCCAACGCTTTTCATGCGCATTCGGTCATTGGGTGAGAAGGGATTAGAGGGCCGTTTTCGCGGTGGTGCAAATCACTTATCTGATGCCGGCGTGGAGCAGAGCCGGACCGCAAAAAGCCTAGGCAATTTTGCATGCTCTGCCGTGCGGCGAAATGGTAATGCTGACTGAGACAGAGTTCTCTCCTCTGAAGGTAGGGAAAAGAAGGGAAAATTCAATTTGCCCAAGCGCATTGTGCTCGCACACAAAGCGCGCTCGCATTCAGCCGGCTCCGGCCCTTTGTGTGGGAAATCGAGAAACGAACATATCAGTTTTGTATTTTTAATTAAATTCGGGAGTGAATAGAAGCCGACTGAATCATTCCTTAATTCGGATTTCTCATCCTTCGAAACCATGATTAAATCGATTTGTGAATTCCTCGAGTCTCTTTTTCTTTTTTACCCATGAAGACCTTTATTGATTCGTGTTCACTCTTCGACCTTTTTCAAATAAGCTCCCGAGTACACGAGTCTCGACACTAATGCAATGCACTCTGACATTCTTCAACGTGGAAATGAGAAAAAGCGACTTAATACTTGATGCAGCGCTCTGATCACTGTCTCTGTTCCCTTCTTTAAAGCCGCCTTCGCGCAAATTGATTGGCTTCTTGCGTCGCAATTTCGCTTCTAGGGGTTCAGGATTGCGTCAAAAATTTCTTTGACGGTGTTGCTCTGCGCGCGTTTGGCAACCACTTTCACAATCTGTAAGGAACATCTGCACGCGGATACATCCCCTTTTCGGAGTCTCTTTTCACTCCCAGATTTTGCCTCGCGGAAAAGGCGAAACTCAACCGGGGAAGCTGGAGTTCGGCCGGGTTCAAGCATCCCAACTGCACGACTGAAATCTGCGTGTGTAGTGAAATAAGGTTGTTTATACGAGTTGCTTTCTTACTAAGGCAAATCTCTTCCGGTCGCAGCACACCGCTGAAATGCTTCTCTCTAGGCGCTGTTGGAATGCACTAAAGATCCTTATTACCCAACGAAAAGCCTGGGGTTGAAAGAGATTAAAGGAGCACATGCATATTTTTAGCCGCAATGTTTCGGCCGGAAACCCGAGAGATGCTGCATTTGGCTCAAAATTTCAGAAATATGATGTAATTAAATTTGATCAGCAAAAATCAAACATGACAGGATTTTCCACACGATGTCATACTTTGCCCGTATAATTCATCGTGTTTTTTTACGTCGCAACAGCTGAAATGAGACGTGCAAACTGCAGCACATTTCGAAAGTCAACTGTCCGTTCGTTACTGTCACAAACGATTTTCAAATAAATTATTTATTCGCTGGCCTAGATTGAAGTTGGCTGTTGCTGTCGATGCAAATCGAGCGCATTAGTCTGCATAATTGCTGCTGATTAGCGAGTGTGCTGATGTGGCGCGATTTGCACTAGGCAGAAGCTGCGAAATGAAATCATGGAAGCGCTGAAACATTTATCAACCATCGAGAGCATGGGCTTGCATTTAATGAGCGGCGACCGGCTTATTTGGTGGCAGGAAAATCATTGCGTCGTTCGTTTTTCCCTTTTCCCCGGGCGTACTTGCGGATCACTTTATTACATCATCTCGTCTGCAGATTTCCTGCTGTGGATGACGTCTTTCCGCTCGGCTTTTTACACGAACACAAACTCGTATCATACTCCACGGTGGGTGTTTTTATTATTGCAGTTGTAAAAAAATAATAGAGTAAAAGCCGCCGGAGGAACATGGGTTCATATTTCTAAAGCACGTTGATTATAACTTTCTGGGCTTTGTTCTCCCTTGCAACCAAGGATGTTGCTCGCAAAATACGACTCCCTAAAAAAGGAAAGTCTCTGACGTGTTGGATTCAAGGAGGGCATTAGTTCATCATCATTATTCTAATTTCCATCGTAGAGGTATAATTCTCTTAAAGTTAATCAGGGCATAAAATAAAATATAATCTAGAATCGATCAACAAAAACATAAAAAATAAGTCCCCATAAAATGGAAAAAAGATATTGAAAAAGCTGCATTTTTAAAACATTGATGATATGAATTTGGCATTTTTTGCCAAAATTAAATACTTTTTGATCAAATTTGCATTCATGAATTTAAAGCGGGAGTGGTTCATTATTTTTTCTGGTCTGTGTAATCACGAGCTGGAGTGAGGGTATGGAATTGTTGAGGGATTTTATGATTAGCCTCTGCGCCGGCGGCGATATAGCCAAATCCCATTTGCCATACAAGCGTTCAAAGTTTTGTATTCGTGACGAATCCATTCCGCCGGCCGCGCTTAATTATAACTTTCTGATTGAGAGTATGCACGCGCGAGAACAGACGCCTTACTGCCGTATTATGTACATTATAATACCATAAAGTCAGCGGGCCAGTATGGCGAGTGTGTATGGCAGCATGTGCTCCCGGAATTCGGCACTTGGCAAGCCTCCTATCAAGTCGAACGCAAAACGACGGAGGCACGCGTAGCGTCGACAGCACATTTTGGAGCGCACCCGATTTTAATTTAGCGTCGGTACGCCCGGCTGCGTTGTATTAAATTTTCAGCCGACAAATTTGCAAGCATCGCTATGAAATAATAATAACGCAGCAGGTCTGGTGGAACTACTCCATTTTCCGGGTGCGATGAAATTTGGTAAATTTTTTGGCTGCTGCGTGGCCAGTAGCAAACTATTTTGTAAAATAGGGAGCCCACCAGCGGTGTCCGGTCGGATGGTTTTAGTGCTCGAATTTAATGAAGGTCTGACTTGCACAAATGGACCATCTGTTGTCTTCTGGGTTAGATGCATTGTCGGCACAGTTGTTGTGCAAAGCCGCAGTCAAAATAGTAATTCATCCTGCCAACTAAAACTATTTTGGGACAAAGCAGCAGATGTGGTTAGTCGATCATTAAAAATAAGTTCGAATATTTCAAACGGTTTAAATTTAGGAGTTGAAAAATGTTTAACCAGGGTTTGAATGCTTGTTCACAAACATTGACTAAATTTGAAAATTTCAGAGGTAGACAGACCGTGATAGTTTTGTATAGAGAGCTTTAGAATTCCTAGTTGAGGATGAGCTCAAATTTGCGCATAATGCACAAAATAAAATCAATTCGTAAATTTGTTTCCTATCTGACCAACGCACTGTGTTGAGCAAGTGAAAGAGGACTAACAAGCTTATGGGGTGATACGATCTAATTCCTCCGCGTCAGCAGCAGCTCTGCTTCCAGGGCTTTGGGCAGAATTATTGAAGCTTCCTTCGTGGTGGTAACAACAACCACACCCCCGGAAGAATTATTTCTTATATATGCGTCCGGCGGGCACTTCTTAATAACAGAGTGTTTTCAGAAGCCATCAATATTGCATAAAATATTTTCGACGCTCGGGAGCTTGCTTTACCCTTCAACTACTGAGGCACCAAACCGCAAAATAAATATTTATGCGGTGGGGCTCATTTCCAGTCGGGCAGTTGGCGCAAATCCAACACACAAAAAACTGAATTTTTAATTGCTGCCATCGATTCGGGGCCACAATTGGAATCACAAATACGAGCGTGACGTCACGACGCAGAGAGCAGGAAGACTGGCGAGCCAAGAGGAAAAAATATAAATTCGGTCGAACCGGCCGACCGCGCGCGTCCATCCATTTTTGTTTAGACGTTCTCCATATTGATTCTGGTGGTGAATCAAACAAAGCGGCTGCGACGAGTGCGGGAGAGCCGATTGTGCCGCTTTGATGGCTATTTTTTGTGCGCTGACTGTGAGTATTCCCAATTGCGCTCTCACGCGAGCCTTTTATCCCAGGGTGTGTGTTTGTGTGTTCGGGAAATAAAATTTGCACCAATCCGAGCGGCGAACCAGCTGCCGTCCAGTGACCCACCCTGCGGTCGGACGACGGTCAACAAAAAGCAAGCAGACCCATCATGTGATTACGCGTGTTTGCGCGAGTCTAATTGAATTATTAACCAACTACGGCGCGATCCATTTTTAATATTCTCATCGTTTTTGCTCCATGATTTCAACACGAGGCAAAATAATCAACAGAAACACTGCAGTGGTTATGGAGAGCGGAAAATGCAAATTTTATTCAGTTGCCTGCATCATAGTTTTTCTGCTCCCATGGGACGAGACGTTGTTGTTGTAAAAGTTTTTGCAGTTCGCTTTTGTAAAATGGTAAAACGAATAAAGCAGATTGATGATGCACAGGAAAAATGTTTTCGCATATCTTCATGCCCTTATGGCACTTTTCCAACTATGAGCAGTCACCGTAAGAGCAGCGCACTTTGGAAATTCAACTACGTATAAATGATGCTATTTGAGAGCTTCTATCCAGTAGCAGCAAGGGGGATTTTATTTCAGATTAAGTGTACGCTTCTCAGCAAACGTTTCAGCCTGTGCTTGATACAAAAAAATCTTTTAGCAGCAAATTGCTCCAAGAAAACAAAGTGTCATCCGTCTTGCTTGCACGCGAGAACGGATACCCCGTCTCGAGACAAAAAGTAATTTCCCGAGAGCTGATTGTATTTCCCCTTTTGTAGATAACCTGGCACGTGTCGCCCGAATTCCGCCGGCAGCAGACAAACAAGGCTCACCGTCTTGAGCAACAATTTATCGCAAAGTGCGAGGCTAAATTTCTAGCTCGATATTCCAGCAGCTCGCTCAGCACTCCAATTTGCTATTCCTGCAGGAATTCATAGTCGTGACACGTACTCAAATTCTCGCGTGCATGCCAAACTTTGTTAGCTGGGGAGTTTCTTCGTGAAATCGTTACCCAACAATTATTGTTGCCGCGCGAAATCAGAGAATTCTAATGCAGGGGAAAATCGGAATTTCGTGCTGCTTTTCGTATTTTCGTATAAATTTGCATATTAATGTGGTTTGGCAGAAGATCAACAGGACTAAAATTTCCCTCGAGAGCCTATTTCGTCATCATGAAGCGCGGTAAACAAAGGCAAGTTGCCTGGTACCAAGTTTTAGCGAAACTGCTCTGTTTTTGCTTGCATATTATAGCGTCACGAGAACAAAAGTTTGGACCAGAGGGGGAGTTTTACTGTTTCTCTGGTAAAGCCGATTCGTTTTATTGCATCCACCGCGGTCGGCATGAAGCGCCGAACAAATCTCGAATTACCCAATCGATCCCTTTTAAAAACGTGGCGAATCTCGTTAGGGCTGGCTGTAGATAAAAAGCTAAGTTTGCATGGGGATATTCCGCCACCAGAGACAAACTTTTGGATCGCCGGATAAGCGGGCTTGTTGTTTGCACAAAAGCACGTCAGACGCAAACGAATCCAATTCAATTACGCAAAAAACAAACCCGGCAAAGCCATTTACATTTGCGCACACTGTTTTTCCAAGGTCTATTGTGCGGGAAGTTGCGCGTGTACGGATTTCCCAACTTTGCATTCCGCGCGAGCGGACTCGGGGGCAAAAACGGTCATCGTCGAGTAGGAAACTATGGCTTTGACACGCATGCATCAACTATGCGAATTTTCGCCAGCTTAGTGGAAGGATTGCGTGCATTTCTCTCTTTCTCTCTCTCTCTCTCTCTCTCTCTCTCTCTCTCTCTCTCTCTCTCTTTTCCTCCGACCGCAATTCCCACGCAATGCATGAAATTTAATATGCGGCAGAAATTTGGCTGCTGCCAGGTTTACGGGCGGCCGCGCGCACAATTTTGCCCACTTATGCTGGGCAAAATATTGCAACGCGTGCGACCGGCGAGCCAACCATCAAGCGAGCCGTGCCGTCGTTTGTTTTAGTTATTTCAGACAGAGTAATCGCGCGAGAATATTTCAGTGGATATTCCACCACTGAATCAGCAATTATTCGTGTTTACGGCTTGCTAAATGCTGCTGGCGAGAGATAACAAAGAATAACGCAAAATTGCGAGCCAAGCGCGAAACGAGACAATTTTGATACGAAGATTAAATGAAAAGTAAACGGTGGAAAACTGGTAGAAACTGTTAAACTAAAAGCCAGAGAGTTTTTTTCATTTCAAATCACAATACAGTCTGTAAACGCAACATTTGGCAGCGTTTATTCTCTTTTATCGCTTGGTTTTAGTCAAACCCAGTGGATTCTATGTTCCATTAACAGGCACGCAACTTGGCAATTAACTCTCCCGCACTTTACTGTGTACAAAAGCGAAGCGGGCAGAACCGCCGCAGTACATCGGTAGGAACAAGAGTAGCCAAGTAGCTTATACGTTGCTATACTGGATTATGCAACCGGTGCGGCATCCGTGAATACAAAATGCATAAGTCCTTCCCGTCTGCAGCAACCGGATCTTAAGTGAGATTTACAACTTCCAGGAATCTTGCAAGCTCGTTTGAGAGCATATCTGTCTGAAGAAGTGAGCATTATTGCTCACGAGGTAGGGTCCATTCCAGCTGGCTAACGTTGATTTTTTTCGCGCACGTACAGCGATTTAATACAATAGCTTCCACATGACATAATTGTGAGTTTTTATTGGCGCAGAAACGAGCGTTCTCTTTGATCAAACGGCACTGGAAATCTCAATGCTATTCCAGATCCCCTCCTCGCAAATTACCACCGTGGAGGCTCAACAGCTCTCCCTCTAATCTGCGATTTTCCAGCAGATTTAACAAGAAAAGCGCAAGCGTACCTATTAGCGCGGACCAAGTAAGCTTTTTCTGCAGCCTCTTTTTGTGTAGCTCCGCAATTACACATGTCCGCATGCGACAAACTGAAAGCAGCTGCGTTAAAAAGGGCGGAATGAAAAATATGAAAAGTACATAGATGGCACATGCGTTGCGCTGGTTGACATCGAACGCTGAATGCTGCTTACTCGCTCGCTGGTCGGGGAGTGAGCTGAGCGCGAGTGCTTTCTTTAAAAAGGAGTCCATAAAAGTTTTCCTGGAAACTCACGTAAACCCTCTCCAAGTGTAGTGTGCGCAGTGTGCACTCGGTCGGTCGGAGCGGTGGCGGAGGATGGGACCTGAACGTTGAGTTGCCCGTGCGATTGGCAAAAAGAGGCAGCAAGAAGCAAACCACTCGAAGCTCCATCGAGCTCCAATTACTCGGCCATCCATCAAGAAAGCACTAGCCGACGGTCCTATTAATTAATTAGCCGGGCAGCGGCGGCTTTTCGCAGCGTGATGGAAAAAGTTTAAATTGAATTCGCGCGAGTGCATCAATTTTTTAACAAGTGTTCACGTGAAAGCCGCTGCAGGGAATCGGTAGCCGTGCTCGTCTTGTGATCGACAGATTAAAAAGTAATCTTCCTCCCTGCTTCGTTTGCCATCTTACCCGTGCGAGCAGAAAAAAACGATCAATGCCTCGTTAGGAAAGTCTAGTTAATTTGTTTCCGAATTTGATGCTTATCCCTTGAGAAGAAGCGATTCTGTAGCCTCACAATATTTTCACGCATGAAATACAAATTTCGAAATATATACTTACCTATTATGTAAATTAATTTAAACGAAATGCTAGAGCAAGTAGTGCTTATGAAAACAATAAAACTACAAAATACTCCTATTCTTGACACTTATCATTATTGGCGACTATATGAGATTTTATTCAAAGCCGGGAGTCAAACGCCGGGAGTAAGAGCCATTTCGTTATTTGTTAATTTTCAAAAGTTTTCCTGGAAATGTGTTTTTATTATTCTGTTTTTAATTCTATACTGTGTTTAGTCGAATATAAATGAATTATTATAGTGTTTGCTTCGTGCATGGCACAAATGCTCTTCTTCTGAATGTCTCCGATCTCTAAAATAGTTTTTAATTTACAATAAAAATTAAGCTAGCAGATGTAAATTTAAAATAGCTTATTTTTCATTTTATCGATTAAATAAAAAAATTAAAATGCCAAATTGTCTATTTTTGGGTCATTTTATTGCTTTCTTTGGGCTCTGGAGACTAGCTCAGTCAGTTGACAAGTCTGGGATTTGCAACGAAGAGCAGCAGGGGAGAGAGAGAGAGAGTGAGGTCCGGAAAAGTGTCCGCGTCAGACGTTAGAAATGTGAACGGACCCGTTCTTCCCATATCATCTCCCACTCGAGTGCATCAACAATCTGGACCACATTAATATTACAACGGAATTCGAGAACCCTCGTCGTCTTTGAGTGTGTAACCTATTTTGGCAGGAGGCTCGACCCACCTATGCAGGAAGCCACTTCTGACATCTATATATAAATGAGCACTTAACAGTCCTGGAAATACGACTTGCGTTGCGGTTTTCTAAAATACATGACGAACCACATCGGAAGTGCGTTTAGTGATTATTTTAATGGTAGGTCTGTGGTTGGTGGTGAAACGGTGTAAAATAAGGCAACGCGACAGTCATAATATATCAGGCTCTTAATATTTTACAGAAAAATTTTCATTGTAAAAATCAGCTTAAAAGTGCTCGTATGAGTAAAATTATGATTGTTTCGCTATTGAAAACAAATCCTTTGATGAGTATTTTACTAAATTAGCTCAGATGATGTTGCTTAAAATCAATATGCATTAAAAATTTTAAAAGCAATAGAAATGCCCAGCTCTAACCGTTCGATCATAAGTACAAAAAATATGGTTAATAAATATTGATATACAGTATTAATTATTTATTTTTAAGGGAATAATGTATCGTCGACAATTTGCGAAAATGTTTTCTTTACAGGCGATTGCAGGAAAATATATGTGCTTGTGGAAAAGCAATTTAAGAACCAATTTACTGCTTTTGCAACAAAAACCAAATAAAATTCGATTAGAACTCACTAACCTGGATCGTCGGGGCTGAACTCCTGTTCTAGCTCTGCGAGCTCCTGATCGGTGAGTGTGTTGTGCGTTCGACTCGGAGGCGCACTGGGCTGCGAGTGGGGAGGATGAGGATCGGCTGGCTTGCCGGCGTCACGAGCGCTGCTCTCGGCGGTCTGCTTCGTCTCCTTGCGAGTCTTGTGGCCCCTGAACGCTGCCTGGATTTTGGTGGCGGCCCCTTGAACTTCCGGGTCGTCCAAGTCGATATCTACGGCACCATTAGGCTGATTAGTGCAATGACTCTTTTCGACGCCTTTTGTTCGGGCGAACACGCGTAAACTGTCGTGGATTTTTCTTGTTTGCATAGCAAGCGCCATGCAAACCCAGTGACAGCGGTGTTTATGGATTTGGATATGACCTCGACTCGTTATATGCCAGAAAAGTGAACTTCAAGCGTGCTCATTTTATGTGAGACACTGCAAACTTTTTTATTTCTTAAAGCGGTATTCTTGTTTATTTCCAGCCATTGTGTTACTGTTTACTGATTTCATTGAATAACGACTTTGCTATTATTGGGCCTTGAAGAAGCACATAACATTTCACCCCTAGTTCCGCTGGCAAAAAGTCGCGTGACTTGTATTCTTTTGGATGTGTAATCTGATTGTATAAGAGCGTTTGTGATTCAAAGCTATTGAAAGAGTATATCGACTTAGGTTTTTATGCACTTGGGTTGAATATGCCAGCGTAGGATGTAGAGCAGCATCGCCTTTATCCTGCCTATCATTCAAGATACAGAGACTTCTTCCTCATCAAAGTAACTGGGGTTTAATAGCAGCGCCGGCAAAAATTGAAATCATCTTCAAAGGTTGTATTGATTGTCAAGATTTTGGCGCTATAGGTTACGACATGAAGATTCTTCTTTCAAGGGAAATTTTGCACAAATGAGAGCGAGCAAGTATTTCAGGAACGGTGCAAGCTTGTGAGATGGTGCTTTTTTTAAATGAATTTTAATAGAAAGAAAAACAAGATTTTTTCGTCTTGCTAACGCTAGCAGGAGCTGCTCGAGCAATAAAAGATAACCAAGTTGGTGTAACAACTCTAGGTTTCATTACTGTTCCAAAAATTTCCATTCAAATTTCTGTGAAACTGCTGATAAGAGCGCATAGTAATTGCGTGTTTGGCGTGTGTCCCCGAATAAAAAAAGCCTTATCACCGTATGGCCACGCAGAAGACTGAAATGTATGCGTTACGGGTGTTGTGATGCGCAATATCACCTCGGCAGCCCAGCAAATGTAAATATTAGCGGTGTGTAAGGCCTCCGCAAGTTGACTTATGCACTGACTGGTCTTGCACACGACGAGATAATATCCGCGCGCACCCTTGGAAGTGTCGCAGAAAACGTGAGAAGTGGCAAAATGAAATAACTAGTCACCAAGCTGTACGCAACCCTTGCAACTTTTGTTTGTTTCATCCCCACAAATTTCAGACTCGGCAGATCAGCAGGGCTCTTTTCCACTGACCGCTAGCTCGACTTGCTGGCTTTGACAACCGCACGCACGGCACACACTCTGCGAACTCCAAAGGCTTTCTTCTGCCATAAATCTGGAAACTCGGTGGTGCTGTTTTAGCTGCTCGCTGGCCGGCAAGTTGGCCTCTTTTATTTCCCTCTGTGTGGTCTCACTTTATGCTCGGTGTAATGTGTCCGAGGAGAAATAAATTATCACAGCGTGCGTTTAGAGCTTATGACGCGTCGTGCGAGAAGCAAGGCACACAGGCAGGAAGAAAGCGAAAAAACGGCGAACTTCCAAATGCTTAAGACGGGTGCTTCATTTTCCTTAAGGTAGCTTTATTTAATGACCAGACCCACGTATTTTTTACCGAACAAAATGACTTTTTTGCATTTATAGTATAGTAAGAGTTTTGACTTTATTTACTCACAATCAGCTCTGAAAAGAAGTAAAGTATTTAAGAAAGAAATTTACTGAAGATTCTGAAAGTCTAGGATAAGCTTGAACTATGCTGCTTTACTTAAGCTCCTCCGTCCATGTTCCTCAGAAACTAATCCTTCCTTCAAACTTGTAGCAAGTGCAGGGACAAGAGTGCAGCGGGGGAAACATACGACAAGACGAGAGGCGGAAGTTGGAAAATGCAAAACAAACACACAAAGCGAGTCCTGCAGCGAGAGAGGTTTCTGCGGCCGGGATCATGCAAATAATACAGTTGAAGGCAGAGAGAAGAATTCATTTGGGGCTCTGACAGTGCACTCGAGGTAGCTGCCGCGCAGGGAAAAAAGGGGTCGCGGTTTTAATGAAAGGATGGAAGGCCATACGCGCGAGATGGGAGAGCTGACAGGGGAAGGGATGAAAATTAAACGATGTTAGTGTGGTGACGGCTGCGTTAATTAACTCTTTTATCCAGGCTTTTTTAAACACTTTGAGGGGGATTACTGGAAAGCGGAACTGTAAGGGCAGAGAAAATGTCAATATTTAAAATTTTCTGTACCAGCACAAATTTTCCATGCTGGTGTGGATTTTGAGAGACCACATGTACGGAAAGAAAATGTAGGCCTAAAAGAACAGAAATATCGCACCGCAATTTGTATTCACGTTGGGCAGTAGCAGCTGAACCGCACGCCGTAGCAATTCACGGAAATGAGGGGCAGGCAGTTTAGGGGTGAGGTGATTTAAATTAGTGACGCAGTAAATTGAGACAATCAGCGGCCACGTTCCGCTTCTGGTGAACAAAACACGCGCTTATTTACAACTAGAGACGCAGCTCTATTGGTGAATAATTTATTTCCTCCGTCTTGCCAAGGCATTGTGTATTTTGTGTGATGATGAAAAATTCAGCGCAACAGACCTATCCACGCGAATACTTAAAAAAATGCACGTGTTCCGAATGTAGCGTCGAGCAAGCGAGCAAAAATGAATAGCAAAGCATGCGGTTTTTGTCGAGCCGGGGATTTCCAGTGCTTTTTGTGTGCTCCATAAAGTAGACTGCGTCTGACATTCGCTCCGCGTGCCTTGCCTGAAATATTAATCGACTGAATTCCACCGTGAAATATTTGCAAATAAAAAGGCACAGAAACTCAGTAGCAGAAAGTGAGGTGAGTTTTCCCTCTCACCTAGGCGAGACTGACTGAAATATTTTGTTTTGCGTCACGCACAAATCTGCTTCAACAAAATTCTTCAAGAATTTATCGGTCTTCATTATTTCACCATCTCTAACCCCCATATATGTAAATAGAAAATATTTAATTTTAGTCACTGAATCATGGAAAGATGGAAATCAGAAACTTTTTTCTGTATAAAATTTACTATTATGCAATCCAACTTTATAAATGTAATATTATGAAAAATGGCTGCAGTGGACAGCCGAAACTAGTCAGGATGAATGAAAATGATTTTTCCCTTCGAGTAATGGTCCGGTTTTTCAATTCCTTAAAGTAAAAGATTGAAATCATGTCATTTATATTTTGATACTGCAAGGGCGTGGAAACCGATTTACCACGTGAGCAGATTCCAAATATTTTGAGAACCCGAAACAGAAGGCAAGCAATAATGCCTCGTGACGAAGACCATAAAGCGAGTTGAGGGTTGCGATTTTATTGGCACATTCCGAGTCGTCTGTCGAAAGTAGGTGGCTTTCAAAGACGTCTCAAAATACACGTCGTTTTCTATTCAATTGCAATAGTTGAGACACATTTTGCTAGAGTACACAATCCGTTTAGGGGTAATTCATTGAGAGCTGCACCTGGAGGTTTCCATTGCTTGGCCCAGAAAAAAGATAAAATTTCCCATCTCCCCCAATCTTCAGCGTCGGCCGCAGATAAAAGGAAATTGTTGCAGCCGTCGAGAAACTGTTCGTTCTTGTGGAACCATATCTATAAAAAAGGGAAGTCAATAATAAATCCGCTGGAAAAGCCGATTTCTTTTGGCCTCGATAGAGCAATTTCCGTAAAAATTCGCACCAAAATCCACAGCTGGTGCAGGCTGCGTGAAAATTTCATTATTTTCTCTGCAAACGCACTCAAATGAGCACAACCGCGACCCGCGTCGACAAAAACGAGTTACTCGCCCAGGGCTGTCGAGTTTCCATTATTCTGGACGTTCATCAGAAGTGAACAAAGGCTGCGGCTGTTTAATTAAAAATAAATAATCTACTCTTGTTTTGCATTCGTTCGTTCCAGCTCTCACCACTTTTGTTCTCGCTTTCCCTACTTTTGCGTTGACTGAGCTGGTCTCCAGTCGGCAATCTCAGAGGACGATCGTGGGTTATTATTATCACTAAATCCAGCGGCGGCGGTGGCGGTCATTGTGTTCAGCGGCGGCGCATTTTATTGGCAAGAGATCCCCATTCAGCCGGTCACTTTTGTTTGCTTGTTTGTCTGTTTGCTCGCAAGAGATCCGACGAATGCACATTTGGCCGGGATTATCGACTAATATCGGATCTAATGGCCACTCACTGCACCGTCAGCTCGTGAGATTACAGCTCCCGCCCACCGCGAATAATTAGCTGCACTCGACCGAGCAGTGTTTTCTGTGTATTTTCCTTTTTCCGACCCCTCCACAAAGGGTAATTCCACTCCACAAGCTGAAATGTTTTTTGAGATAAAAGGCCACCTCTCCTGTAATTTGCAGCAGTTTGCTCAATGCTGATGTTATTTTATTTTTACGACCAGCGAGCGTTAAAGGCCCATGATTTCTCTCGTGATTAAACAATTTGGTGAGTTTGATTTTACTGACAATGAGGCTAAATCACAGCGTAAATTTAATTTTCTCTCCTCGAAGCAAGAAACAGCCCCTTTTCCTTCTCCATTCTGCTTTTTGCGTCTCGCAATCAGTCCTCGGGCTGCGAGAATGATTCATAACGAAGCGCTGCGGGGCAATGCCCCCTTTGTAGTTCTTGATTGCTATTTTGATCTTTTTTGTTTGTGTTCCTTTAATGAGATCAAACACAGCGAAACCCGCATAGTGCTGGCAAACGTGCGAGCTTTCGACTTTTTCGTGCTCTGCTCTGATAACCGCAATTATATCTCTTTTGTGCAACAAAGCCGATCAGCTCAGAGGCGGGAAATCTATTCGGAGGCTTTTGTTGGCGCAGGGCCCATTATGGGCGGCCAGCCGGTGATAGTGGAAAAACCGAGTGCACCGCAGATAGTCTTGATTGTGTGCCTGATTGAACCGAGATTGACTTGTACGCGAATCGATAAATTAGCAAACGTGAAATGGAAGCTTTAAATGAATGCGCTAACCGACCTGGTATATCATCGGGAATAGCGAATGAAGCCCGGGAGAGAATTTGCAGCAATTAGAGCACACTTCAAAGGAGCTATTCGCGTGCAGAGCAAAACGCAGGCGAAGAAAGCGCAAAATTGGCCCTTTGTGTGGAATAAACTCCGACGAATACACACGAGAGTTGCGCGACTGCACCGCGTTTTTCTTCTTGCTATGACCAAGGAGCAAAACCTGAAGCAACGCGGCTCAAACTCAAGCCACCGACTCTTTTTCATTTCTTTTGTCTTTTATTCCTCTCGTTGATATTGATTTTCCGCGCCAGGAAAAAATTAACGACCAACTAAAAGCACAAACTCGCGGTAACTCCTTTTTTGTGCGGCGTTTACTCATAAAATATTCACCTTTTATTGTGTGCCGGCGCTGCCGCCAACACTGCCAACACTCCTCGGCTGGAGGCATTTTTTTATCGGCATCCGCCTGAATATTTATCCGGTAATGCTTTTCGAATTGCAAAGTTTTCGCTTTGAACATGCAAAAGACTTTTTACCGAGCTCCTTCGATCCGCACGACATAGACTAATTCTCCTGTTCCACTACTACTTTTGAGGTTTAGTGCATATTTATGTATCTGTGAAATCTTTTCACAATTCCAAAGGGGAATAATTTTTCACCTCTGGAATATTCACCAATATGTAGGGTAACGAAGTAATGTGTATTTTATCAAAAGAAATTGGTACAACAGAAACGAAAACACTGTAAGTTAAGTGCTTTCGTAATAAAGTTTAATTGAGCGGCATAATTTTAAAGACTTCAATGGTGCAAAATTTTATAGCTACCCAGGAAAATTTCAGACACTCTCTGGGAGCAATTTCGGCATCACATTGTAGGCAGGGTTCACGGTGAAAAACAAGTAACGCAAAAGCTTAATTTTGCAGAAGAGCGTCTGCAAGCCAAGGCAAGGAATTATTTTGTGGAAACGTGAAAGTGTTTAAAAATGCTTGTGAGCTCACTCATGCCTAAGTCCCACCTGGGAGGCGTAAAGTTTGCTTATCAACCCCCATGCACAAACTTTTTGTTTGTGCTGCGCAAATGTGTCAAGCAGTTTTTCGTCGGGCAACTTTATTTGCATAGCGCGCTCGTTGGTGTAAATGAATCCCGAAGAGATTTCTCAAGCAGCGGCAGCAGAGAACGCTTGTCTCACTAAATCATGGTTAAGAGATGCAAACAGAGGCGCCCCTTTCGTCATCTTTTACGACGTCGACACATCATAACACAGCGAGTTTGATTTTTCTCATAATAATTCCTTGAAAATTCCTCCCCGTGGGAGGCATCCATTCTTGAGATTCATGGATTCCGTTCTTGGGGATCAAGTTAGTCGGCGGAGAGAACTTTTGCAATTAATTTCCATTTAAATGCGGGTGACTTATGGAGATTGAGACAAGATGAGACGGGCCTCTACAGAGCAGCATTCGCGGTAAATCTTTTGTAGTCTTTATAGGGAGAGCTCAAGAACAATTGAAACAGCTCATTATTTTCAAATTCAACCAATTCAAAAGAGATGCTTACCTAAATAGCGTACAATCGCAATAAGCTCTATCATCTTGATTGTGCATTTAAGTCTACGTTGAAAATTTGAGACAGCAAAGCTCTTTGAACTTTGCGGGCTCAAGCAATCAAGTCCCTTTTCAATATACCCTTTCATTCGGGATTATTTCTTCGTGCTTTTAGAAAGCGGCGTCTTGAAAAGCACTGAAATTTTAAAGCGTAGGAGAGAAACGATTTTGAGTAACCCCATAAAGCAAAAATGAGGTGAATGAATACATATATCAAACTTCTAGACATTTGTTGATTAATTACGAGTTAAAAGCTCGGAAAAAAGATTGATTCCCGAGAGGCCAGATAACCGAGTGAAGCCGTCGCACGCAAAGAATGAAATTATAACTGTTCCCGCTGGAGATGCTCGTCGCGCAATTAGGCCTGTCTCTACTCGGTCGGCCTCATTAATTCAATTTAGCAGACAGTAATTAGGCTCGGGTTTAGTCAGGACGCTAAGTCAATTACTCGAGCAGCAACTAGGAATTGCTAACTGCTTGGCTGCTTCAAAAGTTGCTCTCATAAACAATATAGAAGCTCTGCCTTCGAAAGACAAACAACAAAATCTCATTTTAACTACATCAAACGCAACTTTTTTCATTGGCTGACTTTTAGCCCCTTTCAAAAGTTAAAAGCCGTATGCATAAGATTTCTACAAGATTTTGCGGGCTCTTTAAAAATAAAGAAAGCTCAACAAAGGCGAAGTTTTACCACAATCCACACTTTTTAATATAACTTCTGAGCATGACGAACTCCCGCTTGTGTTTAATCTTAGAAGTTTGCGCCGTTGACACCGTTTAAAGATGGATTGCAATCACTCTAAAGGAATTCCATCCAGGGGCTTAAGTTGCTTTCATTGATCAACCCATTGACTTGTCCATCTAAAGAAAAAATGTTGCGGGCCACTACGAGATATGTGGAGCTGAAAGGATTGCTCTCAAAATAAAAGCATTTTTGCTAAAGAGCCGCAAGTAAAAGTATGCAAGTGTTTGCACAAAGATCTGTTTTCGCCGTGTCAAGTGGCAGTCTTACCAGGGAAAAGGCTCAAGAAAAGAGGATAACCTCGTTTCTTCCCCTTGCAGGCGGCGGAGAAGAAATCTGATTATACGCTGTTGCCAATGCAATTATTGTTATTAGATTTAGGCAACTTAAGTACTCAGCAGAGCAGGATTTAACAAAGCAAACGTTAAGGGGAGAGAACGAAGAGATCAATTTTAAAATGAAGAAGAAGACGTTTCTTGGAAAACATACAAGGAAATGCGTTGCGTTTTCAAAAGTGAAAAAATCACCAAAGAATTCTCTTTTTATTCAGTGGTCCATTACTGAGAACTGTCAAAATTTTCTATGCACTGATTTTTTTTCATTATTAAAAGCCATTACATGATCTGTTGTTACATTATTTGTTTACAAATTGTTAAAAGTTTTGGAAGCATTTGATAGTAAATTAATAGACCTGAATTTAAATTTCTTTTGCGAAGCTCAAACTTCACCAATAAATTGAAAAGTTGCAGAGCACTATATATAGAGCAGAGAGGATGAAAAGGAGGTCGTCACACAACGAGGTGTGCACGTCACGTTGTTTCAATCGCTGCAATTGTCATTTTGGTACTCACGAGAGGTGCAGCAGGTGCTTCTGGCTGGTGATTGCAGAAAGGAGGCTGCGAGGCGATTGTGTCCCGGGTTTTATCTCTCGGCGGCGCTCTCGGCCGGTCGGCCAAAGTCGGCGCCGCTCGCTGTTTCCGTGAGGGCAGAGCCCAAAAGCGAAAGCAGCGAGGCGCTCAGAGAAGCGCGGGCCTTCCTCCAGATCGATACATACATCATGTACTCTATACGCTGTGCTGGTACGTCTCTCGGCCTATGTTTTAGGCACGCCTGCACTTTTCAACACCTCGTACACACACCGCGGAATTGACTCTCCCAAAGACGCAATTTTAGCGTCACTGGCCGCGTCAGAATCATATGGTCCAGTCCATTGGACACCAACTCAGAGGCAGGGAAACTGCGACGCATAACCAGTTCATGAAAATGGAAATGAGTGTTTTGGTTTAATATTTCTATCTCTGCGAGTTCGTGTTGATGGAAAAAGTTGCAGACTTTTCATTATGGCAGCAAAAAAGGGAATGCACAAATTTAAAATGCGCAGCCTAGCAAATTTTTGTGCCAACTGCAGCGTCGGGAGTCTGGAATATAGCAGAGCGCACATGCAAACTCGCTTCTGGCTGCTGTTGCAATTTCCAACTCGGATTTTTTGCTCTTTGGGTGCATCCGTGCGATGATTTGCAATCCACTCCGGCCGAGTGCAGCAGGGTATTCAAGAACCAGGTCAACTGCGATTTCGACGAGTTTGTTAGATTCCATCAAATGGTGCTCGGTGTATAAACGGACAGCAATCTCGAGATTTCCTATGCAGAACCACTTTTGATAAAATACACTTTTCGAGTTAATTTCAGTCGCATGTTGAGGAAAACTGAGAACCTATAGATGTTATGGCCCGGGTATAAATCTGAATAAAAAACAAAATCAATGCCTAAGCACACTTTCCTTGCCAGAGTGACCTCCACCCGGCCAAACATGTCGGTTGCAGGAAACGACCAGCAATCCTGTGAAAAGAGGCAGGGAACACGCGATTTCTCTCGTCCGCTGTCAAAAAGCCGCTACACACGATTGAATATTTATTGTTCTCCTACTATTGCCAAACGCACGGCACGGGATGTACATTTCATTCGTGTTTAGCGCTCTCAAGCAAATGTGGAGGCGGCCAGAGGTGGAATATATCACTGTGGGGTGGAAGCCATTCTGAAAAACGTTTTATGTACATCAACAGCGGATATAGATAAACTAGACTAACTGAGACTGGCGTGAGTGCCGTATGCTGTGCCGAGAGTGGCGCAAACCACGGTGTCAGCCAGATGCGGTTTCTGCTGATTTCGCTTTCACGTGCTTAACGCGCCTGGGAACAATGCCGTTGTGCATGTTGGTCCTGTTTGAGATTAGACGCTCGCTTCTTAATGACGATCCTTGATAAAACCCTCACAAAGGCTTTAAATTGCGGGTTGCAACAGTATTGAGCACGAAAGATTACACGTAGCCAGACATTTAGTGCTGCATTCATTTTATCAACTTACTATGACAATTAGATTCATATTATTTCTACATACATTTAAATTTAGATTGAAGAAGTTATAATGATGCAAAATGTTGAATCAAGGATCTTATCGATACTATATTCATTTTAAACCTCGTGTATTTTGAAGAAAAATTTCCATATAACAATCGCGGTGCAAAAAATTAAATATGGCTCATGAAAGTTGATTTTCAAAATTGTAATATATCATTAATTTTCTAGCATGAAGCATGCCTGTAAAGATTTGTTTTGTTAAATTAAAACATATTGTAGTCCAAATTATAATAAAAACAGACTTACAATATTATTTAATATTGGAAAAACCAACCTCGAGAAACGACATTTTACCTAAAAATATTTTTTAGTATTTTCCATCTTGATGAGCTATAATTCACTTGCACCAACTTTTAAATATGAAATGAAATATCTATTGAAAACACTTTATGAAACAAACCACAAAGAGACTATTATTATTGATTTTGCTACAATTCCTACTAAGGGCACCAGTTATAATAAGTGCTGAATACTAATTTTTATGTGAATATTAGGCTGGTTAAAATCTTGGGCGGCAAATAATGTTCCTCTGCTCTTGCACAGTCAGTTTTACTCTTTCGAGATTGAAGCATATACCCTCTAAAAGCGAGAGCAGTTTGCGCACGTGTGTGAAATTCGAAATATCGGGAGATAGGCACGGTCTTGACCGCGACGTAGAGCTTGGAAAATCAATGCCTCCGGGAATAGAAATAAATAAAAATGTGCAACATTGTTAAAAGTCTCGGCAGCAGGAGTTTAGGTCGGGCCGAGTGTGTTGTTGAGCAGTTCTAGCGAAAAACACGGCAAATACCGGCTGAAACGCGCGGAATTCGATTCCAGCCTTGAGGGTGCGAGAGCTGGGGTGCGCCAGTTTGCCAGAGAAGCTTTCAACGCACACGGTCCCGGCGGAAACTTTATTCAATTATTCACGGACCGCTTGATAATATTTGCGATGTGGAGCGCATATTATCACGCAGCCAGTTTGGCACAATGAAAAATAAAGGCGAGCGCGCGCGAGTCGAGTCAAAGTTTTCCTCTCGCAGTAGACGCGGCTGGAATCTCAAAGCTACTATTTTCCTCTCATATTTAAAAACCCTTTCCTTGTGTGTCCCTGTCGGATAGAATTCAACTATAGAGTCTTCTAAGCGTCAGCTATTTCCACCTCGCAGTAAAAAAAAACACTCAGAAGACGTAAAATGTGACAGAAACAGTGGTGGGGCTGAGAAATGTCACTGTTTGACGCAGACTGTTTACATTACTTGCTCAAGCAAGGAAAAGAGTTTATTTTACGTTTAAACATCATTCATTCCCTTACGTCTAGAAAGTGTATTTTTCCAGTTTTGCTGCTGGGCCAAATATTTAGGGCAGAATATGCTAAAACATATACTAAATCTTTAAGCAAATTAAAAAATATGATGATGAGGACAAGTGATTCAATTTGATGACAGTAAAAAACCAGGGATTACAAAAATATAACAAGTGCATGTTTTTAGGTCAGGCCAAGACTTTGTCTTGTTACTTTGTGCCCTTTTTACAATGAGCCCAATAAAAAAGGAACCGTCAAGAGATATCAGCATCTCTTCTGAAGTTCATAAACTTCAGCGACCTGAACATGTGCCTTTCTTCACTTTTTTCTTGTATATTATTGCTGATCAGGGACAGCCCGCAAGCTTTGTTTTCGAGAAAATTCCTCATTCCTACTTCCTCAACGCAACGTCCACCTTCGACTGACAAAATGCCTCTCACGAATAATTGATTATGAATGCTTCCCTATTAGCTCTCCATGGTGAGGTGTTTGTTATCTCCAAGTTAATAAATACATTATCACCATATGTGTTTTCTCATTACCAACTAGCGAGTGCAAATTGCATCAACATGAGTGTACTCTAGAGCTGACGTGTGTCATAAACGTGCATCCAAATGAACGTAATGCATCCCTCCTTATTTTATCAGCAACACTAGCGGTAGCCGCGCCGCGCATTATTTGTTAGTTTTTATCAAATTGTGACAATGCATAGCTACACAGCAGAGCTTTAAATTGAAATGAGTCGTTGCCTAGCATGTATCGACGTTTCAGAATACATTTGATAACAGTTATCTAGTCAATGAATAATACAAACAGTAATTAATTTGAAATTGAAAAGTTTCAATTATATTTTTTTAACTAAAACTTATCTAAAGGAATGCACTCTGTTTATTTTAGGTATCTAAAATTTTAGTTAATCACAAAAAAAGATAATTCAGGAGTTGTTAAATCTATCATTTTTAATGTCAGAATTCATAAAATTAGAAAAATATGCGAGTAAACTTATTTATATTAATTATTAATATCAATTTTTGTTAGTTTTTCATTTCTATAATTTTAATTAGTGAAAATTTGTCCGTAAAACTTACTGAGCTAAATCAAATATTACGTAATAATTACTTGTATATCTTTTTCTTTTGCTAAAAATCTCGAATCATTTAGAGGAAGAGTTGTTAAGAGAATCTGATCAAGGATTAATTAAACTCCGTGTCAGAGATCGCTCGGGTGATTCTGCCTGCCTGTATTATTTCACAGCAGGGTCTGCGTGTTGGTTGTTGTGTGCCTGCATAGTCGAGGGGCTGGATCATTTGTTCGGGTTCGTGCCGGTGCTGAGGTCACAAGGGTTGAATGAACACTCGTGAGAGGGCAGAAAAGCACGCGTTTTATTCCTGGTCACGGATCGATCATTTTTCCAAGTCGTGAATACCGCGCCGCCCAATATTAATCGCGATGAAAGCTGTGATTTATAGGACTCCGCGTTTATCTGCTGTATTGGCAAACAAAGCGCATTCCCAATATAGATATTTACGTTCATTTGTTAAATCCTCGACACAAATAAATCAATACAGTTATTACAAACTGCTTCGTTTACAACAGAACCCGATTTTATATCCGTGCAAATTAATGATGTGCGATTTTTAATTAAAATTGTGCACCACATTGGATCAAACCACAGAGGGGGATCGACATATATACTTGGAAGATGAAAAATGAGCTCAGCAAATTCTCCCTATTGGTTTATCTGCCCCTGCGACCTGCTGGCGTCGGTTTTATCAGGAAATCTGGTGCAGACTCAATAACCGGGCAGAGCACTTTATATTCCGCTTGGTGCGCTTTTTAATAAGAATTATCTCCACCAGACTATCTAAATGTTAATTGCAGTCCAAGGCAAACATTTGCCTTAAACGCAAGTCTTTATCTTAAGTGAAAAGTTCGTCTTGAGGAATGCCTTAACAAAGATATTAGAAAATTAAAACCTAATTAATTTTGTCCAGTCAGATGAGACATTAAAGAGATAATTTCGGTTTTACATGCACAGAATCCAACGGAGTCAATGTTCGTATTTACTGTGACGACTAGAGTGGTTTGAATAAATGCACAAGGTTGGGGCATGCAACACCTATATAAAACAAGCAAACATTATGCCAATCATTCAAACGTTTTTTTGGGGTCACACCTAGACAGTCTTGTCCGTCTATTAACACTTTCCATAAAACATTTATGATGACGTCTGATTTTCAAATATACACTTTTGAGAACCGAAGCATGGAACTTGATTAAAATTACAACAAGATAAAAATGTAACAATAGGTACTTTAATTGGTTTTTGAGAATCAATTTTATTTCGAAGTGACCTAAACCTAAACTTTGGACGTTTTATTATTTCAAAGGTAGGTATTAAAATTCAATCGAAACAATTTATTTCCAAGCTGTTTTTCCAAGCATAAAATACTTAACTTCAAAAGGGTACTTGAGAAAAAACTCGAGGTTGGATGCATTCTCGTTATAATTTTTTTTAACTGGTTTGAATGTAGCTTTCTTTTTTAAAGCCAAGTATTACTTTATGAGTAAATCTATTTCCCTAAATTCCAGAGCTTATTAAACATCGAAAATTAAATCTGAAATACTAGAGAAATAGCTTACCAATTAAAGTGTCCATCGCGTTATTTCAAAGCAAATATTATGCATCTCGCGACTACATTCTCTGTGAAATAATTGGTTTTATGATATCGACCGCGCAGTGCAAGAAAGCACAATCGTGGCGTCATTATCATTCATAACGGAACAATTATTGCTTTGTTCTCCGACTCACACGAATGAAGAACCAGAGCAAGTCACCATTGTCATGCAAATTCTAGGCAGATGCGTGCCGCACACTCGCTTGACGCTTATGGGCCTTGTTCGTATCACTGTGATCAAAACTTTTTGGCACATGCCAAGGAGAACTTTCAGATGAATGGTTAATATGAATATTTTTGGCTAGGGGGATGATCGATGATAGTTGCGGGGTGTCAATAGATTTTTCCCGAAACTTTTCGAAATTCGCGTGCAGACCTGCACAATACTATTGTAATGTGCCGCATACAAAGAGCGCTACCGGCCAGTGCGCAGCGCAGGTGCGACGCCACCATGAACCGATAATCTTGACAAAGGTGTGTTGCTTCCCATATTTCTTCTAAATGCAAGTCGTTTACTGAGCTGCAGTAGACACGAAAGTGGTTTGACTGCCGTAAGTGCAGTCGTAAATCAACGGAGATTAAACGCTGTGCAATTAATTATGGTTTATTCGCATTCAGAACACACACAATAACATTTGTATTGAGTCTGGCAGAGCTGCCACAAGGCGATTAGGAGATTAGGGAAGGGAGCATCGTCACGTGAAATGATACGATTGTATTCGCTTCTAATGCAGCGCAAGATGTTTCCACATTTCTGCACACGACAGGGGCTGATATTCGTATCCGAAAATCGTACGGCAGAAACGCACTCAGGCGGAGTGTGAAGCGAGTTGAGCGAAATTGTTTCAAGGAAGAATCCTTCACTGGTTGGCTACAAAAGAGGAAGAAAAAGCCTACGTTTCTGCGGTTATGTATTGATTTCTCGAAGAACGGCGCCGTGATTCAATTTAAAACTTTCAGCCTGTGGAAACTTTTTCTTCGTGAGAAGCCTGAAAGACCAATAATTTGAAAAAAGTTTTTCGTAAGAAGAGAATATCCTGTGCCTAAGGTCTTTTAGGAGTTATAATTTTTCGTTGAATGTAGCTTGCGACACATTGTTTTTAGTTTAGAACAACGTAGCACAAAGTTTTACAAAATTAAAACGAGTTTTGGGCGAATAAAATTTCATCTACCGCATATATGTCTTCTATTTTAATAAAAATTTATGTTTATTGTCTACTAATTGTTAGAAGTCTCAGCCAGTCGGCTAATTTCAGGTCGCGTGGTCAGCCGCCAGCAGCCGTGAATTTATCCATGCTGTGCCAGCCGCCAACTAAAAAGTCGAAAAGTGCTGGAGAAAAGAATTGGTCTCTAAAGGGACACAAGGCACCATCAAACTTCACTTTTAAAATTTGTCTGCCACTCCAGCCGTCAGCCACCAGCAAAAATATTCAGCCACTGCCGGGCCAAAATTCGGCTGCAGTCGGTTCAGCCAGCCGCCACCGAAAATTACGGCTTCTTATAAATATTTAATTTTTGATGATGGTGGAGAAAGCAACATGATAATCCACACATACTGCTGAGCGTTTAGTTGTGTATACGGAAAGGTTAAGTAATTGAAGTGTTACGTATAAAAACTTTGTCTCCTATTTTTCAATTACGATAAACGGAGAGAAAACCGCCATAACTTCCAATCCATTATTCACAACCTTCCGCCGCTCATTGGAGCAAGCGGCGTAGACTCACACCGACTTTATCCTTAGCGCCTGCGAAGCTGTTAGGTATGCAAACATCCTGACACAGGAGACAAGGAAATTGCCTATAGCTCTCAATTTTCAGTCCGGTGATAAATAACAACAAAGAGTGCCTGCCTCTCCGCTTTCACGGTCTGATGCAAAGTGCACCTCTCCCAGCCTCCAGGCTATAAATATGATACGGACGGGCCAGTGATGGATTGGACGCTGGGCCTAATTATGCATTCACAGCGGGGAAGGTGTTGTGCTTTGGATCATTTTTCGCACGCTGGCAAGGGCACCCGGTGATTTATGGACGACGTGGATTGTGTGCGAAATGCTCAATCGCTTTTCTTGCCGATTTGCTTTTCAGGTACGCAGAAAATATACGGAGCGAAATGACGAAATATTGCCTCTTCATTCTTTTCCTCTTTTTCTTTATTGCCTGACCAACTGGAAGTGAATCAGGTCGTGAGTTAATGTTTTATTTATATATTTACTAGACTCATTGAAATGCAAATTTATGTGCATGGGTGTAAATTATCCTTCATGCAATTTTGCAATTATTATTAAGAGTTGAATAAATTGATTCGTGACGCAGTGTCTTTAGACATTACGATACCAAAATTAGTCTTTTTCGGCTATTTATTATTCATTTAAGCCTTCCTAATGTAAGCGGAACTTTTTGGAATAAACCAACGAATAAAGTCTCATTTCGAATGACGCAAATCCAACTTACTCAGTTCTCCCCTTTCTATTGACGTACGAAGCGACGGGATGAAGGTATTTTGTTCTATTGAGATAGGGGCGATAAATCTACATGGTGGCTACGTTCTTTCATAAAAAAATACTTTTCAGACCGGCTGGAGATTAGAATAAAATCGATGGCGTCGGCTTCTATTTCTGCAGCAAGTGTATCAGGCCCGCAACTAAACTAACTTGACGTGTTAGATTTGAAAGTCAAATTAGGAAGTATGGGAATAAATGGTTTGTTGGTGCTGCACAGGTGAATGGGTCGCTTTCGCGTTGCGCGCAAACTAACGAGGTCGTTACTCTTTCAACAGTTTCTGCTACCTCCAGTGAATTTTCTGAGAGCGAGCATCCGCCTGAACGAATGCTGCCCTTTTCACAGTGCAGTCCGCTGCGAAGCGATCCAATTTTCCAGCCAGCACCAGCTCTTTCAAAAGCATTTATACTCATTTTTTCAATTGGAAATCTCTCTCTCTCTCTCTCTCTCTCTCTCTCTCTCTTTCTACGTTATTTGTAAAAGATGCTTGTGATAATGGATTTCTTAACGAGCTGCTATATGGATTGGACGAACTGTGTCTCCAGACATTTCGTTTAATTTATTATCAACATATAAAAGTCTTAGCGCAATTTATAAATGGAAAATGCTGTGTAATTATTGTTTATGGCCGCGCAAGATTTACTGTGTCGAAATTAAGGAGCACACGATAAACGATCGTAGCATGCGAGAGGCTTTATTTTTAGCCCCTAGCCGTTTGTAATTTCCTCAAGGCATTAAATGAGTAGTACGAAATAATATATGCAATTAATATTTATACATACAGACGCCAACATCTTGCGTGCAACAATCCTGCAAGGCTTACAATAAGATAAGGCAAGAAATTCCGTCTTGAGTCATTTTACAGAAGCGAATGATGAGCGCTTTTGGAATAAAATGTTTGTAAGGTTAGTATCTTGATTTAAGTTAACATGGCATGAACTTGAAAATTTGGCTTGCTTCCACGCTATTCTATTCGAAAGGTCACGGCCGGAGCAGAAAAAAAGCGATGACATTCAAAAGTGCCGTATATATATTTTACAGTCATTACAAGACTTTGTTTTAAATGATTTGTGCCAATGTATTATGGGCTATTTACGAATAAATTAATAGGCAGGACTATAATTGGTTTACTGCGATCTCTAAATTTTTAATCGTAAAACTAACATTTAACTGTTATAATTTATAATATGTTTATCGGAATTTTGTCATAAAAATCCGGAAGAACCAACAACCATTTGCCATATATACTCAAACGTACCGTTTGCACAATCATAAGTCTCGCAAAGACCCTGTTAGCTGACCAATGAGATAGTTTGGGATGGCATTTTCATGCCTGCTTTGTTTGACTCAATACATAAATATTCTTGACCATGTTAGAAAAAAAGTAAAAATAGAATAGTGAAACCTGGAGAAATCATCGTTGCCGCAATCATTAAAATAACTCACGCTTGCGCGTGAATATGAGCGAGATACTGTAAAGCAGAACATTTTTGCCGTGCGGGTGACGCTCTTTCGCCGCAAAAAATCAATGCGCAACAGTAACTAAATTTAACGTATTTACGTCATTTAAAGGTGTTTATAGTAGGATTAGTGGAATCAGTAAATTTTTATTTGTGTAATTTTCAATCTGATTTATAGCTGGAGACAATCGGCTTCAGAAAGACGAATCATAAAAATAAAAGCAGGTCATATTTTCGAATTTGTTAAAATTTTTCGATTTTTAACAAATTCGAAAAATGAAAATTGCAGGTCAATTCAGCTTTAGTTACGAGTGCCTCATTCTTATGGAATTAGGTGACTTGGTTTTTATGTTGCAAGTACTGGAAGGTGATGTCCTAGTGGAGTGGGCACTGCCCCTCATTGGCAAGAAGTGGAGCAAGGTCTTGTCCTGATAAAGATGCATGCTTACTTTATGCGCATCTATTAACCCGACAATAATTCAAGTCGAGTGCAAATGACACTTTATGACGGGCATTAAATGGAACAACTCGGCCGAGTCGTCTGGACATGGAAATGTATTCCAGCGGGTAAAGTGCGCGCCATCCAGCAACAGCCTAGACCTCATTATCTATACAACAGCAGAATCAGACGAATCTCACCGCCAGTATTCATTGGTTGTGCAAACGCGTCAAATTGGTCGCAACCAACTGACAAACATTACAAGCAGGAACAGATCGATGTGGTAATTTCCTGGCGCGTGCATTATGCGCTCGCTAATCAGTCGCCGCCATGCTGGTGCGACGTGCTTTATAAATTAATTGCTCCATAGCCGCTCTCATCTCGTTAATTAATCATCTCCGGGCCCGTGTTATTCGTGCCGGGCACTGACTTGTCCTACCCCATTTTCACTTCACCGTGAGTTTGTTTACGAAATTTCATTTTGCCAGTGCTAATTTAAAACTTTTGCCGTGTGTCGTGCAATACTTGAACTAACTCGTGCTTACTCACAAAACGAGCGTGGATGCTTCTTATTGTCTTAAGCTCAAGCTCTCTTGAAATTTGATCCTCGCGTTCTTGCTTCTCTACTTTCTTACTTTTTTCATCAAAGGAGTTCTCTTTATTATTAATTTTGAACTTGCCTTTTAACTTTCTTCACATAAACATAAAAAACTTTCAGCAGGAACATTAGTCATTCCCGTCTCAGGTCTCAGGAGAGCTGAAATATAGCTCGTGGAAAATTTCTTTGCAACGTAAGACTTTGAAGTAAACAAAATCGCTTTGATACTTGAAACTTTTAAAATTTCATGCAATAATAATTTTCTGTATGCTCAGCTGACAAACATAATATCCCTTGATAAATTATTTCAACACAGAGTGTAACGCAGTAAACTATATAAGCCTCTCATGTTGGCACTTAATTACTTGTTCTCTCCTTAACTGCTTTCCCGAGCTTTATTGATTTTAGAGAGCTCGGAATCATATATGTGCTATTTCACAGCTTTGTAACCATAGATTCAGTTTTCCCACCAACTACTAATTTTCTCCCCCTCCTTCCTCATCACCTCTAACATTTTCACAATCTGGGGAGCTACTTTCACAGATCAATAAAAAAGCGGCCATAATAAATAGTTGAAAGATAATTAGTTTCAGTGTCGAGAGGAAAATTTGCACTCAGATAAGCTTTGAACGAGTAAAATCTCGACTGAAATTGTCAAAAATAGATATTAACAACCATTGTCAACAGTTTGATGAATCTGAGATGAAAATGAAAGATAAGTATGTAATGTGAGTGTGTATGAACACGTTTAAAGCAACTTTACCGTAGTTTGACACTTTTTCGTGCAATACAAAATATATACAGCCTAAATTAAGTTGAAATGCCTAAATTACAATTACAAGGCAATGTACACACGTTATCGCTGGTGGCAATCAATCGCCTACTCTGTTTTTATTGGTCACCGGGCAGAGGCAAGTCCGCCTGCTGGAAATCAGCGCACGTAAGGCAGTCTGCTCCTGACACATTGGGAAAAAAGTGTCACGCACATGGCACACAAAAGGCACGGAGTTCAACCCTGGGGACTCATTTGAATTTAAGAGAAGCCTTTATCGAGAGCACGGTGGTCTGTAATTCAGAGCCCTTTTGCATTTTGACACGCGGTCGGCGAATCAAGTGTTAAAAATAGAGCACACCACCGCCGACGCCGACCATTATGCTCGGAAAAAGCGGGTCAGTCTGTATGTAAATTAATAAGAACGCGCGCGGGCAATTTCTCTGGCAGAGGAGAAAGAGGAAAGCAGATAAAGCGTAGGCCCATGCGCCTAGGCATTAGACGCGCCATTAAAGCAAGCCATATTTTCCACGTAGGACCCTCGAATTTTATTATCATTCTTCTCCGTCACGACTCATTACTATAGTCAAGGGCCAGAAGATTGCTACATTCTGTCCGACACGTATACCGGCAGAAATATGAATAGGCCTCCTGCAGACTGATTAGACCGCCAAAATGGAATAAATTACACGTCGACGTGCACAATGCTTGTTTCTTTGGGTTCTTTTTATTACCACACACTCGTATGTATATACTTGTTTGGCTATTCTACGGGAGTGATTACCCGTCGGTTTGCAGATAAAAATCTCGATAGCACTGCCTGTAGGCGAAAGTAATTCAGACAATCGATAGGTCCTTCGCGGTTCGTTCACCCTTTTGTCGCGCAAGGTGCTCGCTTGTCTAGCTCTCGTTTTTTATTCGTTTTGTCGTCTCTCGGTTCTTTGCAATTGCGGAAATCAATATTTGGCGACTCGCAATATACCTTGCTATGCAGACCCAACACCCCGACACTTTCGCCATTCGCATCAATAATGAAAGGGTCATCAGGCTGATGGATGTCCAAATACATACCCACGCAAACACAGCTGTTTGAGTTTCGATGCATATTATTTGATTGATTATCATCAACGCTTCATTTTTGACGTTCAATCAAAAGGAAATTTCAACCTATGAAAAAGAATTTACAAAATTTAAATAATCAAAAAATTATTATTTTTTGGTGAGAGTTATTGTAATTTGACCTTTTTGATGACACGTTTTTTGGGCCAAAATTGCAATCACATTATAATTCCCTGCATCGATTTGTTGCTGCCGTGCGAGATGATATTGTAAAACCAAAGCGCACATTATGAAACTGTTAGTTCCTTTTGTGAGCGTCGAAGTGCCAGAGAATTGTTTTCAGTGCTACCGCGTGTGGAAAAATTTGCGGCCGAATATGGGCTTTAATGAGAACATCAGTGTATTTCAAGAAAAAAAAACAACTCTTCAAGATAAATTAAACACTTTGTCTCACTCTTCTTCTACTTTTCATTTGTGTTCAATCACAAAAAATTTCATTTTGAAAACTAAATCGCATTATTGTCAACTATAATGTTTTTGGATCAGTTTGAAATCTTTGGTACTCTTCAAATGTTTTACCGACAGGCAAGGTGAAATACCATAGAAACAACTTTCAAATTATTTTCAAAATGTAATATATTTGCATTAAAAGTATTAGCAACAAATTATTTTTAGTAAAAAATTATAGATTTTTTTAAATAAGATCAAAATTTTATTTTATTTTATTTGGGTTATTTAGTGTTCAATTTGTTCATTTAGATAGACATTATTTTATTATGACAATTTTGACATACTTTAGTGTCTAATTAAGAAAAACTGTTCAAAGTTGAGGAAGCGAATTTTTTATTTATTGTTTCAAACGCTTAAAATATGTGATTAATAGTCTCAACACTTATTGTTAGCATTATTTACATAGGGCAAAAATCTACGTAGTACATAGATTATAGGTATATATTAGGCTAATAATGCTATTCAAAAGTTTTCACTTAAGTAGAAATGTTAAAAACTTGAATTTATAAACAAGTTAACATTTCGAAAGAAATAACATGGAAATAGCGATTGAATGAGAAAATGGTGCACCCACGCCTGCTTTTGTGTACTTCTTTCACAGGTTAGCTCCTGTTGCGCCATAACTAAAGCATCACTTTCATTCAAGGCGTCTTTTCACGTGGCCATCAGAGAGCAGACGGTAAATACCAGCCGTTCATGTCTCCCAATGGAAATAAGTTGGAAGAATCTCATTCGCTCGTCCATTACTGGCACATTTGTCAAGATCTCCACCTTATCATTCATTTGCATAGACGTATATTGAAAGCACTCATAGGCCAACAATGGTTGCGGGAATTTAAATTGCTTAAAACTCTTGCTAAAACGTTGGCGCTTCAGATTTAAATAAAAAATGCATTTTTTTAGACCCTTAACTACGCAGTTGTCGTCTGAGACAAGTTGACAGTTAAGTTGGAGACGATAGTATGCTGTTAGCAATTTCATTTGTTACAAATTTTGTTCAATCACCCCTGATGCTTTGCAACAGCAGAGAGTTGTGAATTAGAGCGTTATAAGAATAAAAGTTATTTGCACCACAAACGCATTTAAAAGGAATTTCCAAGGTTATCAGAGAGCTGGATCAAGTTGTGTAATTACTTTTACAAAACTGTAAATTTGACACGCAAAGACTGTTTGTTTGGAATGATAAATGGGGTGTAATCGCGCAAAGCAGGCGACAAAGTGTGTGTTCATGTTCATACTCACCTACGACCTCTTCGACGGCCTGCATAGCCTCTTGCTTGGCCCGCTCGGCCATGCGGTGGGCGGCGTCGGTGCCGTTTTCGACCACGGCTTTCACTTCGCGGCCCATCGAGTCCGTGAAGCCCTCCATGGGCTTGTTCATCATGGGGTCGTTGAAGTTGCTCGGCTGCACGGGCATCACAGCATCTTTGCTCGAGTTGCAGCCCATCGTGTTCGCTGTGGCACATAAAGTCCAAAGAGTCCGCGGCGAGGCCCAGCGGCCTTCGCGAGAAGTCCCCTCGCGCGAATTGTTTTCAAAACAAAGTCAGCGGGCGCAGCGCGGGCCAAGTGGTCGTGCGAGGTGCATGCTGGTGTGCGGACGGCTTCGATCTGCCTGCACGTACACGGCGCTCGCCTGAGGCCCTTAAGAATGTAAAGTCGATATAATCGCGTGCCTGCATCGCTAAACAGTTTTATTATAAACGTGTACGTATATGAAGCGTGCGGGGCGGACTCGCGGCACTACTGGCGCCTGAGGAAATTTGCGATAAACCCCGGCAGTCCAAACTCAACGCCGCTGATTGTGGCCGCGTGCGCATAATATAAGTCTCCAAAAGCTTGGCCAGCGGACAATTTGCGACTGGACTTTGAAAGACGCAAATTTCACCAGTATATTTTTACAGCCAAAATATACAGTTTTGTTTGTTTCATGTCTTCATAATGAGAGGAAATACAAAGAAACAACCGATAAAGCAATTATTTTTTTGGTTTGATATATTTGTCACGCCGAAAAATTGAAGAAAGAGTCAATTTAGAACAAGTCAATTATTATGTCCCTGAACCACAAAATCAAATTTCTCGTCCAACTAAAATAGCACACAACAAATTTATGGATGCCATAAAATTGAGGGTTGTATACACAGCTATACTGATAGCACTTTTTAACATGTAAATCATAAATTTATCGTTATTGTTATTGAAAACGATAGCATTAAAATTAATTGCTATAATATGTTATATAAATATTGCTGCCATTAATTTTGCACACCATATTTGTATATCAATGTCTTATAGCTCCTATAACCTGATAGAGGCTTGCTTACTGTTCTTACTATATAATCACCTCTAGGTCTATTTTATGAAGGGTTTCAAACCTATAAACAGACTGTCCTAGTCTGGGTGCTGGCTTTCATGATTGATCTCAGGTATAGCCCAAAAATATTCCATTCATGGTAAGGTACTGTCCAAACTGGTGGTCCAACAACCGGACGATTAGTCAGTAATGAAGTAGAAAGTATAGTCGGCAAAATACCATCCACGCCTGGACTGTTCGTCCACTGCTCAGAGCCATGCTCAGCTTGAGCTTGAAAATATATATTTCACAGTTTGAATGACGAGGTCGATTTGGACAAAATCCATCGTAATTTGTGTTTCGTCGGTTACATTTGACATTATGTAACTATTTGAAATCACCATATATTATGCGCTCATTATCCAAATCACCAGAGAGAATAATAATAATAATAGACTTTCCCGCACTTTTATTCCATTGTAGCAAATTCTATATTAATTTATATGTAATATATGTATAGAGTAAGGAATATATATATTATCCTTACAATTTTAAATTATTTTTTACTTTTTATTTGTGTTTCAATTTTATCATTCATTTAGTAAATTTATAAGATTTATTGATATATTTTTGATTCCTTGAGTAGTTCAAATTTTTCTTATGTATTTGAAAAAGGTTAGTTCATAATGGCAAAAACTTTTTGTGTTTATATAATACGATCTATTTAATATTGTTTATTGACACAATAAATATGTGCTGAATTATTTTTTCCTTAAATATTTGATTATTTTTTACAATAAATGAAGATAAATAATAGAGGTTCTCACTTCACTGCTGACTGAATCGTTTTTTTTCGAGCTACATATAAGCGCGTGAATTAGTGTGTAAAATTCTGTGGATTTTTTACCCTTGTGCATCAGTGGTTCATAGGGTATAATCGGTATAATGTGGTTGGTAGTGAATGAACAAATAAATCGGCGTTGCGTTGGCAGCAGTGGTGGGCGTATTTGCCTCATCAAACTTGTCCTGTCTGACATCAGCCGCTGCTTATTTTTCGATAAGTTCGTCGATTCCGGTGCACTTAGGGTCTGGCTGTCGACGGAGGAAGAGAATTGGTTGGTCCGAAATGCTTCAGGATGACAGTCCAGACGCTTCAGAGCAGAGCAGCATCAACAAAAAGGTACCGGACGTTCACTGCCGTACATAGCCGTGGTTTAGAAATCTGCCCAAGTGGGCAATTATCTGACGATAAAAGAGGCTCTAGGCATCGTGGTAATTATAACAATTTTGCTCTCGTTCCAGTCAAACAAGTCGGAAACCGTGGATTTGACGGACAACTCGCTAGTGGTCGACATTTCGGATGCTCTGAGTGAGAAGGATAAAGTGAAATTCACCGTGCATACCAGGGTTTGTTTGCCATTTAAATTTACAACGACTGCATGTATTAAAAAGCTGAGCTGGCTAGGATATTTATGTAATCAGATTTATCATCGTCACGTGCTAAGAATTACATTGAATTTGTACGCACAATGGTAACTGTGCCACTCAATTTGAAGACCGTTTATTGCCGCTGTGTTTTTCCTCTCACATCCCTCTTATCATTCTCCATTTTATATACCAACATTATCTTTCATTTTTCGTTGTCAGTTTCCTGCCCCTTGCTTTAAACGCAGAGGCTGTAAAGTTCATTTATAATTCACCTTATAAAGTTTGAAAATAAACTCCTCATGTGCTAAGTTGTTTGACCTCTTCCACTGGCCATTAATTATTTTAACTAATTTGTCCTTTTAATCAAATTTCAGACAACACTTCCTGAGTTTGCCAAAACCGACTTTCTTGTAGTTCGTCAGCATGAAGAGTTTGTATGGTTACACGACCGATTTGAAGAAAATGAGGAGTATGCTGGCTACATTGTAAATATAACACAAATTTTTCCAGCTGTAAATTTTAATGCCCTTGTCTTGCAGATCCCTCCTGTTCCTCCCAGACCTGATTTTGATGCATCCCGAGAGAAACTTCACAAATTAGGTGAAGGAGAAGGGACAATGACCAAAGAGGAGTTTGCTAAAATGAAGCAGGAACTGGAAGCGTGAGTGCTTTTTTAGATAACTGTTATCACTTAGCCTGAAAGCTGGCTTTCCATTTCAGTGAGTATTTGGCAACCTTCAAAAAGACTGTTGCCATGCATGAAGTGTTTCTTATCCGCCTTGCAAATCATCCCATCTTCAGAAACGACCATTTCTTCAGAGTCTTCCTTGAATATGACCAAGATGTGAGTATCCTTATTATTCTGGCAGTTATATTTCTGTAGTGATGTTAATTACTTTGCTGTAAAATGGAGTCAGTCATTATATATCAATTTAGAGAAACACAACATACATGTACAACAGACATGGATGAAAATGTCATTATCCTTTTATTATTATTCTTGTTTTTTCTTGCTAGGGTCATTACAAAAAATGCGTTAAATATTAAAATTTAAAAGCAAGAAAGGCAGAAAGGGTGAACAGTACTAGCGAAATAAAGCCAAAAAAATAATCTATTACAAAGTAATATCACGCCACTCTGAGTTGCAAATCTATTTTTCAAGTTAAAGCATTGTTTGCCAGTTCAGCTAAATTGGATCTATTTCTTTTGCACTACCATTTATTTTGTGTACTTAGGATAAATTTTTCCTCAAAATTTGATTCAAATTAAAACATGAAAAATATTGTTTTGTTGATGCAGACTATAGGTCAGGTTCATGCTGCAAAAGTTAACAATTTTTCATATCAGAGGAAATTTGGTCGCAATGGTCCTACATTTCATTATAATTAAATAGAATTAATACAACTCTCATGTAGACATAGAGCACATATATAATAAATTGCCATCACTGGTGTGTGTTTAGAAATAATTTTTTTCTTGTGATTTCAAATTTTCCTTTTTTGGTGTGTTTTAGATACCATAGTTGAAGCAATGTTGTTTTTAAATGTTTGATATGATTTCAGCTTTGTGTTAGAAGCAAAAACAAGAAGGAGTTGTTTGAGGGTCTTGTGAAATCATTTTCAAAAACGTCAGATGAGCTCTTGCTCTCAGCAACGCAAAAAGACAACGATGACTTTTTTGAAAAGGAAAAAGATTTCTTGCTTGAATACCATTCACATTTGAGAGATGCCACTGCCAAAGCTGACAAAATGACTAGCCGACACCAAGGTTTGTGCTGTAATTTCTTTCTTCTTTGATCAAGTTAACATTGTATGCTACCTTTGTAGATGTGGCTGATTCTTACATTAAAATTTCAACGGGCCTCAATCAGCTGGCAACAAGTGACCATCCAGAGTTAGAAAAATTCTTTACTAAAGTGTCGGACACTTTTGAAAAAGCGAGAGTAAGAGCTACAGTTATAAATCGCGGTATTTAATTTCAACCTCATCCTCAGAAACTAGAAGGCAGAGTAGCGTCTGACGAAGACCTGAAGTTGTCTGACACACTGCGATATTACATGAGGGACTCTTTTGCCGCCAAACAGCTCCTGTACCGACGTCTGCGATGCCTAGCGGACTATGAGCAGGCAAATAAAAACCTGGACAAGGCCAGGACTAAGAACAAAGATATCCACGCAGTAAGTGTTGAAGTATTTTGATCTTAAAACGCTTCATATTTTCATTCGCACTGTTATTGCTATCAAGGCTCAGGAAGTTATTGATGTGAGTAATCTGTAGCACTAATCAGTAATATAGAAACAAACAATTAATTAGAAGTAGCTTCTCGTTTTGTTTGCTTCTGTTTTGTGTTTAATTTTTATGTTATAAAGGTTGAAATGATGTTTTATACTTTGTGGGTAGTTGATTTGAGAGCCTGAAATATATGTTTGTATGCCATCCCATTCCATCTCACTTAAGAAATGAGACGCAGTTCTAAATTGTGTATCTGTTTTCAGGCTGAACTGGCTCAACAACAAGCCTGTGATAAATTTGAACAGATTTCAATCAAGGCTAAGGAAGGTGAAGCCTATTGAATGATTTGATGCAATTATTTAATTAACAACTTTTCCTCATTCTCAGAATTGGTTGAGTTCAAAAAACGTAGAGTGGTAGCGTTCAGAAAGAACTTGGTCGAAGTGGCAGAACTTGAAATCAAGCACTCAAAGGTAAGTTGGTTTGAACCTTTTAGAAAAATTTGTCATGGTGAAATGCTGCCAAAAAAAATAAAAATCATATTATATTTAACGCTAGTAAATTAAAATCAGTGACTGTCTTAATAGGTTACACTTAGTCAGTTCGTACTCAAACACAATCTTCTGCTTCAGAGCTACAATGAACTTTTTCAAATCAGATGAAAATAAGAATATATTAATATAAATCTGACTGTTGGGTGAGTGATATAATTTGAAAATTCCCAGGAGATCATGATGTCATGTATAATTTAAGCATATTATAGTGTCAAGCATTTTATGTTACTAAATAAGTCATTTCTTACCCTTAATTAAGATTTTAGTTTAAAAATACTTATTATGTGCTTGATTTGTATAATAACCTAAATTTGTTGTTATGATGATAATTAGGAACCACCACTCTGACTAGTGAAGCTTAAAATTCCTGGAAACTGCAGGTCTCTAATTTATAACACAGTCCTGTAATTATTTTACTAGATGAAGTAATTTTTTTAGTCTTCAACGTCAAGTGTAATTAATACCTTACTCAGAGGATCCTTTAACAAAATAAATTAGCATATATCAAAGGTTCACTAGATTGGATTATCACCTTTTAATGGAATTAATTATTATATTTTGGTTGAAATTAATTGCAGCTTCCTCATTGAACAGAGCTGTTTATTTTCTTGTATTTGTACAGAGGATTGACAAAGGAGGGTTGAGGAGAACTCTCCTCTACTCTCAGACGGTACTGGAAGCTCATGAATTAGGGCATGCATCCAGCAGTCAAACCTAGTTGAGCAGAAATGTTTCTTCTGTAGAAATACGGAACATTACAAAAGCTTGAAATATACCAAAGAAACTGCATTTGATTTAAACCGAAAAATTATGATAGCCTTGTGGCATTCTGCTTTCTTTGGCATCTATCGACAATA
The DNA here is from genome assembly GCF_949628265.1 of Cloeon dipterum. Taxonomy (NCBI): domain Eukaryota; kingdom Metazoa; phylum Arthropoda; class Insecta; order Ephemeroptera; family Baetidae; genus Cloeon; species Cloeon dipterum. The sequence continues at coordinate 13,378,099 of NC_088789.1, forward strand.
AATGATTATGTTCTGATGTTATGACAAAAGTAACATATCACGGTCTTTGGCATTTAGGCTCAAGTTCAGCTGCTCAAGAACTGCTTGGAGAGCTTGAAGGAGGAGATGGAATGATTGCCACTGAATGCCGCAGCGAGGCGAACCGAGCCCATCAGCCTTTCAGTTCTCGCTGAAACTTGCACCAGCTACATTTGAGGCCTGTTAAACTAGGACTTGCTATTCTCTTCCCAGGTGTCATCAAAACCATCTTGAATCGTTTCTAAGCCAGTCGTGCTGGCTGTGGTTGAGTCTCAGAATAATTTTTAAGCCAGCATGTCCAGCCTGGAAAACCCAAGCAACTCAATCATCAGACTGCTCCTTAATTTTAGGTCCTATAAATGAAAAATTGCTTGGTTTTCCACCTTTGGCATGTTCAAACTTACGTGTGAATAATAGTAATTGCACTTTCAACTGAATTCTTACTTCAGCAAGGCAACATTATCGCTCTTTGCTGTTAACATACTGAGCAGAAAATTGCCTATGCTAATATTCTACATTCCTTTGTTATTTTCTGCGAATGATACGCCTCTTAATATTGTCATTCATTGGCTTGCATGTCCATAAAGCCAAATCAGTTCAATTGTTATCTCACGCCTTCAAACTTTTAACCAAACGTCATCTTTTTTATTGTAATCTATCATTTGTGTTTAAGGAAAGTATATTTTTGAGCAGTTTATTTAGAATGACTCGAAAAATAAAAGAGAGTGAATGAATCCAAAGGAGCATCGCAGTGTGTCTACAGTTAAACGGGGAGTGTAATGTTAAATAACTATCTTTTATTTTGTTAATTGCAGAAAAATTATGAATCTTACTTATCTCTATTGTTTGTTTGGTAATCATGAAAATGCTAATTGTTAAATCCTGTATGGCTGATGAATATCAGGTGATATTGAATTTAATAAAAATATGAAACAAATCATAATTTGAAGGAAAAACTTATTTTTATCATTGGAATAACATTCAAATAAACCATTAATAGCTTGGTGTTGTTTAAAAGCATTTTAGTGATTTTGTATAAATAGAGTCAATAATATGAAATGAGCAATAAACTACTCCATTGAAGCAAGAGAGGGACCGAAATAATCAATATTAGATATTGAGTGCCTCAATGAAAACTGATTAAAAAGCTGTGTTTAGTTTAAGAACTACGCTGAAGACAACTTCAATGGGTAATAAATGACTTGAACACTTAAAAATGCTCTGAGGGCTAGATTAGGGGAGCTTTTGCACTATCTATTTTTTGCTAGTACAATATGTACTGAGTCCCATCATTTTGGCTCGATCATAATAAATTAACGGGGGTTCTTTCCTGCAGAGGGAGTCCATACGTTTTGTAACAATGGGATTTTGATTTCGGCGCGCACAGGGGTGCTCTGTAAAGCAGCACGATATTTTGTTTGTATAGACTCTGCTGCTTGAATGATCTGATCAACTGCAAAATACAAACTGACAATGCAATGTGTGTTTTGGATCAGATAAATTCATGACTAAACAAGAAAGCTATCATTTTACAATGAGTGAAAAAATACAAAAATTTTACCTCGCAGTTCTTCCCAAGTTAGCACAAATTGGTAAAAAAAATAAATCACTTTATTATTTTGAACTATTTTACTGGGTTTTAAACACTCAACAAATCAATCCAAACCAACATCACAGATCGTCATTTTAATCCTCCTGAAAGAATAAATTCAAGTTCAAATGCTGTTCTTGGATAAAGCGCATCTGTTATAAAATTTAGTTCTTGACGAGAGTTTTATTCAGCTATCACTATAAAGCCATTTCTATTTAACCTCATTAGCATTCAGTTGGCCGTTCTTGGAGTGGCTCATACACTTGAGATGACATCATCCCCTTATTCCTATTATATGACCAAGCCCGCGCGGCGAATTGAAATTCAAACGGCGTGTACCACGTGCGCAAACCAAATACGTAGTTTCTTCAAAATGCGTAGGCTCGCGAACTAAAGGAGGCCGGTTTGCAAATTAATATGCAACGTCTAGGCATCTATAAAAAATAATTTAATAGCTTGTAATATTAAATTTTTATGTTCAGACTGTTTAGACAACTTATTAAATTGCAAAATAGTGTCACGCATCCTGACAATCCTGACATATTAATTAGGCTCCAAATTAAAGGATAATGTTATAGCGTCCTTTAAATAATGGTTTAAAATAAGTCTTAAAATAAAAAGCACTTTAATATCCAGGACATTCACTCAAGCCTTTTGCGCAAAAATGTTATCTTCATTTTAGTTGCGGGGAATAACAACGAAAATCGTGAATGTGAACAATGAGAAAGTGAAAATAAAACCTGCAAATTTAGATTCGACAGTGAAACCATCAACGAGAATGCAAATGATGGAGCTTTATTCGCATTATTCACTCTTGCAACAACCACAAAAGAGGCGGCGCGTTTGATTAACGCAATTGTGTGTGGTCGGGCGTGAATTTTTATTAGGTGTACTGCTCAATTCCATTCTGTGTGTTTGGAATAATTACTCACTTGCAGAACATACGCATACACTGCGGTTTAGAAATGCTGGTTACGCAACACGTTTTTAACGAATTGTCTTTATACTCACTGCGGTCTGTTCTATATGCAGAATTGTTGATGCATCACAAAAGAATTTTAACTTTATATACTCTGCATGATTAATTATTCAACTAAGAATAATTCTCAGTGAAAACTGAGGTTTAAAATAAGAAGCGAATATGAGATTAAAAATTGGTGTAAAAATATAAAGACTCATCCCCCTCAAAACTTATTAAGTTCAGTGAGAGTCCTGTTTATTTTGATTATCGCGAAATATTTCTGAATGATGGGCAAAAAATTTGATTTATTTTCTTTCTATTCCTTTGATAATAGTGGTAGTGTTTCTGAGTGCAGTGATTGATTGGGAACAATCCAAAGATATAATTATTGACGATGCCACCGAAACTCTATTGGTAGCCAAACCAAGCAGAACCGATACTATTTTTCAATTAAATTAAAAAATTACTCTAGATTTATAAATATTACAAACCTTTGTATCCTTAAGAGAAAACTAAATGTAAAACTTTCCGGTTTATTTTTCCACGAAAATAGCCTACATACCTCACAATTGAAATAATCTATTACCCATTACACTACGCACTCTTTAATTCCATTAATTTGCGAAATTAGCCTGTTCGACGTCCCACTATAATGCTGGCGTCTTTCTGGTGGAGTGTAATAAGCCAATATAACTTCAGATGGATTGATTTAGAGCACTGAAAATTGGCTAGGACACCAGGAAGCCACAGACTTTTCGACGTCGACCACTTTGGATTGTTTGATGATTTTTTACTTTTTTTTAGAATTTGTAAAAATACGTGAATACACCTTTGCTGGAAATTAAAGTTTAGTGAAAGACACTTTCTTGCCTTGATTCAATAATTTTATAAAAATAATTTTTCTGTCAATAATTGACTCAAAATGCTCAAATAGCTAAAAAGCTGAGAGGCGCACCGGCGCTGACTCGCCACTTGCTGGTTTTGCACCTTTCCAGCGGCTTTAGGGACAATTTTCTGGCGTTTCAATGAAAGACCTCGGTGCTGGGTGGCGAAATGATGGCCACATTGGGCCCAAGCTCCTCTGCGGCCACTCCGGCCCCATGTTATCCACTCAGCGGTGTTATTGGTACACGGTGAGTCCCTAGCCCATGTACTGAGCAGAGGTTGAAAAAAATAGTTTTTAGTAAGGATGAAATTTATTGAACGCCAAAGGCGTGCCACTCCAAAATTAACAACAAATATTAACTATTCCAAAATAAATAAGTCATCTTTTTAATGCCGAAGAAAAAAATTCGTCAGTTTTAAGTTTTTGTTAGACCGGTTGGAGCTATATCCGCCATACTAATTATTATTCAATTAATAAGGCAAAGGTACAATGATTTAATAATCACCTGAATTGTTGCGGCAGCGCAGCAAAAAGCACGCAGCGCAGAGATGGCGCGAGAGGGAAGAGCGCAGAGTTGAGAGCACGCGTGACGTCATGATCCCCCCTGCTGGCCGGCGTTGCGGCAGCTGCCGCACAGCAAGGCGGCTCCGGCGGCGCGCCTCCTCAGTGCGCATAGTGCATCGCGAGTTGCCGGTCGAGGGTCTCTTCTCCACTGCTTTTAGTGTCCATCACTTGGAAAAGGCCCTGCCAGTCCCTGAGGATTTTACCACTCGCTCAACATGAATCGCGCCCTGTGGCTTCTCCTGATCATCGGCCTGAATGCCGCGCTGCTACCTGCAGGTACGTTACGTCAGGGGTTGTGCTCTTCAAGGGTTGTAAAATATATAGCTGAAACCGACACTCAAAGAACCCGCTCGAAAGGGAGAAAAGAGGGTTGTTTTATAGCTCGCTACAAATTTAGTAGGTGTTTTTTTAAATTAATTTCAAGAGAGCTTTGAGATATTTTTTGAGAGATAATACGAGTGGTAAATTTTAAAAGAAAAATTTAATCATACTTGCAATGATCGTCTTTAATTTTTTATGATCTTAAGCAGAGCTCAAGGCCTTGTATCTAACGATTTTGCTTATCTTCTTGCAACCGTGCAAAAAATCGAGTCGATGCTGTTCGCACTTATTGTTAGCGCGCGCCTGAAGGGAATTCCCGTAATATTCATTTCACACTTGAACACCTTTGCTCACTCCGTGGTGCAAAAAGTAAAGAATTTGGCACATCTCAGCATCACTTCCTTTAGTTTAAAAGATCTAATTTAAACACAGTTCAAAAGCCTGAACATTTTCCCGCGTGAGCTACAACATTGGGAAAATCGAATTTGGCGTGGCCAGGGCCAGTTCGTTGGCTGCCGGCTGGAAAACGGAATCACACGTTAAATAGCTGAGCCGGCTCTTTTTTCTACTCGGAAGTGGCAACAAAAACGAGGATCGCGTGACCGGCCAGCATAATTTGCGCGTGGCGCTCTCTTTCGAGTGAATCAGGTGAGCCGCACGGAGAAAAGGAATAAAATGTGCCAAAAGCGAGCGGCCACCACCTCCCAATTGCGAAAATTTGCTGTCGCTGGTGAATTAAGAGAGGCGTTCAACCCTTTAGCCAGTTGCTTAGCAACACGCAGCATGTAAAAGCGTGCGAAATCGAAAAATCGAATCCACACAGAGAGCGTCAGACGGTCTGTCTAGACTATAGGAAACTTAAGGATGAGCAGCGCTTTTAGCGAGCGGAAAATACCGGCCGGCTTTAGCGGAACGGACCGTGCAGAAAACTGCATAACTAACGTGCGTGCAGTGCGCGTCTAATTCAATACAAAGGGTTTTGACCTCACTCAAGGCCCTCTCTGATTGATTCTTCTATTGCTTTTTATAATTTAGAGTAATCGAGGCGTAAGAAGATTTTAAACTAATTACTCAAATCTTTTGAATTGAACTAGAACCTCAAATATCATGAAAGATATGGTTAGTTTTTAACGCGAGAATGTCTTTTAAAATTATACACAAAAATACATTTTAAACTAAAATAATGTTCATATAAAGTCAAATATAATTTCCATAAACTTTGAATTACAACAGAAGCTTTTCGAGAAAACGGCACAATTGAGTGTAATTTGTCAACTGTATATATAGGAATTTGCAGTAAAATGCACATAAATTCAGTTGGATGCGTCATAACAAAGCGAGTTTCAAGTTGTCGGCGATGACGAGGACAAAACGAAATTTGGCGCGAGAATTGCCGTGGCGAGGGTGCGACGCAGGGCATAATTTAATTCACTTGCCCCCCACGAGGCATCATTACTCGCCCTGCTTGTACCAGTAACAGATATGGGGGTTGCCGAGAACACGTAGTTAGTCGTGTCGTCCCATTCAGCTGCAGCTGCAGTTGATCACTTTAATTAAGTATTGGATCTCTGGCGCGCGCAATTCCTGCCACGCCATGTCCGTATTACATGCCCGTGATTTATTCTGATCAGACGGCGGCGGCGGCGGCGGCTTGAAAATGCTAATTATCAGCAAGCGTGCGGCGTGCCCGCGGGAGTCGATTTCGTTTAGGATTAACGTAGCTGATGGCGAAGCAAAACAAGGGTACGGCGGATTTCTTCATGGTCTTTGATGTAAATTCGCTTCTAGCTTAGGTGAATTTTCCAAGCTCCAGGTGCAAATCTGTTGAAAATTTTAGCATGGGTGATTGCAGCTGTGATGTGCAACCGGATCCAAATGGGATTACTGCCGGTGCGGAGGTGACGATCATATCTGCCGAATGAATTCGTCTTAATTTGACACCTGAAATGTTTGATCAAAAGATTTCGCCTTCGGTATATATCGACGCACTCGGCGGGGACCCGTCTGAGCTGCACGCACGAAAGTAATGCCCGCAGCTCCCGAAAGAAAGGGTTTCCACTGCGTGAGTGAGCAAACAACACGGAGAGAGCGTTGAGGAGCGGCCCGGTTTCTTATTTTGTCGAGAACACAACAATGTCTGCTCCAGGAGCGCGTAAAAAGCAGTTGCGCATGTTGTGTGTATCTTGTGCATGATAATGGAGAAGGGGGTTGACGTGAGTCACCCCGGCGACTGATTGTGAGTGAGCAACCCCCGTCACATCGCTCTTGAGCTATGTGATGTGTGCCGCTGAAATGGATGAGCGCCTAAAGCGATCAAGCGGCACGGCCCTCAAAAACTAACCAAATTTTGCTCACCTGCTCAGCTTTAATGCATCCTGGATGAGGCCTAATGTGTGTTTGTCCCGGCTGCTCCTTTATTGTTGTGTCCAAGGGAAGGAAAAAGGAGCGAGCAAAAAGGGAAGCAGCAAAGTTCTATTGTGCCAAACTTCGCGTTGGTGTTTACTGAAAAGAGTTCAAGAATAAGCAGTTTTTATACCGACAAGTTACTGAGAAGGAAAATCCAAGTTTTTGTGTGCACCTTTCATCCACTCCACTTCACACACTGTCAGGCTGACCCTTTCAGGATTTGAGCTCAATTCAAAATTCCAACGAGATCCACACAAGCAAATAAGACCAGCTCTCTTGGTACGATCGATTATCTTTGGTTTGGCTGTTTAATTAAAGTTCGCACCGATGTTCACGCCGATATCCTTATCTGGGCAGTCATTCATCAAGACGATAGAGGCGTTATGGCAACGACGCTCGCGCTCCTTTCGTTGACACACAAGCGCGTCGCTTTTCTGCACTTGAATCGCTCATTGTGCTCGCGAATGCCGAAGTGTCAAATGCGGTTCGCAGGGTAAGACGCGTGGAAATGCGTTGCCGCCGGGTCAAAAGATGTATAGGGAAGCCTCGTCTCTCCACGCTGAAACGCTGCTCCCCGTGCAGAATGATGTCGTAAATCAGTATTTGATGCTCTCCTGCTCGGTTTACCTTTGTTATTATTGGCATTAAAGGGATGAAATTGGCCTTTCTCTGCGCCAACCCCAAAGCAAAAACTTGCTCTCCAGCTGTGTTGTCTTTGCAAAATTCCCCCCTCCTGCTGGGGCGCGGCTCAAAAATATTTCCCGCTGGCAATAAAAGTCATATTTGTCATGCCGAATTTTTCATCATCTTGCAACGAGAGCGCTCAGACGCGTAAATACATTTTTCAGGCTCAGCGCTGCTCTCATTTTATTGCTTTGTAATAATAATATATTGTCCTTGTTGCTTATCCTTTCGCTGATTTGACTTTGTAGATAAAGCTATGTACAATGCGCCTTATTCCTTTTTAGAGTGCGAGGGTGTGCCGCTCGTGGAAACAGTGGGTTCATCTGAATAAATATTGGTTATCTGGAGGACTCCCCCGCAAATTCGCGATTTTCGACCTGATTTATCACACTCACCACGCTAAATTGTAGGCTGTAAAAGTTAAAGGCGCTCGGCAGCTGTAAAATAAATCAGCCCAATTTTGATCAAACGAGATAAAAAACTGATTGCCATGATTTTTGCATTCTGGAGAAACCAACTCCTTAAAGCGTCAGAAATTTTTGCTGGTCAGAGAGTGGTAAATTCCTGGCATGGTTAAATGTGCTATATACACAGAGACCTTCTCCACGCTGGCTACGGCGTCGTTCTCAGCTCTCAGTCAGCAAAGAACTCCTAAAGGGGCGCATCCCTCCGCTGTAGGGTGCGTGTGTTGCATTTATACACCTTGCCAGCGGAGTCGTGGTGGGAAAATCATCGATATCCCGCTGGAAAATTTACGGCCAGCGCGCAACTTTGACATCCACTTCGGCACTGGAAATTTCATTTTTCATATCATCCACCACAAAGCGCAGCAGCCGGCCTGAATGAAAGATTCTTTTATTTGATAAGGTGACAACACAGAGATAAAAATAAATTAAGTTTGCGCTCCTGCTTGTCTTCAGGAGAAAAGGGCTGCCATTGTTGAAATGGAACACTTTTTTCCGCAGAGTGATATAAATGCTGCTTTTCCAATATGACCTCTCAATGTGCAAAGCAATAAATTTAGAGAGCAGCATTTAAAAAGTTACTACCCAGGGTAATGAAGTAATAAATCGCAGCCGGAATTCTTTCGCGAGCCAAGTGTGCCCCACCGAATAAATCACACATCGAGGCCGGTGTAGCTGTCTGTGAATTTCCCAGCAGCAGCACTACAAATAAGTGGCATAGAACGGCGCCTGCAAAGTGCATCAGCTCGGCGACGACGGCGGATGGCACACTCGTCGAAAAGTATCGCATTTCCCTCGGAAAACAGCAGCGCAATATTTTGGGGCCGCGCAGACAGACGCATACATGCACTCATTTTTCATTTCGACGCATTCTGAGAACTACCCACGCGCGTACCTTGTGCCCGATGCACGCATGCCAGATGAAAAAGCGACTTTGTGTTGGGCGATTTGACTGGAAAGATTTAAAGTGCAAGCTTGCTGACTGACGAGACCTTAACCCGCTCATCGCTTGACCGCCGCACTATTCATTCATGAAGCGAGCGGCGATTCATTTCGAGTTGAATGTACAATGGTTGTCTGTGTATATAGTAGTACTTGCATAAATGCAGACAGAACTGCAGTCATTAAGTCATTACCACACATCCTCGGTTTCCTTCTCAGAAATTTGCACTACAAGTGCAAAGTAATAAAGTTATTATTTAACTGCTTTAATTACGCTGTAGATATATTTATAAATCATGATTACTTAAAACCTAAAGTTTTTAAAGGAGCATAGAAATAGTTATCTAATTTTGATCGGTATATAGGTTCAATGCGTGTGCTTGAATGCAGATGGTGGTTTGAAAATAGAGAAAAATGGAGAAAATCAAATCGCCATCTGTTCCGTTTGTCTGTGCAAACACGGCAGCCGTGGCGAAATAAACAAATGAATATAACAAAGTGTTCAACGAGCACTTAACAGCTGTCAAGCGAGCGTAGCCTCGCATTTGCAGTCAAACCTGGGTGTCAGTCACGATTTTTGAAAATAAATCATGCTCTAGTTAGTACTGTGGGCCATTGGAAAAATTACGAACGCCTGCTGCTTGATGAGATTCAGAAATTAAATTATTATTTTAGCTTGTCTGATAGTGGAAGTCGTGCCGAGGAGGCGTTACTCTCCTCCGCGGCCCATCGCACCAGACAAAAACGAGCGCAGGGGCAAAGTCTTATCTGCACTTATCAAATAATAAAGAATGCGCATTGCTATCTTTTGACTGCCACGCAGGAGAGCGCGGTGCAATAAATAAACAACGCACAATAAGCATTAAATTAGACAGGCGAGCGCGGAAATGGGATCCCTCCGCTTTTTCTAAAAATTTGCCGCTTTTTCTTCTCTGACCAGCAGCGGCGCAGATGTTTTTCGAGTAAAAACCATTATTTTCAGCTAAGAGGAGGATGAGAGAAAAAAGCTGTTCTTGTCGCGAGATAGGCATAAAAATCCGCTTGACAAGTATAAAAATATCCGCGTTGGAAAGGATTAGTCATAGGTGTCAATATGAAGTGTTTTTTATTCTATCAGCAGAGAGTGGAGGGTATTTTAATGCTTTTGACGTTCCGCACGGGGGAGATAGATCCGTGTTTTTTCTTCACAAGTCAGGTCAGTCAGCTTTCTGATCGACCAGTTTTATAGAAAATCAACCGACGTTTTTACGGCTGTATGAGTTGTTAAGATATAATGGGCGTGCGGCGAAGGTTGAAAGTTTAATTAGCATACGTATGAAGCCGCAAGGCTTGATTAGCGCTTAACGCATATGTTGAAAAACAGTCTTGGAATTTAATTAAGCGTATCCGCTAATGGCATCAAAATAGCAATTTAACGTATCCATGCGTTGCGTGGGAGAAAAATCACCACAGAAAAAATGTTGGAAAGAACCCAATGGCTGGTTAAAAAAAAAAACATTTTTCTACTTTCCAGCCGTTCTGAACTTTTCCACCAGTGCGCGAGAGCCAAATTTCTAGCATTTCGCCATTGCCAAAAGTCACACGTCTCGCGGCAGACTGATGTGCGCAACATTTCAGTGGGAGAAGTTTCGCGCGATAAATCGAAACCTTCGGCTCTTCTAAAATGTCAGGTCCAATTGGAGGTGTGCAAAATAAAATATGAATAAGTCTAGAATTCGCAGCAACAACGTTGGTGGCTGGCTCAGGGAGTGGTCGGCGCTGATCTATTTGGACGATGAGTTGGCTGGCTACATGGGCGCCCCCGCGGTACACACAAAACTAAAGATATACGTGCATGCATTCCTATGGCCCTATGGCCCTGTGCCAGCAGCCCAGAGAGCCGGCGCACAGAAAAGAAATTAGAGGGAAAAGAAAGAGCGAAGCGGCAGAGTAAGCGAGTGCAGCCACACTCAGAGGACCAGTTTGTTGAATTCCCTCCGCAGCAGTCTATGGTGCACCTAGGTCAGAGAAGAAGGCTAAAATTAAATGCGAGCGTGCTTCATACTTAATAATGGGGGCGTCTGAACACAAAGTCCGCCTTGTAATTTTTGTCCTTGATAATCATATTCGAGAATTTTTTATCCTCAGCTGCATTGAGAAACAAAGCAACTATGTTGGAGAAAAAAATTAAAATTAAGTTCCAAGTTTGCAAGTCTAATGAGGTTGGGTGGCGCCAATTCCATTTTTTGCTCTAACAGCCAATCTAATGCAGACAACAAAATCGTGTAGCTCATAATAAGCAGGCGTGAACCCCTTTGATTATGAAACCTTCGTGTGCGAGGCCGAAGCAGAGGGGGAGAGAAATATGGGCTGAATTCAATAATGGTGGAATAAATCATTTTCGGATTGTATCGCCACTGTGACAGCCTGAAATCAAAAACCAAAAGTTATAGAATCCGACTCAGTTTCCAACCCTCTCTTCTCCAACACCTAACAAAGGCTGTTGGCATTATTTCCTGACTAAAACGAAAACGATACAATTCAGTACAGTATATATCAATAAAGTCTGATTGTTGAGATAATTTACCCTTAATAGCTGGTTCTAAACTCGGTTAAGTCAGAGCGTTCTGCCGCTGATATATATCGTTAGAATGCATCTCATGCAGCATGAACTGCTCCATAAAATGATTTTACTGCGTTCTGCTGATGCCTTTTTATTACGGCGAAAACGGGCGTGCTTGCTCCCCAACACAATTTTACTCTGTCCATGAAAGCCCGGGGAATTTTAATGAAGGGGTGGAAATTTCACTCTTGTTCAAGGAAACTATTTTTGGGGCTGCTCATAAGCATCGCTGCAAAGGAGCAATTCTAGCGCATCTCTATCCAATTTTTTCTGCCATGAAAATTTAATCTACGAAAATTCTCCAATTTATCTTCAACTTTTGATTTAAAATACAGTAAGTCCGAAATATTTAATTTAACCAGATAGCCCGGTCATGTTATGAATTTTATCTCGTAGTCATTTTCACGTCAAAGATAAGGAGTCATCAAGGAGGAAAGATGTCACGTTGCATGATGTATGGGCGAAACCTTCTCAATGACGTTTGTAATCAGCGCGGAGAATCTCCTCGGCGGGTTTTCACTTTAATTAATTTATAACGGCTAATTAAACGCATCCCCTTTTGTGTGCGCTCGAAATTCCGTGTGCGGTAAGCGCAGTCACGACGGGAAGATTCTCCCGAGCCCAAGGAAAGGCGCATGTTGGTTTAATGATCCTGCCTGCTTTTATTTGTATTATGTGGTGAGAAAATTATTCTACAAGCAAAGGGATGTTTCCCACCGCATTCTGACGATAAACAGCAGCGCGGCAGCGTACAGCGGGCCAACCCCCATTCGCTGGTTCGTTTTAAACTCCAACAGACTTTCGACGGCTGGCTGCCTTTTCTCCGCGCGGCGTGTGTGTGTGCGCGTCGGAGCCGCGCGCATTATTACTCGACACTGTTTGGCCAGACAAGAATGGGAGAGCCAAGAGTATTATTTTTTATTATTGTGCATGCATGCCTAATCAGACTGGGTCTGGATTATATTTGAACTCGGGGAGAGTACCGAGAAATTCTATAAAGACACGGACAGGGCGTCTCATTTGAATATCTCGCTTGGAATTCCCACAATTTGATAAGAAAAAATGACTTTTAAATAATCTGAGCTAGTAGAAGCCATAAATGTCTGTCTCTTGAAATATTCCAATTTCTTTTGTAAATATATTATTAGTGAAGATGACTAGGTAATTAACATTTTGAAAATCAGATTCCTCTCCTATCAGAAAGTGTGACGGTGAAGTGCTCACTTCAAAACTTGCACCAACAGTTCCTTTACAAACAGAAAACCCTTTTTCAAGTTGGGAAGAAGTGTTGTTAAATAAGTAATTAAAATTCCTCCTCCTGTCTGAGACCCTTTCGAGAGGGCCAATTCATGGGAAGTGTCCAACAGCGCTCCAATTTCTATTCAAATTTACGAGGTGTGAATCGAAAACCCCTCACCTGCCGTTCTCACTTTCCGAAACAATTTATATTTCATCAGGCGGCTGCTTGGGGCTTTTGAAGAGGCGATTAACCTTTCTCTTAAGAAGAGTAGTGCACCCTACACGCGTTAACCCATTTTTACTTGACTCTTCTGTACTGTACACTACACGCCAGGCGGGCGTACAAAATTTCCATCTCGCAGTTAAAATAAATGTTGTCTTAGCCGTGCTCGAGCAGACAAAAAATATCACGATGATGAAGATTACGTCAGCAATTAGAGGCGACGAGGCCTGCCGCTTTTAATTTTTTCCTCCCTCTCTCTCTCTCTCTCTCTCTCTGCATGCGCATATATACGTTGGCCCCATATAATACAAAATGAGACATGCCTGCATCTTTCCAGGCCGGCTTTTTACTGCTCATGAGTGTTATTACTGGTGTATCATGCGTGTATAGCGTTGTCGTTAACGCGCTTCTCGCGTACACTTTTTATGTGTCGTTCATTTCGAGGGGCGGCGTTGCCTGCTTGATGGAAGTGCGCGGATTTTTTCGAGCGTCCTGCCCTTTTCATTATATGCAGATTGAACGGCGTTGTTTTTTTAATTCATTCAGGCCGCGTTTGTTCAGAGAAAAGCGAGGCGAAGTTGGTTTCGGGGAATGCTAGACCGTCGAATGACATTGAAATAGAAAACGATGTGCATTAAAGATATAGCTCCGTTCTGTTTAATTAGGTCCTCGCGTGATGAATCTCCGTTGATGCAATGCTGTAACTTAAACGTATTAACTTATTGTCTATCTTATCGGGTTTGAGAAAGTGAATGAAGGAGTTGAATAGATCTTCAAACGAGCTAGGAAAATATTTAATTTAGCTGTGACAACCATGTTCTTATTTCCTTTATTATTACAGGCGATAATTCAGTCGCGGTCACGCTGGCACAAAAGTACAATTTCATCTCTGCTATCATAGGAAATTTGAAAAGCCTATGAGTCACTTTGCTCTGTTCTAATTCCAATAATATTTTTTCTCTCAATGCCATCTGGTAACAGTTTTGTAACAGAAAAAAGTTTGTGTTGTGTATAGCTCCCATTCAACTCACGCATTAGTTGATAAGGTATGCCAGAAACCAAAACATCCTCCCACACACAAATTAAAAAGCCATAAAACCATTGGCGGAAGCATTTCGTGCGAAACAAGCTACAGCACTACTACGCGATTTTTATGACCGTGCTTGTGTGCTGGCTGATCCGCACGAGGAGTGAATGCCCATTGAGGCAAAAATCGATGGCGTGGCGTCCAGCCCAGATTCGTCGCTTCGCCTAGCGGAATTTGCATGTCAAAAAAGGACCTCTCTTTCTGGTTGTGTGCGCGTGGCGTGCGGCGGAGATTTACTCCCAAAGACAATGGAGGTCACAATTTGTCAGTGAATCGTTCGCCTGCTCAGGATCCATGTTGGGAGTGAAGACAAGACTGGATTCCGATCTTGCACTCGCTCACATGGTTGGAGAAAAATGTTTTTGTGCCTCCCAAACGCGCGTGGATGGAGCGGAATAAAATTATTAAAAGCGGTCCCAACAAGCAATACAAATCAAGATGCTGTCAAAAGCGCATATAGAGTCAATACAGACCTTTTTTATGCAGATAATCCATACAACACGCCTTCGTATTTATCGAGCTGAACGCGCCCTCTCATGAAACGCGCGTTAGAGATTTATATTTCCTTGCCGGCCGCGTGTTCCGAGTTCCGAGGCCTGGAGTGCATAATATTAGCGGGCCGCCGCCATATTAAGGCAGCAGTGCGTGAACTCATTTCCTTTGCGGGTGGACACATTCGGCCCTGGGTAATTCTGTGAAACAAGCCAGCCAGCCAGCAAGCAACGGAGAGCGGTTTGATCCGTGAAATTCGTTGATTTCAACTTCTCGCTGAGCTTGGCAGCTGTGGAAATTGCTCTGGAAAAAGGGGAAGAAAGTTTAAATTGAATCAGGGAGACCAAGATCCAAAATGGAACTGCAAAAATTGGAACAAATCCAAACTTCAAAATGAAAATCGTGCGTTAGATCATCAGTGAATCAGTCAGTCTTATTCAGATCCTTATTTATTTTTCCATCCCTTAATATAGAAACTTTTCTCATAATACATTAATAGCCGAAAAAAACCAATGTCAGAAATCCCCAATCTCGACTTTATTTTCTTGACAAGACGAACCACTTTCCAATCCTGGCACTCCAAAGTGTTATCCCTCTATATACAGGCGCTCATCTATAAAATTCAAAGGCTGCGTGCGAGCAGCAGCATCGCATCTAAATTTCATTCTTATCGCTCGAGCCGCGCGTGAGATATAGAGCCCATTCTTGATAAATATACCTGTTATACTCACTCTCCTTCTTTTAATCTGAGTCAGTCATTCTTTCAAGTTATTATTTGGTGCAGCTACAGGGCAACTTTTATTCCCCACTTATTTATTCAGACAGCCTTTAATTTCCCATTCCCACTCTGGAATTAAAGAAAATACGCTAATTTGAGCTCCATTAAAGTCGCGTCTGCTTGTTTTTCAAATACACCGCCGCTAGAGAATGGTGATGAGAATTTCCAGCGTGCAAACAAACATCGGCTCTTCCCTCGGCGGCTCCACTGCTTATACTTTTTACCCCACGCCTAGTATTTTCATAAAACATACGATATGGGATGACTCTTCTTCGAGAACACATGTGTTAGTAGTGTGTGTGTGTGTTTTATACGCTGCTGTGCGAAATGTGTTCTCGGCGGGAAACTGCCTCAGGACCGCCGAAGAAGATGATCTAAATGTGTGCGTTTGCGCTCTTCCACTATGACTAACGCCGGCTCTCGCGTAATTTTATACATTATCCTACCCCAGCAGGCTTTTCTTTTCGCAGGGGTTCCCGCTCCTCTCTGTTTATTGTGTTTGGGGATAATCTTCTGGCAAGTGGTGACAAATTTGTAATGAATTCCAACGCGTTTCTTATTAACCTTCGCCAAGCTGCAAACAATAAATTTGGTGTGCACAAACAACAAGCGAAAAGGGAGAGCGGCGGTGAAACTAAAATTTACGAAGGGACCCTTTTGGGGTGCAAGGGCAGTATCCGTGCTCATGTAGGGGTAAGTTTTTCTCTCCGCTCAATATCAATTCTGCAACGTCGGTTATATCAAAGTAAAAAAATCGGAGCCATCAAGTGCACAATAAAGTGATTCGCACTTTATGGAGCTAGTTTTTCTTTTTGGAACATAAATTCCAGAGAAAAAATTTTCTGCCGACAACAGGCATTTTTTCCAAGGTCTAGCAATTAATATAGATTAAAATTCCTCCCGCCTTGGTCGTTAGCCACGATTACGTAATTATTTCGTGAGCACGTCGTGCATGTTGGAGCTCTTTTGCATGTATTGTTGTAAACGTCCTTTCTCATGAACAAATAATGCTTTCGTTTAAGTCAAACCTATTTACTCGCTCGCGGTTTCTGCATTATTCATCATCATCAATGCTGCACAAACAAGATAATTACACGTCGCGCGACCAGTAATAGTCGTGTGTGCTGATCTCATGCACTGACGAGATGGAGTGGGATGAATGAAAACGCCGCTGTTCATTTCCACTGCATTTCAATTGCGCCATCCGCCGACCGCGAGCCACACCGCATTCATGACGACGGCACTAATTCAGTCATGTTCGTAAAATCCACACACCTAGCATAATTCCGTCATCTCTTGGTAACGTGTGCTGCACCCAGAGGTACCCTTGTGAAAATGACTCGCAGATTACGCTGATTAAATAGAATCATCTTTTAATTTTGGCCTCTTGCGTGTCTCGCTATTTTTACCATTGTTTGATCATGGCAAGTGGAAGCCGAGCGTATCCTTGTGCGACTTTGGCCAAACCTATGTCAACGCATACAGTGGGTAATTTGAATTTCAAATCAGGCGGAGCTGGCAAGAATGCCAGATCGGCAGGTCTTCTTTTCGGAACAGTTATATTTCGTACTCGAGAGGAGAACTTAAAGAACTTATTATGCTCTTTCAGCGTCTTTCTCAAAGAAATCGTGGCCTTAACCTCGAGTGCAGCGTTTTGACAGGCGATGTCTTCATTCAAACTCTGCGAGTCACGTATTTTCTCATTTCGAAAACCCACACTGAAAAAGCTCGAGTGCAAGATCGGCTCTTAGCTTTCAAGGCGGTCGGTGGAACAGTCTTTGCGAGTGGTATCAGCAGAATGCTGCGTGTCTAACACAAAACAAAGCGTCGGCGTTGTGTATGTATATTATGTTAGAGAGGCAAGCTTCCTCAAAACATCAGCCAGGCCTGCGTAATGACTGATGAATCTCCAGCACAGGGAGAAATACTCCGTTCGCAGGATGATTAAAAAAGAGTAGAGCGGATAGAGAGAGTGAGGAGTTTTAGTCGGGCGTCAGCCAGCTAATTCATCTTGCTGAGCTGGGTTATATTTCATTAAGCATGTACATAATGCAGCCCCCACCGATAATAAATATCCGACGGCGCGGTTTTTGTGAGTGTAAAGATGAATCTGCGGCTGGAGAACCTCAGTTCTAATGGGTGTTAAAATGTACAAAATATGTATTCCATTGGTTAGCTAAATGGACCTTTAACACACCTGAGCATGTAATAGATCCCAGCAAGGTTGTAATTGATTAAAAAAGTGGTATTAGCTTCTTCTCTATTGTAAACCTGCTCGTGAATATATATAGATGATGCTCTTAATTTACCGTTGTCATGTGCTGCATCTAAAAAAGAGCCATTAAATCTGATACATTGGGAATTGTATCGATATAGATTGAAAATGGAATTAAATTGGTAACTCTGTTCTCTGGTTTACAACGCTCTATTTAGATCGTCGGTATAATTTAAAGGCAGCTAGAATTAAAAAAATGTTAGGCCACTGCGCAGAATTAACAAACCTCTGATTGGTGTAGCCAGTTTATAATTGCGTATACTCTTCTTTTAAAAATAAATTAGCCTTGCCGACCCTTTAGTGGGGCGAACAGGATACCAAGCGCCAACATTTAATTCATAAAACCAACATTTGTCATGGACTGATGTGCGGTTTTGGCTTAGACACGGCAGCGGCGGTTCGCATCACCTCATTACTCCGCGTTTGCCTCGCATTATTCAAACAGCTGATGAATAATACACACACGCGCGACCGACCCAAATGCACCAGTTCACGCTATTAATACATATGAATGGCTGTGAGAGCGTGCGGTTTATAAAGCGACAATGATTAATACTGCACGTCCATGCATCAAACCCTCGTCTGTGCTCGCTGTACTCCTTCCGCTCTGAAACCCCTGCTAGCGCAACTCGAAAATGTAAGATCAGCCCCGCGAGGATTTCGAGCTCTCGCGGATTCACTGTATTTTTTCTGTATCGATTCGTGCACGACTGTTTTGTGTGGGACCTGAAAAAAGCCACATCACCTGAGGGCAATTTATCAAAGTCACCGTTTGGAGCTGGATGCGAAGAGAGAGTGAATCAGAAATGAAATGGGCTAGGGGCGAAATTAATTAACCGCGCGCGGACCTTTGTTCCTCGCGACAGCTGAGCAGTGATAATGGAGATTGATAAAACACACGTGAATTTTAATGGACGCCGTGTTGAAAAGCGACTTTTCTCGGCGGATAAATAGCCTCGCCTTATGCTAAACAGCAAACATCTCTCAGCATGGGAGCTCGATGTTTTGTTTGCATTTTTATTATTGCGTCTCGCATGCGTAACCAATCAAAATAGATCCGCGTCACCGCGAAAAGGTATGCAGAGAACCCAAGTAGTTTAATTGTCGTTAAGTTTGATTTACATTGGAGGAAAATCGCGTATAGGTCACGGCAATCGCGGCCAATTAATGCTGATTAAATTAGCACTATTCTCTAAATTGGCAGCTCACCGAATAATAAGTAGCATCACACGCATCCTTTTCCTGCCGTCTTGGCACGGGCACAACCGATCTCGAATAAATCACCTGATGCTCTCGCACGTTCTATTTCTCGCCGCGACCACAAACTTGCGCCGCAGCTCTTCTTGAATGCTGGCCGGATCTCAGATATGGGCGCGGATGTGCTTTATATGAAAATGCTCTGGGATCCTGGTGCCAAAACACTTCTGGACTGTGAGGATGGAATAGCAAAAAATGGTACTGCCTGACATTGGCAGCAAGTGTCCATATACATGTTGACCTTATATAGACTGCAATTGAATTTGTTTGAATGCTAAATATTTGAAATTTTAGACTTAAATTAGTAAGACGTATAAAATGCAAAAAAAAAGTTAAATTAGACCAGACTAGTAGAATGTGCAATAATTTTTTCTTGTATTATTTCTCGAAATGGTTTCAACATTTATTGATATTTTAGATTCTGAAAAAATATTGAATTTATCTCAGCCAGATTGATTGAAGCTGAGAGTGGAATTTGCATTTTGTTCTTTATTAAATTTATTTTCTTCGTGTTCCAATTTTCTGTTGCTTTGAGCATACTGCTAGTAACATTGTACTGTATTGTATTTATTTTTTTTTGATAAAAAATATAATTTTCCGTCTTTCAACACACATTTTTTTTGTTCGAGACATAATTGTCTCCTATTCTGATAAAAATTAATGTGGATTCCAAAAAAAGCAATATAAGCTCTGTGCCAAAACCTATTCCGTACTTTTGTCGTCATTCACAATCCGCGTAAAAATGAGCATTGGTATGATTTGTGCCAAAAATGTGTTCACGTTGCAAAACCCGTTTTTATCTCCTGACCAAGACAATGGGGCTGAAAATATAATAACCAATTTTCTGGCACGGCCACCAAAGGCCGCCTGCTGCTGGAGAGAAAATACAGCGACCACGCACTAGAGCGAAAATGTGCTGCTCTATCTGACATAGGCTTGTGCACAATAAAGCGGTCGTTCACCGTCTCCCTCTGTCGCATTATTGGTGAGCGTGCAATTAATATTGAGCCCGCAATATCCCAAAAGAACACACCCCTCGCCGAAAATATCGAAGGAACACCACTGCGCAAGATGATTTGGGAGTGAGAGGAAGCGAAAGATTAAAATTCACTGGTTCCCGCGTCTGGCTTATCTGCTGAAATAATAAGATTACACCGGCTGCATTTGTAATCGTGGGTCATAAATTACTAATTTCACGATGACAATCAACGGTCCCGGCGGTTCCAGCAGCCGTAAGCACGGAAGCCAAAAATAAAAAGAGGGTCCTGCGTGTGCTGCAGCTAGCATTTCAAAATTTATATTTATACGTGCAGTAATCCTATGAATATTAATCAAGCTGCCAGAAAACGTTGTGAGAAAGGGCTCGCCTCTATTTTGACACCTCAACTGAATAAATATGAAATTGAATTTTTCATTGGTAGTCGCGCTGCCGTGGCCGGTATTGCTGCAAATGAATAATCACTCCCCACTGAGTGCGAGAATTGAAATTCCATTCAACTCGGCATTCTGCACAGGACGTGAGAGTAATGTTTCAATTTGCGCACATGACATCATCTCTCGGTAAATGTATGTGAGAGAATAGAACGGTATGCCAAACCTGATGCCTTGCCGCACTGTTCAATAAAATGCGTTCAAGGGACTGACGGAGACATTGGGAAAACCAATGAGCCGATTTTGAGAATTTGTTCTGCAGGAAAGTCATGGTGTTTATTTTTCCATCCTGTGGAGCTGAATCATCATCTTGAACGCGCCTCTGTTGATTGACTTTTTACATGCTGTAATCCTGTTTCATTCGTGCTAATCCCAAAACCTAAAAATTTGAAAAATCAAGCAAATAATCCTGCCCAAGAGCAGTACTTAGCCAAAAATTTAGTATCCACTGGATTTATACCATCCTCTCTTCAGAGAAAGAGAGACTGTCGTAAAAAATGTACCTGCAGCCATTAATAAAAAGCGGAGCACTAATGCTGGAAGATGGATCTGAAATTCCAGCAGTCGTAAACCTGTCCTTGCGGCAATATCAATCCCATTTGGGCCACACATTTCGTGTCCGCGTTGAAAATCGCCACGAAATTTGGTCTACGGCAAGGAGCAGGCTATTTTGGGCGGTGAAAAATTACTTTTTTAATTTCGTTGATGGGACTGTTCCAGCACTTTAAAAACCAAGTGTGGTGGAAAAAGTTAATCGTCAAATATTCGGCTGGCTGGACGAGACAAGCGTTAAATTTTACGTGCGTCTGTTATATCCTTTTGTTCAATCCGCCAGATGTTCATTTCGGGGAGTTGCGGAATGCACGGAATTTGCGAAGGCTCAAACTTCCTAATTGAAATAGACTTTAAGAGAGACAAAACAAAGGAAAATTGAGCAGCACCTGCGCCACACCTGCTGTCTCGCAGCTTCGCCTTGACCACTTTTCACCAAGCAAACATCACCGCGCAGTCCCTTATAAATCTTGGTTGCGAGTCTGCTTTTTGCCTGAAGCAAGATGAAGAGGAAAACATCTAATAGAAGGGAACAACAATTAAAAATTGCATTTAGGTGCCGCAGGTTGCGTTGTATAGCTCGCTATTAAATTACATATTTGCTTTTCGCATGGAAATGTGTGGTAATCAACGTGGTTGCCATTTAATTATTCTCCGTCCTCCTTCGGTCAAGCAACGGCAGGAGCTGCCTTTTATATAGCTAAAGGAAAGGGAACAGATATGAAAGTTAAGTATCGTTCCGGTGAATCTGAGAATTTTGTCATAAAACACGCGCCAGACGATGATAAAATAGCGGCGGCGGCCAGAAAAAGGACTAGGACGGGGAGGGAGTGCTGTTATCCGTCATCGCCTCAGTGACATTTTCACTTTTGGGGGGACACTCGCTAGACGAGCTGGGGGACGCAGGATATAACCCGGAATCCACCAAAATAAATGAAAGAATGCATACGTTCGCACGCGAACGAGCAGTTATAGGGTATATAGGGTTCTCCTTATAGGCCGCTCATTGTATTATGCTAGTAAGGATGTTCCAATTTTGTCGCGGGAAGAATTCCCGAGCGAAATGTGCCTGTCTTGTTGTTTGACTCTCTAACCACAGCACAAAGGATGGATTTGGGGGTCGGAGGAACGTTTTTCAAAAGGGAGCTCAAGTCGGGGATGAAATTAATCTTAATTAAAAAACATTTGTTCGGCAACGAAAGGCTTGCTTGACTTGTGTTTGATCTTATCTTCTCTGTTTCAGGTGAGTTTCCACTTAAGAGCACAGAGTGCCCGCTGAAAAGTGTTTTGTAAGTACAGATAAAGAAAATAATGGTAGTGTACTTATCCATTTTAATGCCGCGTTTCATAAGACTTAATGGGTTACCGAGCGCACTTTCAGCAACATTTAGGCAAAAACATTCTCTGCTTGATGAAAAAGACTCAACATAAATTATCTGTCTTGTACCAAATAATTATAGCCTTTAAATGCACTTATTAGCCTGTTATTATGGTTAAAAATATGCCAAGTACTTGGTGAGCGAGGAAAACACTGTAGAAAAATTGTCATGAGCGTTTTTTCCAAGGCAAAGCATTTGATGGATGAGGACAAATTCCTTTTGAGATAACCTCAGCCAGCCAGCAGTATTCCAACCTTTATCTATTCGTGCATGTGTAAATTCGCCAGCGCTAAGCGAAAGATACAACTCCAGGGCGTGCCTTCTTTCTCTCTATATGTGGAAGCAACACATTGAGCAGCTTAAATATTGACACGTATATCACCGCGTGGACAAATATTATGATTTGCCGTGCACATCATCCATCCAGAAATACACGCTCACGCGAGAAAAGGTGATCAGCTATAACTGATTCACAATACCGAGGAGGCACACGTCATTCTTATTCCATTCGGCAGTTGGCACAGGTATTAGAACTGCTGACTGGCGCACGCTGACGCTGATGTCATCTATTCAACGCTAAGAGCACGTATTTGATCCTTGCATTAAGTCCGAAAGAGCTTTTAGAAAACAAGCGTCGTGTGCACAGGCAGGACCGCGCCTACTCTTCTAGCCATTTCTACTCATTGTCAGAAAAACGACCGGCTGCCCGTCGTTTGTTGCCGTTTCGGATGGGAATTGCGCATGCTGCCTGTCATGCCAGCTTTTGTGGTATAATGAAGTCTGGCAATGTTTCAAGAGAGCTAATTGTCGAAGAGCCGCTTATGTAACTCAAATAATAAGGAAATATTATTTAGTTTAGTATAGACAGCTGAAGAACTTTCAAGATCAACATTCTGACCTTCATTGTTGTTTATATATATATATATATATATATATATATATATATATATATATATATATATATATATATATATATATATATATATATATATATGTTGGTCAAATTTTCAAACGAAACATTTTTCTGAATTGATTGATTTTTGCTATCCTCTCAAACAACTTAGTATTCTTTAAATAAGTATCAAGAGAAGAGAATCTATTCTAACGTTACAATTAAATTTAATATTGATTTAAAATTTACACTTAATACGGAGCACGATTTGGCAGCTCCTTTTTAGACCACAACGGAAGTGATCGTATTTTTAGCCCTCTCCAAAACATCAACATTGGTTCCAGAGCTCTATATCTATGAGAAGCATGCAACTTATCAATCCGACAAATACAAATGTAGCCTAGTACACAAAACGTCAATAGTAACTCCGGAAGTGTTTCTATTAGTAAAAGAAACGGTACATGCCGCTTTGCGAACGGCTTAATGAAAAGCGCAGCGCTGCATGTAAAACAAACCTTCATAGAGTTTCAGTTTGAAGACAAGTTGATTAAAAAGCAGTGACATTTGACTCGTATGCTTCCTGAAGCGAATAAAGTAACGAGTACGCTTCTCGCTCTCAGTGGAATACAGATTTTGCCATTTTTTGCTCAGCAGCAAAGAGACTATGTGCGTCCTGAGCTCGTTGCCAGCGGGAATTTTGCTCCGCGTCGCGTATCTAGAATGGAGTTGTCTGCTGGCGTTGCCGCAATGAGCGTCGCCGGCCAGTAAGACCTCACGGCTAGTGAGAAGCAAATATATACGCTCTGCTAGAAGTGGCAATTTTTTTCAGCGTTTGTTGCTGCCGAGAATATCAAACAAGCAGCCTCTCACGGGATGCTGGGTGCGGTGCTGAAAAATCTCGCGCTGAGCAGAGAGAGACTTTTTGTGAACTAAACATTCCTCCTCGGCAGTCAGCTACTCTCGTAAATTTGTATTACAAAAAACAGCAATTATCTTTGCGAACGAAAGATAAATCAATCAATTGACAGTGTGAGGAGTGCAAACGGACCGCTAATTAATTATTAATTAGCCCTTTCGAAAAGCTTGTTAGAATTTGCGAACACCGTTTTTTACTTTGCATAAAGGCTACTGTTTGTAAGTTAGACGGCGAGTTTGCTTTCTTTCAGTAGCGTCAAAATTGCGATGACAAAGAGCACAAAAGGAGCTGCAGCTGTTGTTGTGAAGGACCATTAGCGAGTGTGTGCTAACTTTTGTGCGATCGTGCGCCGCTCGTTTCCTCTGAGTGGGATGTTTCCTAAAAATGCTAACTAGCAAAATGCTGTTGTGAAATTCTCGGCGGCTATAGCTATATGGTGGGTGTCCTTTTGTGTTCATTCATCAGGATTTTGGTTTTGGTGCGAGACTATTAACTTTGTGTTTGTCCTTGAAAGCTGACATGGGCGGCGAGATATAATCCCTAAGCAGCTGGCTGGTCCAATGCGCAAAACACCAAACACGCGCTGTATACCGTGCGAAAAGTCGTAAAAAGAGTGAAATTTAAAACAATGCGAAATTAAAACTTCCGCTGAAATTTAGCCAAACAGGATGAAAAAACAATAAATACTCGACAAACACGTCGCATTGAGTTTCAATGAGTGCGTTAATAGTATTTGTTCAGGTTTGTCTTGATGAAACAATTGGAATGCAGAAAAACAAACGCAAAGCCACCATGTCTTGAAACCAAGGAAAGTTGTCATCGGAAAATAAAACGTGTATCTCATATTATTAACAAGAGCTGCTGGAAACACGCGCAATTTAATTATTGTCAGCCATTTGCAACGAGTGTAATTGTGGTTGTGTGTGCAGCAGATTAAAATTAGTAATGCATTGTGCGCAATTTAACAGATACGATCGATGTGTGTTTTGAACACACGCAGCATATCTGTACGCGTATTTAACGGATGAGTACATCTCACAAAGCGAAACGTAATATGTGCAAAGCCAAGTGTTGCCAAGGTGAGTGAACCGCGAAAACATATGTGCGTGTTTTGCATTAAAGAGGCGAGGAATGCGAGTCTGTGCCTATGAGAAAAACGGATTGCGCTGTCTGGCGGCATAATTGAGTTAGCTGAATCGGGAAAAAGTTCTAATTGGAAGCAAAAAACAATCCGAACAGTTGGGCCAGAAACAAAGACCTCCACGCGCTCGTTTGACGGGCAAGTTTTTTCCGTCAGGAAAGAAATTTTAATGAGGCTTAATGGACGTGCATACGGGCGCACTGTTTGGTGCTCCCAAACACAAAACGAGCAAGAAACTTGATATATTTCTCGGCCGAGGCGTGCATATAAGACCCGTAAGAAGAGATTTCTCTTGTATATCTGCCAGAATTTCGAAACGATTAATTTGAAGTATTGCTCTGACCGACTCTCCATCGAACATATATCATCGCTTAAAGCGTTGAATCGGAATTTGAATTAAAATGCTTTTACGTGTACGGTGGTCCGCCATCAGTGTTTTTATTAGCAATGAATGAACGCAGCTCACGCAATTGTTGTGCATTCTTCCTTTCCCATCGACTCATTGCAGGTAAATTTCTTTTGAGGGCATTCTTTCAAGCTGCTTCCCGCGGTGTCAAATTATGTAAATTGCTTTTCACACCTGCTTGTTTCTGACAAGCCAACCGTCACGTCAAAAAGGGTCGAAAGTGTATCACCCTGAAAAGGTGTAACGAGCGGCCGCATGAGCAATTGGGAGTTAATAATGGTGCTATTGCGCCTTAACTAGATTTTAAATGTATTCATGTTTGTAACGGGTTATTTTAATGAATCTGTACTGGTACGTCAGGCTGCTGGTCCCAAGTGTGCGCTATGTAAAGCCAACTCGACGTTCATCTTGATGGAATTTATGCTTAAATATACAGAGGCAAGTAGCTCTTGCTTGAGCGTTTTGATGAATGAACTTCAGTGCGCTGCAACACAGCTTAAATTGCTTTCGTGGCATTTGTCAGGTGTCAAGCTTAATATTTCTGCTCTTTGCGTCTCTTAATATGCGAGATTTTAATTTAAATTACTGAAGTGCTATAAACGTTTATCTAAAAATTTAATTTGCTTAGAGACGCAAGAAAGCTTTGTAAATAAATTGATATTAGTGCCCACAAGAGTGTTTTTGATAAGGAAAAGAAGTTCAGTAGAAAATTTTAGCTTTGGATGTAGAATGTATTATTTTTTGTAATTGTCTCAAGAAGCGAGACGCGCGGCAGTCTGAAGTGCAGTGCCCCTCCTTCTTACCGAGCACGAGCCGGTCTAACAGGCTGAACGACAACTGTGATTCCGCGAGTCGCGACACCGCGTATAAACACAAATAATGTTTTATTCAGCGTTACTCGCGCACGTCCTCGGCTTTTTGAAAATCTCGACTTCCAGCAGAGAGGTAGCCTGTTTCGTGAATCCACTCAAAGACTATGCGTGTTTGTTTGCACACAAAGCGAGCTGAACAGTAAAGAGTATCCGATTCCAATTTTAATCTTCTTACTTTTTCTTCAGCACGTGCTGCAGCATCGTGAACTGGCCGCTATCTGTACTTTCCACTAATGAACGCCCCGCCGCGGACATATGAATTAAAAGAGTGACTGGCGAGGCGCTTATCAAATCTCGCAGTGCATCGCCCTCTCTGGCTCAAGTTGCGCTGGAATTCGGAGCAGACCAGAGTCTGTTTTCGGTATAAATAATTTATATACGGGCCTTTATGGCTTTCAGACTCGCGTTCGGCTGAACAGCCTCAGCATTTGATCTTCCAATTGAATAGATTGATTATGCTAAGCTCGCTGGTCATTTTTCTCTGTGTGCGCTTCCAGCAGAGCTTTGACTGTTAACACATTGATGGCGTTAAATATGGGGGCATTCTAGACTTGACCTGTTATTGTGAAACGATTGATGCCGATGATCGAAAAGGGCATAGGGAATTTAATTCAGATATCGCACACACAAAATTCCCTCAAAACTCTCCTTCTTAGTTTTTTTTCTGGCTCTAAGCAGGAAGCAAGAATCTCAGATCTCAGTTAAATCTTCGCACTCCCTGCTACTCATTCATCTTCAAAGGCTGCGTAGAAACTCCTAGTACTTTAAATCCCTCATCAGCGTTTGAGGGAGACGCAATTTTTAATTAATTCCTCGCTAGGCAGAAAAAAGGTGTTATCGCATTCTGGTGCGTCATCGTCATGTGTATTCTGAGCGTGGTGCGCATGCTGTCATATGTGCGAAAAAAAGAGTTCACAGCACGAGAGCTGGAATAAATAAAAGCTTTTGGCGATGCTTTTGGCACCGATTTCATTCACTCTGTGCCCTTGTCAATTAAGGCATTTACTTTTTGCCCGTTTTCCGCGGAGCACGTCAGAGTGGCGGACCAGGCATATTAATTTTCAGAGCGAACACAGAGCGCCTCTTCATCCGCGCTGTATAATGGATCTGTAATATGCGATTGCATGCAGCTACTGATGCCAAAACGAAATTCCACCAGGGTTCCAATGGGAAAATTCTTGCCGAGAGACAATGGGCTGGAGCGAGATGTGAATTATCA
This sequence comes from Cloeon dipterum, assembly GCF_949628265.1. Taxonomy (NCBI): domain Eukaryota; kingdom Metazoa; phylum Arthropoda; class Insecta; order Ephemeroptera; family Baetidae; genus Cloeon; species Cloeon dipterum. The sequence continues at coordinate 13,405,697 of NC_088789.1, forward strand.
AATGTAATGACCGTGTTGCTATTATGCAATGCATTATTCACACCTTGGAAATTCTTTGAATATTAATATGCACAGCTCATTATTTGGCTCGTGATCTACTGGGAACTGTGGGCAAACTGAAAAGTTGGAACACAAAATTTAAGATTTTCACGTCTGTTGTTGATGAATTAGGAAATTTAAAAGTGCTTTTTTCCTCCTTCTTGATTACGTCATTTAACACATACGAGAGGATTCTAGACGCTTCCTGTGCCTCCTAGGTTTTGCGACAGTATGCGAATATTTATTGTTGCTTAATGTCTTAGTCCCATCCCATAAATTATGCGGATGCTTCACAGGAAGGGAGCCGTGAATGAAATTCAATGTGTGAGGCCGAGGAAATAATAATTAATTTGATCGTCGTGGATCCGCAGGCTAGAGCCCATGTGTTTCGGATAAGTGGCATAATTTTTCAGTGAGCGCCGCGCTCTCGCTTTTTTACGCTTTTTGTCACTCTCTCAAGGACCCTCCTCTTTCGCCCTTTGATGTGCCTATATGTGTTTACACTTGACAAGCATCCATAATGATGTCATGTCTGCCTGAGAGATAATGAATAAACGCGAGCATTTTATTACACTCTCAAAATTTGGCTAGAGGACGCGGGAGTAAACAATTTAATTTTGGAGTTATTTCAACTTGTTAAGAAAACTCAACTCGCTACGCAGCGCAACCAGTTTGAGCTAAAATTTTATTTCTGTGTTTCAGGTGAGTTTCTGTCACCAGTCACAAATCAATAGCCCTCGTCATGGTCGTTAAATGTGAGTTGAACAAATCGGGAAATTAAATCAGGGAGTCAACATTTTAGTCAAGAGTCGGTAGATAATAAAAATTAATTTACAACTGTCGTGCGAGCATATCAATTCGGAAATGGATTCCATTCTAACATCATTAAACAGAAATTTAACGGACCTAAAATATATTGTAGCAGCTGAGCGAACTTCATTATTAGTTCAGCGTCCAACAATAAATTATCCAGCGCTCGTGCTAATTGAATCATTTGCACCTAGTTTGAAGAAATTTACAATCGCTTGTTTAATTAGTGTCCGTTTCGCGCGAAGGAGTTAGAAAAAATAAAATCGTTTCGTGGGGGCCGAGTTTATGACGGGTGTATTTACACTTGATGGCAAGACAATTGAGCCGCGTGCTTTTATTGCACGTCAATAAAACAGTTAAAAACAGGCACACATGTCAGTTGTAAATAAAGCAAAAGTGAATGTGTGTACGCGCAGCATTATGTAAATGAGAGGTCTCGGTGCACAGAGTTTTTATCAAAGTGAATTCATTGAGTAAACAACTTTTGCAACTATTAGTCAGCAGAGCGGTATGACAGCATTCATCAAATCACATCCGCTCTTGACAACAACTCGCGTGTACAGAAGTAATACTGAATTTACTTTAATGTATTCTAGAAAATGTGATAAAAACCGGAATGATTTCTGTTAAAATGTAAACAAGTATTGCAGATATCGAGTAATGACTCTGATTATTTAAACACATCATAAGAACACTAGTTAATATGAATTTTAAATTTAAAATGGTTTACTCTATACAACTTTTATTTCATTTATAAATATTTCCTTGAATATGTTTGTATTTGACGTGTTTCTTGAGATCAATCGGTTCAAGGTGGAGATACTTAGTATGAAAATAATTTTTCTAATACATTCATATTTTTACATTTATTACGTTTTTATACACAGAGAAGTTGTATCAATTCATTTGCATTTTAATTTATGAATTGCTGTTTTTATTTTCATGTATTTTTTGAATTGCAGTAGGCAAGTGCAAGCTCAAAATAGCACAATGCAATGATGACATTTTGCCAGCAAGTTGGTCTGCAACCGCAGGCGCCGACGAGTCTGGCACAAGTCGTGCAGTAATGCAGCTTATGCACTTCTGCAGAGTAATATTGCATATATATGGAGAACTAGAAGTTTTGTATGTTGAAAGACCTCCAAGCGTGTAATTGCCGCAGCAGTCGCATGAATATCTCTCTTTCCGCGCCGCACACATGAACTAGTATGCAAATGGATAAGAAAATTAATGCCTAGGATAAATATGAGTTCTCGCGAATACGTGCATTCTGTTTCACTAGGTCAGTGAGAAATATCGGCAATTTCAGAGCGCCATCGTGTCGCAGAAAAACATTAAATTTTATCACGCGACAATCGGTGATTGCATTCCTCATTGCATTTATGCAGAAATATTCAGTTTTGTATTAATAAAATTCAACGATGAGGTGATGAGCGAACAGAGAAATAATAAAGCACTATGCCGCGACCCAGAAATCCGCTTTCGCTCTCGAGGTGGGTGCCAAAAGCAGCGGCGGGCCATATGTGCCTTTTTCCTAGTAGAACGACTTGTAAGTACATTTTTACTTGCTAAATTGGCTCATCACCAATTCCGATTGCCACACACATGTGCCGTTCGTAAGGATTATTCTAGGTATTGCGCAATTGGCCAAGAATATGAGCATGACGAGCATGAAAGGGCCTTTTGAGGTTTGACCTGAATGACCGAGTTGGCCTGCGTACTCATCCTCTTGCACCTCGAGCCGAGTAACAAGAGCAAGTTGGTCGTAATGAGTTCGGCTGCTGGACGCATGAACAATGCCTTGCGTAAGACCCTCTAATTTGTGCGCGACTCGGCCCTTCTAGAATCCATCAGCGTGCAAAGGGCCTAATTGTGGTGTGTCATATACCATCTGCCGCCTCGTAATAACATCTACGTGTACATGCTTGGACAACGTGGCCGGTATGCCAGCCATCTAAAACAGGGGCAAATCTAGTTCATTATATAACTTTCAATAATTTAAGGTGTATTAGAACACATAAGAGTTCAAAATTTATTAAGATTTGACTATAGTTTTAAGTAGCTATTTTTGTGTCTTATTTATACATTTTTTTAGTTTAGTAATGTAATTAATATAACTGAAATGCTGAAAGATGTAGAATATTAGAAATATTGATGATTTAGTATAAATAACAATTATTCAGCCTAATCACATCCGAAAAGTATAATTTCTAATATTGTATAATATTCTGATCCAAATACAAAAGATCTGATCTCAACCGGTTATTTCCAAACTTTGCAACACTCAAATAATTATAATGTTTTAATCAAACCCTGATTAAAAATATGACGAAGTCACATTAGTCTGGGCACTTTTTTGCAGTGCAAGAGGCACCGTCCAAATTTTATTGTACAATTTCTCCTGCTAATGATAATAATGGACCTGCTGACGCCACTGCCTGCTGCATAACCCTCATTAAATATAGTGATGATGATAATCACGAATGACTATTATGGGGTGTGGAATTAGGGCTGGGGGTGCACTCTGTATTTATTACAGGCTGCTGGACATTTGGCGACGCGTGGGTCTTTGTGAGCCAGCATTGCATCCAAAACCAACGTCATGTGCCGCGTAATTGGCTTTAGAGTGTGTGCGCGCAAGTATGAATACGATTCATTGCGGGCCCATTTACATGTGGACAGATGGAAATTGAGTCAGCTTCGATCCGGATCACAGACGCCGACGCACTGTTTGTTTTCAACGCGGCAAATTGGAGCAAGCCAAGGCAATTACACTCGCAAAAGTGGCCGCTTTTATTGTGCCGTGGGTTTAGCGGCGGGCGGAGGAAATGATTGCTTTTTGGCTATTGTGTGCTTGCTCGAGATTAATGACTTGGAAAGTACCGGAATGGGAGAAAAACGCCGTTAAAAATTTGCACATGTGAAAATTGCGTGGCTCTTTGCTGAGCAAACTTTATGGAGTGAGTGTAATATCTTTTTCCAAACCAATAAAATTTACATTTAGCACTGGAAGAATAATTGAGACGTTTGTTCATGATATTATAAAACCAAAAGACGGGAAAATGAAATATTCTATATTGGTCACGCATCTTTTGACATGCTATTCGCGAGTTCTTTTTTACGATTTTTGCAGCTGTGCTGGTAAAAGCTACTCGTTGTATAAATTCCGCAAAATAATCATACCCGTTCCAAAATCAAGGCGAACCAGCCATTATTCTACACTCGGCTCACGTAATCGCGCTTCTTGGAGCTGCAAATTAGAATAAATACGCTATTCAGCGCACAAAGTAGCTATAAAATTGCACTAACGTACTCTGGCGGCGTTTAACAAACGATTCATGGAGTTTGCACATCATATTCCTCTCACTGATTCCAAATTTGGAGGGAACAGCTGGCGGTGAGCCTACCTCTTTTTTTCCTCTAACATTTATCAATCGAGACGATGCAACAGACTGAGAAACGCTTTTCGAAAGTAAAAATTAACGTCCGAAAAAACTGGTTTCACTCCTAGTGTGTGGATGTATCAATTAAAGCCCGCCGAAATGCTCTTTGATTTGTTTGACTACACTATTTTCACGCTCACCCAGAGGCGAAAATTATACACTATGATGAGGATATTATAATTTATGATTTCATTTCATGCTTCGATGATTTTAAAAATAAGGTTTGCGAATGAACAATTAGAGATTCTCTATTTATTTATTAAACCATAACAATAAACTAAAGCTTCGAGTGCAATTTATTGCTCTTGAAATTAATTTTTACTTTCCTGACAGTGAGTTATCGTAAATCCAATTATCTTTGTTCAAATTAATCTCCAATTATGCGCTATGATGATTTCACTGGTCATTGAGGTTAATTTTCGATGGAGGAGAAAGTGTCATAAGAAACTTGCCCCAGAGAATTCTCCACAGAGCCTTCCCGACCACATGGTCCGACGAAGAGCAGAAAGAGATCTTACATGCTGAATACAAGGGCCGTGGGCTCAATTTCGCACGGCGCATATTTCCAATTCCTGACCACATGGCGTCTCTCAGCGCGAGAGCGGCTAAGGTGTTTGCTCAGCATCCAATTTAATGAGAGTGCGTGCTCCTCAGAGCCGCTACCCAAAGGGTTAATTAGAGAGCCGCCGCTATTTCAAAAAGGTGGCTTAGTCGCTTCGGCTTCCCGTGTAATTAATTACGCTCGCACATTATTTTCACATAAATTGCTGCGGAGGCGTTTTTGCAGTAAAAGTGGACACCTAATTAATCCACCTCTGTGTGAAATATTCGTGAGGTGGAGTTTTATTGTCTGAGAGTATATTTCGCGTGGGCTTGTTAACTGCGCAAGTTATACAACTTTCATGAATGAATGGACGTGTCAATTCCTGAAGAAATATTCAAGCTGAAGCAGCAGCAGCTTTTGAACACCCTTTGATAAATTTTGATTGAATGATCAATGGGGAAACAGACGCCGGCTCTCGAGAGGCCCGCCGCAAAGTGACGTGATGTTACACACACACACCCATACAAAAAGGCTACATGCAAAAAGGGTCCTGTGGCCGCAACTGTAAAAGGGCAACTCCACTTCACCGGCGCGCGCTCTGCTCTTCCTCAACAGCTGTTACTCGTGGATGAAATAATATTTTGCAGCCGTGGTGTCTATGCACGCTGGCTGTTCCGCCCTCCCTCCGGCCGGCGGCTTATTGATCCTTTCCAGGGCAGTCGGGGGTTGTGGGGTGCACCCCTCACGCTGCCCCCCGCCCCCGCCGGCTGATGCCTGCTTATTTTGGGCAGCAGGCGTGTTGCGAGCGTGCCGCGCACGCCACCTCAGCCACCGGCCTTTTTGGATCGCGCCGATTGAACAGTTGCGAATCGCCGACGGCCCTTCCGAGGCGAAATTCGGAATGCGATTCTCGCAGCTTATCTGCGGTGTGAATGGCATGCACCATTCCCAGGGCTTTTGCTTTGGGGGTGAGTTGCGTTTTGTGGCGAAAAGCCTCTGACGCAAGTTTGAGAAATCCGCATAGAGTTGATGTGTCACCGCTTCCTGATTACGTGCGGGCGGAACTTTTGCACGATTGCCCACAGCGTCGCAAATATTCGGAACAAAGCAGAAAGTTTTTCACGGTTAGAAACTTTTTACCCTTCATTTGCTATAAAATCTATCCAAAAGTAAGATTCTTCATTTGTCTTCTATTTGAAGTCAGTCTTTGTGCAAAACTTTGCAGGGATATGTACTACATTTAACTTCCAATTTCAAAAATTTTCAAGCCAATAATAATTGAAAATTAAATGCAATATGTATGATGTTGTTGATGTTGCTATACACAAAAGCCATACAAAACAAATTAAATAAGTGATTTCCTCTCTTCTGTCTGATGTTGATTTTTATGGCTGATATTGCCAAGCTATGCAGGTGATTAATTAGTCGGTAGACAGCACATAAAGTTTAGGTGACAATAGAGTGAAAGTAAACTTATTACAGTTCCTATTGTGGCATTCTAGGTTATAAATTTAGATTTCCACTGCAGTGTACGATGAGTTCTTGGACAGTTTGCCAAAATCGATAAATCTTCATTTTAGACCTTAAAAGTCTATAGGCGTCGAGCTTGTATCTTTTAGCACATCTGAAAAGAAAACTCTATTTATATTCTTTAAGAGCAAAGCGTGCTGAGAGGCTTTTACACTTTGTTTTTGTCTCACAACCTGATTCAGAGATAATAGATATATGTTGAAAGGTGCTGCTGCCAAACAACATTAAATATTTTAATAGCTGCAGCCTGCATCGTTGCTGTTACGCTAATGCAATCTGGATGACCGTGCCAGAATACCAAATGATTTTCTCGCTACAAAAATATATAAATGATGAATTTGATAGCTCACAAGTTGCCAAGCGAGATTACGTCCAATAAATTCTTTAAGCGTCTTTTTTTACAATAAATAACAAGTCTAGCTAGTTTCCGCTGAAGCAGAAAGCTTTTTCAAACGAACCGCGTGCAATTGCAATTTCAGACACGCGTACAGAAAAATGCAACAGCAGTCTCACTAAAACCTATCACAAAAAAGAGCATTTTGAAAGGCAGTGCACGTGTTTTGTTGTCTCATGTCTGGTGGCAAAGGGAAACCTCAGCAATCACGTAAAGCAGCTGGTCAGCCGTGCGCAAAGGCATAGGCGTGGTTTCGTCCCTTGCAAAAACCCCGAGCTAACGAGTCGACTAGCTGGAGAACCGAAATCACGGTGTCGTCAGCGGCAACAAAGAGACTCAATGGTCCTGTAAGTGGAAAGTGTCATTTGCAGAGTGCTCATCCACCGCAGTGCTCTGACCGCTACAGAGGCCATCAATGAGGGTGCCACCCACGCAGCTTATTTGCTGATTTCGCACACAAATTCTTCTCGAGCGTGTTTGTGAGATTCGATCAATATGTGCACACGCGAATTATTATCTGCCGGCGAACACACCCGTTTGCCATTTGCGAAAATGCCGCTGGTTGCAAATCGTGACGTCAATTGGCGCATGACATTAACTCTTGACGCTGCTCGCTAACTGTGTAGACGCAATATCTGAATCTGAATTTTCACCCTTGTTGACGCAAATTTGGCACATTGTTGCTGAATAGAGCGCTTGTGAAAACAAGATGAAATTCCGTTTAATACAACAACAAATAGGAAATGGAAGCTTGATATACATTTTTCCCATTTCTTAGTGGCAATGGAGTAATTTATTTTCAGATTGTAACTGTAAATTTAATTAATTAATGAGAAATTCAATTGACACAACCCTGTCAAGCTGACATTAATTAGAGGCTATGAAAAGCCATTTTCATAGCTGAATTTTACGTCAGTACTCTCGATAAAAATTTGTATAAAATAATGCTACCCGTAATTACATTAAAGACAGCGTTGTCGGGTTATTGCTTTCTATAGACGTGCGTTATATACTCCGATACTGTTTTGTCATGTGTTTCGTGCTGAAAGAGCGTAGTCAAAATTAGGAAACCGTCCAAGCCATTTCCTCTTTCCACTCGGTGGCAAATTAATTTAGGCAGCAGCATCCACCACGCATCGATCGGCGTCCAACCCTTTATTATTTCTCGCTCCGCGCTGGAGAATAATGCAAGATTTATCGCTGCACTCTTGGCGCTACGAGAGCCGGAGAGAATTAAATCGCTGCCGCTGCTGAATTCGCGCATATTTGTGTGTACGCGTGCGAATAATATTTCACGCTTTACTCCTTAAAGGGCAGCGGTCCTTTGTTACAGCTCGCACTGCCTCGTAACTTATGCGAAATGCAAACTGGCTCAATCTCGCCAGAGTTACATATTTTATTAGGCTGGCGCGTTCGCGTGAGTTATGCCGGATGGCATTTGCATAAATTGTGCATTTTGCGTCGACGACCCACTTCTGAATGGCTTTGCCACTCTTTGCTCTGCGAATTGCTCGCGAAAGCCGCTTCATTGCTCATTTGCACGCAATGAGATAAATTTTCCAGTGCCACATGTCATGATTTATAACACCGGTGGTTTTAAGGGCCTTACATCATTTACGCATTCAAGGGTAAAAATTAGAATTAATGAATCATTTTGCTCTTTTTTGTTTGAGCAAACCGTGCGGTAAAGAAAAAAACTTGAACGATTACTCCCAATTTAATTAACGCTAAGTAGTGGTTTCCAACAGGTCAGGTGCTGCCTGAAAAAGAGCTAAAAGAGGAAAACGGCTTGCCATCCATTATTTAATTAACCTCCCTTAGACTACTCAGACGTTTTGTCTTGTGTTCATTGTACTGGCTGGCCCAATATTGCTTAGCGGCTCCAGAAAATAGAAGTAGCCAGCCATAGGGCCGCCCGGCAGACCCACGAAGACGATGCTTAATTGACCTGCTCTCGCATCTCGTTCGCCAAGGCAGGCAGCGCGGAGGAGGAAGAAATTCTCGTTTCTTTTCTGCCGAGGCTCCGGCTGGGTGATACCTCCACCGCCTCGTCTCTTTATTACAAGTTCAAAATTACACGCCGGCTCGCCGCTAGATTAATAATGGAAGCGGTCCAAAATGTAGATTCAAGGTTGTTCACGGGTCATTTGACGCGCGCTTTGCCGACACATGCACAATTCTGAATGTGTATACAGTACGCAACTACAATAGGAGTTGTGCTTTATCAATATTTTTAATTTCTCTAATTGTCTGATGTTTTTTACTGTTGGAGTGAGCAAATTTTAATTTGTTAGCTGTAACACTGCATGATAAGCACGAAGTCGATTTTAATTGTATTACAGATTGCTTTCAAAATTTACTCTTAACGCAATATTGATTGAATCCTTTAAAAACTATTATTAGAGTGCATACTTGAAATGCAAAAATTTTGATTTAATGAAAATGAAGTAAATGGTAACTACATCGTCACTAGTTGGGCTATTTAATTTTAACAACAATTTTGTTCATAGTTTATAAATTTTCGGTATTCGTTAATCATTGGTTGTGCCAATTTTTGTGAAAAGCAAATTTCAAACAGACTGTTGGCCAATTTCGCGCATCAAATGGAGTGCCTGCCGCGTCTGCATTTCTTTTTCAGCGCGAATGTTTATTCTGCAAACAGCCATGCGGCTAAGAGAGTTGGATGGCGAAAAAGCCACTGTGCTCTCATAAACCTCTGCTTGATTATTTAGCTTGGCAGGAAGCAGCCCCGCGGCTTTTATAAGCGCGCATATTTTAATAAAACAGCCGGCTCTGACTGAGTGAGTGAGTAGTATGCGTGCACTATATGAGTTGATGCAAACGCGATCCCGCCTGGCAGAAGCACAGGGAGCGGTCTTGTTCGCTCGCCACGCTGAAGACTTTCGCGTTTCATTAATGAACTTCACTTGATTAGCACGCCACTCGCAGCATTTTTCATATTTATCTCGCTGCAATATTATTCCACTCTCGCAAACACTCCCGTGCAGACCGAAATCTATAAACCCTCCCCGCATTGCTATAGTTTCGGATCAGGAAGTAAAACTCGGTTTTATTACTCTCCGTTGCGTTTTGGGAATTTATTATTGTCTCGCAGTCGCATCCAGAGAGAAAATCCAGCGTGAGAGGCCCGGCCATCTCCTCCCAGGCACAACGTTTTTGCTCCCTTTTTATTGTTTCTTTCTTTCCTAAGGGAAAGTATCCGTTTTGAATGGCTGAATTTGTGTATTTTTCTCATTCCGGTCTCCCAATTTGTTATGGCGCCAGGCAAAAAATGCCTGGTCGAGTAATTTAGACCCCTTTTTTCAGCTCCGTTTCTTTCATTGGTGTTTTATTGTTTCCCCTTTTCTGGAGTTAACACAATAAAACACTTTCATACGATTGGCTCCGCCTGGAAGGTTTTTGGAAAGACGATTTTGTGAAAGTTGGTGACAACAATAGGGTCTAAATGTAAATCCTTTTTTTACAAAATGCAGGCCCTCAAAAAAGAAATTGACTCGAAAAATTCGTCAACTGTTGATTTTTTTATTTTTTAACTTTCTTACTTTTTTGCTTTTTTGTGAATTAAGTCAAGCGTAAATTATATCTTTGTTGTATAACTGTCCTCTTTGCTGAAACTGAAATTTATGGAGCCTGAAGTTTGCCGACCCAGGATGGTGAACATGGTTTTACTGGCCTTGATTTTGTTCCGCGACTATTACTCTCTCATCTCATCGTCCGTGGCGTAAAAAATGGTCTGATTGTCTGTGGAAGGATTAGACGCAGCCAGCCGACGATTCACGATATAGTCCACCGCGTGCACGATGATATGCATATCATGGGCCCTGCAAGCCAAAAAAAGATGAGACAGTCGGCTGGGATGTGTCCTTTTTTCTGCACCCGCCTCTGTTTCTTATGTCATTTCGTGGTATGCAGAAGAGAAAATGAAACCCGACCCCCGCTAGAAGCGTCTTGCTTTTCATGTCTCTCGTTCCGAGTTGGCATTTCCAGCGTCATGCGAGCGAGCACTTTTAATTATTCATAATGTCGCGTCTTATTTCCTTCGTAATCAGCAACAACCCCGAGTTGCCGCCTGTGCATGCGGTTGTGTGCTCTCTTGAATTTCTCTGAAGAGTGTTAAAATGGTATACATGAAAAATGAAACGGCGTTCTCGAGCTGCGAAACTGCAAGGCGGAGCTGTTTTACTTGAATGCACACGCATTATTTAAAATTTACTTTGGACTTTGCGAGGATCACGTTCTGAGCAGACCCACCTTTCGAAACTGCGTGTGTTAACATGAATAAAAGTTTTGTGTGCACTCTGGCACTCAAGTTTACAAAACGAATTGCTGAATATCCAAATTGCGATGGGTGTTAAAGGTTAGGCCTTGGTATGCAATCATAAAATTCGTTGGAAGCTAATGTACATAAAGGGTCATGTATATATAAAATGCAAAAGTCATCAGAACATCTGTTCGCAGATTATCATGTAAAGCAAAATAATTGGTTTATATGGGGTCCAGATAAGTTATGCTTTCCTTATACTAATTATCGTTGTCACAATTTGAACTCTGAAAAGGTCGTCGAACTTCGTACTCGGAATCCACTGCTAAATTTATTTACATCTTGGCGTTAGAATCGTTTTCTGAAGGCCGCCACCACTATATACACGCCTTAGGAGTGTAATTTATATTGAAGGCGACACTCGCTGAGCACACCTCGACTCCGAATCCAGAGATTCATTCGTGCATTTCATGCTGTAAATCTATTTTGTGAACGCGGGTTGAAGCTACGAACGCGTGTGCGCGCGGGCGACAAATTACCATAAAGAAACAAACAGCTGAACTCTCCCTTTTCCTGCCTGCTTGTTTTTTGTTCCACGAAAGAGACAATAAAATAAAAAAGAGAGAAATTACCATCTCCTCATCGGCATTAATCCTGGTAATCTTCCATGTAAACACTGGAGCCTTGATTTTTCATTTCTAAGCAACCTAGTGGTGGTCCGGGTTCAGGTTTAAATCCTTTTTTGTGGCAAGGAAGCCGAAAAAGGTCAGGAGAATCTAAAATCCTACTCTAGGTTAATGTATGTAATCTATTTCCATAGCAGGATTTTATTATTTAGAATTTTGCGGCAGCGAAATTAAAAGAGGAACATTAGACGCGTTTCCACTTTCAAAGGCTTCTATTTTTGGCTAATTTTTATTAATTGTAATTGCGGCTTTCGCATTTTTCACCGTCCAGGCATTTTAAACACTTTGTAAGTGCCGCCGCCGAGGCCTTGAGGGAATGGACCTACTAGGGTCTCACATGACCGCATAGAAGGATATGCCCCACAAAAACTCTCGTTTTCACAGAATCGCTTGACAAATTTATGATGCCTGAAACAAAGACTAGGGCAGCAAGCGTACAATTTTTCAAGCTTGTCACACCATAAAACGATCCCTGACGGAGCAAAAACGCGACTTGTGCGCGGGCAAAGAGAAGAGAGAATTTGCTCTACCTGGCGCCGTGTGGGTCTGATAAAACCGATTTTTGTGCCCGAAAAGGGGACGGAATTTGCTGCTTCATTTTTTTTCCTGAAATCATTGTCGTGTGATTTCTCAGAAGAGATATGGTCGTAAAATAAGAGCGAGGCGACTGGATTTTTAATTTCTGACTGTCGCCTCAAACAGACAGGCAGCTGCAGACGCTCGTTCCCCAGTGGATCCGACTTCTTTTGGCTACAATTAGTCAAAACGCATATTGACCGCATCCGCCCTGTTTTCTCACCCTAGCTTGAAATTTGTGCTGCTCTTTTTGTTTCACCCCGAGAAGCGGGGGTGGAACCGCGATTGATCAGTAGGGAATTTCACGTTGTGAGCAGTCACTCTGGTTCATAAATTAATTCGTTCATTCTCACCCTGCTCTAACACTGAAGGGCGCTCGCGAGTTTGGAACAGGAAACACGCTTTAACAACAACGGGAAAAATAAATTTGTCAACAAGGAAATTTATTATTCCGCTTTGCTGAACAGTTTTAAGTGCGCGGCGCGTGTTTGTATTATGCATGGTGCAGGCGGACAAGAAGGAAAATCGATAGTGTGCAGCCAGCACTGGTAATGTGCAATTAATTTGATTAATTGGCGCTTCGTCAGCGAGCGCTGCCATGTCGTGTCCGAGAATCACATTTTAATTGCAAATATGGCTAAGGGTTGGAAGAGATTGAAGAGAAATGAAATATGGCGTTTTGTGATGAGCAAAAAAGAAATCCACATTTATTAGACACTCACACTTTTTGTAATTAAAAAGTATTTAAGCTTTATCTCATTTCAATTAGGACCCGGATTTGAGCTCAACGCATAAGCAGCCACTGCGAAATCAATCATGCTGGAAACCGCAAATTTCAGGCGCGGTCGATGTGCAATTTAATCCGTGAAATGAGGTCGGCGCGCCGGTATCACAAAAGGACGCACTGCAGCGCACGTCAATTAATTCACCGATTAATGGCACAGACGTGCGCCGATCCCTATTTTTCTTTGTCGGACACCGTATCGAAAATCAATTGGGAACAAGCCGGTGTCACATTAGACAGATTAAACGTCACAAATTTATCATACGCAGGGATGATGCATCGTCTTATTTCTCGACTCCTCGTACTCCTCGTACGGCTCAGTGTGTATTTTTCATAGGAGCAGCATATTTGTCAAGCGTGTCTCTCGATTTTTTAGCCCCAAAAAAGAAACCCAAGCGATTTTTCATAATCCATTAGCACGCCAGACACGAGCTTGAAAAGGAGTCTATGGTGTTGTGAAGCTCCTGGGATGCGAAGGTCGTGGTCGACCATTAGGAAGGGTCGATCGAGTCCTTAAGTGGCGCCATCAAGTGGCTTTTTCTCCAGGGGGTAGTCGGGGTTGCTCTGCACGCCAGCCAGCCAGTCAAAGAGCGGAAGAATTTCTATTGCTGTGGGGCTCTGTTATTTCCAAACAGACCCCACACCATGAAACACCTCACTCCGCCCTAATTATCATCTCTTAACTGTCTACACACACAAGTGGATGCTGAATTTGATATGCTGTGATGTGATGATGGGCACATTTTTCTCCAGAGGAAATGTTAAATAGTCTCATTCACTCGAAAGGAAGAAAATTAAAGTCAGTCTAAATTGATTTTAGCGTCCAATTTGCATGAAAATTGCCCTCGTGCTCAGCATATTCTGAGAATGAATAAATTACAAGGCTATTTATTTGCCATAAATATCCCTGAAGTGTTTGGGAGTGTTCTTAACGCAAGTGCTGTTCTTCTCGCGCTACCATACTATATGCCATTACCTTTACAACACAAAGCAAAGGTGCTCACACAGACTTACTCGACCTCTTCGCATCGGTGTGGGTGGTCACGACGGCATATTACGCAACAAGATAGACTGGTCCGTGTGCCTCTCCTTCGCGCTCACCTCGCCGGCATACACATGCGTTCATTTGGGCCGCCACACGCACAATATAATGCATCCGCGGCCAGCACACCTCACGCGCTCCACAGCGTGGGAACTTAATGCGTAGGAAAGAAGCTGCAAGATTAAAAAAGCAAATGTGCACGATATTTTATGCTTGGCAGAACGCAAAAAAATACGTTCGCTGGCGTGTATATGGCTGAATGGTAATGCGTGCTGGCTGAAATTTGATGAATGGGCGCGTGGGTAGCAAACAGGTGGGATAATGTGGGGTATCATGTGCGCCGCAAAAAAAGTGCAATGTTGTATGAGGGTCAACAAAAAATACATTGGATCCATCCATGAATGCCTGTGGCCATTATTGAAGCGTTAAAAATACACCACTTTTTACAAGTGAGATTTTAACAGCTCTTTCATAGCTTTTAAATAAATAAACTTTTAACTGTAGTACAATAATGTTGTATTTCATGAATTTTAGACAATTTCATTCAGTCACATTTTTCTTAAACTTAATGTTTAATTTACCCCATCCCGACAGAAGTTTTTGACCGAAACGCTTGTTAAAAAATGAAAGCGTAATGGCATAATGAGGGCCTAATGCGCCGGAAACGGGTGTTGAGGTGAAATAGCGAGCTGATTATGTATTCCGTAGAGGGTGGCCGTCATCATTCTTATATCCTCACGTTTTTTAGACACGCTCGCTGACATTTTTAGACTCGGGGAAGTCTGGCGGGTCGTCTGGGATGCTTCTTCTTCATCTTGGCCGCCCCAACTCATGCATATTATATTTTTATATTCCACCCAACGCGAGAGAAGCAACAGAGCTCTTTTTGTGAATAAGAGCAGACGTCTGAGTGAGAGAGCAGTCACCTGATCCACCTTCTTTCTGCTCTTGACTAGCATTATTTGCACCACCACACGAACGAGAAAGAAATTTGATCGGCGGAGCAATAAAGACCTCATTGGTGGAGCTGATGAGCACTCGAGTGGAGACGGCGTTTTGAGGCGACAAAAGGGTTAAAGGGGATAAATTTGGGGACCTCGGCGGTTTTAATTTTGGACCTCCCGTCTTTTCAATCATGTTTGAACATGACGATGCATGGTATTAAATTGGACAGTGAAGTTTCTAGTTATGACGTCGAGAATCTCGCTCCAGGGCGCAATTTTGCTGAATTAGCTTTGCTGCTGATAAATCACCAGCTATGATCGTGCCTTATGAGGGAATAATTATTTCTGGCTCACCAGTCGGTCATGGCACTATCAAAAGAGGAATCTAGCCTGCAGAAAAGGACCCTTATTAAGTCAGCTAATGGCCGACCAATTCCCAATATCCAACAGCATCCACGAAAAAAGCTGTTCCTAACAATATATCATTAACGGCTAATCCAGTCATAAAAGGCTTAACAATGTTACATACATACTCGTTTCCGCAGCAGATGACGGTCGTAAAAATTGATACAAACGTTTCCTTGAAGTCAAATTTTGTTTTTTCGAATTTTGATGAAGTCGTCGCGCATCGTCATAAAACACGCAACCAAACCCACTTTACTTGGAACACGTGTCCAAACAGCAATTTTGATATCCACACACTAGCAAACGCATTCAATATTATTTGTCTGTTTAATTTATGATCGACGTCTCCCTTCCTTTGTGCTGCTTTTGTTCTGCTGCGATGCTAATTTATGGTTTTCTTTTGTTACAGGTGAGTGTCGGAAAGAGTGATGTGCGAAATGGGCGTGACTCGCAAGCAAGGGAAGAGCAAAAGCGTGCAAGGTGCTCTATACGACGCGACCATAGCCTATTATTCAGCGCCGGTGAAAACACACGCGCAGTAAGTTGAGGAAAGTTCACGACAGGGACTTTAAATATATAATGCATTCGCCTCTCGGACCCTCTGCCAAATTCACTTTACGTGTGCAAATTAAGAGCAGTCAGACGAAACAAAGACCGCACAAGCGCTAGAAAAAGAGGACGAGAAACATTTCAATTTGTAGTCAGGGGCCTCACACCGGTACAAAATAGATCGGAAATGATCGGTTAAAAATACTCGATTGTATTGTCAAATTATTTGCATTAACATTATGGAAAAAAGACAAAAAGAAAGCAAACGATTTTTCAAGAAGGGTGCTTTGAAAATCACTGGTTCCGTTTAGTTTCGAGCATATGTAAACTTAAGAGAAATTCCTTAAATTTTTATCTCATTCTTTCTAAAAAAGTTAAGTTTTGATTAATGAACTCATTGTTTCGAGAAAAGATTTAAATATCTTTCATGGCGTAGAATTTATTGTTTGAGCATGGGTTGTACATTGCTCTAGGTACCGAAAGTATCAAGCGATTGACTACAAAAGATGCGCGTGTAATTTATTGAAGTGCTCATACTAGTTGAGTAAGAGATTTATTCAGTATCCTATCCAATGCGGCAATCTCTATACATGCCCGGCAGCCCATTTGAATTATTGTTCGATTGTTGGGAGTACAAAGCGTTGAATATTATTCGCGTTCAAACCAATCCGCCTAGTTCAAAGCCGTTGCTTTTCATTATCTGATGAAATAAACGGCGTGATAGGTCTCTCGTTACTTAATAACAAAATGATGCTGCTGTAGAACGCCTATTGCAATGTGCAACAGATATTATTCTATCAAGTCACATGCGACTGGTGGCAAGAAAATACGCTGCAGAGAGAGTAATAGAGAGGTCATGAACGATCAAGGTCAAAATGCACGGCAAGAAGCGGACATGATGTCATAGGTCATAAGTCACATATTTATTTTAAACTTACACACACTTTCCTCCGCGGGCGCAGCGCACCCAGCCTCTCAAAATATATTCTTCCATCTCGTCCCCAGAGGCGATTTATCAGCGGTAATCTTCATTCAGAGAGGCCGTGTTTTATGCCCAATTATTTTTTAAATCTGACGCGCTTTTGTCTTCCATCAAATATAAATATAGGAAATGTATTAGTTTTGGCGTAAATCAGTCGTGTCTATTTACCTATTCACTCAAGGATATCTCCTGATGTCACGGATTGTTAATTTTTATTGCCGGTGGCGTGAGCAAATTGCACCATCAAAAGCCAACTAAGCAATTTTTCTGGTGTCATCAGGTGAATTTATTCATAATTAAGCTTTGGTTTATTGGTATTGTCGACGAGGATTTGAATAAAATTATTCTTAGTGGCTCGTGCACTGTGCAAGAGGCTTGAAGTTTCTAGAATGAAATATTATGTTATAGCGCGAAATCAATTTTCAAATGATGTCATTCATTCTTAAAAGTACACTCACTTCGCAAAAATGTATTTCATTTGAATTTCGTAATTTCAACTCGTGAAACGCAATCGCCAGGAAATAATTTTCTACTTAACAAAAAACTAGAGCGATTAGAAGTTCCTGAATGCGAACGCTGCAAGCCAAAGGAAAAATCGACTTTTAATCCCCTCCGTCTGCGGGTTCTGGGAACTCCATGTGCGTAATTAGCTTGCACGCAAGAAAAGAGCGTACAGGAGGGTCTCATTTTTTCTGAGTGTAGCAAAAAACGAGTTGAGAAAGGCTAGGGGTGCCGCTTGTGTTTGTTTTGGGCCACCTGGTGCGACTGAATGCTCAGAGTGCTCTTGACTGAGTTCACAACCAAAATATTAAAGCGTGGTCCTCGCATACAGTATGCTGATGCAAGGTCAATGATAGTTATTTGCTTTGCTATCTCAACTGTTGATTTTAGTTTTATTCGCTCGTTATAAGGGTCAAAGCTGGATGACCAGCGACATTCGGCTTTTCACTTTCATCTCTAAGAATATTACTCACAACAGTGTTGAATACTGCTGTTTTGCCGAACAAGGTGTGAAAAACATGAAAATACAGGATATAAATAAATCCAGTTGACCTTGTCGAGGAATTTCTCTAACTTCTTTTAATCACTGTCTGCCTTCAGTAATCGTTTTACTGCGCTCTTGATAATAATTTTTATTAGGAGCGTTGCGTGTCTGGATGAAAAACATTCAAATGAGTATGTACTAAATAAAATCAGTGAAACGCCATGTATAAAATTTATTTTTGCACACTTCTTCACTGATAAGCGCCTACTTCCGGGACATGCAAAAAAGGTGTTCGCACGTATAGTAATTGTCAGGTATACACATTCAAGTACGCTTATGTCATACACGACACGCTAAATTGCCGCTGTCTACACTTTTGTGCGACATCGTTAATATAGTATAATTCGCCATTTAGCGAGCGCACCTGGGCAGGATATTTACACTGACGGTGCCTGCTTGTTTGTATAATCGCGACAGGAGCACAAAAGCGCGTTCAAACCTGCTGCTACCAAATTCAGCATGCACCTTTTCATGCCGCCATACTACATATCATTCTGGCATTAACAATGAGCATTTTTGACTGGCGCACAACCATCAGGCACTCAGCCAACCAGGTGGAAGTTTCTATTAAATATTGCCGACGGCCTAGTCGGACGGGAAATTCTAAGTTTGTCCTTTTTGGGAAACCAGCGCGTGTTGGAAAACAAACACGTTTTTGTCTAGCTGGTGCGTTGTTATATAGATGAAATCAACCGCGGGAAAGTGAATTTTACACAAAACGGAAGCTGATACTTTAGGTGCCACTCAAAAAGGTTTAACTGATATCTTTCATGTGGCAGGTGGTGTGTTTTTGTCCTCTATAAATTTTGACGTGTCGTTTATGTTTTTATAGCATTTGAAGACTACTAAATTTCGTGCCTCTTAATTTGAATATATTCTTGGGAAACTACAATTTAGCCAAAAGCGTTGAAACACCTTTATTTATTATTATGCTGCATCTCCCAAGCTGCTGACATGAGAAGAGAGAAATCGATCGCGCATATAGCGGCTCCGGCAGAAGCCTGTCTGACAGCAAAAGTCAATAGGGAACCAACTAAATTGGGACACTTTAGTCATTTTCCCTTGATGACGCAATAAAAATGCCATTGGCTGTCGAGAAGTCAAAGGCGCATCACAAAAGACAGAGCACACGACATTAAAACCGCACAATCCCTTTTGTCAGAGCAGTGGCAGCGCCGGGACGGGCGCGCGCCTGCCTTATTTTGGCGCGACAATGTTATGAGATGCCTGCATCATCAATTCGATTTATTTCAGCGAGCCCCTTATAAATCAGCAGCCACACAACCAGCCAAGCGAAAGCGAACCTAGCGGACCCCAGAGCTTTCTGCTGCGCGTCTAAAACGGAGATATTTCATCTCGCTTTGTACAACACAGCACAACGCTGCGGAGGTAGCCCTCTTTGCCTTGGCTAATATAATTCTTTTGTGACCGCTCCATGTCATGCAACCAAACACACAAAGTTGTTTGAATTTATATTTAATGTTTCTTGTGGATATACAAAATACAACTTCTTTCCGAGTAGTCCAATTCACTAAGGAATTCTGCCTGCTTAGCTCAAGCCAATTTATTCTTTGTATGAGGTCAAGGGCTCCAGTGGAAAAAAATCATTTAATAAAATCAATAAGATCGCGCTGAAAAAGGAAAGACAGTTCGTGGTCAAATAAGAAATATCACAGCAGACAATCCATCGTTTGATTTAAAAACGGAGGAGACGTTAAATTCAACTCCTCTGCGAAAGCTGTGAAGGGCTGCTCCCACGGCAAAGCGTCAGAAAAAACTTTCGATCCACCAGTGATGTTGTTGACATGTATAACATTTTAATATTCCGTGCCACGATCTGAATGCTTTATAGCAAGCAATTCAGTCATTCGTGCTTCATATTCCCATTCTTCCTGTTGCCCCTGCGCCCGCGGACAAGAATGTAATCCTGCGGACGCGATGGGAAAAGTTTATATGTAAAATTTATCTCCCTGCAAAAAAGGAAACTAGTTACGGCTCTTTTTCAATTTCTTCGTCAGCAGACGGCGAGTTCACAACATTGTAAGTGGTTTTTAGAGCTGACATTTATTTACTTAGCGGTGATTAAACTTCAATTGTCTTTATTGGAATCCGTTTTTTATTGCTCCAGGCCTTGGAAAAGAATTGAAGCCAGTAAATTTCTGTCCGTTGTTCTCACAGGGAATTGTATCTCCTCACCCTGTCTTTTTTAGTAGCGCCTGGCATTTCAGAGGATGCCGCAAATATTTGTGATACTCTGAACAAGGGCCGCGGCCAAAGGAGAGGGTGGTTTACGGCCACCGCTTTTTTCACTCCAGGTAGTTTTCAAGGTGGAAAAATAATGAAACAGACGAATTTAATTCCCCCTCTATTCGTGTCAGTGAAAAACCAATGCTCATGTCCAGGATAAAATGGACAAACACACCATTCTAATATTCTGTTAGCATTTTGGCGGCTCAAAGAAACTCAAAAAAGTTCCAGCGCCGCCAGTGGAATGCTTTTAATTAAAAAATATAAATTCATCTTGGTTGCTTTTCTCTTGTCACCCCCAGCAGATATACTGCATTTTTGCCAAGGAAATGATAAATGAAGCTGGAATCCCGTGTTTTACTTGGAGGGAGATAATCATTATTTACCGAGAGCGCTGCGACAAGGAGGAAGCAGCTCCAAGCAAAGAAAAATTTCCTAGTCAAACAACGCGTTCCAGGCGCAATGTCCCGTAGACAGCCGCTACTAATTTTTACGCTGTCACAAATTGCTAAATTAAACATAAATCCAGGGAAAGCCTTTTAGCCTGGCGGCAAGCTGGTTTGTGGATGGCCGCTTAAGGCCGGTAAAAAATCCTGCGATTAGTGGATCGCGTGCATGTTGAATTTCCCAACCCTGTAATCATCATTGCTCAGTTGGTTTCCTGTTCTAAGTCAAATTGAAAAATACCTCTCGACTTTTAGGAAGACATCAAACTGTTCTAGACATACATAATAATTTTATAGTTTTACCTGCCTGACCTAAATCATTTAACGTTGGCTTGCTTTGATTATCAACTACCAGCCCCTCCAGATGGGCTGTAATAAAAATATATGCAAATGGAGCAGACACTAATTTTCGGGTAAATGCGGCAGTTAGTGCACGCACGCATGAACTTTTAATTCCCTTGCACGCAGGCAGCAGGCGCAAGACGTCCCTTAATGATTTATGCAGCCCGCGCAGCCAGAGTGCGGCGCAAGATACCCTTGAAAAGGCTCTCCTAGGCATCCTCTCTAACAAAAGAAATTCTGATCAATTGTTAAGATGGCTCCTCTCACAAGTCCGCTCCCGCTCCCTCCCGCAGAGTAATTTCGGATGGACACCTCAGGTGAAAAAGACCGCACTGGTTTTATTTAACTACACTCTGGGTCCCGGTTGGCACCTGAAGCAGCTTCTTGTTCGAATGACGCTGACATTTTTCTCAATAAAATCTAATTATACCCTGTGCGCATTGATGTATGCACTTAATAATTTTAGATTCATATCGCTGCTCGCGTCGGCTGCATTTAAAGACTGCGACTCTCTGTCTAAACACTTCATTAAGGGGAGCGTCGGCGCCCTTATCAAGGTTGAAATAGGCCAGAATTATTCATGAGGGATTGTTTGCTGTTGCTTCAGGTGCCAAAACAATATTATTATATATTGCTGCATAATGAAGCTCGCGTTTTGCTAGTCCAGGCTGCGTTTCCAAAGACAACATGGAGGAAGATGAATTCATTCGGTCTACTCATACAATCCCTATCAACCGCGTGAATTCCTGGAAATCTAATTTTAGAAAGAGCAGAAGCCGTGTTGCGTCACTTGATTCCCATCCGCGAGACCGAAATAAACCGATACATCTGCGAAGCCGCCGAAGATTGCAATGCGGCCAAAGTGCAGCCTCCACTTGTGGCGAGAGACCGCACACGAAGTGGCGAAAAATGTAAATCGCAGTCAATCGCGACATCACAAATAAAACTGCCAACTGCCGCAGCGTGCCTACAATCTTAAAAATTTTCCGGTTCGATTCAGAGGACAAAGCTGAGCGTGGCCCCACATGCCCGCATGAGAAATCGTGAGTCAATTTCAGCGGGGACGGTGCTGCATTGTTGCTTGCGGTTTTCCTGGAGCTCACGTCCGAGCGTCAAATGAAAAGCTTTGCTCGAGATGCACTATAGGCACTCATGGAATTTTTTTGTAGCTCGCGCTCCTGAAAATCAGAGGAGCGCGAAGACGTGATATCAAGAAGAAACATGATCGCAGACTGGCAGCCGGTGCAACTAAAAGACTGGGAGCGTTCATCCTGTTTGATCAGGCACTCGAAAAATATTGGAAACGACAAGCGAAAGAGTTAGATGCATCGGTGCATTCAGACGTGCTAAGTGGTCCATTTAATGCATTTGTCATCAATAGCTGCAAGAATTTTAACTATGAATTAGACACTTGATTGAAGGTCACACTTGAGGATTCATTCATAGAAAAAATCTGACAGTAAAAAAACACACTTTTTGCTACGAGGAATGTACGAATTTTTCTTCTGTGAAATAGACATTTTAGTGATTTCTCAAAAGGATAATTATTAATATTTTTAAAAATATTCCAAAATAGTCTGTTTAATTTCGTTGGAAATTCAAACGAAAATCGGGAAAAAGGGGAGAAAATAAAACGAGAGTTAACCAAATGGATGGAGACAAAAAAATTAATAAATTTTGCAGACGAAGTATTGATTCGGTTGTACTTGCTGCTTGAAAATATCGGGATAAGCCCCAATTGTTAAAAATTTTAGAAAAGCTGACTTGTCAAATTTGAAATGTTTACAAATTAGCCAGTGACTTGTTTCCTTTTCCTGTTTGGAAATATTAGATTTTCCTAGTGGAGTGGCCTTCAGTTGATTTTTCATGGATAGTTAAAATTTATAATGAATACTTTAGTTCTCTTGCTCTGGATCACATAGTCTCCACTCTTCTTGCTGCTCATAGAATTCCTTGTTTAGTGCAAAACACGCAAAAGGTTAAAAAAGACCACTTAGGAATTTTAGAATTAAAGACAGCATTTACATCTTATTGGTCTTATTATGTTAATGATGTGAAAATGTTCTCCGATGAGAGTGACAAAAACATTCATCCTTACAACGATGAGCCTTCGTGATACGGTTTAAGGCTTTCATTAGAATTAAACTGACACTGCAGATGATTGTCTCGGCATCAAACATGATTGTCATGTGATGAACAATGAGTTGATGGAAAAAAATCAATATGTGCCGCTGAAACGACCAGTTAGACGAGTGTCTGGCTCGCGAGCACGCTCCCTTTGATTCATTATAAGAAAAGTTGCGAGACGTCGAGATGTTTGCCGTGCATTCTGGAGCGTGTGTGTCAGTCAGCGGAGTGAAAACAAAGGAGCCAATTCTGCCGCCGCCGACCATTTGCTGCCATGTGTGCGTTCCGATGAGTGTGTGATTGGAGAACGTGCGCCGCTCATTCATTATTCACTGGCCGCTTGTGATCAATTATAAACGCGAGTGCCACGCGGATCACGCCCTGCTTCCAGCGTCGGCAGCGGCCGAATTACAAGGCGGAAAATCGATCCGTGCGCCTGCTTTTTCTCTCCTTCTTGGAAAGAGAAAATAGGTATGATATTATAGTCATGCCGCGTCGCTCATGAATTCCTGTTTTTATGTGCATTTTGCCTGAGCTGGACAATTGCACGTTGAGCCTGAGATGCTTTTTCCGTGTTGATTATACGGCATTAGGCATATTAAAGTGGTTGAAGGCTACGGGGAAACGATCTTGGTAATTGAATCATTCTGCCGTAAAAGTTTTTACGTGTTTGAAAGCATTCTTGAAGCAATGGTGATTTTCTCACCAAGAGACGTAAAGCCTACAACGTACATCAAAATAAGTTGTAAAATAACCTTCTCAAAAGTAAAAAAGGTGAAACTGTGACCTCGTCAAAAATTTATTCTCTATATGCTTTTGATGGAAAATATCTCAAGAGATATTCAACACCCGATCGCATATATAGGAAAGAATCGTTTTTCGCTCTATTCAAACTTTTCCGTCTCTTTTCCCCCGCGGCACGAACAACAGCCCACCAGATTTTTGTTGAGCGCGGACGCACCATATGCACATCTTTTATTAATTCTGTGAATACACGTGCGACACACAGCAAAGAATAGTATCAGTAAAGCGGCAGCCACGCGGCGTGGTGCGAGTTTTGGAAGTGTGTGCAGGTGTTTTGCTGCATTCGCGCCTCGCAGGAGCAGCAATAAAAGAGCATTGAGCGCACGGCGGCTGCGGCAGGTGCCGCCTCAAAGGCACTTTTCTCGAACGCCGCCTAACACAGGCCAATTCACACAAGCACTGCCGGCACAAAGGAAACTTTTTGTTCTCTCTGCATTTCCTAAAACTTCCAGCGTGCAACGTGTAATTTCCCGCAGCACTAAATAAAACCCTTCTGTATGAAAATTGGAGAGAAATGCCGAATGCGAGGCAGCTTTCATAAAATATCCCCTTCCGATCCATCGAGAATCGCTTAAATCTTTTTGTTTCGCCGCTAATTAACGGTTCTCCATAAAAGTTATTGGTGACGTATCTCGCAGGTGCGCATCGAATCTCGTGTGGAATCGCGATTTATTGCTCATAAAGTGCACACACGTGCATTTCACGCGCGTCAAGCCGCCGTCGAGCATAATTACACAAATCGGGCAGAATTAATGAAGGTGGCCAAGAGCTGCAACACACCACGAGAAAAAGGTCATTAACTCTCTTTAGTGGGAGAGTCTTACAAACATATTTTTCGGATTGACGGTGCATTTTTATATGTGCATCTCACGCAGAGCAAGGCGTGGTCCACATTTCAGCCGGGCATATTTATCTCCTCTAATGTGTTGTAGGCTGCATTTCAATGGATGCGTGCGTCGCACGTTTAAACGGTGACGATTGGCTTTGTTGCGTTGCGCCAGTCAACGTGGTATTTGCATTTGGAGAGATTTTCCGGTGCCTGCAGCGGCAAACTGCATAAAAGGGGACACAAAGAGCGTGTGAAATAGGCGAGGACTTTTCAGCCATTCACAAAGTGCATCAGAGCGCACACACGCCTGCGGCCCATTGAATGAAACTCCGAAAAATATTAAAAGCTCTTTAATGATTGCAATATTTGTTTACTTTCGTTTTTGTTTGATGCCATGTCAGTTTAAATAGGGCATAATTACTCTAATTGCAAAGCCTTTTGAGCCATTTCTCAACTCATGACACTAATTTATCTTGTAATGGTTTAATTTTTCGCTCGTCAACTGTATTTTGGGCATAGTTATGCAAAATGACCATATTAAGCTGTCAAAAATACCATTTTTAAATTCTAGGAAAATTGTGTTTGCTCAGGAGCAATTTTCATGTCGTCCATGATAATTCACTCAACCAACTATTAAACTCAATTTTTACCTCACTCTCGGCGCAATAGCAAGCTCTGCTACGGCATGGAAATAAGAACGACTAAATTTATGCATCAGCCGAGTACACGGAACAACAACAATAGGAAATCCAACTCATTTTCCCGAACAAATAGTGCACCGAGCGAGTGAAAGGGCGTGTGCGACGCCGCGTCCAAAAATATTCCCAGTCTGTGTGTGTGTGAGAGAATGAACAGCGCACTGAAAAAGAATAAACTCACGTAATGTCATGATGAGTGAGTGACATTCGTCCATGACGCCCTCGGAACTGAACACCACCCTGCAAGGCTGTTTTTTTCACTTTTAATCACCGGCTGCGCTGAAATTAACGCCTCGGATTGAGCGTTCTGATTGATGAGGTGGGAAAAGGTTTCCTCTCTTCGTCGCAATGAGTCTGGTGAAATGCAAAGACCTGCCGAGGAAAAATATTCCTGAATGTTGGTGCAACATGCAGAACGTGAGCGCGTATGTTGGTCTAGCCTTGTTCTGCATACCGGCGTGCTGACTGAGAATCCATTGGGAATTTGGGTCATTTAAAAATAAAATCCAACTAGGGAAATAAACAAATGTACCTTCTAATCATTGCATCTAAAAGCAAACAAATGTGCATACAATTCAACTGCTCGTGCTTGTAAACAAAATTGTTTAAATATTGCTCTCTAAAGGCAATGCTAAATGTAAGTTATTTGAAAGCTGAGAGACTAATGCTGGATTGTGAAACAAAATATATCATTGTTGCTACATCGGTTTCAATTTGATTTTTTTCAATGACAAGTCCTTTTGAAATTTAATGGTCAACAGAAATATGTCAATACTAAATCAAGCGTAACATCAACGATTTGGTAGAAGTAAGCTATTAAGACCAGCCTTGAAATTCGCAACAACATATACATCCGAACGTGCTAACAAGGCAAAATAGAATTGTTTTGATCACCGCGAAAGATTAGCTCGTTAGTTAAAATTCTTTTCTAGGGTATCTTGCTGGATGTTTTCAAGTGTCTTTGTGTATTTTACAAAAAATTCCTCGCTGGCCAAGCGCAAGAATATAGCGATAACGCACCTAAACCCAGCCACCCAATTATGCACGCCGATTCGGTGATTGCCATCGCATGTTTTGATGTGCAGCTCCGCGTGAATTTCTCCAATTAATTCTTAGCCGCAGGAAGCTTGAGCCGCCTTTCATCGTACGCCTTTCAAAACAGCTCTTAACGCAAAGATGTGCCCGAGTGTCAATTAATTAGAGGGAATTGGCCGAGTGGCTCGCGTGATGCGCTTGCTGCCTTAATTGAAAGATTTTTCTCGTTTCCACACTTTACAAAATGCTACAACTAATGGGAACAAAAATGTACCAAAATGCAAAGTCATCCCGTGAAGGCCAAAGTGCGTCTTTCCAGGAATCATGTACAATTTTTTCGGTTTAAAAAGGAAAAAAGTCGTGTGGCCCAAAGTTCTAAAAATTTAGGTATAATTATACAGAATCCCGCAGAGGTTGGAAATTGGTGTGGGAATACGTGATCAGCTGTGATTGTCGGAACCCGTATTTATTGCTGATGAGCACCATTGTCTCTAGATATCTGTTGGACGTGTTTTATGGGGGAGATCGGTCCGTTCGTGAGAGATAAAAGTCATCTTTCAGCTCCTCGCTCTCGTGGGAGATGCCGTGGAACACAATTGCATTGACAGCTAGTTACAAATAGATTCATTGCTCCTCGCCGACCTGCGTCTACTATATATTATGAAAATTGCTCTCTGGTTTACATGCACACTAGCACACGAGTAGGTGGGGCCTCACGGGGGGTAGATTAAATTTCCCATAAGAATATTTGTCTGGGATGAAAAATGCTGTACTCTGCGAACGCAGAAGTAATTAAATAAATTTAACTCGTCACATTCACAACTTTTAGCAATATCTGGTTGTAGGAGAAGATTGCTTTGCCCTTGGTCCTTAACAGGCAGTAGTATTTTCGCTAAATTATTATTTCCCGTCGGTTTATTAAACGCGAAGGCTCAGCTTTTATGGTGGGCACATGATAGAATGGACCTAGCCACACGCATGAATATATTAAAAGATGTTATAAAATATGTGCCGTCTGAATGATATTTCTCAGAGCAGTCTACCCGTTTTTTACGCGTCTTTTGTGTCGGCGAGATCAGACCTTTGAGCACAATTTAACACAATCTAGTCCGCCTTAATTCGTGCAATGTAATAATAAAAATGAGGGCTCAAAAGTCGTTTCGTGTTTTGTTCGCTCGACGAATCCGATTCATCCGATTCGGCACTCTCGAACATCGGTCTTTTTTATTTTATATTCCTTTCATCGCGCGCTCGCCTGCTCACACCCCGCCACTCTAATACATCTATAATCGACTGATCGAGTTTGGCTCGAATTTATTCCGTCTGGCTGGAGCCGAGTGATGTTATTAATTACTGGGCCATTCAATCAGACGTGATTCACCGTAAAAATTATCACTTTCCAAAGCAGCTACAATAGAAAGGGCTTGTCGATTTTTGAATGTGCCAATATAGAGAATAGAGAACATGATGAATATTTTGAAACACCTTTTTCTTTTCAAATCTACACATATTGCAAAATATTAAGCACCTTTCTCGCATTTCATTACTGGAAACAATCACCAGTTGTGCTGATTTGTTCTCCAAAATGTTGACAAACATTTATCAAATTCATATCTCCCACTCCACAAACAATAGATTTATTTTGCCAGCAACACAAACATTATTCCAGCTAGTGTGTCTTTGCGTCGGAATCAGATATTCCAGCGCCCTTATTTGCTCGGCCAGAATTCATTAGGCTGGGCCACTTTCCATTCCGTTCGTTGTCGCTATGCTTCGCCACGCTCTTGCTCGCGCTGATAAAACGTCGACGACGTCGTTTGTAATGCGGGTTGCCTGCTGCTCGCATGCACATTATACATTTGAGGCGTTCTGCACGCGTCATTTAATGAAGCTTTTCCAAACTTCGGCCTCCAATCTCTCGCAGCCCTTATCCTGCATCGAAGGGGTGCAAACTCTCTCCACGGTGAGGGCCATTTGCTATTAATCTCGCTGATTTATGGCGTCTGAATGCACTGTGGGCATATATTGTTAACTCACAAAAGCTGCGTTACCAGTGAGATGGGACGGCGAAAAACTTTATTTCACCTTCCATAATTTAATTTGGAGGCATCTTAGATATATTTAAATAACCATCCATCACAAAATGTTCTTCTTCAAATTAGTTTATTCGACGGCTCAGAATGTTCCCTATTTTGAAATATAAGGTTGATACATATTACCACCAATTTAACTAATTTATTCATTAACGAGCCAAATCAATTAGATTTCATTCAATCAAAAGTTTGCCTGAACGCTTTCAGAGCACTCACGCGATAGCATGGCTTTCGCGAATTGATTCCCTCAGTCTCGTTCGCCAAGCGCAGTGGCAATTAACCCGCATTAATCCGAGTGACCTCACACCATCGGCACAAGGAACTACTTTGCTTTGCCAAGCCAAGAAACTTTTTAAGCGAGCGTGTGTGTGGGTATGTATATCATGGCAAAACAAAATACAATATCGTGCGGCGACATCAGCGAATAACTGTACAAACGGGGCGAGTCCGGCGCGCCCCTCTGCTGCAGCACTCGCGGGCACCGTGCCAAAACCAGCATATTATACAGCCGTCCGTGGCAGCAGACAGTAAGAAGTGTTTCCTGCACGAAGCCACTGCAGCTGTGTGCATCTCGCGAGAGCGAATCGATCCGAAATAAGCTGCACGTCGATTATCAACGGCTTGGAGGTGTAAATACGGGCTTGGCCTGTGGACAACCGCAGCATTCTCAGATTCTCAGTGCCGCAATTAATTTTTACTGAGCTACT
Source organism: Cloeon dipterum (assembly GCF_949628265.1). Classification (NCBI taxonomy): domain Eukaryota; kingdom Metazoa; phylum Arthropoda; class Insecta; order Ephemeroptera; family Baetidae; genus Cloeon; species Cloeon dipterum. The sequence goes on from NC_088789.1 coordinate 13,435,080, forward strand.
TCAGCAGTCAAAACACGCACACGTCTCTTGCAGGAGACAACGGGGTCAAAATCGTAAAAGTGGCAAACAAAAACAGATCCGCCCGCGTCAGGCGGTGGATTCTCGACGTTTTTTTATATGAATAAAACTGCTCTACTAGATTTGTGGAGCTCAGTTTAGTTTACAGTGGCGAGATTGATTTTAAATTATATTTTTTCACCCTCTTTGTAATACTAAAAAAGTATGTTTTTAAACAATCCATTATTATAAAGAACTTTTAGGTACAAGGAAAATTTCCAGAAATATATTGATTTGAAAACGATATTAAGTAAAAAAATCCTATTTAAAATGAAAACACATTCTAGCCAATAATTGTATAAAAATATAAAACGGTATTTTGGATTTTGCTCGAAGCAACTGTTCATCAAGCTAAAGTGCTGTGAAAAACTCTGCTGAAGAGCATTATATCCAATCAATTACGGACGGGCAGCTGACCAAACCGTATTATTTTGATCGAAAAACGTGCATGATTCATTCGCTCTCGATTACATCCACCCGCTCGCCAAAAAGGAAAATATGAATTATATGCTGGCTGGCTGGCTGCGCGCGTGTTTCATCTCGACCAATTAGACGAGGGAAGCGGCCTGGAAAACGATGGGGAGCGAAAACAAACATATTCAAATTTCACTCTCTTTCTCTCTTTTCGGTCGGTAAATAAACGCGCGCGAAATGATTGATGGCGTGCGAGTGGCCAAAACAAAATGACCAGGCGCGCGACTGGCCAAGCCGGTAAAAAGTGGTGGCAGGCACAGAGGGAAAAACGAGAGATAGTCACACTTGCATGCGTTTTCAACTCGAATTTGGTGTGTGCTGAGTGTAATTTATCTCGGCCTGGCATCTCCCAGTCAATTAATAACACTCATCTAATGCTCGCTCGCGCCTGGAAACGAACGGGGGCTTTTCAAAATACAGTGACTGTCACTTTAAGGTTTTTATGAATAAGAAAAATACCGAAAAAAGTTTTCCACGTGCGTTTGCTTAAACGATATGAATTTAAGGGGTTAAACGGTTCCTTCATGTCATGATTCACGATATTTTGCCACAATGATTAAGGATGATAATTTGAACCATGTGCAACGACCACAAAATACCGAGTTTTTTTTTCATTGATTATCTGTCAAAATTCTTCTCAGGTGATTTATGTATACTTTTGAATTAGTCTTTGTTGCCTTTGGAAGAGCCCTGTTATAATCAGAAAAAAAATTTCTCTTCCCAAGTTGTAATACATAAGTTATCGGCTGCATCGTCGGGAGCCGGCGTGTGAAACTGCACTAAAAACTCCATCAGTAAACTGATAGCGGCCAAATATGGGCCGCCGCGCGGAGCCAGTATTGATTTGACCCATCGTTTAAAGCAGTGACTGTGCACATATTCACACCACCTTGCCGCTTTTACGAGTATCGCTCGCAAACACGACCACCGACCACAGACAAAACATACACGCGCTGCAGCCGCGTCTAGTTTTGCGTCATTACCGAATATTGTGTGTGAGCCGGCGGCGGCAGATTCACGCTAAATAGGGGTAACGCGGGCCAAATGCTGTGTAATTGAGGAAGTGACATAACTCAGCTGCCGCGAATCCGCCCCGTCCGTTTATTTCCATGCTCTTCGTATGCGAGCCGCGCAGCCGAATGCAATTAACCCATTGCGGTTTGCGCGATGAATTATTAATTTTTCGTACTCGTCGCAGATTGCAAACCGTGCGTGAGACTTAAAAGGGCTGACGACCTTCTGAAAGGCGGGGGAGGCTTGCGTAATATACGCGCGCGCAATTACACGGCTAATTAAATCCGGCGGGCAACACGGCACTAGCATGCGAAAAACCGCGAACGTAGCTTTTGACGGGCGGAAGCGTTTGTGAATTATCGCTGCAATTTCCATATGTGGACTTGTAATGAGTTTGAATATTCTGTTTTAGGTAACCAAATCGAGAGGCGAACAAAAGACCCACGCGTGTGCGTGCATGGTGAATGAGTGAGTCACGCAGATAAGTTTAACGAAATTCCCTTCAAAATATCTTTCAATCAAAAGACGAACGAACATTAAAGTTTGTCAAGTTCTAGTTTAAATGTCTTGTCAAATATCAACGAATCTATGAAGCGAGAGCCCCGTTTATGATTGAGTACGGACTTGAGTATACTATACTCGCTTGTGCGTCTGGCATATTTAAATTCCAGGAAGAAATTATTATTTAAAAATTTATTTTTCGCAACTGTTGAAATTAAACAGCAAAGAAAATTTTTTAACTTTCTTGGAGTGCATGTAATCAGTTTTTTGCACGTGGGACGAAAAAAATGGATGTCTTATGAGGTGCTAAAATGCGTCCTTGCGATTTTTTCGGGAGCTCGGATCAAACTATATAAAATACTAAAAAGTTTACCAAAATATTTTAATGTTACTCTTGTATAACACATACTTGCGATTGAGATATTCTTCTAGCATCACAACATCAACAACTACCGGCTGGCGTTGCTTGATGATGCTTGATTAGGCGGGCTTGCCCTTTAGTGCGATGTATTTATTGGCCGGGCCTCTAGATTTACAACCAAACTCTTTTGGTTCCGCCGCGCAATTTTAATTATGACCAAATGAACCCGCTCTCCAGAACGCCCTGAGTCGTTTGCGGTGTTTTATGATCCATCGGTGCGACTGTTTGCAATAAATTTCTCCCCCGCCTATTGTGTGCGGCAAGTTAATGGCAAAAATATAAGCGCCCAGAGTAGTCAGCAGCAGCTCCTACAAGAACGATGATAAAATAATAAAAGAGTTTACTCATAATTGCAACCCACATATTTGCTTCCATATAGGGCAAATTAATTAGCTAAGTGCAGGGAAATTGCAAACTCTCCTTGAACTCATCAGTCCGGGGGACTCATGAATAATGAATAACAAACCCGGATCATTTTAATTCGCTTATTAGCATGTATGGAAATGTATGGATCCGAAGGTGTCGACTTCGCTTGCAGTTGGACAAATATAGAACGCCTTATCTGCCTCTCGCCGTTGCAATTTTCGAAAATAACTTTTCTGCGAACCACTTTGGAGTACGAGAGGGCTTATCTGCCGTCCGCCCTTTCGGCTCGGGAGCCGTAAAAGAGCCTCGGAGGAGGGAACAATTCTGCACTGTTGCACAAGCCTTACTTGTTGAGTTGAGTGCTCGCTCGTCTGCTTTGCTGCATGCAATTGCATAACGGCGGGGCGTAAAATAAGCTCGCTCGCAGCCATGCACAGGACTTGCTGCACTGCTGTGTGTGTTCTCAACTCTTTCGACGAGCGCGCCAAACTGCAGGCTTGACCCAAATTATATAAATCTGTCTGATGGCGCCAACAAAGGGAATCGCGTTCAAAGCGAGCGGAACAGAGCTTTAGATTCTGAGCTGAATTCCAAACAAACCTTTCAAACTAATTTAAATTTGATTTCTTCATTTTATAGGAGCTATAGACCGGAAAAATTAAAACAGCTTTCACAGCCTTTAAATAAGATACTGATTACTAACATAATTATAATGTTTGAAATTCATGAAATTAATAAATTAGCGTAGCGATTTAATTTCGATTTTGGAATATAAATAATTTGCATTCTTGCAAGCTATTGGCATTGTTGACCGTTCGAATGGCTTGTAAATTTTCTAAATTTTGTAAACTTGCACTCTGGTTTGACTAAAATCAACCAGCCCGTGTGCCAAAGAACACAAATAAAGTGGTGAGCGCACGCCTTCGTTCGTCTCTCAACGCGTTCAGCAAACAGGTGAATCCGTCTCGAGTTATGCAACCGGCGTAGCGCCGACGTCGTGCGGGCTATTTTTAAAGCGGACATTTAACAATGTGAAGAACAAACAAAGAGAAAATAATGGACATCAGGGAATAATAAAAGTTGGAGTGAGCGGGAGTTCGGAATCAATTAAATTGCGCAACAAACGCGGCATTGTTTGTTTGGCTCTATCAAGGAATATAATGGACCTCGGGCTGAATGCACGTCAAAACATGTGAGCAGAACTTTGACTTTGTTTGGCCCCAAACGTGTTTTTAATTTGTCAAATTATTTCCGTGCGATATGACGTTTACATGACAAGCGTCCAAACAGGCCTTTAATCGAATCTCGGCATCTGTTTCCATTTCTCTGTTTTATTTTCTTAATCCTTCAACTTAAAACAGACAAAAGAAAACATCTTACTCATTCTGACAGTTTCTTTTTTCTCTGCTCATATAACGCGTTATTTATAGGCTCGAATTTCGAGATCTTTTAATTAAATCACAACGGCTGATTTTACAGTCTCCAATAGACGAGTTGAAAGGTAATTGATATTGGGGTACAGTAAAATGTGCTCATATTAACAATTTACCGCCATCAGATAAGCCTTGTCGGCGGTTGCTTTTTCTCAGGCGTAAGTAAGTGCAGCGACCTTCTGACCCGCGGTCTCTCATCAACTGGACCACCCACTTTGGCCCAGAAAACAAAGCTGAGTCTCACATACGAGCCAGAAAGGTGATGTAAGGAGCATCGAGCGGCGCCTTTGAACCAATTTTCTCTAATTTCCATTTCGTTCGCCTAATCTGCTCTTCGCCATTATAATACGTGGGATAAACACTTGTCAACACCCTTCTTCATTAGCTATGCATTGTTGATAGAAAATAATATGTAAATTCCAGCAGTTAAATTTAGCTAAATTACGACCGTTTTGTAATTGGAACGAAACACGAAGGACGATTTTATGGCTTGAATGTCAGCGGAATTGTTAAATAAGAAAAATTCCGATTCCAACCCGGACCCTCTGAACAATGGAGCGCACAACGGAGCTATGCACTTGCATACAAATGAATGCGAGTTCCTGCTTTTATCATTTATTTGTTTGCAGACGAGAGAGGAAAAGAAATAGGGAAAGTACACACAATACACAAATAATGATAATGCGACGAGGAGAGCGCGGCGGGATTATAGTACTTTGTTGCACAGCAATGAAATGGGCACAATTAATCACAGCGGCATAGAGGCACAGAAAAGATTTACACAAACACAAGTACATACACATCTGGCAACAATACAAGCCGCTCGATAAAGGATGCATTTGTCATTTTGAGAATGACGCTCAAAATGTGATTAGGTTAATTATTTCCCAGCCAACAGTTTTAATATTTTGAAATTTCTCTCCGCGGGAGCTTCTTTCCCAAGCAAACACTTTTCTTGGAGGTTGGATACTCAATTAAATGAAATGATGGCAGCGTAAATGTTTTCCAGGAGAAAGTGTGAAATGGGCAGAATCGTATTTTCTTCGCGCCAGCAAACATGACAAACCGTTTGTCATCCCCTTATAATCATATGTGGGAGCTATTTCTTTTCTGCACGCATCAAAGACAAATATACCCAATTTGCAACGGCTGTTTACAAAGTAGAAAGTGATTTTAAACAACAAATCGAACCCATTTCAACCCAAAGCAAAGACAGTATATCACGACTCGTGCTTTTTCTGTGCACGCCACCATTATAAATCTGAATAAACAGGTCTCAGCAGACGGAAAGAGTCGGTGCATGCGTCCCAGGCTGCGGCGGCCGCGTGCTTTTCTCAACCATTCGATTTTGGACGATTATCGACGCAGTAGACCGTTAAAAACGTATTGTGATGTGGTGCGAGATGACGTGGCTTTCATCCCTTGCGCCCCCCAGAGCCCCCTATCATCGCATGCAGCCAGCCAGCAGGCACTCACCCGAAATGATTGGGAAAACATCCCTCGATGTTACGGGGAATGTGGGCCACTCGTTCGTGTGAGAACGCAGTCACAGCAGCCGAGACGGAGCGTGACAATCGACCCCTCGCGGCCCCTCAGGGATCAGCTGTGATTTTGTTGTCATTATTGGAGGAGAGATCCGTCGGAAGATGAGCAGTCTCAATCGCAGACAGATAAATCGGGGGATAAAGTGGCCGCGTCATGCTGTATTCCCGTCATGCAGTGAACAATGAAAGTCGTGTCTCCCTTCCTTCCCAAATATTACTTCCTTTCTAATATTCAATGTATAGTCAAATCGGACGCTTCACTCCTGGTCGACCAATGAAAATGCATAACTTTGTCGGGAAAATTTACGAAAACCATAAAAAAATGTCTAGAATCTGTTCTAAAGAAAGATATTATCCAAAACAATGCAATCAATTTTAAAGCAATTTAGGGAAAAGGGATAAAAGATTACCGCCAGGCGAGGGATTTAATGGAGGACAAAAATAATCAAATTTGAGTTAGTTGTGTCATGGTAATTTCAATAAAATGGTTGATATTTTCAATCTCGATATTCAATTTCCTACAATCAAAATGTTCTGCAAGTAACATACTTCGTGCTGCACAAAGTTCCATTCTTTACTCATGTGTTAATCGTCAGTTTTATTTCTTCAATGATATCATGAATCCAAGTTTACACAACAGCATGTTAAACTGCAGAGCAAAAAATATGATTCAACCCGCCTAATGTTTGCATAAACTTCGCAAAGCAAGCCATGTGCGTCTTTACGAGCGCAAGAAGTGTTTCAAGAAATAAGCCTGTTTAATTAACAACCAGTTGGAAGGAGCGGAATTCCGCTAGTATCAAATTTAAGGCAGATGGTGCCAATTTAATTCCACATGATATCGAGTTACCTCGCCCTCGCGAAGTGACAGACCACAAGCGAGCACACAAAAAGTGGCCCTTCAGACGGCAGATTTGCGGCAGTGAGTCGACGAGTCGCGTTGACACTTGTTGTTTTGCATGCGCGCCCGGCTGAATCTGCGCTTCTCAGTCGTGCAATCTAATTTCAACGGAGTGCTCTTGTTCTCTCATTTAATCTCGAGCACAATGCAGCAGTGAATGAAAAATAAACATTAACGTGTGCGCGCTGTTGCAAAGTGACACAATGGTGCACACAGCGAGCGGATATAAATTTTTATGCTCGCTCCTCGTACTGCAAACACAGCTGAAAGAGCGAAAGAGTAGCTGGCACATTCTCCTTTCATTTGAATTACCAGCCATAATGCTGCTGCAGCTCGTCCCTTTTGTTCACCGGTCTTTTGCTGCCTGCTGCTGGATAATTCATCTGTGAAACGCTTATGCTGCAGCAAAATAACGAAACAGGTCACGCGAAACAACTTCACTGCAGTATGAAAATATTGTTTATGTTTTGACATTAAAATGGTGTATGAAATGAATATGTTCAGGCTCCCTTCGAAGTGAACACTTAAAAAACCATGGCATATATTGCTGACGCTGTGACCTGGAAAATGAAATAGAATTTTCGGAATTATCTATGGAGATTTTTCAAAACTCAGCCCCTGCAATAATATGGATCTTACCTCCAGCTAAGTAAATTGGTGAGCATTTAATGGAAAACATGAATAATTTATAGCCTTTTGTAGCTAAACTTGTTAACGAGTTAATATCAATTGCAATCTTTAACTTGCAACTCAACGAGAAAAATGCAAACAAGGAAAGCTGGTCCAGATTGGTCTCTTATCTCATTCGCAGAATTTTATCTTGTTTTCCTGTATTGATTGTCTACAGTACAAACAAGCTCGTCTGGAATCGTTTTCCTTGACTACATCATTTTTTCTATTGGTTGCAAAATACAAAATTAATGCGTTTGACCTTTATAAATTTTCAGATTAATTTTTATTAAATGAATTTTATTGAAATTCGACTAACGCTTTAATTTCATCAAAATGATGCCTTTGTCAATTCATTTATTCACAATCAGATGAAAATAATAACTTTCCACCGCTACAAACTTGACTGCGCCTTTCATTAAGCTGTGAGCATAGGAATTTTAGACGCAGTTTCTTTTGCAGAGGTCGTTTCAAGCGCGCCAGCAAAAAGCCCTTGAATTAATGTGCCATAAAGGAACTTGGTACAGAGATTCGAACAATTAGCCAGGCACAAATAGAATGCGAGAGAGCGGAGGCAGGCCGCTTTTGCCGCCGCTTAAACCAAACTGACTCACAAACACTTCTTTCACTCTCGCGCGGCTTGGCGTTTTACCGAGAACCGCCGAAAATAGTTGCAGCTTCTCAAGTGGCATACACAACCCGAGCATAATGGTTACGTACGTGCATTTCTCCACTTGGAAAGCATCGCCTTGGAAAGACGGTGTAAATGCAACCATTAAGACAAACACACTCACTACTTGGTAGTGGCTTGGGGTGCATGAACTCGCGCGCTTTTGAATCGTCTATTCTCGGATCACACACACACTGCTCACAATCGGATAATTATAGGGGGGTTGTTGCTCTGTCTCTGCGCTTTTTCCTCAGCTTCTAGAATTACGTCAGCGCCCGCACGCACTCAATCACTGTGATGTGTGAACTCGGATTTAACTGCTCGTGATGAGTGATTTTTTTGTTGAAAATTACTATTATCTCATATTAACTCGGTGTTACAATGCATTAAACACGAACGCTAAGAACTGGACTGTTATACTGTACAAATGGATGGTTATAGGTGGCAATAAACTGATTGCTGCTTATAATCAAATAAATTCTCCAAGTGCCTTGCAGTCAGGATAAAAGTTCTCCCTCGGAGTGCATGTGCCGTTCGTCGTAATCTATAAAGTGTCTTGTCCCCCAGGCTTTTTCCTGTCCATCGACGTGATCAATTAAATCCTCAGCACTCGTCCTTCCTCGATCCTTATAATTCTTTTAATTCCTCGGCGCGTTCGATTCTCAACTAGAAGCGGCGTACAGGAAGAGAGAATTTTACTAAAATTCCAGCAGTTGGAAAAATTTATGAGGGTGCTTCGAAAATAGAGCCGGGAAGCACTTAAGCCTTTCGATGCGTGGACATATATTTTGGAGCCGAATTCAAAAGAGAATAAATTCAAACCACATTTTGTCTTCTCACGCGCCAAAACAGCAGACGACGCCTGCTTGTCTGCGCTGCAAGAGCTGGCTTCTTCCATTCTCTTTTTCCCGCAGTCTGGCCTCAAGTGTCTGCAACTCGGTTATTTTGGCTGATGATGTGCGCGCACCACCGCGATGTGAAGTAATGCCGGGTCGTTTCGACACCGCCTCCGCCATCAGACAGACAGAAGCTCCCTTGCCTGGTCTTTTGAACACATGAGAGACGCCGTTTTAACGTCGCTTTACGCCGGCTTTTCACGCTATCATGAAATTAGGCTTGAATATCTGAATGTGCTAAATTAGATCAAAGTATTGCTAAGTTGAAACCTGTAGAACGGGGGATTTACGGCAGAGATGTGAATTTGGATTTTTTTAAACTTAATTGCCCTTCAAGACTTGAGATATTTCTTGTGTATTTGGTTGGATGAGACAACAGTTTAACTCAACCCAAATATTGGCCTCCAGAAAACCACAAATGAGAAATACTGATCATTAACATTAAAGAAACCGACATCGCCGCACGGATATATTTTTAATGGGCTGACTCATTACTGCCTGGAGACTAATAAAACTGCAAAACAAGTTCCGCTTTTTGGCCCGCGTGTGGGTGACGAATGCGAGTGGCAATTTGTTTCTGAACTCAATCCTGCCATAAATTTTTCTGGACGTGAGCAGTTTTGGTTTTTCCACTGGTGGAAGTAGCACGCCGCTTAATGACGCCGTTGGTATTCACATGGTGCAAAGAATGCACAATTTTATGGTGAATGTGACGTCAGCCCTTGTGCTTTTCCTCTTGATGCCGCAGAAAAGCTGAATAAAAGAGGGAGTTTTGTACGTTTCGAAGTGCGATTATTATCAAAGAGCCCTACTTGTTGAAATGGGTTAGCAGTCTGCTTTCATCTGGAGAGCGAGCGGTCGCTAATCTGGAGCACTCACAACACTTCACGTTGTGAAATTCGTTTGAAACTCTCGAAAAGTGAAACTCTTCTGTCAAAACAAACAGCACCCCGTGGGATTAATTAGGTCAGACAAGCAAGCCTACGCATTTAGTTTTATGGCCCGTTTCAGTGGAGCTGCTCAGCGTCGCTGCTGGGATAATGATACAAATTTTGCGTTTCGCCGAAACACAATCGAAGCTATCATCCTAAAAGCCACCCATATCGGCTCGGCGTTTTACGATGCAGTCGCGTGTCTCTGTTTTTGCCTCATCGATCCAGCTAACGAACGAGCTAAGCGAATGCACCCCGGCCATAAATAAAAGGCGGCACGTGCTGAATATTTATGTGCGGGATGAGGAAGCGAGTGACCAAGCGGTGGCGGCCAGATGTATGCACTCGTTGTTCCCTCTTCCATGCAAACTGCGTGCATGAAAACACACGCCATATTAAGTATTTTTCATAGGCGCGAACTGTTGGTCATGCAACTTGCTCGACACATTTTGTGCTCAAGTGCTGTGCGTGTGCTGCTCTGCGGCTGAGCATTAGCTTTTTGTCGGTCGTGTAATAAGTAATGAGAACCATTGAAACGTGTAATCAGTAATTGTTCGCATGTCAACAAGAAATTAAAAATCAAGTATTTTACTTCAAAAATCGATTTCCTCCACTCTCTCCAAAAATTAAATTAAAAACTATTAATATATTCATGATTGTATGGATTTTTCTTCAAGAATTTTCAAAATGGTTGGATGATAAGTGAATTTAAAAAAGAATTATCTCGGCTCCAATTAAGAAAGTCTCTGCTTTGGCATTACAGACATAGTCAGCAGTGCACTTACCGTTTAAAATGTTACATTTCCTCTTGAGACTTTATTCCCATTCGATAATTTATATTGATTATTAATAGTTGACAGCAGTACGCTGTTTACACGTGTAAAATGCAAATGACCCCATTGAGCGAGATAATGATCTTGAGTCGAGCACCGTGCGTTGGTGGTGCAGACAGACATTCATAAAAATCGACAGCAGCCTAAACAGCTTTGCATCGCCTGGCGTGTGGGCGTGGGGCGCGAAAATCGATGATTCCGTCAAGACGGCAGCCTTGTGTGGTCGCGGTTAATAAAGCAATTTGCTTCTTCTGCACGCAGCCGAGATTAGTAGGCCCATCTATCGATTTGATTTCTGCCACCCAAGCACTCGCCTCGCCTCTAAATTAATTTTACTAGTCCCACTGAATCTGTTGAAATTTCCATTTAGCGCCTTCCTGAAGAGAGCGAGAAAACTAATTTAGCTCCGGCTGCTGAGCGAATCAATTAGCTTTGCTAATTAACTCGTTCCCTGCACTGCTAGCATTTCACACATCTTGCCGAGGAAGCTTTTCCGAACACAGTGTTTGCATTTGCTCTAAGTCAGTTTGACGGTTGTAGCCCATGTATTTCGTTTTTTGGCAAGTGTAATAGCGGACATAAATTCTATCCGACGGGCACATAAAATTCCAAACAGTAGAGACGTCTGTGTATGAAGCGTAATTTTTTACTGCGGCACTAAATTCCAGCGATAATTGCAAGTTGCAAGAACGCAAGCAGTGCTTTCCGAGTGGGCCGCGCCGCTTGATTTAGTGTCGACCGGCGCGAGCAAGTTCAAGTGAATGCATTACTTCGTCATTAGCACTAAAACACCACTCATTGCCACGCTGTTCAGGACCGAGAGGCCTTCTTAATGTCTTCCAAGTTCGCTTTTTTCACTCATTTCCGGTGTTTGTCGCGCCTTCCGCAGAGTAAAAATGAGCTGGGTTAAAGCCAGTACAATTCAAATGCTCTACGAATTAAACACTATTCTATTTTCGCTTTTATCAGATAGATGTTGGGAAAGACCTCTGCATTCAAGCTGAAAACAACAGTGTCGTTTTAGTAAATTGCATTGGAATGAGTTGGTGCACGAGAAGTTTTCGCGCTTGGGAAATGGGAATTGAGTTATTCTTCACTGCAGTGTGAACGCTAATTTGTGAGAGTGGCTGTCTGGCGCGGAAACTGCAGCTACCCTGCCAGCCCCGCCTTCCATTCGTCCTTTTTGCCTCTTGGAATAGCGTGTGTTCTAGTGCAAGTGGCGCCAGTAGCTGTTTTTCTACCGATTTCATCAAGTGGTGAGCGAACCGCGTGCCCGTGTAATTGCTCCATCATCGATTTGGAGGCGTAAAAACCGCACACCGTCAAAATAAAAAAGGAAGTTTAATTAGCTCGCTTTGGAGTGGAAAGTGCGAGGCGTGGCGGAAATATTTACGACCAGCAGCATTAAACTCGGCAAAGGGTGACTGCATTTGGTTAAGAGTGCGACTGTACTTTCATTTGGAGGGCCTGCTGAGATTTATACCAATTTGGTAGCACCCTTCCTGCCGGCACAAAAAGGGCGCGGCCGAGCCTCACTTGCCCCTCTCGCTCTGTATAAATATATAAACGATCAAATATTTGTCTAAATGTTGGAGGAATGTCCCAAGTACACCCCAGGGGTTTGTCATTATTAGAGAGGCGACTTGAAAGCTGCAGAATTGAGTGTTTATTATTGCTGCATAGGGTGCACTGGCTGGTAAAGTGCAGCAGTGCGTTGGGGCGGATACTTCTCTTCTTCTCTTTTAGTTCGAGAAGTGGAGACTGCGTTTGATTTATGGATTTATCGGCCATAAAGAGAGGTCCCTCTCTTCGCTGCCTTTGATGGATGAGGAGCAGCCTTTCCAATCATAAAAATTCATTTTTTACTGTCCATCATCGCCTGTGTTTTTACGCATTATTACATGCATGGAAATTTGTTCAGGGTTTACGATCACCAGTGAATGTAAAAACTGAGGTCGGGAAAGGGTCTAGAGAGGAAATTGAAAACGGTAGAATGGCGTTTGCATTGATCCCTGCATTTCCAAGACTCCCAATGCTTGCAGTTTTTAGACGCAAAGTAAATACAGCTGAATTTCCGACCGTTAGGGCGTTAAATTCAGAATTTTCTTAAAAATCGATGAAACAGCAGCCGTGTTTTCTCTCCATCAAATTTCAATGGTGCTTTTATCGCCAGCACCATGAACCTACATGTGTGTACTTAAATGTATGCATGCGCCAGGCTGGCTCGCGTGCTTCTGGGCAGTTGAAAGCACGTCTGCTGATTTTCTGCTCGTGCGCCGCATTATACGTATATAGTTGTTCTTCTTCCTTTTTCTGCGTGTTCCAGACAGAACGTCTGCTAATTTAATGGGCATATCGCGCTCGCGACTCTGCGCAGACATCACTTATACGAGAGCACAAATAGAAAACTTCCTCTACCGTGCAATTTATCTCTCCCGCAGGATTCAATTATCGGAATTACATTGGAAAAGAGGCAGAGAGACGCTTGTCGCCGATTGGCCGGTCTAATGAGCACCATAAAATGCAGATAAACTGCTGCTGCACGATGTAGGTCGCGGACGGAGAGGCAATTACCCTTTGCCTGCGAAAAATTGGGCACTGGAGAAAAATGTCACTGACAGAAAGCGCCGGCCGTCGGCTGACATTTATCTCACGGCCGCGCGGAAGGGGTTGCTTGCGCTACGAGACAAGTGAATTATTTTGTAATTTCCTGCTTTCCGTCTCGTCTGTCAACCGCTACTGATATTCAAATTGAGCGTGTGCAACACCGGTAACACTTCGCTTTGTTTCGGCTGAGAAGCCGTCAAAGTCGCCACGGGATACGGTGTGTATCAGGTGACTAAATCCTGTCACCAAACGCAATGCCTGTTGACGATCTTTTGTCGGGTGTGGATTAAATTGCATTTCCTTCCTTTAAGCTGATGAAAGGTTTCGCCCTTTAGAAGCTTAAACGTGTAATTTGCGTAGCTTTATCAACTCCGTTAAATACGAAAAGGCCTTGCGGCTCGATAAAATATTAGCGGGAAACGTCGGAACCTTGAATATTAAAATTAAATCTATCGAGATCACTCCGAATATTTAATTTATTCTCTTGATGGTTATAGTTTTTCGCGTAAATCGTGATAAACCTGACACTAGTTTATGTGTAAAATTTAACGTTTTGTAGTTTACAATAAGACAGCTATGGAAAAATAAATTAAAATTTATAATATTGAGTCACTTAAGGCGTCACTGCTGGATATTAAATTTACAAATAAACAGGCATAAAATGAGATCAGTTCTAATGGGAATGAATCATGAGTGAAAACGCCTAGGAAATAGCTGAAGCATTCCAGATGGCTCGCTCGGCATGAAGCATAATTTCAGCCAGAAGAAAACAAGCAGCCGCCTCGATAAAAATATCTTTATGGTCAGCACTGGTTATAATTCATGCTTCACTTTGGATTAAATTATCGCCAAGGTGTCTATCTCGCAATCGAGACCGTGTTCCTAATATAATACCACAAAACGAGGCTCGCAGGATGTTGAAAATTTGATCCTGTGGCGAGTGGGGAATGCGCCGTGTCACCGCTGTGCTATACTATATGTAAGAGCTTATTAAAGAACTTCGAGCGGGCAGCTGAGGACCCATGCAAAATAGGCGTGACAACTGTCGCCATAAATTCCAAGCTAATACTGCATTGATTATGCGGCGCGTATAAATTTCGTCGACTGACTGTGCGGCTGTCGTGTGGATTCGTCGAGCGGAGAGACGTCTTTTGGATATCGCGCAGCCGTGTTTGTTTTTCTGCGGTGTCGGCTTTTTTTTAAAAAAGTTGCCTCTTTTATGAACTTTGCAAAAGTTTGACAATTTCGAAGTTACGGGATTTGCGGGATGATTCCAACTTTTCCTCGCGGCAACAGATGCTGTTGTGAATAACGAGGGGATTTGCCTTTCTGATATTGGCGTAACATGTTTCAAGTGTTTATCGGAAGGATGATTTTTAACAACTGTATGTGCCCCATATGGAGCAGTGGTCGATATTTTGATATTGGTGGCACAAAGTTTTTTACTAAAAGTTGCAATGCACATTCTCACTAATTGATAGGAGAAACTAACTTTTACGTCAGAAACACTACATTTATCAACTTAATGTTTGAAATCCTCAGTTCTTTATTTTCATTGGTGCAGCACCAACTGTAAAACAAAAATTTCAGATTTTGAATAACGCACCACCGAGTGTAAGCAAACACTATTTCAAGGAGTTGTTATTCATAAAACGCTCTGATTTATCCGTTTGACGCGTTTGACTTGTACTTTTCTTCGAGTGAATCATTGCAGCTTCAACACCTGCACTAAAAATAGCTGCATGAGCGTACAAACATTCCGTCGAATTGCGCAAGAGAAGTCGTGACGACTGAACCACTGAACGAACCGCACCGGTCGTTAATCCGCGCGCTAAAATACACTCTCGCTTTTTTGCGAAATTAAATCCGTCGGTGCAATTGCGTGCGATGACCAGATGGTGTTTCTCCCGCAGCAAACAAGCGTTGGCAGTTGAATTTGATGGTGCGTTGTCTGACGCCCACTGCGCGCTATTCTCAAATCAGTTTCGATTGCTTCTCCGCCGTTGAATCAGCGGCCCAATTTCGCTGAAAATTTGCCAGAAGGTGCGCAGAAATAGAATACAGCACGGTGCAGTTTCGTTTTATTTTTCTGGCCGATGGATTCACTTGGTCTTTATGCGCGCGGAACAAGTGGAGGGGCCTGGATTAGCATAAATGAATATGTGCGGCGCGCCTGTGCCTTTTATTTTTATATTCGCGAGTGCGTGAGCGGCGCCCAAAAGAGGATTTGCGGCAGTGAAAGTGAAAATGCGACTGGTAATCCAGTTTTCAGCCGACTCCAGCGTGCGAATTCATTTTTCCCCATGAATAAGTCCCGACCCGAGATTGAAACATACGACAGAAAAAAGAGCATATATTTTTTCAACAAGGCTTTCTCTCTCTCTTAAATAAAATGCGTGAAATGGTTTGCATTCAGTTTACTGGTTTCTTAAGTTTAGTAATAAATAAACGAGATGCAGGTGGCGTTGCTTTTGAATATTCAAGGGAGCAGGACAGGTTGCAGTCGCCGCTTATATGGACAAGATCTTTGTTTTAAGATCTCCATCTTTCGAATATTTCCTGTGTCTGCTGGAGGTTAATGACTTGCAAGGGGAGAACGCATTTGAATATCATCAGGCTGACTGCCTCTTTGAAAGATAGTTTTACGGCCTACTAAATTATTATGAACAGCTGGGAGTTTATTTTGAATGTTATTATCGGCTCCTTGGCGATAATTTGTAGTGCAATAATCCACGTGCCTCAATTAGGTTTTGGTAATTTCGATTTGGTAGCTTTCAACAAGTTTGCTTGTTTATGTACTAAAAACGTGTTTAATTAAACTCATGTTTATTTTAAGGGATGCATAATTGGTTCCAAAACCGGTTTCAAAGTGCAATTAGTCAATGAAAATCCTAAATCAGTGGTTGTCACCTAATTGAGGCAGAACTGCTTGGAAAACAATGCATTTCGGAGACGGTGCCCTCAGATGTTTATTTGTAAACATGAGGCGGCGAGAGCTCTGACATTCTTGAACCCTCGGACCGAATTCCCTCAACAGGCGCCGCGCTGTTTGTCTTTTTCTTTAGGCACGTCTTATTTTGTACCAGCTAGCTAGCAAAAGAGATAAGTCCCGTGGCTCGCTTTGTCTCCTCTCGCTGCAATCTCTATTGTTTCTGCCAACAAAGGAGTTTGGTGCGCCTAGATTTATGCGTTATGCAGCTAGGCTGGAAGATGCAACCAATTTGTCTGCCTGGCCATCAGAAGGCTGCGTTGATTTAAAGGCCTCAACGGATTTCTATCTGGCGAGAGGGAGTAGAAAAATTGCACGTTACATGCTTCGATGGAAGTGCAATATGTTGTGCCAGACTTATTTCTTTCCCCGGGGAAAACGCTGCTGAGGAAATATCTCGGTGATTGCATCTTTCGCTTCGTTTCACTTCCTCTGGAGTCCATAAATATTGAGCTTTGCCAGCAAGAGCAGTTTGATTGAATGTTTGGAGGGACTTTTTCCTGAACACGTGCGCTCATTCCCAGTCTACGTGCTGACATCAATTTTATTTTTGCTCTTTGCGCAGTATGATGTAATCGTTTGCTTCTGTGTTGCAGTATTTGCGGATTCCGAGCCTGATTACCTTGGTGATAAGGAAGAGTACGATGAGGAGGATGGAGATGAAGAAGATGGTGGCCTTGGAGACAACATCAGCATCATCAGCAAAGCCAGAGACCTGCAGATCAGGGAAAAAGACGATGTTGTGTTGCCCTGTGAGACCGAAGGAGGTAATAACCTGCATTTTTAAACCCTCCATGGACTGAGATCGCTATTAAAATCATATTGTGTGGCCGAAGCTATTAAATGCTAATTGCGCCTTTTTGGCTCACGTCCCTTAAATTCGCCTCAGGTACAAAAGAAAGATTGTTCTCCAGTTGTGGTCTCCAGCCCCTCGTCTCCATTAGCGGGCCCTTGCATTTGGGTGGGCTTTCTTACTCACAAGATGGGACGGGCCGTAGAGATGCACACAAACACACTCGCTCTTAGGAGTAAGCAAGTGCTGCTTCTGAGAGTGAGTGTGCTACCAGTGTGTGTGGTGTTTGATCAGTCAGGATGGTATTTATAGTAACGCCGCGCCGGCACACACATCCCAATCATAAATCAGACCTGCACCTCCATGACAGGATTAGAAAGCAATTGGATATGTTTTTTTAACAAATAAATTTCTTCTTATTTTCCGAATAATGTTGATCAAAAGTGCACTGGAAACTTTATTTGTGAATTTCAATATTATTTCAGACAACATCCAAATCATCTGGCTGAAGGACAAGACGATTTTGTTCACTGATATGATCAGATCAGGCAAAGACAAACGCTACGAGAGGCTAGATAACGGCTCTCTCAAGATCAGCAAGGTGACCGCTGAAGACACTGGCAACTACACATGCCAAATTGCAATTCAGTCGAAGCCATCAATCACCCACCAGCTCAAAGTTCTGAGTATGCATTGCAGTTTAATTTTTCACAAAGCAAAAACTAATTTTTTTACTTTTCAGTTGCCCCACGAATCGTCAACTGGAATCATGGGCTCAAAAAGACACTTAACAAGGGCGAGTCCCTCTCACTATCGTGCAGCGCCACTGGATACCCACAGCCCTCGATTTCTTGGTCTAGAAAGGTATATTTAATCCCATGCAAACGTAATAAAAACATGATCTGCATAGGTGCATATAAAAGGGGAATTTTTATTTTACGGCAAGGGTAACATGACATATTATGATGCTAAAATTTCAATTCAGTGTTTTAAATTAATAACATAAGAGCTCTTATGACAAGGAAAAATAAATTTGCGGTTTATTGATTGCTAATTCAAATGAATTATCTGTGTCAAATGCCACGAAAAAAATGTTTTATTATTTGATGTTGTCTCTCTATGAAACTCAAATACTTTGAGAGCAAAAATAGACTATTACTTAATTTGATGAACAAACTGTTCGGATCATGTTTTCTTTAAACATTTTAGCACAAGGAGATAATAATTGGCTTCCATCAGACAATCCTGAATTATCTACGATTTGTTCACGCTTCAGGGATAAAACTTAAACTTGAGATTAAATTCAGGAAGAACCCCATTTCTTATAAATTTATAATAATCATTTTCGATTATCTTTTTTCAAATTCATTAAAAAACTATTTTAGCAGGGTCGCCGCATGCCTAACGGCGAGGAAACAATTGATGGCGAGAGCGTCATCTTTGAGGATGTGAGCAGAAAGCATGGTGGCGTCTACGAGTGCCTGGCCACCAATAATGTCGGTGACCCAGCCACCAGCAGCGTAGAAGTCGAAATTAAATGTGAGCTTTGCGTACGCTACTAGTGAATCATTCATGAATTGAATGGACAGAAAGGGAGTTACCTGGATCATAATTTATCTGGTGGGGTATGAGCAGTCAGCGTGCCATAAAAATTTGCTTCAAACTAGGAGGGGCCGCACTATGTAATTATCCACTAGGATAATTGAATAACACAGTCCCTCAGTGCGATTGTTGCTCACCCCTCAAAAGTGTTCTCTGACCCAACCTACAATTATCCTTGCTGCAGAGGGCTGATTACACACTCAAAATTAATGTAATTGAATTTAATGTCAACGGGGGACCCATTATTTAATAGATTAGGTCAAAACAGTATTTTATTGGCATTCAATAGAAAGATGTAATTTGAGAAAAAACGTCGCAGTGGTAAAATATTCACACAAAATATTTTTCCTATCCATAGACGCTCCAGAAATCGAGATAGAGAAGGCGATTGTCAATTCAGGCGAGGGCTCTGACGCTGAGTTGGTGTGTGAAGTGCACGCTGACCCCCGACCAAAGGTTGGTTGGTTCAAGGACGGCGTTGCCATCGCCCACACTCCAGACAAGTTCAAAATCTCTCACGCTGGAAGTAAGCACCTGCTCACGATCATCAACACTCAAAAGTCGGACTTTGGAAACTACACCTGCCACGCTAACAACTCCATGGGCCGAGTTGACAAAGTCGTCAGGCTCTCTGGTAAACAAGATATTTGATAACTACCCAAAATTGGTGTCTAATTGTGTTTGTTATTTCCAGGTGAGCCTAGCCCTGCGAGGTATATCTCTGGCGAAGAGATGGAAAATGGGCAGAAACTGAACTGGCTTGTCGAGAGCCACTCCCCAGTTTCCAAATTCACACTCAAGTACAGGAACAGAAAGGTTTGACATAACTACAATTCATTGAAAACAAATTTTCTCATTGCAACAATTTTGTAGGGAGGAAACTGGATGGAGGTCCACCCTCCTGTAGAGAACCCAGAGGGTAACCTTTACTCAGTAGAACAGAACTTGGACCTAACTCCTGGAGAGTATGAGGCTATTCTCTTATCTGAGAACACTTACGGCTGGTCCGATCCCAGCATTCCACACTTGTTCAATTACAGTGAGTACTTTCTCTTGTCCTAATTATGCACTGGTTTGTGTTTCCTGTGAGTTTTCATAAATATCCGCGTCCTAACTAAATTGTTTGAAATCCTACCTTGAAAATTCATTAATTAACCAGCTTGCCTCCCCAATGGATACGTTTTGCATATTTGCATGAAATCAAACAAAACTCGTAATTCCCAATTGTTTGAATTAATTGCATGGAAAAATTAATTTGACTTGATTGTGTTTGGTATATAGCAATGTTGGAACCTGGTAAGAGGAAGAAGCTCAAAGCAGCTGGTGGTGGAGGTATTTTACTGTTAGAAGGTATGCAATTTGAAAGACTTAATGTTTAAGCACGTTGTTTGTTGCATTTTGATTTGCATGACTTGTAGTAGTTTAGTATATATAATCTTGTTTGAAACGCTATTTTTATATGGACACATTTCCCATTTGTAACTTTATATGCAGTATTGCTAATATGTTTTAATTCTTCCAGAACAAGCTGAGGAAACAAGTGAAAATAATGCGCCATCCGTGAAGTCGCAAATCTTTGCAGTATTGACCATTGCCAGTCTGAGCACTTTTTTCTTGTAGTCAGTTTTGAGGTGAGTCCTTCAGTACATGTTTAAATTGTTAAATGTGCTAAAATTAATACATCATCGCGATTCATTGCTTTAAACTGTAATAAACGGCTTAGATAATCTCACCCATGATATTTTTCATGGACATTCTGCGAACTATGCTCTTAAAATTAATATTTTCTATGAGAGTAATATCTCGGCCATTTCTATTTACAGCATGCACCTTGGTTATAACATGACTGTGAAATCTTCTTGGTAAGTTGTTTACAGCAATTTTGTTGATCCAGCCGTGGTATTCATGCACTCATTTTCTTTTTGCAGATTACGCGTAAAATCATATTTTTCCCAAGAATAGAGAGCTGCGATGACTTTTATTGATGGGAGTTAAACCACTTCAAACAGCATAAAGGAAAAAAAGAAGTCTGACTTGGGAGCAGTATCAAGACTGAAGAGCAACTAGCTTTTTCTACAAGCTACACACACTTCTCTATTATGTCTTCACACCTTGCTCCCTTGTCACACGTGAACGACCGAAATTGAACATCCAACCAAGAAGAGAGATCACAACTGAAAATAGTTTGAAACTTACTGGTGCCTTTGCAAAAAGAATCTACGCCCAGAGCATCCACATATTCGCTTAAGTGATTTCAATGCCAGAAATCCATCCGACGTTTCCAGTCTCTGCGGTAAAAGTGGCTTTGAGTTAAAAAAAAATCCAGTGAAGTGCTGTGGAGACTGGGAAAACACTGCTCGGAATTTGCACCTGACTTCACGACATTGGCTTTTGCCAGTTAGAATTTTTTATTTTGTGCCTGTGCACCGCGCCGACTTTTTTGAGTGGCAGATCCCGCCTGTTTTTCCAGTCTCCAAAACTAGAGCGGAGCACGTTTCGGCTACCAGAGGACAATAATTCAAAATACAAATTGACAACGCCATATTGTTGTTTTGCGAGAGAAATACTTGTAGGCAAGGTTGCGAATCTTAGTGAAAAAGCAGCGAATCTATTTAGCAGACCACGAGTTCATGTTGTAATAAGAAACTTGCGTGCTTTAAAACCAACAGAAATCTACACACACACCCACGATGTTGTACGATTATAAATTAAACATAGTTATACCCAACAAATCTCTGTCAAGTGTTGCAAAACTAGATGTTTCTGACGCATTATTCTATCTACAAAATCTTTTAATAAGTGCATCAAATTACGCAGAAAGACACACTTCTAGACGAAACCTGTTTGTTTCCTGCTAATTAACAAATTCAATAGTGTATACTTCAAAACGCAGAACACGTTTTGCAGTTAAAAATAATTCTGAAATTTTTGAAATATCAAGAAATATGGAAAATTTGAGGAAACGTGTAATACAGATTCATTATTTAATATTTAAGTTGTAAAATTGAACATTTCCTCAAATTTTCTGTGTACGGAAAACTATTTTAAACACAGAGTAGCTCTTGAAATTTGGTAGAAATATTGTACTAGACACTTCTGAAAGATTTAAATACTATAAATGCCATTTATGTGTTCTTAAATGAACTTATTGCAATTGATTGAAAAAGAATTTGGTTACCAAAAGCACAAAAAGTGTAAAGATGCTACGGGTTGATCAGACACACAATATTTGTTTTGGAAACCCAATTATATTTTTGAAAATATGCTAAATTTTACTTTTTAATTACCTCATTTTAACAAGTTGTACATATACATTGACAAAGGAAACACACAGTCTCTTGAATGCTTATTTGCAAGTAGAACGAAGATTTTAACATTACAAAATTATTGTTTTGTATAATAATACATATTATACAGCTAGGTTCGTCCGACTCGATTGATGTCTATTTTTGTTCTCCTTTCTCTTTTAATCCGGTGTGTATGCGTGTAAATTAATTGTGGCTGAGCGTTTTTATTTATGTATTTGTTGACGCAGACAATTGAGTTAGTTTTACTGTTCACAAAGTTAGATCTTAGACACTACTACAACTCAAGCGTATTCAGCTGATTAAATATACCAAAAAATATAGGCTCTGGCAGTAGTTGCAAATGTTGAGTTGCAGTTTTTGCGCGCTACAAAATCATACGTCAGCTCTAATTTATTCCTCACCGAGGTCTACGAGCAGCATTTAAATATGTATTGTGTCGTGAGGAATCGATTAGAATCTCTTGAAACCAGTAAATTTAGATGTTTCTGTGTAAAACGAGATGAACAGAGAGTGAGTTCGAGTGAACGGGTGCGAACAAAAGTCGAGTGATTTTCAATTCGATCTAATTAAATTCTAAAGTAAAACACTTTCTGACAAATGGTCTGTGCTCCGTGGTGGCTAATTAATCCATTTGTTTCATTCTCACGTCAATGTCCAGGCAATCTTTTTTGTTCCCTGAGCAGAAAATCAGTGTCAGCTTTGATTGTGCTATAACAGCAGGCCTGTCTACACTGCAATGCATGTTTGTTATTCTGCTATACAAATGTAAAGGCGGCTGAGCAGCTTGATTGTACGCAGGTGAGCACAAAATATAAAATATTAATACGCGAACAGCTTAATTGAAAATATAAAGTTGTGTCATTTGTTGATCAGCCACCAACAGCAAAATTGTATTATTTTAACAGAAATAAAAGTATATATAATGCAGAAGAAATACCTTGCCTTTTAATATATTTTCACAGCCGATGATATAGGAAGGAGGAATCTGTGCCTTACACCTTCTGAGAATACCAATTTCGAGAACTTCCTTCGCAAAATATGCTCGCCCCTTAGGGTAAACTTGCCAAATATCATACCACACGCCAGGATATAATTTTTTCCTCGGCACTCGCTGAAATATGAACAGGAGTGTGATTTTTCAGCTGTGAAGAGACGGGGTATTTTATAGCAGCGCGGCTTACGCCCCCGCAGCCCTCCCCGCCTGCGAAAAACTCTTCGCATGGCGACGACGGGTGAGAGCAATATTGAGAAGGCGCGGATTTAATAGAAGACGGCGTTTCCACATTCGCTGCATATAGTGCCTCGAGTTATCAAATTCGGCAGCTCAAAAGAAATTGAACACGCGCTCTTCTAGGCCTGGAGGTAGAAATAAAAAGTCGTGGAAGATTTTTCAGATGGATTGATCAAACGTGATTTACGTAGATTTGGAGTGGATTGATTTTTAAGGAATATTCCGACAAAATATAATGGTGACAATACTATTTAATAGCTACTGCTTTAGTGTGCAGCACCTGGAAATTTTGTAATCCGCGTATATGCAACCTGGGAATAGTTGCTGTTAGGTCGGTTGCATACTCTATGCAAGTAAAGAAAATATTATTCAAGCCAAACTTTTATAATGCTAAACTCAAGTTGCACAAATTTATTTTCAAAATCAATAAACTAAATTCATTGTAGGGCTATCAGCCAATTTACACTGATTTCTAAAATTACCTGTACATTTTGAATGTCATAAGTTCCAAAAAATCACCCTGAGAAATTTTGTTAGAGCTGTCAACACCCTGGACGTTGTTACGTGGCCCACTCGCAATTACTGTGGAATAATAACTATAATATTTATTATACTTTGCGCCAATTCAATAAAAGGTCTCATCCCAAAATCCGGTTATAATGATTGCTCATTTTTTAACACTCCGCGCTCCATCCAAGGAAATCAAACAGATTGAAGACAATAAATGTGTTCCTCAAATGTGTAAAATGTGTCAAACGATAGTAATATCCAGACTTTTTAAAGAGTACAAGGACACACAAGATCTAATAAGTCCTTCAAACTTAAATTTGTTACGTGATTTCATGGTTTATCTGTTGTATATATCTAAATAAAGAACGGTTTCTTTTGATACTCTTGAATTTATAAAAGCAATTGAAAGATAAGATTATGTAATCCTGATATCGCAGATGCGATACGAACAGCACTACATAATGAAGACTTTGATTCTCTTTGGTTCACGTATTTAAATTTAGTCAAAATGGAGCTTCTCAGCAAAATAGTGGCTCTGAAATTGCTGCTCCTATTGCAATTTACTTCTAGTTCACTCGGCGTTGAGAGTGATGCTTGTCTTAGGGATATAGCGAAATACAAGGAGGATTTTCAAGCTGGAGTTCCCTGGGCGTTGAGAAGTAAGTTCAAGTTGCTTTCCCTAAATGAATTTGCACGTTCTTGATGCCTTCGTCTAATTTATCTGACAGTTATCCCGACACGGTGCGTGTAACTAAAATTTATATGAATAATAGGTTCCTCATGAACGTTCTCAGTAAAATTTAGAAGAATTTATTGGCAAATCCACTGAAATCTAACTTCTATGGCAATAAACGCAAAACGTGCTTGGGGACTTTATAACCAAAATTTTAATAACTATGCATCATACCTTCCATCCAGTGTTCGACTCGGCGACCAAGATGCCGAGTGGCATTTTGGACGGCAACGTACTCCAAATGGGCAATTACGACGAGTGTCTGAGCGTCCAGGGACCTCCACCGGTGAGCTCAGCTGATTCGAGCTTCACCGGTCTCTTCTGTCGTGTCAAAATTACCGAGTTAACCTTACCCGAGTTGAAGGCACTTCACTCGTTGAGGGATCTCAACAGAACCCACGTGCTGCAATATATGCATTTGCCACTCCTGCACTATCTAGAAAAATCACAGGTAATATTTATTCAAACAAAATTTT
The DNA here is from genome assembly GCF_949628265.1 of Cloeon dipterum. Classification (NCBI taxonomy): domain Eukaryota; kingdom Metazoa; phylum Arthropoda; class Insecta; order Ephemeroptera; family Baetidae; genus Cloeon; species Cloeon dipterum. Next base: position 13,460,040 of record NC_088789.1, read on the forward strand.
GCACAACAAATCCATTAGACGCCAACTATTTATTAGAGTGTATTTTGAGATTTATGAAAGCAACGATCACCCATCATTAATGAAGATCATCTCGTAATTTATTAAATTATTCCGCTTCCTTATTCCATAGTGGAATTTTCCTGTATTTCTTTATGGTTTATTTTTTCTTGGATGAATTGTTGGACTTTTCTTGAAGCGAAAAATGTAGCACGAATTTTATTCGTTTCTAAATTAGATTAACAGTAAATGTGCGCTATTTGTATATTTTCTTTCCGTGAAATAGTTTTTTCTATTCAAAATTCATAACTATCTGAACAAAAACTAAAAATGACTCATTTTCGCTTTAAGGAAACACCCGAATCTACCATGAACACTTTGAGGTCACATGTTATTGGATGTTTATTCTCACACTTTGTCATAAATACATTAATGTATCACAGTCAATCACAATGTTTAGCTTCAATTAGCTCTGTCATTATATAATAGTATAAATTATTGGAACACAATGTCAAATGTCAACATATTAATACCTCATCATCTAATAGGCAAAGCTGTCATGATTATAATCTTCTCACGCGACTGTTCTGTCTTGCTCAGGGAGGTGACGTGCGCGATTTGTCGCTGCAGTGGGCGGCGTGTGCTCCATCGACGTGCGGCGCCGAGGGCCTGGAAACGGTGGCCGAGTACAATCTGAATTTGCTGCTGGCCGAAATCGGTGGCTCCGTGCAAGTGGAGGCCGTGCAGAAATCGTGCTTCGCGATCGGCGACGGTTCCGACGAGTTCGACCCGGCCGCCTGGGGCCTCGTGTGAGAAGCCTCAATTTATGCGCTTTAACCGCCCGCTAGCCCTGCTCATTTGCATCACAAAATGTGTGTCGCTTTTCTTCTCAGAGAGAGCGTCCCACTCTCAAGCTGCGCGTGGCGAAATCGCCAAGAAATTTGACGTTATTACCCCATTTCAGCCATTTCAACACGGATTTGCCCTTCGGCTCGAATATTTGAATAGCAAAACTTTGAAATTTCGCTATTATGGTGGTAAATGCTATTATAAATTCTCTCCACAGAATAACTTGCTAATTCATTTTTTTCTTGATAACGCTCAAATAGGGATGGTTTATAAAGTAAATTAAACGAGTTAATACTTATCTTGAAGACGTCCTCCTTGTATCATTCAAAACCTTTAATCATTGTTACCCTCTCAGGAGCAATACTGATTGCATTGTAATAATTGACTGTGATTAGTAATGCTATATTATATAAGAGTAAGAAAGAAACGTAATCGAAAAATATTTCTGATTTATTAATTTTTTATAAAACATTATGTCTAAAAAAGATCGCATGGAATTGAATCCATTTTTGACAAACGTGATAAAAAATTTTTGGGGTGAGTTAAAGCAGAGCGTAATATAGACACGGCATATTTTGCGATAATGTACAGTAGGTGCCACGACACACTTGAGACAGGTTATTTTTGTCAACCTTTAGTCGAATAACAACATTTCAAATGTTAGAAAAATGAATAAATCAGTGATTATTTAATCGATTACGTTTCTTTGTTACGCTTAGCATTACTAATCACAAACACAACTTTGAACGATAATATAAATTAAGTTTTCTGAATCCAATTTTAGGGGACTTGCGAGTTTCATTTGTTTCCTGGTTGTTCTTTCCTCGGCCTACGACTATTACACCTCCTCAAAAGGTTTCAAACCATTTTAAACGCTATGAAATATTTCTCAGCTCAATGTTTGTTTTAGGAATTAAGCCAGCCAATAGAGTGCTGTTGGCTTTTTCGGCGCAGAAAAACCTGACTGAGCTGTTTTATATTCCGGATGATCTTCCGTCGGGCATTCTTCCTTGCCTGAATGGCATTCGGGTTTTGAGTCTGTGTTGGGTGCTGCTGGGCCACAGATATCACGTACAGACAGATATGGCGAATATCAACGCTCTGCAAATTCCAAAGGTTATATTTATCGACAATCTCTGCAGCAAAACAAAATTTCCGACCACGTGACAATACTCAAAAAATTTTACATTTTTATTTTAGGTGGCAAACGTGCCGATCAATATGATTATGCTCAACGCGTACTTGTCCGTGGAGACATTTTTCTTGCTGAGTGGACTCCTAGTGGCGTACACCAACTGCATCAGGGCGAACAAGGGTCAATCCTTTAACCTGATCCAATACTACGTCAACCGCTACGTTCGGTGCTTACGAAATTGATCGAGATTTACGTAATGCTAATAAATGATTTAAATTTGCGTTTAGGCTGACGGTGCCATTGGCTCTGCTCGTTTATTTTTTGGCGACAATGTCGGACAAGGTGGTGCGGGGGCCCCTGATGGATTTGTACATCGACTATGACGCACAAGTGTGCAGGGATAATTGGTGGGCGACGCTGCTTTACGTCAACAATTACGTCAATAATTTAGCTGTGGTATGCCAAAAAATTGCTATAATCTGACCAAACGCTTTTATAAGCCACAGACATGCGATGGAAAATTATTACACCCGTCTCTTTCAGTGCGGCGGGCAAACGTGGTATTTGACCGTAGACATGCAGCTGGCGCTCCTTGCCCCGATAATAATTTTCCCTCTGATCAAATGGCCAAAGCCAACCATGTATGTGATATCATTTTTAACCCTGGCCTCGGTGGCAGCTGCTTTCGCCACAACTTACATCAACGAATTATTCTGGACGAATCCTTTGTAAGATTTACCTTCAATAATCTTGCCCTGCTTCTAACAAGGTTAATCTTTTCAATCAGCGGGCCTGGAGGTCTAAATTTTTGGCTCTACCTGTACAGCAACACCCCAATGAGAGCAGCCCCGTTCTTGGTTGGAATGGGTCTCGGCTATATTTTGAGCAACAAAAGCCTCGTGCAAAAAATGCGCTTGACCACCTGGCAGGTGTACGTAGCTTGGTTCCTTAACACGGCCCTCTGCCTTGCGGTCGTGTTCACCTTGGCCATAGCGTATCAGGATGGATACGAGTACGACAAATTGGAGGCAGCTTTCTACGGCTCCTTGCACAGACTGGGCTGGTCTTTAGGAATTGCGTGGGTTATTTTTGCATGCACAGCTGGCTATGGCGGTGAGAAATTTTGCCAATATCAACAAGGCTTGTGAGTTTTCGTTAGTTTCCGTTCCAAAAATGTAACTAGTTTTGGACATCAATATCGATCGAGGCTTAAAATTTATAGTTGGGATAAAGCTTGATTTTTTTATAAGTTTCTACTCATGAGTTAAGATCCTTGCATTGCTAGGAGCATATTAGTTTTGGAATGGATTTTTCCCAAAAATTTATGCTATTCGTTAGAGCATAGAGGGAGGAAATATATATTAAAATTTAATTTGGTAAAAATCTGTTTGAGCAAAAAGTATTGACAGTTTAAGAGGATAACCGATGTTATAAAATAATTTTACAACATATTTTGAGAGGGTTTTTGGCCAAAAATATAGGCTTTGGTCTGTTTCAAGATAAAATGAGAACTTTAAAATTTGCAAATATATAAAGTTGGCAGAAGTTTGTCAGTTGTCACTTGCAGCACTCGGAAAAATATTTAACTGGCTAAAACTCAAGAGGAAATTAATTTAACAACAAAATATACAAAATAAATTTTTTCATTTAAATGTGAATATTTTACAATTTTTTTTACCGATGTGCCTATTCTTTGAGGAGATATTTGAGAAATTACAAGGCATAAATCCTTTCCTTCTAAGCATCAAAACTTACTTGAGAGACAAAACAAGTAGTAAAACTATGAAACTATTCAGGTTGGGTGAACGAGATCCTGTCGTGGCGCTATTTCGCCCCGTTCAGCAAGCTGAGCTACTCTTACTACTTGACTCACTATGTCATCATGTTCTGGCACGGTGGAACTTGGCGAAATCCGCACTACTTTACGCATTTTGAGAGTGTAAGTAATTGTTATTAACGAGCCGCGCGCTCGCCGATGTATGGGCAAAGTTTTCGCCAGAGTAATTGATTACTTCGCGCACGGTGCTTTTAGGTGCACGCGTTTTTCGGCGACCTCTTTGTCATCTTTGTGCCATCGCTGCTTCTCTACATAGCGGTGGAGGCTCCAACCTCGGCTCTTTTGAGACAAGCTTTCAAAAGGGGCTGACAAAAGCCATTCACAGTAAGGTATGCGTAACGGAATAAAACTTTCATGCAAGAACGCTGATTCGTTTTATTGGAATATTCTTGCGATTTGAGACTGACTTTAGTAGCTAGAATAATGACGGAGCTACAATATCATGTCTGGAGGTTTGTAAAGAAACTGATTGACAAACTTCATTTTTCAAATGATACAGTCGTGTCTAATAATGTAAAGAAGTCAAGAGACGGCATGACAAATAAAAGTCGTGTATCTTTGAAACGACATGAATTTGCCCATGTTTACTTAAGATAGCGAGCAGCTTTCAGTCGTTTGCTGTTATTAGAGTAAACATGTGAAATTGAGGACTTTCTGCAGAAACTCAAAACCAGTAAAGCGTACACATGTAGCTTATCAATCGTTTGTCAAATGTGCTAACACATCAAAAAGTGTCGCGTGAGCTTAAAAGCACGTTCAGAACGTTTGTGGCAACGGAGGTAATGAGCATTGCACGCAAATCGCTCGCCATCAAAGAATCGCGCACTGCTTGAGTATTAATTAGAAACTCGCAATGTAAACATAATGTTGGCTGCCGAAATTTGGTCGCCTTATGGGAACGATTTCAAAATCAGCAAACGAGCGATTGATGTTTGCTTTTTGGTTGTGATTAAAATTTGCACAGTGCACAGTTCTCAAAGGGGAAACGGTGAGTTGATGACTCAAAATCAGACAGATATATGTGTTCAGCGAGCGTCTCCGCTGGGAAAAACGCAGGTAAACATTTGCGTTTGTATTTGGCAAGAATTTTTCCAATTTCTGTCGCGATGTGGACCGTCCTTTAATGTTTACATAGCATTTCGCGGTTTTTCGTGTATTTGCTCTGAAAAATTTTTCTATATGTAAAACTCTGGCTTTTTGCCTTTTTCGGTCAGGTTTTTTGTGCTAACATTCATTACATAGATACGCCTCAAATGGAATTAATGCAAACATGGAGCCTTTTACCGCTGAATTGTGCTGAATTGTGTGTGAACGATTTTAACGCTGGCGCGCGAGTCAGTACGACACCAAACCATCTATGCTCTATATTTTTCAGTTCGTCGCCGAGGCTGGTAACCAAATAAGCAATAATTCAGCTCGCGAAAAAATGTATATATAAAGCCAGCACTGATTGATTTCAAGTTCGATCTGCTGCTCCATTAATTCTGCGGTGAATGTGCACATGCATGATGTTTTATCAATACAAGCGGCAGTCAGCAGAGGTGCTTTGTGTGGGCGTCAATGTCAGACTTGGTTATTAAACGCAAGCTTTTTCTGATAATGCACAGCGCTGGATATGTAGCGCAAGGGTTGCTGCTGTCTGTGGAAATAATTCTGCGCGCTGTGGCTCTTGAAAAGGCGGAAACGTGTCTGACAATTTTACGTGCACCATTTCACAAAATGCAGACGAACCGCACAGCCCTAGCCACCCACCCGAGCGAATATAATTTCCTCTGGCTCTTGCATACACCGTTCCATAGTGTGCACGCGTGTAGCTGTGGGGCTGAAATAAAAAGGAAGCGATGGAGGGCACGGAAAATCGCTCACTTGATCTCAACAAAATGCATGCATTACTGCACTCACCTCACTGCACGCGAATAAACGGACAGCTGAAACAAAACATTGTTCCTTGTACTCACATGCGAGTTTAGTTGTTTTTCAATTCAACATAAACTACTACTGTCCTGAATTGAATTTAATATTAAATAGATTGTTTGGAAATGAGTTAAAATGCATTTTAATTTAACCAGCCCGTTGGCTCGCATTGTTAAGGCACTCTCAGGAGTGTCAAAGCAATTAGAGGTATTTGAGCAGTTCGGAGATCTAATACTGGCTACCCAATGTCAGAGATGGCAAAAAGTGGTTAGTTTAGTGACTCGAAATGCTCAAATTGCTCAACGGGCTGGGAGGCACACCGGCGCCGACTCGCTACTTGCTGGTTTGCACCTTTCCAGCATGCGGGGTTCACGGGACAAATGTCTAGCGTTTCAATGCAGTCCTCGGTGCGGAGGCAAGTGGCCCTTGAGTGGGCTGGGTCCCTGTGCGGCCTGGTGCGCCCATGTTATCCGTTCGCGGTGTTATTGGGACCCGGGTTTCAGCATTCGTGCTAGTGCAGTGCGCGCCCTTCCCGGTCCTCCGGTCCTCGGACAGGGATAAAAAGAGCAAAAAGAGTCATTTTAAAGCGGCTTTTGTTTTCTTTCTCCAATATTCCTGGATAAATTTCCTAACTATAACTTACTTAATTTCGCTTCAACTTTCACCTTAAATAACCGTGATCAACGATATTTTTACATTTTCAAATCATTTAAATTCGGTGACTTATATTTTTATTGTATCTTTTGATTGTATTCACGTCATATAAATTAATTGATAATTAACGAAACATCGACTGTTTTGAGTCACTCATTAATTTGACTAATAAGTAAATATCACAAGACATATTTTCGTACTCCAAAAATAGTCATTACAAGATGGAAAAAAGGGAGAATCAGTTTGCCAGGGATTTTAGGCCTGACAGGTGCTCTCGAAAATAACGCCATATTCTCCATCAATCACCGTGGCAGAGCTGGCTTTTCTGTTGCTCCTCCATAAATGCGTCACCTCCTTGTTGTATACAAACAGAAAACGACTTTGACAAACAATTTGTGTAACAGAAAAGTTTCTCCGCGGCTTTCTATTATTATGCCTCCTTCGATCTTTTTACTCTGACTGGCGAATAAATAAACCATTTCCAATATTGCCTGAATATTGATTCGGCGGCTGCGAGGGCGACTGTTTGTGTTGGGCCGCACACACGCATTCACTTTTTCCAGTTCCGCTCGTCGCGGTGGATCCGCACGTGGAAAAAGCGTTCTGCTGGGTAGTTGCCACTGCCGCTGCCGACAAAAAGGGCTTGTTCACTAACCAGCCGAATAACTCTCCACTCTCTTTGTGCTTTTTTTCCGGCGCCCTGGAACACAAATCAGAGCCATTATTTGCTGGTGGACGCTCCCGGCGGCCCGATTTTCCTCTGAGCCTGTGATTTAATAGCGATTAATTTCATCTATTACGTAAGCATCGTATTGCAGAGTTATTAAACAGACAGATTAGAGGGCCCGGAGCATAATAAAATGTCATCAAATTATATTTTTACTCATTTTATGATTATGAACATGTGCATACCGCATCATAAATGTTTTATTAATGACAATTTACAGTGCTTGATCTTTTCGCCGCCAATCCTGCCGAGTTCCGTTCGCAATCATAGTCTTTTTTCTTTTTTTATCAACCTGAATGCAGCGCATCAATATTATTTCACCTGACATATGTTTAACGCGCCCCTCCCTGCAATCGAAGAGTGAGGAGGAAGGCAGCTGAATACGAGCTTCGAAGAGAGCGAGACGTATCCTGAATAAACCCAAAAACCCTAGACGAAACCGTACATTACGAATTCATATAAAAAATTTTTAAACTTCACTTTAACCATCAATTCAAAAACACACTTTTTTACTTTCGTTCCCTTTCGTTTACTTTTCACGTTGCAAGATTAGCTTTAGCTTTTCTTTTTTGTTTGTGACAAAAATCAATTTTATCATTGGTTTAAATTATGAAATCTCGAAAAGTTCTTAATTTCTCGAACATGATAAATTAGTCAGAATCAACCCTCCTTTATAACCTCAGGTTACGGAAATTTACAAGATATTTTTAATTATTATTTGCTCTCCTCATATTTCTTGCAGACCAATTTTAAAGGAGAAACTTTGCAAGCAACAAGGTTGAAGTCTGTTTTTATTACATCATGGAAAAACCAACCCTGATTGTCGACATTCTAACTAAAACCAATTTTAAATTAGCTTTCTCCGAAATACTTTTAAGGTCTCATGCGCGATCAGCAAAAAATGTAGTTAAATTGGTTAATATGAAATTTTCAAAATTGTTCGAAAAAATTTAAGCCCGAGTACTGTGTTCCTGAAAAACAATATTTTTTTTCAGATTGGCGAGAGGATTTTAAAGTTGAACAGAAATCACAAAAAAATTAATTAAAAGGGTGCTCTACAGTATCAAATGGCAGCAAAGGACGAGTGTGTAAAAACGATCAAGCATTTCATCTTGAATAATTTAAGCTGGCGGAATGAGAAGCAACAAAAATAATTTTTCAAAGCTGAATCCCAGGAGCAGGGTGCCCTCTCGTCGCTCGACTCAAGGGTGTCTTTCTTTGATCATCGGCAGGCTCCCCTGCTGTGTTGTGCACTTTCGGCTCGCTCATCCAGATCATCAACATGCACGATCCAATTACTGTTCTTGAGAGAGAACGTGTCTATTGTGTGGCGCTTTCAAAAGTTCGCTGTTCTACAAGTCAAGACGAGTTTGTTTCGTCAGAGGCAACGGGGATCTTATCCTCTTGGCTCTATTTCGAGGAAGGAAATTAACGAATTGAGCGAGGCACATGTCGGGGTGAATGTTCTTATGCCATGAATGGATCGCGTATACTTTGTGCATGTATACAAACGAAACTTTTCTGTCAGCAGAATTTTGATTAAATCTCGTCGAGCTATTCAAGCCGATCTAGATGTGCGTTCGGTCTTTTGGGGGAGACGAATGAGTAAGAAAAGTTGGATTTTTAAAGGCCAGTGCCAGCGGTGGATTAATTATAGATGAAATACCGCGCGTACTCTACCCTTTCCTCGGAGTTAGGGGTATTGCTGCGGCTTTCGGCAATGCCGCAGGGCGGAGTGGATTCCTTATGGTGGGAAATTTGGGCCATAACGTCAAGCTGCAAAGTTATTTTCATTGCTGCTCTCTAGCTTTGGCTGCAAAGTCAGGAGGGCAAAAATATTTGGCCAATATGTTGCTTTATAAACGACGGAGGCACAAAACTGCTATGGCGAGAAGTGTTAGCTGGCCAGAAATCAATATTTCCACCAACTTTTTTAATCACCAGATGCTACCGCGCCGAATGCCGCTGCTTCGAGTATTTTTTCTCTCTCTTAAGAACCTGTCAACCAATACTGCAGCGTTTGCGTCGTTTTCCTCCTTTTTGATTAGTTAAAGCGGAGGTGCTGGGCGAAATAGCAAAGGTTGTAAAGCTTATTCACATACCCTTGCTACACAGCCTGGCAAGCGTAGCAAGTGGAGTAAAATTTTAAATCATAAAAAATAAACTTTTTATTGAGTTTATCTAGAAGTTGTTGTTCTTTTTTATTCGCCAATAAAAGAAGGAAGGAATTGGTACGAGAGTAAAACATCCGAGCATAAAGCTGCTTTTACTCCTCTCTATTATTTTAGTGCCCGCTCTGTCTCGTCTTCAAATACAAGCTTATTCACCATGCTGCTCCTCGTTTTGATAATCTTTTCTATTGCTCCATTCTCTGTTGCATGTAGTCATTTCACTAGTCCCATCTGCCGTAGAGATAAATGTCTGCATGCTTCAGGAATCAATTCAATGATCTTATTACCGTCACCAGTTGCAATGTAGTGGGATGTTTTATAAAACAAACTTCACTCTGCCGATCTAGCCAATTGTAAGCTACTAATATTTGCTGTACGTGCTCGAAAATTCATCGGTTCCATCGGTTCTAATCATTGTTTCCTACAGTGAGTGGATGCAATTAATATCTTTTTTCGAGACTAACCTATATTTTATTTTTTTAGGAAATGTAGAAATCTCCCAATTTGACATTGAGTTAGTCAACATTGTTTGCCATCATCTATTTTTCCATTTTTTTATCTATTCTGGGAAGTTCAAATTTTCCACTGCTCACTCGTCCTTTTAATTTTCATTCCTTTTTCAAGTTCTCAATAGTCGAATTATAAGCAATCGACTGAAACTATTTTAACAATGTCAAGGTATTCCTTTCCAAATAGCTTATTTTTTGCAGTCGTTCAAAATCCCAAGTCTCTCACGAGTCTATCTTGATAAAATTTGCAAACATAGTACATCGAAACTTTGCTGTTATAAAACATACATTTTCTGAAAGGTAAACGTTCTTGAGAATAAAGCCAGAGAAAACTTTCAAGTTATATATTTTCTGCCTGGTTTAACTCCATGGATCGGTACAAGAGAATAATACTTCCTCTAGTTCTTCTTTAAGAAAACGGCAGCACGTCGATAAATTTTCCACTAAAGCACCTCTACGTGTTAATTGTGGAGTTGCAGCAACGTGAGGGTCTTAAAATTTATAGCTGAAATGAGGCGGTAAACAATTTCGAGCGGAGCAGGCAAATTTGCTCGCGTGTGTTTAACAACGATTTAATGACGTCTATACGATGCCGATGGCAGTGACCCAGCCTTCCGACCTCCCAGCTGCTGCCGTTGGAGCATAACGCCTTCTTGGCGTCTGCCTGAGACATAATCAGCCGCTGATATCAGAAACAAACCCATGAACAACAACACGCTGACCGACAGGACCTTATTGAATATTATTATGTGGCGTGGACCTGCCCCTGAGATAAAGCGCCGATTTCGCCGACCACACGCAATGGGCCTGCTTTGAAATTGCCGTCGTAATGTCCACACTTGCAATTAAGTGGAGGTTGGCGCAGAACCAAGTTCTCATTCCTAGAAGACCAGCTTTATTGCTTACACAGATTAAATTTCTAAGGTAGACCTCTTAAACTGGGGAAATTCATGCTTCATTTAAGATGTTGGAAAGGTTTTTCAGTTGAAATTAAGTGCAGCTTCTTTGTTACATATCAAGTTGTTTATTTTTCCGTATTTCTGCAGAATTATCCTGCTCAACTATATTTTCAACTGCTGGTTGCAGCCCTATTTCGTGAGCAAGAACTTGAGTTGCAGTTATTTGTTACAAATTTCCTTTTACAAATTTAACACCAAAATGAATTAAAAAAACAGCCCTTGAAACGTAATCTACATTAACAATTAGGAATTTTACACGAGTCATGTTGGAGAGGCTTTGCATGCATTGTGCTGCATAACTTTTTTGTTTCAAGAGTGATTGCTTCATAAAAAATAATAAATTTTTGGAGTTTATAAAATTTAAATTAAGATTATAGAAATTGAGGCTATAGAAATTGTAGAGTTAAAAATATCAAATAGAGCGTTGCTATATTTTTCCGTTTAATTTGTTTTAGTAATTCCATAAATAAATGGTTTCAGGTTTCAGTGCCAAGTTTTAAAGCATTAAATTTTAAGTTAAACACCCGTACTACAACAACTAGATAATGATTTTTATTAATTATAGCAGCATTAGCAAATACATGGAGCTGTTTATTGAATCTGAATACATATTTTTACATATGAATTTCATACAAATGTTGCAAAACTTAATTCTCTGCCAAAACAAATTAGTTCAGCACACCACTAGGCCTAGGGCCATGGCTCGTGTTGGTCGGCCGTCACCCTGGTCTTTCCCTCCTTGGGTCTGACGAAAATAATAATCATTTTTGATGTGAATTACGACGAGGACGTGGCGACATTATCGTTTATGATGCAGCATTAAAAAAGTTAGGGCTGCGTTAGGAAAGCGACAGGCGGGCCAGTTACGCGCACCGTAGAGCCACTTATTACGGTACTTGTTGGCATGCCCGGGAATTTATGCAGGCTCGCTGCAGCGCACGCAAAATTAAATTAAAGAGCAGGACAATGGCTGCGGCGTAATGACGATAGGCGAGCGTGTCTTCGAGGCCAATGGCCCATCGTGGTTGCTTTAATTCTTCCGCCTCTTCCTTTCGGCCAATTGAGAGCAGGAAAAGGATGCGCCGAGTCGAGTGGAATGGAGAAAATGCCACACGGGTCACAAGGCAAGCCGGCGGCCGGTTGTTCTTTCTGTTCCACTGCTCCTGCCAACAGGCACAATGTCACATTTTGTTCGCATGCCATTTTTTCCAGATAATAATTCTGGATTCTCCATTTGTCAGAGCATACTGGTGTTCGTTTTGTACTGGCCAGAGGGAGCAGCCAAGAATGCTGTGCGACCTTGGAGAGAATTTTTCAGGAACCAGAGGAACAAAGAAACAGAAGTTAAGGAAGCTATAGCTGGCCGATTCATGCTGCATGCCGATCATTCTTCCAATTTTCTTAGAAAAGGTTGCAAAAAATTTGTTGTTTTCATCCCTTAAATTAAGGTAGGAATCAGTTTGTTACGAATCAAATTATATTTTGTTTTCATATCAATCAATGAATCTCAGCTATGAAGCCGATAGATCGCAAGTGTTCAGCTAATGCACGTGTGTACAAATGCAATTTGAGAATCCCTTAGATGTTTTTTTTTTTGCTCTTTTGATCCCTGTCCGGGGACCGGGAAGGGCGCGCACTGCACTAGCACGAATGCTGAAACCCGGGTCCCAATAACACCGCGAACGGATAACATGGGCGCACCAGGCCGCACAGGGACCCAGCCCACTCAAGGGCCACTTGCCTCCGCACCGAGGACTGAATTGAAACGCTAGACATTCGTCCCGTGAAGCCAAATCACGCATGCTGGAAAGGTGCAAACCAGCAAGTAGCGAGTCGGCGCCGGTGCACCTCCCAGCCCGTTGAGCAATTTGAGCAATTCGAGTCACTAAACTAACCACTTTTTGCCATCTCTGACATTGGGTAGCCAGTATTAGATCTCCCAACTGCTCAAATACCTCCCATTGCTTTGACACTCCTGAGAGTGCCTTAACAATGCGAGCCAACGGGCTGGTTTCTGGGTCGAATGAGGACATGAGGATTTAAATAAAAAGACGTTAGTGTGTAGGCAAAAGCATTTTCTGGTCTGGCCTTCTTCCATGAGGGTTGTTAGATGTGTCTATTGTCCGCGATATTTTGAGAGCACTAGTTTCCGAAAAATGATTGCTGTCAGGGGGCACTCAACTCAGAACTGATATAAAAAATTAGCTAAAAGTTCTCTTGCTAAAATGATCGTAAAGAAATTGCTGCTTCAGGACTTGAAGCGTCGTTTAAAAGGGGAATTTGAATTTACTAATCCGAGAACAGGAAAAAGAATAAATCAGGACAGGATCTAGCCATTTACCTGCACTTATAAATTAGCAAATTCAAATAATTCTTTAAACTGATTTGCAGGCCAATTGGATAAATTAAACACATTAATTCATGTAATTATTTGTCCTGGTTAATTTCGTTCGACAGAAACTCATGTCAAAGCAGTCTCAAACTAAAAGAACTCATTCTAATTTAACGCAGGCGAGCAGATGGAATACTGATAGTGCTTGCTTGAACTCTTTCTGAATAAATGAATCCATTAAACGCAATTTGTGATAGTTTAAGTAAGCATTATAAGATACTCTCTCCTAGATTCCATTCTTTTCTTTGTAGCCTGATTTTAAGGAAACGTAATTACCTAAACTACTATATACCCAATATAGATTTACTTTATGAAATCAAATGTGTACACAAAATTCTGATGCGCAAATCTTCTTGCAGCGCAATAATAGCTGTGGTTACAAAAAATTATAAACCGTAATGGGAGATACAACTCTTCCTTTTTGCAGAGCAGACTTAGCAAACAATTGACCTAGTTATCGCAGACACTGAATTTTTCCATTTTCCGCGTTTGATTCAATAATAATTCCCCATCGATGAATTCCCCGCCGTTCTGCAAATTGCTCGCAGCGCTCTCACTCGAGCCGTCATTATTAGCAGCCATGGCAAACCACTCGATATATACTATATATATCCCGTGAGAGCGTTTTTTTCCCTCACCAGCAGCCAATGCAGAGGCGTAATGCATTTATAAAATGCACAAGATGTTGCCTTGGCTGGTGCCGGTGTGGAATTACAGCAGCTAATACCGCCGGCTTTGCGAGCTGGCTCTCGTTTCATTTAGTTTTCTATCAGCGGCATGATTGATTTATTATTATAACTGCAAAATAACGAACACACAGCAGCGAGCGCGGCTGATAGAGTGTAAGTGTATATATCCAGACATGCTGCCATCGCGAAACAAAAAAAAATTATGAAACACACACCGCCCCGCTGCAGCAGCTATTGCGCGTATAAATCATTTTGCCAGTCAGCTGACTAATATGAATTGCAGGCTTCGGTCGTGCCGAGGGTGGCAGCGCGGGCTTTAGTATGCGTCCTTGATGGCACCGACACGATGACTGCCACGACGATATCTGCACGATGTGAAATGAATCATTGCATGAATTGCAAACAGGCTTTAAATTGAGGGACGCAGCGCGGGTTGCATATTAAAGACTCGGTGGGATCTGCCGCTGCAGCAAACATATTGACGCGTGCGGATGCAAGGCTCGTTTTCAATGCGATGCAAATTGTCTGACGCCGGGGAGTTATTATTTCGTAATTTATGGCAGCCAGCAAATTAAATCTCATGCTCACAGGCACGCGGAGTCCCTAAGGATTCGAAAAACTAATTTTAGGAGCGCTTGTCTACAAACATGGCATTTGGCCTTTACTTTTTCGGTGCTTTTAAAAAAGCAAGCGAGTGAAGTTTGGATTTCACCAGTGGAAATCATTATTTGTTTTTTTGCGTTCAGAGCATAGCTACTCTGGTCAGAGCAGTACTGATTTCCAATTAAATTGGATTCTTTTAAACACGGTGTATTTTTTTACTTTTGGATTTGGCCTTTACAAAATATTTTATAAAATCTAACAATATTGTGTTTTCTAGTTTCAAAGTAGAATAATTATCTTGAAAACAATATTAACCACTAATCAGAAATTTTCACATAGGTTCGGTCACCAGTGTCTTGGAACTATTTTTAATCTAATTCATAAAATTTCAAAGCCCTGAGAATTTTTCAAATTTTTAAACAGACACCAAAATTAGCAAAGTGATCTTTGACATTAATCAATTGCAATAATTTTGATGTTAGATCGTTTGGTCTGAAATTACACCATAGGGAGATGAGATGTCACGCGGCATCCAAATTTTCTTAAATCGTAAACACCGTGAAAATTAATATTTTACTGTTGAAATATTTTGAATCGCGTAATTTACAAGAAGATTTATGGTGAAAATTTCGTCGATTTTATTAAAATTATGCCACTTTTGTTCTCCAACCCCTGACATTTTGTCACCAGTTTCAGGCAAATGAGGTATGAAACCGTTATGATTTTTTTTACCATCCTCTTAACTAAATTGACATCTACTGCTCCAAAGAGAAAAATGTAAAAGGTCAGTTTTGGCATACACGATTTCAAAACGAGTAAACTCATTTCGAGAGAACATGTAAGTCACTAGGCAAACACAACTCATCAAACAAAACACATATGCATTTTCCTTTTGATAAATAATGTACTTTGTTTTGGAGCAGAGGACACGACTGAATAATTCATTCGTATACATGCTATCAACATAACGAGCTTTTCCACAAATAGCTCTCCTAATTAACAATGCACAGAAATGGTCGAATTATGAAAATGCACGGTCACAAAGCGAGCGCCCGCTTTGCATGCACAAGTGCAGTTCACACAATGTAATGCAATTGCTGAGCGGGCAAAGTGCATTATTTCGCAGATATGGAGCGACTTCAAAGAATGCGACTTGAATGAATTGCGGACTGATTGTTTGCAGGAGCTGAGTGCTGTCGTTGGTGACGCAGAGCGGCATGCAGCAGAGAGCAGAATCAGTGCTAGGCAAATTCCTCCTCTCAAGCTGCAATTCGCGAGTAAAGGCGTGCTTGTTGACGTACAATATTCGTGCTGGTATATTGGAGAAGGAATTTAATATTATCCTATTTCGTACGAGAACTCACTTCTGCGTTGCAAACTGTATCCACATCACAAGCATATTTTCGTTCATAAAAAGGATATTAACCTATATTACCAGGTTAAATATAAAAAATATTAGAAGTAATTATGATGTTTATTTTAAATTGATACATAGGCAATTATTTTTTCATACTGAATCATAGCACATTCTTCAGCTGAATGAGGCTTGATGAATTGATTATGGCTGTAAACGCAGTATCATTACAGGAAAATTCGGAAAATTAAACAGTAGCCATTTGATATCTTGATGTTACTTATTGCTTAACAGAACATCGGTGTTTCTGTGGCATTTTAGCAACCTCATGTAGGCTGATTTTGATATGAAATTTTTCACACGGATTGCCACGAATCTTACACAGAGCTTATAGTTTTGATTTGTTATTGGTTTGTCTCTTACTGCAGTAAATTAAATTAAATATGTGACTTTATGGGCACCAATTATCTGTATTTTTCCAGTTCTAGCTTAACACAGTTTTAGTCTCAATCTCATATATAAAATAACAAATAAATTAAGATTAGCATGGATGATTAACTGCGTTTTGTTTTATAATTTATAAGAACATGTCTTGAACATGTTGGATTAACTTCAATGAAACTTCAATAATGAAGAAGATTTTGAAGCGTTAAATCAGTTTAACAATGAACCGAAAAGACTTGGATTAGGTGTGAATATATCAGGCCGTGTGCAACCGTAACACGCGTCTATTGCCAGAACAATACGAGTATCGCAAAACCACGAAAAACAACGAGGGACAGAATGATGATTTTCGGCACTTCCGAGCTCTGATGTCAAAGTGACTTTTGCTTTTTGCCAGATCAAATCGCGGTTGAAAAGCGGCCAAGTGTCCGTTATTTTTGCACAAAGGATGTGTGACGAACGGACGCAAGTCGAAATGGCACCATCAACCGACCAGCGGCCATTCACAAAGCCGCTCAGCCGCACGCCATTTAATGAAGCGTGCTAAGCGTCGCAGGCGCCGCAATAAATATCGGCTCTCTCTCCCTGCGTCCTCTCTTGCCCATGGTCCGTTTGCATGCACGCGTTTTGTTTGTCGCACATACTCACTCTCAGTCGGCCTAGCGGTATCGCAAACCGCGTGACACGTTCTTATTACGTGATTGTATCTCGAGCCTAATTAATTACGCCCTCTACCCGCAAACAGAAGGGAAGTGTGAGTTAGCGCAATATGAGATTAATTTCAAACATTTTCTAACACTATCGTAATATTACAGTAAGTCAGGTCTTTAGTAAAACTGTCACCTAATGTAAATTGTAAATGAAAATAAAAATTAACTTATTTATTGGATCTATATTAATTTAAAATGCAAACTTTAATGTCAATCGAAGGGACATAATAAAATTACAATTTAGTTTGTATACTCTTTGAAATGATCAAAATCTTAGTAAATTGGAAAAAATTTCGAAATTAAAACGCAAATTTATTTACCGTTTGATAGTATTAAAATATTTTCAGTGAATTAGACGTAAATATTTGTTTCAATAAACAAATTTCCACTAGAGGTTGGTTGTCTTGAATGGTTAATAAATAATGGCTTCATCCTCATTGATTTCAGAGTTAATTAATTAAACTTGATCAGTTTCCACGAATCCATTCCGCCGTATTCATTATTTAGTTAACATCAATAAATTTTCAGCCAATTTCATTTGTGCTGACGAGGCTGACGAGAAAAATTGAGTGACATAAGTTTAAAATAAATTTCAGTGAAGCCGAGAGAAGAAATTGAAACAAGGAGTGGCATGAAACTATTTTTCACTGCCCCTCTCGGCCACTCGCTCGACCGACGCTATGGCTACGATCAGTGCAAGTGCAATGCGACATTTACATATTTACTGCCGGTCCGCAGCTAATTTTAATGGTCACACTAACTGCCGCACTGATTTATCGTGAAAATAAAATGTGAGCCAAAGAAGAGTTATTAATTTAGCTGACTGGTGGAATGGAAAAACTCGGCGCAACTTTCTTCAATTTATTCATGCGCGAGAGCGTGGGCGAAATTTCGACTGGTTCTATGAGGCGACGGACTGAGTTTCCCATCAAAGTTTTGAAAGCAAACAAGAAAATCTATTCGTGGTGCTCTATACTTCACGACCGATTAAATCACAGCGGCGGCCGCTTTCTTCCCCACGCTCTCACAGCAAAATAAATTCCACGAGGGAATTATTCCGGCGGTGTGGCACACAAAAACAGGATCATCCTTATTCGACAATCGGCCGCGGGTGCGTTCATTTGAATAGGCAGACGCACGGGAGGAAGAAGAGAACATATCACACGAGATTTCCTATCACAGAATAATGAGGCTGGTGCGTGCCTGCAATTTATGAGGCCGCTGGAAATGATCATCTCGTCGAAAACGACGTCGTTTGTGGAATCGTCTCGCTGAAAAGTTGCCTCGATCTCCAGCGCCGCTCTCGATGATGAGGCTAAAAGGTTGTCTTCCCACTCCCGAATAAATCAAACTCGCTCGCATGCTCTCTCTCTCTCTCTCTCTCTCTCTCTCTCTCTCTCTCTCTCTCTCTCTCTGCGCGACTCCCTCCGTAATGGCCCATTATTGATTTTAACAATCAAACCCATCCATGCGCCAAAATCATGTTTTGACCGCCGTCTCTGACCTTTTCGCTGCCCCGTTGCTCACTGGGAATGTGGGGAATTCGTGAGTGGTATGCTTTCCGCGTAGCCTGTCGGTCAACCGGGTTGCATACCCGTTGCCCCGCATCACATCATAATATAATATTATATTGAACAGTTTCAGCGGTTTTTGTAAATTTGTAAATTGGAATGCCACTTTTAGTAGGTAATTAACAGAGTTGAATAATTTCCACAGGATACATTACAATATATATTTTAAGGGAAAAATTTTCTAAAGAGTAAATGCAAAAAAGATAGAAATGTTTACTCGAAATGCTTCAAAATTCAAAGAAAACAGAAAAGCCTGAATCCTTGGGTCTGATTTGGACCATGACCCTCATTGCGTGAGTCCAGCGGCAAATTAAATTGGCTTATTAACAAGTTCTAGCATGTTTGCAAGTCTGAGACAAAGTGCAAAATGAAATTAGGCGCGTGAGCACCATGAGAGGGTGTCACCGTCCACAAAATTGGACTCAATTTGCCAGTGCCAATTCCAGCTAGGCTGAGATGCAATTTGCTCGTGTCGAGGCGCGCAGGCAGCTCTCTAAAAATTGAGTTAGTGTCAACACCCTTGCGGGGCATCCATCAAGGATCAATAAATTCGATATTTCGCACGTCGCCCCGTCAGCCGCCGGTCTAATTGAGGTCCGCTGATGAGAAGCAAATGAGTGCGCGCGTCCGCCTCTCAGTAACACAGTTTGCCACTCAAAAGGCCACTTGAGGCGCGCCGGCAGAATGCGTTTAATTTCTGACGCCGGACCCTCGGTGTGGCAGTGGCGTATTGCCTTCTAAATTAATCCATGCACGAGGCTTCATGACATTGATTTTCATTCCGCACACACTTTGGTTTGGGTATAGGGTTGCATCCCCTTTCAACCAAGTTGACGAGTCAGCTGTAATATTTTCGTATGATTCTTTTGTTCAAAAAAGGTTTGCTTTACAGTCAGGATATAATGGGTTTCATTGCCAGCGTCTGTTCAAAATTAATAATTTATCAAGGATAATAGCACAATGTACCACTTTTGCCTTATATATAAGTGTGTGTTCAGGAGTCTTTTAAGGGTAATTGTCAATTTTACCGACTTTATTTCTCCATCCTGAATTTTACATATGTTGTTAGGGGTGTTTCATAGTGTGTAACCTGAAATTTTGAGCAAAAAATTCGTGGGCTTTTTTGGGAAATCACGATTTTCGAAAACAGAAAATTTCAGATAGTATATCCGAAATATCAAGGTATCTTCGGTCCAGATTGGAATTTCGATGTGGTTTTTTCACCTCCACACGTAACTTTTTGAGTAGAACAAATTTTCCATTGGTCAAAAATTTGTAGGTCAAAGGTCAAGGTCACAAATTCGCGTGCAAAATGTTCAATTAAAAATATCGCAAAATACGCCCCCTCGGATTTTTTTCATGAAAACGTAAAAAATGTAGCCCTGAATTTGTAGAATCGAATGGTGAAGAGAAATCGATAGAGACTCTGATAGATCGCGAGATATTTTGAATTTAAGGATTCGTGTCGCGCGTCCGGCACGACGACAATATCATCCGGCGATTTTACTTTCGTAATTTACGTCGGAATTTGATATGTAACCCACATGTTATGCATATGATTACCTAGAAAAATAAACGAGCTTTCCAGTGGTGTGCTTACATTTTGTATTGGTTTCAAACTTCTCAAGAAATAGCGGCGCGCGAAAAGAAAATATAATTTTTTCAAATATAGACATTTTTACAAATCCCAAATCTCGGGTTCTAACCATCAGAATTGCAAAAACTACCCACCGTTGGACTCGTCTCGACCTTGTTGCTGAACTTCAACCCCCAAGAAAAAAAAACAAAAAATGTAGCATCCCTCAGTTAGGGATGGAGGGTAAACACCCCTAAACCTTTCAGCTGGTCAGGGAAGGTCGAGACGAGTCCAACGGTGGGTAGTTTTTGCAATTCTGATGGTTAGAACCCGAGATTTGGGATTTGTAAAAATGTCAATATTTGAAAAAATTATATTTTCTTTTCGCGCGCCGCTATTTCTTGAGAAGTTTGAAACCAATACAAAATGTAAGCACACCACTGGAAAGCTCGTTTATTTTTCTAGGTAATCATATGCATAACATGTGGGTTACATATCAAATTCCGACGTAAATTACGAAAGTAAAATCGCCGGATGATATTGTCGTCGTGCCGGACGCGCGACACGAATCCTTAAATTCAAAATATCTCGCGATCTATCAGAGTCTCTATCGATTTCTCTTCACCATTCGATTCTACAAATTCAGGGCTACATTTTTTACGTTTTCATGAAAAAAATCCGAGGGGGCGTATTTTGCGATATTTTTAATTGAACATTTTGCACGCGAATTTGTGACCTTGACCTTTGACCTACAAATTTTTGACCAATGGAAAATTTGTTCTACTCAAAAAGTTACGTGTGGAGGTGAAAAAACCACATCGAAATTCCAATCTGGACCGAAGATACCTTGATATTTCGGATATACTATCTGAAATTTTCTGTTTTCGAAAATCGTGATTTCCCAAAAAAGCCCACGAATTTTTTGCTCAAAATTTCAGGTTACACACTATGAAACACCCCTAACAACATATGTAAAATTCAGGATGGAGAAATAAAGTCGGTAAAATTGACAATTACCCTTAAAAGACTCCTGAACACACACATAAACTAACAATATGCCCCAGTGCTGTTACCCGGTTGTTTCAGCCCCAGAAGACTTAAAAATTCACTCACAGCCACCCATCATGAGTCAATGACGGGCAGATATCAGAGTTCTTTTTAATTAAGAGCTCATGTCAATGTTTATTTCTTTTTCGGGGGGGGGGGGTCTTTCCATTAGTTTTCATAGCGAGGAGACTTGTAAAACACAAATAAAACACGATAATTTTGTGATGAATCTGTCTGGTCGTTGGAGGAACAGCTTTTCAGCCTGACCTTGAACCATATTCAAGCTTTACCGCAGTTGAATTTTGCATTTTTGCAAACCGTAGCCCCGTAAGAAAATCAAAATCAATTTCGATTTAAATAAAATCCGATTTCTTGATTTTAACATAGATTCAATTTTAGCGTTCGAGCTGGCAGTACAGTGTTGGAAGATGAACAAATCATATTCGCAATCCATTTTCAAGATGGGCAGAATGTAATAAAAGTAATAATATGGATTCAGAAGATATTAAGGCGAACTCTCGATGAGGTAGTAGCACGCTCCAATGGTTCATAATCCACTGCTAATTCTGCGCAATCACAGGGCCTCCATTAATTACTGCAGCTGCTGGAGAACGTGCGGTAATAAAATTAAAACCCAGTCGTTGTGCTTGCGCTCGCGGTCCCGGGCGAACAAAACGCAAGGGTGGCCGCGGGCTTGATTAAGTCTGCGGTGCACACTTTGGAAAAAAGTGAGTGTGTGTGCTCATAATTCAGCTCACGCAGTCATTATTGCTGAGTCTGCGCGTGTGCATGCCTTTTCCATTAAAAAGGAAAAATGAACTCTGTGCTTCTCATTATTGAATTACATCGCATTCTAATAAAAGTTTAATTAAAATCTTTGTTATTCTTTAATTAGCTTTTCTGCAGAAAAAGTGAGCGGGTGAAGGGTGACATTTCGCTAGCTGGCTTTTCACCGTCTGGGAGACACGTCGTGCGTGCTCCTTTGCGTCGGACTTAGGCCCGTTCCATCCTTCACTCTTGCTGGAAATATCCATTAAGAAAAACGTCGTTCGCCGCGCCACTCAAAATCAGCAGCCGGCTGGCATTCTGTGAAACACAATGTTTGCCTTTCATAAACTGAATTGGAGCCTGCTCTGGGTCAAATATTGCGTGGCGAGGGGGAGCGTTTTCTCTTCTATTTTCCGTCTCCATTATCAACGCTCAGCGTGGATATCATTTCCAGCAATTTGATTAAGCACAAAAGGCCCGGAAAATTGCTATGGAGGAGATATTCGGGACGTGCTGCGCGCATCAAATTAAATGAAAACCCATTCTGAGACGTAGACAAAACATTCAAAGTAACTCTGAATTCAATCAACACATATTTGTTCGAGAAAATACGCGCAAAGTGAGTTATCCAAGACTCGGCTGACACGGGTTGAGACAAAGTGAGTTATCCGCCAGTCCCGATGGCCACCGGGTCAGTGCAAGAGCAATCGGCTTTTTCTTTCACCTTTCCAATGGCTGTGAAAGTTTGTCAAAGGACTTGGCAAATCTAATTTCAAGTTTAGACGCAAGCTGATGGCACTCAATTTGCCAGCAGGTTTGCTCTTTGACGCCCCAGTAAGCAAAGTTCGCCTCATTTAGTCTTTTCGCCTGTCTGAAAGATGAACGCCGGAGAGACGAAACTCGATTGTGGCAAACGATCATGAATACCGGACGACAGTGACTCTCTCGTGTGATAAAAAGCACGGCGCCTTTATTGGGGGCAATAAATGCAGGACAATACTTGCTGCAAGCAAAGCTTTGTCTTTTACGCGAAGGTTTTTACTCATTTTGAACGAGGTGTATCGTGTATCAAAGTTCAAATTCAAATCACCCATCGTTTTGCTGATGGAGATAGGCTTCATTTTTATTTAACCGTCGTTCAATTAGCTACATGATTTAATCATTTTTAATGGTGCTTCAATTAATATTGATCAGAAGAAGATTCCATTTTGGTGAAAGAGGTGAAACGCAGTCATGATCGCAGTACCTTTTTACATGCTACCTCATTTAAACAAGAAAGAGGTAGGAATATTACAAAATACAATTTTTGATGGGGCAGAGTGCTCACCAAATATTTTTTGTTTCTTCTGCTGAACTTTCCGTGGTGCAATAAATACTGAGATAGAAAATACACCCGAGCAAAAAAGAGTTACACGCAGCAATCGAAGCGACCAGAGACAGGAAGTTTTAATGGACACCACTGGCAGAACCAACTGTCTGTGTTTGTGTGCTTACTCTGCTTGAAATGGCACAAAACCCAACATCGCACAGGAAAAAGAGAAAAGCTGATTTCGTGCCACATGTCGCATGAAAATAATAATTGCCAATGTGAGTGTGCAACGCGCCAATAAAATTGCATGCTCGCCGACTTTTCACTTTGACAGGCAGTACAGGCGCAGAAGGAGGGTCCCATGTACAACAGAGCCAACTCGCGCTTTCTGCGCCACGTTCTGCACACAAAAAGTTGCAGAGTCCGGTCTGCGCAGAAAAGACGACGGAAGAGAGCGAATCAATTAGTGTTCAGCCTGCTAGTGCTGTTAAACTTTGATGACACCGTTAAAAGGGTTGAAAATTAACGAGAGCAGAAAGAACGCGAGCTAGATATTAAAAGCTAATGGAATGAGATGATACCTGATACAAGAGAAGGCAGTGGGGATGACTTAAAAATACAAAGGCGGCAAAGGGCGACATTGAAAGGCCTTCAAATTAATCCAATCATTACTGCTTTCAATAAAGCTTTGCATCGGAAAAGTGCGGATATCATTCTTAGAATTCCATTGATCAAAAGTCTTGAGAAAGAGAAAAGTGTGTTTTCCACTTCACTCTTGCAGGCTTCCCGTATCTGCTGGAGTTGTACGAACGGCATCATAGGTTGTATGTCGAAATTCTTTCATTTTCCTCCATTGCAGGCAATATCGCAAGGATAAATGGATGAGAAAATTGTGTACATTGTCAGTTGATATCACTTTTCAAAAGTGCATCGAGTGAACTGATCGGTTCTCTGGTACCGACGTTTTCTCTTTATTCAACGGGATAGATGTGACTCTAGGAGCTGTGCAAACAACTATTCTCACGAGATCTGGTGTATTCTAGAAAAGTTCTCGAAGCCATTACAAAATAGATAAAATGCGCAGTGAACAGGATACAAATTATCCCAATTATACTTTCTCATCCCTTTATCCACGCAACAGGAAGCGGCGTGTGCTCATTCTCTCCCGTAGTCGGGGAGCTAATTTCGTTTTCGCTGCTCGCTGCTGGGGCGAAATTAATCCTTTTGTGCAAAAATTTGTCTGCATAATGGAAGCTCAAGTGGCAGGGGGCGCGAGTGGGCGCATTATTATTTTTGCCTGAGTAGCAAGCGCCCGGCTTTATTATTGTGTGTGCGTGCTGCTTTTTTTGCAGCACTCAGCACCAACAGCACAAGCTCGTCTGCCGCTTGCTCCCTTCTGCGAGTGCGGAGACTAATTAAAATTTCAGTGACAAGATCAGAGATATGAGGCTGAATTTGGCGCGCTCTGCCTGCTGGCGCCTAATGACGAATGTTGGTACAAATGGTAATGAGCATGCTCAGTACTACAATTACATCTTTGCGCACAGAGAAGACATCAACTAACTGCAAGTGTACATATGTAGGTACGTGTTTACGCGAGTTCTTACATTTCCTTCGCTCTGTTTTTTCGCTTTCTTTCCTCATTTGGAAAAGTGCGTGGGCTCGAGGCAAGGTCGCTCTGGAGAACTGTGTCTGTTGCTGCTATATAGTTTTATTACACAGGACACATAATAATGTTTTTTTTTTTCAGCTCCAGAACCTCCACTTTGCTCGCGATAAAGCAAATTCGACTGGTTTATTGCTGCTCAAAGAGAGAAGAATTATAATTTCCGTCACCGGAAAAAATGTCTGTCATAAGGAAAAGTATACTCTTTGGAAGATTCCTTTGCGCCCTTTACTTTTCAAATATAGGTAAAGCAACCGCATTTTACTATGGCTTACTTTGGACTGCATTTTCAACATTTTTTCTATTGCTAAATTCTAATTATTATTTCAATTAATTGAAGACATTAACTGAAGTTCTAGATTCTTTCCAAAATGGTTCATTAAAATTGTTTTATCTCGAATTGAACCTCCAATTGATAACATTTAAAACTTACAAGTGAATGAAGTCATTTTCAAACAACATAACACTTTCAGAAGAAATTCGAGAAGATCAAAGAAGCAAACAGGAGTGAGCGGCAGTATATGCATTTAAAATGTTTTATGTCTTGATAAATGCAACAACGAATGGTATTTTACCCAGTTATGCAAATCACCTGTGCTGCGGAGTGGAGATAAACTGCGGTAGAGAGCAGAAAACCAATTATCCTCATCTCTAAGTCGGCGGAATATTTGGCCCGCGGCCTCGGAATTTAATTAACAGGCAGCGCGCAAGAGATCAGGCAGCGAGAGCAGCAGCGGTGGAGGCAGATTTGTTTCCCGCTGCGGTGTTATTCGCCTGCAGTAATTGATGCCTGCTCGTTAAAAGATTACGGAAAAAAGAGACCGCCGCCCTCTGATTTATCGTTGACCGCTCTTTGAAATTGCAAACCGCCGAATTAATTGATTGACAAATATCAACGCTACGTTAACACGCATGAAATCTTTTGCAATACGTTTCGGCCTACCTTTCAAATCTATTTTCGCTGGAAAACAGTTCAACAGTGCGGTACGAGTGTTTGCGCAATTTCCTATATGTGTACTTTGTCGATATAGGATTTCATGTATGCTCGGCGCAAATTTTAAATTGAAAGTTTACAATCCCGCAGAACTGCTAATGTAACATTTGTGTTAAGTGTACACAACGGATGAGTGTAGAAATAAATGATCAGCGAAATGTTAAAACTGTTTTTATGAAACGTGGTGATATTTGATTTTACGTTAAGCGGCCCTTATCAATTTTCGCGTTTTATTGTAGCTAGTTTACTTGTCATCAGCTTTAATGCAAAATTAATTATTTAAGGTATAGGACAGGATAAATCGTTTGATATTTTAGCCAGTGTTTATTCATAATCTAAAATCAATTTAGCAACTTCGCGCATTATGGAAAGCATATTTTGTGGATTTGACCATTTTTCGCCCATAGCTGTTGTGGCGCCTTCTCGCCACTACTTTCCTAATAACTACTTTGCATTTAACCTGTGTCGCCAGGTGGCAGTACAAAGGTGTGCTACAATCAGTGCACCCTTACTGCACCTTATCCCCCACTGCACTATCAGACTCGCACCAAAGCAGTCACAGCAAACGAACTCTCTCCGGCTAGGATGAGATTTGGTGCGAGAAAATTCTATAAAAAAAAACTATTTAATATCAGATCCGCACTACGGGGTAAGTTGTAATAATTGTTCGTATGTGAATGTGATATTTTATTGTTATAATTATTTATTGTAAATGTGATTTTGATTGTTCATGTAATTTCACAGTCTTGATTGCTGATACTTCAACCACGAGACTTGAATAAAAGACGAATAATTTGCACTACCAAAAGACGCATTTCTGTCACGGTTCCACGTACCCACACTGTAATTAGTCAGCATTTTTATTGCTCGTCGCACACGTTGAAAGCTCCTCT